>NC_137158.1:32032161-32741681 GCF_951394435.1 Stenella coeruleoalba
TAGGAGGGTCTGATTAAAGATACCATGTCTAAACAACATCTTTGTTGTATGCCCTACACATAAGACTCAATAAATTCCTGCTCCAATCTAATTGTAGAAAAGAAAATATTTTTCATATATTGATTACCTCTGTAAATAAATGTGTCTATTGTGAGTGGTCAGAAAGTGAGACTTCTATAAACCAACGTGTTTTTTTGCCTTTGCTTGTAGAAAACAGAGCCAATGTAATACCTGAAACCCCTGATGTCTTCTCCCACCTTGAGAGAGTTGATTTTATCCTGAAGCACTATACCAAGTTTAGTCTGTAAACTCTCTCAAGCATTGTTGAAAATAGGACAGTGTCCAAGTTTAATACATTCAGTAGGCTCTAGCTACCAGCGCATCAGCAAAACAAAATCATCTAAAAAACGTTGATGCTGTGTGCACCAGTACCAGTGCTAGTGGGTATTCCTGGGGCTCCTGACTATTCATAAGGTCTTAAGGACACCTACTGAAATCTGGACCCGATGCCTCCACAACAAGGTCTCCCACTTCCATCCTGCTGCATCGCTGATTGTCTTTCAAACAAAACACTTTTTAAATGGGAGGGGTATCCCCTACATATTTACAGCAACAAAGTTCCTCTTTCAAAATGCAAATACCTCTGCGGAGAATTCGGTCTATGAGGCTTCCACGCTTTAAAAACAGCATCTGTGATCAGACTCTCCTGGATCACTTTACTCTCTGCAAATCTCCTTTACCCCCTACTTTTTGGAATAGTATGGGAGAGGGAGAGAACAGTAATTGTGAAGCTAGGACAGCTTGCCAAGTGTATGTGGTTATCCCTTAATTTGTGTTCAGGAAAGAGATTTGGCTTGGGTGTCAAGACAGACCTCGTGATGCTGCCATGCACAAGAACCAGCCTCTCAGGGTCTGCTCCTCTGGAAGAATGAGAGTAATGATACACACTCACCAAGAAAGACAGAGTGGGCATTCAGTGAGGGTCTGCAGAAGGGTTAGTCAGGATTAAATTACCTTTGCAAATTAGCCGTTAGAATCTGGAGTCGTCTATATCAGAAATGATGCAAACGTTGGGGCACAGGGATTTTCTTAAACCGTATTCAGGAATTGAATGGAGGCAAAAGAAAGTAGCATCACACATTAAGTATTCAATAATATCCATTCTTTCTCTTTCTTACCAGAAAGTGTGTATACAGGTGCTTGTGCTATGGAAAAGCACAGAGCACCATGAGACTGAGTGATGGGTGAGAAAGCGACAGAGCAGGTTTGAACGTTATTGCTCTCTATAAACCAAAAGTAGCATGACCAGCATTTTCTAGTTTCAGAGGTTAGAAGAGTCTACTCACAAGTGCTCTTGTCTTCTTTATATATGAAGTGCATTCCAGTGTGACTGACACTCATATATTACTACACATCTATGTGATTTTGCTATTCTTATTTAGCTAAAAAGAAATCAGGGCATGCCCCAGGGTATAACGTCTGCAGCAGAAGCCCATATGTGCTGTTTATTTTTATAAATCAAGCACTCTGTTTATAGTTATTTGCCCTTAATTTGAGCCCTGAACCAGAATCCTTTCTTTTGAAGATATCTAGTTAATTATAAGAGCACATAAACTAGAGACTGAAACACATCCCAGGAATACTATGTATGTTTGTAATTTGTGTCCAAAACAACTCAATTTACTTTTTTAAATCTAGAGGAAAAGAAGGCAAAGGCATCTATATCAGAAAAAGAGTAAACATTGGATTAGTATTTGGTGTTCTTCTTAAACTAGTCACAAATTATGACTACAATTGGGATTCCCCTCAAAAAAGAATATGTTTACCACAGATTCATCTCAATTGGGTAAAGGTTAAAATGACCACAGTGACAAACTAATGATGGAACAAAAAAGCCATCTAGCAATGAGTTTTAACTTTTGGTCTGGATGGTTTTCTGCTGAATAATGATTTCTAGTTGGTCATAATGCATTGATTCTAATTTTTGGATTTAGCACCATTTTTTAAGCCATTTTACCCTTTCAGTAGAACTCCCTTTAATTAATAACATATCATTAAGACCCTACTTTTCATTTTGCTCATTTTGTCCAAGGAGAAAAACTAGGTTTCTCCATCAGAGAGCCCACCTCACTCGAGTCATGTTCTAAACATGATTTCAAATAGCCATTCCTCAACCCCGGTAGATGTCTGGACTTGCCAGACATATACCCTGATTTATTTTAGGTCTGAAAATTTAGTCCTGATTACAAGAAGCACTGAGAAAGAGTATATAATCTAAAGTTGTCACCACGACTAAAAAAATAAATTCTAAACCAAAAACTAGGGTGAGGAAAATTAAGTTTTGAAATATTTGCTTTTTTCTTTAATTTTCTAAATACTTAAATATTTTTACAATATAGAATTTTCTTAAGAACTGTCAACAGTAGGCTCATCTGCTACACAATCTTGAGAGCCCCAAAATAATTTCTCGAACGTATGCAGCATGTACATTTTTTTGTATTCTTTCCTAATCTTCACTTTACCCAGCATTGGACTCAGACAATGCACTTTGGTCAGATATTTCTTACTAAACAGTCTTGATGAAAACAAAAAAATAGCTTTTTAAAAAAACCTTAGTGTATTTTCTACTTATCATGCCACATAAAGTGATTTCTTTACAAGGTATTTTTATTTGAGGATCAAATGAGATCAAGTATGTAAAAAGACTACTTTAAGTTGCAAAATGGTCTATTGGCATAATTGTTTGTCAATATCATCAGCTAATTCAGACCACTGCACATCTCCGAGCATGAGATTGGAAGGAAGAAATAAAAGGGGGAAAAAAAAAGATTACCTACATGAAAGTAGATTACAGCAAAAAATCCCTTGGACTTCAAGGTGGGCAGAGAGAGCTTCCGCAGGTGTTTGGGCTGCACGGTGGGTGTCTGCCAGGGACCCCCAATTACAGCTTGGGGGCACAGCCTTGACATCACACAGCCATCCTCCCCACCTGCCTCTCACCAGCCTCGGACTCTGCCATATGCTGCCTCACACAGAAGAAACAGCCTTTCCAAAAAGTCAGGAAATAAACTAAAGTGATAAAGAGCACAGAAGGGCTTTTTTTTTTTTTTTTTTTTTTTCCGCTTAGGAAAAATCTCTGTGACCGTGAAAGGATAAAATGTAGAATCAAAAGAAACCAGGAACAGTGGACTATCACTAGTTCAGAAAATAAGGCCGCTGATGCAAAGTCTGATGTGAACTACATTCAATCCCTCAAGGAAGCTGATTTTTTAAAAATAATTGTTTTCTGTAAAATTTTGGGGGCATATAGGCTTAGCACTGTGGAAGATACCTACATCAGGAAACACCATCCCGCTCAAGTTCTACTGCAGCATTCGTAGTCAGTTCTATTTCAGATTTCCCCGATTTCTCACAAACTATCAGAACTAAATTTAAAATGTGAGAGGCTGTTATAATTCAGTTCGGATGACTAGGCAGGCTGGAGGCCCAGCATCCTAAAACCGGTTTCATCGACACTTACCAAATCCACTTCCTCAAAATCGTCTCAGTCCTGCTTGGGGTTAAGCCACTTTGTATGTCTTTTTCGTGTCCCCAGGTGCCGTCTTTTCAGCCCCCTTCCTCCTCGACAGCTCTGCTGACCCCACTTTCTCTACTGAGGCTCTCAGTGAGCTTCTGTGACATGACCCCATCCGTCCCTTATTTCTGTTCTTTCCTCTGCAAATTCCTGTCTTCTTCCTGTTCCCTTAAATGGGGATATTCATCTAGTTTCCTTCCTCCATCTTCAGATCTTTCTTCATACCTTCTTTGTCAGAAAACCCATCGAATCACAGGAATCTCAGAGTTTGGATATCTGTGGATTTAACAAGCACTGCATTTTTTTTTTTTAATCTTTATGCTTCTTGGGACAGTTCTTCCCTTCAAGTGCCTCAAACATCACTTGTACGCTGATAAACTCCATATTCAAATCTCTTATATCCAATCTGTCATGAAATCCTGCCTATTATAACTCTTCAGACTTTTTGACTATCCCTTTTTCTCCATCCCCACGGACGCTGCCTTAAATCAGACCGTCTTCATTTCTCCTTCATAACTAATGTAGTATCGTCACTAGTCTCCCTGACTCCAACATTTAGTCCTTTAATCAATTCATCATACTGCTGCCAGAGCAGTCTTTCTATTTTTTTAATTTTTAAAATAAGAATTCTATACATTTAAGGTGTGTCACATGATGGTTTGCTATACGTATATATCTAGTGAAATGGTTACTACAGTTAAGCTAATTAATGTATCTTCTCCTCACATAGTTATCATTTTTGTGTGTGTGATGAGAGCCCCTTAAATCTATTGTCTTAGCAAATTTCCAGTATTCAATACAGTACTATTAACTATAGTCATTATTCCGGACATTAAACCTCTAGACTTATTCATCCTACAAAACTGCCACTTTGTATCCACTATCTCTGCATTTCCCCCACTTCACCTCTGGTAACCACCTTTCTGCTCTTTGCTTCTATGTATTTGACTTCTTTGGATTCCACGTATAAGTAAAATCACACAGGTTTTTCTTTTTGTGTCTGACTTATGTCACTTAGCATAATGTCCTCCAGGTTCATAAATTGCTAATCTGATCACATTGCTTCCAAGCTTAAATTAGTCGGAGAAGCCCATTACCCACGGAATGGAGTCCAGTGATGTTGGGCATCTCCATCTGGATGTTCTGCAAAGCAGCTCAGAGTCACCAAGTGCCCTGCAAGGTCCTCCATAGCTTCTGCTTCCCTCTCGAGCTTTATCCTTTTTCTCTCCCTCACATGTGTTCCTTCCTCCAACTGGATCCCAAATAACCCAAGCTCTCTCTTGCCCCTATATCTTTTCACATGCTGTTTCCTCAGCTTTCAATATCCTTCACCTGCTTCTCTTCCTGATTAACCTCTACTTGACACCTCCTCCAGGAAGCTTTCCTGGCACGCCCCACTCTGTGTCGGGTGTCACTCCACTGTGCCGCCATTCTGCCGCAGGCATGACTCTCTTAGCCCTCAGCAAACTGTACTGCACTATCTCTCCAGCTCTTCCACAAGGACAAGGACCATAATTCCATGTCTTTGCATCCCAAAGCCAAGCTCATCATCTGACAAACTGTTAAGGCCAGTCACTTGGTAAATGAATAAATAAGTGAATGAATTGAAGTATAATTTCATCAGCTGACCCCCAAATCTACCTCGTGAGCCCTGAAATCTCCTGATAATTCCATATTTTCAACCAAACAGCTGTACATATCTACTTTGGTATCCCACTGTCACCTCAAAATTCAAGTATCTAAAAATAAATTTGTCATCTTCACTCTGAAACAAGCTCCTTTTCTGTCATCCCTATTTCTATTCCTGGCACCAGCATTTTGTCAATCAAGCCCCCTCAAAGCCTTCAAGTCATCCTGGGCTGCCTCCTGGTTTTACTTTGCGTACGAAGTTTGTTTCCACACCCAGTCAACTCCTCTTTTTAGACACATGCCCCTTCCTTTCCCAGCCCCACTGCCTCCACCTAAGCCTCTCACATTCAATCCTGAAACGTTCTCTCGTTGATTTTCCCAGGTTCTTCCCTGACATGTACGTATGACACACGATTGCCAGAGTCTTGCTAAAGCATCACTTTCATTCCATCAGGCCCTTTGCAACAGCAGTTATCAGATCCCTACTCTCTAAGGAATAAAGTGAAACTTCAGAATCTGGACTTTGCTCCACTTATAGTGCCTACACTAAAAATGCGCTCCTTGGGACAGAAACGAGGGTTCCTCTGTCAACCCACTGTCCAGCACTCTGTAGCACAGTTAGACCCCTGAGATATATTAGTCAACAGATTAGCCTGGCCCCAGCCTTCATTGGTTTGGGGAAAATGTCCTTGCAAGAGGTATTAGCCTACCTTTTCCGAAGGATTACATTCTTTCACACCACAAGAAACTTCAATTTAAATTCAATGAGTCCTCTCACTACCTCTTCAAGAGTTTTCTTCAGATGGTTCTTTTGCCTCTACATCATGTTTTCTGGGGGAGTTCTCCCGCCTAGATAACCTGCAGTCGCCTCTCTACCTACAGAAAGCACACCCACACTTCAAGTCCCACTTTCCTACATAATCGCAGCTTCTGAATCAAAGCAGAGTGAGAGCTTCCAAGATTGGCAGGGGACTCCCCTTGAATATCCAGCTGAGGACCCATCCATGAATGCGTATGAGAAAACTACATCCCGTCCAGAAAAGAGTCATGTGAAAGAATCAGAGTTAATAGTGCCCAGAGCTCATACAGGGTCAGGAATAGAGCCTGTCCCCATAGCCAGCCTGGAAAACCTCACAACTCACAATGCATTTGGTAGAACATATAGAAAGGTCTTGCTTCAGTGCTGGAGAATAATTATCTCTGAAGTGAACACTGCTCCAGACCCATCTAACAAATAAAAGAAAAAAAAAAACAAGGCTCAAAAGGATCAAACTCTTTCCACATAATATAACTGCATCTCAGAAATACGTCAGGCTATTTTCAAGAATAGAAGAATATCTAGCACTGAATAAGTTAAAATTCACAATGGCTCACATCCAATCAAAAATCACCAGGTATGCAAAGAAGCAGAAAAATAATGACCCATAATGAGGAGAAAAATCAGTAAATCTAATACAGATATTAGAATTAATATACAAAGACATTAGAAATTAAAAGACCTAAATCGATTTTGTGGGAAATAAAATTACAATGTGTTCAATGAAAAATACACTGAGAGTAGTATTAGACAGATTAGTCGTTGCAGAAGAAAAGATTGGTGAACTTGAAGAAATAGTAATTAAAATTATCCAAAATGAAATACAGACAGAAAAGAGAATCAAAACAATGAACAGAGCACTAGTTAACTATGGGACAACTTTAAGAATATAATTGGAAGACAATGCAAAAAAATAAAGAAATAATGGCCAAATTTTTTCTGAATTTGATGAAAATTATAAACCCACAGATCAAGGAAACTGACAGAACTCTAAGCACAAGAAACATAAAGATATCTTCACTAAGACATATCATAATCAACCTGCTGAAAAACAATGACAATAGCCAAATATGGAAACAACTAAGTGTCCATCAATGGATGAATAGATACAGAGGTCATTGTACATATATACAATGGAATATTGTTCAGCCCTGAGAAAGAAAGAAATCCTGCCACTTGCTATAACGTGGATGGACCCTGATGGTGTCATGCTAAGTAAGATAAATCAGACAGAGAAAGACAAATACTGTATGATATCACTTGTATGTGGAATCTAAAAAAGCTAAACCCATAGAAACAGAGAATAGAATTGGATCAGAAGGTGGGGATAGACTGGGGAGATGTTAGTCAAAGGGTACAAACTCAGTCAAAAGATGATTAAGTCCTGGAGACCTAATGCACAACATTGTGATTATAGTCAACAATACCGTTTTATATACTTCAAAGTTGCTAAGAGACTAGATTTTAAATGTCACCACAAAAAAGAAATGGTAACCATGTGATGTGATGTTGGCTAATGTTATGGTAGCAATCTTATTGCAATATGTAAATGTACCAAGTCAACACATCGTATACCTTAAACTTACACAGTGTTATATGTCAATTAGATCTCAATTTTTAAAAATAATAAGTAAAGAAATAAAGAGAAATTATACTAAATCTACATAAACTCTTCCGGAATATTGAAGAGGAATAAATACTTCCCAACTCATCCTATAAAGCCAGCATTACCCTGATACAAAGCCAAAGACATCACTAAAAAATTATCCCTCATGAACACAGATTCAAGAATTTTAAACAAAATTTTAACAAACAAATCCAACAGTATATAAAAAGATAATATATCATGACCAAAAGAGATTTCCCTTGGCATGCAATGTTGGTTTAACATTCAAAAATCGATCAATGCAATTTAAAGACAAACAATATTAATATTATTAAAAGCTTTATTTTTAATAATTTTATTTTAATATTAAACAACAATAAAAAGATGTTTTTATGCAGAAAAGGTATTTGAAAACCCCCACCCCACTATATAATCTTTGTGAAAACTCATAGCAAACCAGAAATCAATTGAGGGACCTCCTCAATCTGATAAAGGGCACATATTTTTAAAAAACGACAGTAACATCCTACTTAGTGATTCAACCAAATGTTTTTTCCCTTAAGGTCAGAAACAAGGCAAGACTGTCTGATCTCATCACTTCTGTTCAAAATTGTACTAAAAGTACAATAAAGTAAGAAAAATAAAGGCATCCATATTGGAAAGGAAGTCTTAAAACTTTCTTATTCACAGACAATATGATGGTCTATATAAGGAATGTCTATATAAGCAATAGAATATATCAAAAAAAAATAAAAGCTAATAAGTGGGTTTAGCAAGGCTGCACATGCAAAATCAAAATACAAAAATCAGTTATGCTTCTATATGCCAGCAATGAACAATCAGAAATTTAAATTAAAACTCAATAGCAACAAAATTTTGAAATACTTAGAGATAAATCTCACAAAAGATGTGTGACACTTATACATGAAAAATTATAAAGCATCGCTGAGAAAAATTAAGGAATACCTAAATCAGTGCAAAGATGGACAATATTCATGAGTAGGAAGACTCAATATTGTTAAGAGGTCAATTTTCCCCAAAATGTTCTAAAGAGTCAACACATTCCCAGTCAAAATCTCAGCATGCACTTTTAGAGAAATTGACAAATTAGTTATAAAATTCACATGAAAATTATATAGACCTGAAATACCCAAAACAACTTTGAAAAAAAAGTTAGAAATCTAACACTACCTCATCTCAAGATTTATTTTACAGCTATAATAATCAAGATAGTGTGGTACAGATACAAAAATAGATAAATAGATTAATGCAACAAAATAGAGAGTCCAGAAATCGACCCCTACACAAATGCAGAAAGGCAATTCTGTAGAGGATTGATAGACTCTTCGACAAACATTGTTGGAAAAACTGGATATCCGTTTGCAAGAAAAATTAACTTCTTTCCGTATCCCACACCACGTACAAAAATTCACTCAAAGTGGATCATAGACCTAAATGTAAAAACTATAAAACTTCTAAAAGAAAACCTCTGTGAACTTAGGTTAGGCAAAGAGTCCTTAGCTACAGCTATAACATGATCCATAAAAGAACGAAGAGATAAATGGACTTCATCAAAGTTAAAACTTCGGCTCTACAAAAGACTCTAAGAACCCCTGACAGGGATAAAATATTTTCAAATCTTATATCTGATAAAGAATTTTAAAGATCTCCCAAAACTCAATAAACAAACAATTTAATTTTTTAAATAGGCAAAAAGACTTGAAAAGATATTTCACCAAAAAAGATATATGGATGGCAAATAAGTACATGAAAATATGCTGGGCACCATTACTCACTGGGGAAATGAAATTAAATCACAGTGAGAGATTACTATATATAAAAAAAATTCTACAAAATGGAAATTAATCTATAGTGACAGAAAGTAGATTAGTGATTGCCTTGGGAGGAGGTGCAGGGAAGATCGAGAAGGAGAGATTACAAAGGGGCAAGAGGAAACTTTAGGGAGTAAAGGGTATGCTCATTACCTTGATTGTGATGATAGTTTCACAAATGTATACATAGGTCAAAACTCAACTAAAGATACACTCTAAATATGGACATTTATTGTTTGTCAATGGTACTTTAATGAAGCTGTTTTTTAAATCTTTAAAAAAAATGATTAGAGTATTTACTAGTCAATATGGCTCCCAGTCACCTCCGTTAGAATTATAGACCACTTGGATTGGTTTCAAGTCCTGCTGCCTCATTTAACACTGTAAGCTATGTAGAACAGAGTAAAAAAGTATCTAAGCTTTGACTTTTCAATCAGACTCCCTTCAAATCCAGGCTCTTCACCTCTTTGAATCTCAAGTCTTTCAACTCTAAACTGAGGCTAACAGAAGTTGTCTCTTAGGGTCTTTGTGAGGGTTAAATGTGATAATATCTGTAAAGCACTTAGCCAGCATGTAGCATGTACTCTAAACCTGGCCAGCAATTTGGAAACTGAAGCCCGGGACGATGAAGTGACTTGCTCAAGGTCACACAACGATGTCATAGCAAGACCCTTAGAGCCATCTCACCTACCTCCAAGTTCTGTGGGTTTTCCTCCATGAGCTGTGATCCTTCAACTATATTTTGCAAAGTCAAATACATTACTTAACAACAAAAGTGAAATCAAGAGAACCACAACTAGACTATAACACCAAGTAAGTCTAGCTGCAACACCAGAGAGTAATAGCATTGGCATCCAAAATTCTGCACAACCACGATACTGTGCAGCTGACATCAACATCATGTTGGGACTATTTATCTGTGATACTTAATACAACACAGCCTTTAGCTGGGATTCATGTGGGTAGAGGTCAGAAAGTGGAGTAGTAAAACTCAGGAACTTCTATATCACTATCATGAATCCACCACCTGAGATCCAAGAACCTTAAAGGGTTTATGCACAATCTTTTAGGGCCCTAGGGACACCTTGAAATAGTGTGGAGAAAGTATATACAAGTATATATAAAGTGTATACAAGAAAGTATAGACAAGAAAGTATACATATACGTACAGACTCATACATATATAAACACACGTCAGCTTTATAGCTTTATAAAATTCTTAAAGAGGTAAGGGATCTTCCTAAAATATTAAAAACAGTTATTATAAAGAGTAAGCCAATTTTAGAGATAGGAATAAGTTAGAAAAAATCATAACCATTAAGAAGTCATATTGGGCTTCCCTAGTGGTGCAGTGGTTGAGAGTCCGCCTGCCGATGCAGGGGACACGGGTTCGTGCCCCGGTCCGGGAAGATCCCACATGCCGCGGAGCGGCTGGGCCCGTGAGCCATGGCCTGCGGGCCTGTGCTCCGCAACGGGAGAGGCCACAGCAGTGAGAGGCCTGCATACCGCAAAAAAAAAAAAAAAAAAAAAAGTCATATTGAAATATAACTTGAAATGATAAATTTGATCCGTTTCCCTTGATTCAATATGAAATGAAATCAATAAGTCACACTAATGCAGCCTCTAGGTTTACAAGCTGAGGGAAGACTCCATCAAAGGCAGGGGCCACACAATTGGTCTGACTGTTTGGGTTGGCTTGAACAGTAGGCAGCTGGTTAATTGAGTCAAAACAAATTGGTTAGATTTTACTACCCTAAGCCTAATTCAATCTTAGTAAAATCCTTGTTTCTAAAAATAACCTAGAATTGTTCAAAAGAGCTTTCCATGACTCTGAAATACACAGTCTATCTCAAATATTTTTAAGCTGCTTTAAAACAAGAAATCTACACGATATGTATGTATCTTTAAAACAAGAAATCTACACGATAGCAATGTAGAGGGTAAATTCTTCGCAGGATGAGATAAGGAAAACACCCACTAGAAAGGGGTCATGATTAAAGCTTCTTTTCCTCAAAATGGATAGTGAAATCAAAGTTTAAAATGTTTCTACAGAAGGGACTGGTGGAAGATTAATAATTAATATATGACAGCAATAGAGAAATTTTGAAATGTGAATTTGATGAACAGAAATTGGCATCATATGATAAACAGGAGCGACAGGCGGGGAGTGAGAGAAGGAGGGTATTTTGCTCAGAGACAGAATAGAAGGAAACTGGTTGGACTAGCAGGGGTTCCCTTTTTTTTAAGTGCAAACTTTCATTTGGTCGTGGACAAGGACTGAAAAGTGAGGAGAGAGTGAGGGGAGGGAAGACTCTTTAACCAAAACAAATCAGGTTCACTTGTAACATTCCCAAGAGTTTTTCCCTAAAAGAAAAGGAAAAGAAGAAAGTTTAACACATGACTTTGATATGTGCTTTGCCAGCCAGTTCCCTGCACTTTCTATTTTCTTCCCATCCCCTTTGCTCCCATTCTTACTGTTAGACTCTTTTTTTAAATCCATTCCAATTTTCCTCTAATATTTGTGTATAATTTTTCCTCCTTTTAACTAAGCTCCTTTTGAAATGTCTCCCTTTGTGTGTCTCCTGGCGGGGGGCAGGGTCTTTGCTCTCCTCTTTGGCCCAGTTTACGGGGGCTTGGGGCTTCACTGGGAGCTCTCAGAAGAATTGTGCAAATTGCACCCGGGCTTCCGTTGGAAGAACCACTCATCCCGAGACCCCGTGCTGTGCCCGAGTGCATCAAGGCCATGTCAACCCCTTGATGCTGCCTCACGCTGTGATCTTCCTTTGCACTGTGTCATATGTCACGATGGGTTTTCCCACAATGCATTCTTTAGTTCAGTGTCAGGGAAAAAGAACAAATAATGTGCTCCTGCGGCAGCCAAACATGCTACCTGCAAGGTTGGGGAGCTGGACACATTTTCTTCCTCTGGAGTGAATTCCCTCTGCTGAAGCTGTCTTTTCCTTCCCATTATTCTCACTCTCCCCCTCCCCTTTCCTACCCAGACTTCTGCTCCTCCGCAAAGTGCTTTCAGCAGGTTGGAACATTCATCCTGCAGGAAAATTTGGAATTGCAAACAATTGTTGGGAGTTCATTGATCAATCTGTTTGTGCTAAATGTATTTACACAGGAAATAATGGTATAAGGTGTTTTACATTGTCTGTACAGAGCTTAGTCATGAAACCATGTGAAAATATGCAGAGGGCAGAAGATTCCATAGGAACAAACCACTGAGAAATCATCTCTAAACACGTGAATATGTCTATTTTTATTTGCCGGTTCATCATCACTTTACCTTTTAAAAAGTGATTATGGAGACCAGTTCCTTTGCTTTTTAAAATAACCAAATGGCATTTTGTTGCCCTTAATCTGCCGTTCTAAGAAAGAAAAGAAGCCTCCGCCCTGATGATTGCATTTACTAACTGACCACATACAATCTCTTTCACACATGCCACACGCTGAAGCCAGGACGGTATTTGGAGGCGTTCGTGCAAACTACTTATACCCACCTGCCTAGTAGACAGAAGGAAGTGGACAAGATGTGAATCCTTAGAGCATCTGAAAGGATCGATGAAAAAGAAATCCGACTTCCTCCTAATCTCCGGAGTGTCCATGGCTTACTATAAAGTGTAAAAAAAATCAGATCAGATCAGAGTCACACAGTAAGGGGGGCTCCTCTGCACCCCGCTAGGCGGCATCACCACCACCGGGAAATTTGTTAGCAATGCAGGAGCTCAGGCCACTCCCCAGAGCTACCAGTTCAGAATCTGCATTTTAACAAGATCTCCAGATGGTCAGTTTACACATTAAAGTTTGAGAAGCCCTGCACGGCGGTATGGTGCTGTGCGAGTTTCTGAAAAGATTTAACCTGAGCCAATTGCTTCTAGAACTTCTGCCCTGAGAGGACACACTGCCACCTTGACTGGTGTAGATACAAAGCACCCTTCTAAATTACAAACGGTATTCTCCATGTCAACAGAGGAAGAGAAAGCTAAATAGAGACACTAGGTGCAAACATCTCTTTTCTATTTATAAAATGCATATGAAGTGTATATAATTCTGTATATACTAATGTGCATGAAAATGGCTTAGCAACAAAATAGAGACAGATTCTGGATCGCTAATAAGACCAAATGGAGGATGGAGAACCCTGATAAAGCTTAAACCAAAACAGTTCAAATGTGCAGGTTCTGCTGACTGCATAATTCTGGAGGAATTTGTAATATGTTATTCTACATTGAATCATTTAGACACTTACACTGTACATACATTGAAAATTGTTATTTTTTCCTCTGAAATGAACTGCTGAATATGTGTGGGCCCAGCTCTAAAAAGCTTGCTTCCTCTGTCCCCTCTTTCTCTCTCATCACTCTTGTTGTCAACCACGAATGGCTGATGCTATCCCGCGCCTCCTCTTTCCACTGAAAGTACTCTTTAAACTCCTTGGTAGAATGTACCCCCCTACAGCTCTGTTTCACCCCTGCCCTTATAAATACACTCACTGTACCAATTCTACTCTAATTGGTAACAAGGTGAATTCTTGGGTAATATTTACTGTAAGGTTCACGCTTACTCATTGATACTTGTGGTTTTATCATACCTTTCTAAACAGGAAAATCTCATTTTACTAATGAAAAAACTGCATTCAGAGAGTTCTTTAGAAATGCTACATATAAACAATCCTGAAAGCCTGTTCCCTACCATAGCAAGCCAGGCCTTGCTTTGCTACTCTTGAAATACCACTCATGACAAGCATTGGGTGAATTGCACTGATTAGATTTTTTTATCACTTCACCTTGCTCATTTCCTCTTCCTCTCTCTTATTACGAAATGTCCATTTTTGGATATCTTTAATTAATAGACTTTATTTGGAGGGCAGTTTGAAGTTACAGAAAAATTGAGCAGAAAGTACAGACTTCTTATATATCCCCTTAAACTCCTCTCACTTAGCTTCCCTTATTATTAACATCTTGCCTTAGTGCGGTACAATGGCTCTAATAGTGATACATAATTATTAACTAAATTTCATAATTTACATTAGAGTTTCTCTTTGTGTTGTACATTCTGTGGGTCTAAACACCCATTTTTCATTGTGCTACTGCTATAATCATTTTTGGATTTCCTTTGCACCCAATTAAGAGATCTCTAAAGAAAAGGACCTTGCCCCAGTTGATCACTACACTACCAGAACTAAGTAGCAGCTTACTGTTTATTCTGGTTTTGTGCTCTTCGTGACTCTACATACCAGCTTTTTCTCATAGAGTTTTCCATTCACTAATATTTATTGAGCAGCTATTGCCTTCAAAAGACCGTGGTGGTACCCAGAGATTTATCTGACATGGACGCCCTTTGTGTAACCAATGGTCAATTAGGAGAAATAAGGCATGTATATAAACAACAAGGCAAGGATTGAAGAGAGCTCAAGGGGAAAGTCATGGTAAGTTGAGTGGGTGGAGAAGGATGGGCTCTTTGTGCAGAAGGCAGTATTTGAGAGCCTGGAAGGACCAATAGCATTGGAAGATGTGATGATCAAGTATAAGTACTGGCTGAGAGAACAGCTCTAGTGAAAACACTGGAGATAGAGAAACATGGGTCTTGTGAGAAACCTAGAAGGAGCTCAGACTGATGGACCATTTGATGAGTGAAGGGCAGGAGTGGACAGTAAAGCTCAGCAGATTATCCATTTCTATGATAAATACTCTTGGAGTCTTTAGAGAGGTGTTTCTCAAAGTGAGGTAACAAGCCATACCAGGGTTGCTTCGTGGAGGCAAGTTTCTCATAGCATGGTACTTGGGTTATCTAAACAGAATCGGTCTCCTGGGGTGCATATTTTCAGGTCCTACCTTACACTCACCTAATCAGGATCTGGGGGGTGAGGAGTGAAGACAGAGACCAGAAATTCACATTTTTAACAAGCATTCCAAGTGGTCCTTGTGTACACGAAAGTATGAGAATTGCTGATAATTACCTCAAGACAATTGGGAAATGGACAAGAGCAAAATATTATAATCATTTTTGATTGAATACAAAATCCATACAAGTTTTTAAAAAAGAAATGCAAGGCTTCAAAAATTTATCTACAAGGTATATATACACTCACTCTCCTCTCACTTTAGGAATCTTTGGATGGAAATGTACAAGAAGAGCTGTAACAAAAGCAGACAAAATGTTCAAACATGCTGCTTGTATGTTGAAACGTATTACAGATCGTTTGGCACAAACTCTGCTGTGTGTATCTGTATTAACATCGTCTTTAGCTGCAATGATCAGCTTTGGCCTCCTCCACACCTCCCCTGGTTTGACGGCAGACCATAATAATGTCACTTGGCTATTCTTGAAAAACAGCTACTAAGTGTTGATGGTACTTACTGCAGCAATATTTATGTGAGAATCCTGAAATACTTGGGAAAATATTTGGAGGGTGCAAAGGCTGGCATAGCCATAAATCCTGAGTAATGCTGCAATTGGGCAGGGACATAAAGTTCAATGGCCCCTGATTTTCTGGACATTTTGGTTCATTGTTTTATACATTTATGTAACCCTTCTTAGTCTAACTGGACGTGGAGCTCTTCCCAGCTGGTTGACTTTCAGATTGAAGAATTGAAGAATGTCATTATTTCCCAAGTTTCGTTTGCTTCTTGGGTAATCTTTATATACAATGAAGAAATCAATTCAATGGCCAGTCCACAATCGGAATAATCGAACTATGACGCTGGGCCATTTATCTCAGGTTCTGGAAGGTTAAACTTTAGACGTTTATGTCCAAACCGAAGTGGAAACAGAAGAAAAATCAGGGTCTTCAAAACCATGTCCATCGCAGAATGTACTTGAACGTAATGGCTACTGATAACAAAAACTAGAAAACCCTCCCTCTGAAAGAAGTGTACTAAATAATGTAAACACAAAGACAAACGCAGTTTATTATCATAAAAACAGAGGAGTTGTATAGTCAAAAACAGTCAGCCCCTGACTTACAAACACCAAATTACCAATCACCCACAAGGGCTAATTCCTATTACCCAACCCCAGTTCTCTCTCCCACCAGCACCCCAAATATGTGGGTGCTAGGCATGTTACAGGAGCTTGTGGATGACTTTGTTCCTTTTGAATAGCTTGGAATAGCTCACTGTGTTTTGAGAGGTCTTGTACACAGTGTGGCCAAACTGTATAGGCATTAAGTCAAACTAGGTCTACAAGCTATTTCAGTAATTTTGTAGGCCACTCATCTCAGCTTGAGGGATTGGCTTTTTGATACTTTCCATCCCATCATGATAATGTTTATTATACCCTTTCTACTTTGGAAATTATCCCCCTAAGTGGAGAGGCAAAGCAGGTGTTGCGGAAAAGGATTTTGCCTTTGTTTATTCTTCCTTCAAATATTTGTAAAAAGGAAAACAATTATTTTTCAAGGATGCCGTGTTGCTGTTTTTGTGTTTTCCACAAGTCACTGCTCTAATTATAAGGCCGTGTCACTGTGACATTGGTAACATGTTTCTCTCTCCAACCTCAGTGCACATCCGGAGCTTGTTTGAGAGGCCCTGGGCAGCTGCTGCCATCTCGTTAGCTGTAATGCTTTCATCCTTTATTCAATCGAAGTAATTTTTTACTTCGATTTTCCTTGTCAGGTTTTCCTTAACAGAATCTCTCATCTTACTTAAGTTGCTGCCCTTTTTACAGTCTTGGGTCAGAGAACCATACGTACATTTTCTCTGAGCTTTAAGAAATTTACTTCCACAAAGTCTAAATTTTATCTCACCATGGCCAGTTTCCTAGCCTTTTGTCATGTTAAAATGCTAAGATGAACAGTAATTTTTTCCACAGTTCCATTAATTTTCACATTTTTGACTACTCTTCCTTATTAATCCAAATAACAGGCCAAAACAGCTACTTCTAAACCCACCTCCTTTACCCTCCCCAAACCTCCCCATACACACACACACACACACACATTTCTCTGTGTTCTATGATAGCCCTAAAATACCCCAAAACAAAGTGTCTTGAGTGAGGCCAAATATGGGCAGTCATAGTCATGAAAAGAAAGGACCATCCCAGATTCTCAGTGTCTGTAACATCACAAATAGAATCCAGTTTTTGCAAGCCCACTAAAGAATGCTATGCTTTCAGGCTTCCCTGGTGGCGCAGTGGTTGAGAGTCCACCTGCCGATGCAGGGGACACGGGTTCGTGCCCCGGTCCGGGAAGATCCCACATGCCGCGGAGCGGCGGGGCCCATGAGCCATGGTCACTGAGCCTGCGCGTCCAGAGCCTGTGCTCCGCAACGGGAGAGGCCACAACAGTGAGAGGCCCGCGTAACGCAAAAAAAAAAAAAAAAAAGAATGCTATGCTTTGCTCGAGCGACACTTCTAGCACAGGGCCAAATATTTGAAGGCCCTCACGTCTGCTGTGCCATTACCATTTACTCTGCCACTGTAACCTGCATTGTAATACCTTAGTCCACAACCTCCATTTATTCAGGCAGCCTTCAGGTTTAATCAGGATAATACACACTTTTTCCTTAGCAAAATAATACCTACACATACATGCATATTATATTTACATATATACATATATATGATTACATGATACATACATGACATATGATTTTTGAAAATGTAACTTTTTACATGTTCAGAATGATTTCTCTGTTTAGTGTAAGCAGTTGTTGATGACAGAGAGTACCCAGGAGCTCTTTTTAACTTCTTTGCCTCTTTCCCTGGTCAATCCAAATTTAACACTTATGTTTAATAGTAATTCAGGGCGAGAGAAAGAAAAGGCCTCTCCACCCACCCTTGAGCGTCAAGCAGTAAAAGATAAAAAGTTATGAGAGTATTCTGGTCTTGAGAGAATCAGAATGCCTATTTATTTCTCTTTTGTGAAAGTGCACTTGAAAAGTAAAACGTGAAACCCTACCCCAGTGTGAGACGAAAAGCAGAGGGAGGTTTTCCTCATAACTACAAATGATCTACACGGAGAGAGCAAGTAATGATGAGTTTTGGAAAATGATAAGATTGTAGCAATCCGGAGCACTGCAAGAAATTGGCAAATTGTAAAACAACCAGAAGGCGCTCAGTGCAGCTCTAATTTTGCCGGCTCTCCAGCCTCAGCAAAAGGAGGAGATGCAAGCAGTGGAAATGCTTTGCCTCTTTTCAGGGACAAGCAGACCATCTATATCATGACATACAGGAGGTTAGCTGTGTGGTCTTGCTTGGAGAAAGTTAAAGGATAATGGCCACTGGGCACAGGGCGGTTGAGCTGTCAACTCATTACGGTCACTGCTTGAGAGACACAGACTCCTGTTGGCTTCATTGAATATGGTAACTCCCAGCATGTTATGAACATTAAGAGGGTCTGCAGAAGTGACCTCCACCGCTGACTGCATGGCTCCATGTGGTACAAGGTTACAACTTCCAAGGATCAGGCAAATTGATGCCAATTTAAAGAATGGGACCTTCACAGTCAGGGAAGACTCGGGAGGCATCTGGAAGCTACTGGGCATCTATTGGTAGCTAACTCCTTGACATCTACAGACCAGAATCCTGTCTCTGTTTAAAATTCCTTATTTTTTAAAATGAAACTAAGTGCAAATAAAACCCTAATAATGAAACTCAGAAGTACCCAAATGTTATGTATATATTTTATAGATCTATTGCGACCCACCCCCCAAAATTTTTGAAAGACATTTGGGATTTCTTGGTCATAGTCATGAAAGAAATGGACCATTAGAGAATCGAAAAAACCTCCTTGTTCAAATCAGATTATCCTTTTACCAGTCAGTGAGGCAGTCTACCCTTCACTACACTGCTACAAATGCAGTGTACCAGCCCCAAAGACGCTCTTCCAGACTGTAACTTCCTGACTTCTGATTTTGTCTCTGGACTGTGTTCCCATAGCCCCTCTGCCTCTCCTTCACACCCCAGGCCCCATAGCCAGCCTGGGCTCTAGGTTCCTACGGCCAATCCTGCCTCTTGCCTTAAGCCTCCACACTTGACAATGACAAAGCAGTACAACACCTCTAGAAAAGTGAATAACTACTGTTACCCCCTTATTTACTATAATCTAATAGCTATTTTTATGTCTTCATTGTTAGTTATTTTCCAGATGTCAATGTTGCTTGCTATTTCCTTTTTTTTTTTTTGTTCTTAAAGATGTAAGCAATTAAATCAACACCTTAAATATGGTAAAATATAAAATAAGCTTTATACTCAACTTTATGTCTTATAATTTGGTCGTTTTCTCTTGACAGTACAGTATTTTTTTTTCCTTATTATTATTATTTTTGGCTGCATCAGGTCTTAGGTGCGGCACACGGGATATTCATTGAGGCCTGTGGCGTCTTTCATTACAGCTCTCGGTCTCTTCGTTGCAGCACTTCGGCTTCTCTCTAGTTGTGGCATGCGGGTTTTTTTTTTTCTCTCTTCTCTCTCGTTATGGCTCCAGGGCTCCAGGGCGTGTGGGCTCTGTAGTTTGCGGCACGTGGGCTCTTTCGTTGAGGTGGTCCTCGGGCTCAGTAGTTGTGACATGCAGGCTTAGTTGCCCTGTAGCTAGTAGGTTCTTGGTTCCCCAACCAGGGATTAAACCTGCATCCCCCGCATTGGAAGGCAGATTCTTTACCTGGACCACCAGGGAAGTCCCTTTTATTTAATTTTTTTACTACGGTATAATTGATTTACAATATTAAATTAGTTTCAGGTGTACAACAGTGATTCAAAAATTTTGTAGATTAAATTCCATTTAAAGTTATTATAAAATATTGGTTATATTCCTGTGCTGTACAATATATCCTCATAGTTTTTTTTTTTAACCTCTTTTTTTTTTTTAAACATCTTTATTGGAGTATAATTGCTTTACAATGGTGTGTTAGTTTTTGCTTTATAACAAAGTGAATCAGCTATATATATACATATATCCCCATATCTCCTCCCTCTTGCGTCTCCCTCCCACCCTCCATATCCCACCCCTCTAGGTGGTCACAAAGCACCGAGCTGATCTCCCTGTGCTATGCGGCTGCTTCCCACTAGCCACCTATTTTACATTTGGTACTGTATATATGTCAAGGCCACTCTCTCACTTCGACTCAGCTTACCCTTCCCCCTCCCCGGGTCCTTAAGTCCATTTCCTATGTCTGCGTCTTTATTCCTGTCCTGCCCCTAGGTTCTTCAGAGCCTTTTTTTTTTTTTTTTTTTAGGTTCCATATATATGTGTTAGTATACGGTATTTGTTTTTCTCTTTCTGACTTACTTCACTCTGTATGACAGACTCTCGGTCCATCCACCTCACTACAAATAACTCAATTTCGTTTCTTTCTATGGCTGAGTAATATTCCGTTGTATATATGTGCCACATCTTCTTTATCCATTCATCTGTCAATGGCCAGTTAGGTAGCTTCCACGTCCTGGATATTGTAAATAGAGCTGCAATGAATATTGTGGTGCATGACACTTTTTGAATTATGGTTTCTCAGGGTATATGCCTAATGGTGGGATTGCTGGGTCATATGGTAGTTCTATTTTTAGTTGTGTGTGTGTGTGTGTGTGTGGTACGCAGGCCTCTCACTGTTGTGGCCTCTCCCGTTGCGGAGCACAGGCTCCAGATGCGCAGGCTCAGCGGCCATGGCTCACGGGCCCAGCCGCTCCGCGGCATGTGGGATCTTCCCAGACCGGGACACGAACCCGTGTCCCCTGCGTCGGCAGGCAGACTCTCAACCACTGTGCCACCAGGGAAGCCCCTATTTTTAGATTTTTAAGGAACCTCTATACTGTTCTCCATAGTGGCTGTATCAATTTACATTCCCACCAACAGTGCAAGAGGGTTCTCTTTTCTCCACCATCTCCAGCATTTATTGCTTGTAGATTTTTTGATGATGGCCATTCTGACTGATATGAGGTGATACCTCATTGTAATTTTTTTTTTTTTTGCGACACGCGGGCCTCTCACCGTTGTGGCCTCTCCCGTTGCGGAGCACAGGCTCCAGATGCGCAGGCCCAGCGGCCATGGCTCACAGGCCCAGCCGTTCCGCGGCACATGGGATCCTCTCAAAACGGGGCACGAACCCGCATTCACTGCATCGGCAGGCGGGCCCTCAACCACTGCACCACCAGGGAAGCCCCATCATTGTAATTTTGATTTGCATTTCTCTAATGATTAGTGATGTTGAGCATCCTTTCATGCATTTGGTGGCAATCTGTATATCTTCTTCGGAGAAATGTCTATTTAGCTCTTCTGCCCATTTTTGGATTAGGTTGTTTGTTATTTTGATATGGAGCTGCATGAGCTGCTTGTAAATTTTGGAGATTAATCCTCTGTCAGTTGCTTCCTTTGCAAATATTTTCTCCCATTCAGAGGGTTGTCTTTTCATCTTGTTTATAGTTTCCTTTGCTGAGCAAAAGCTTTTAAGTTTCATTAGGTTCCATTTGTTTATTTTTATTTATATTTCCGTTTCTCTAGGAGGTGGATCAAAAAGAATCGTGCTGTGATTTATGTCATAGAGTGTTCTGCTTATGTTTTCCTCTAAGATTTTTATAGTGTCTGGCTTTACATTTAAGTCTTTAATGCATTTTGAGTTTATTTCTGTGTATGGTGATACAAAGTATTCTAATTTCATTCTTTTACATGTAACTGTCCAGTTTTCTCAGCACTACTTACTGAAGAGGCTGTCTTTTCTTCCTTGTATATTCTTGCCTCCTTTATCAAAGATAAGGTGACCATATGTGCATGGCTTTATCTCTGCACTTTCTATCCTCTTCCCTTGATCTATATTTCTGTTTTTGTGCCAGTACCATACTGTCTTGATTGCTGTAGCTTTGTAGTATAGTCTGAAGTCTGGGAGTCTGATTCCTCCAGCTCCAGTTTTCTTTCTCAAGATTGCTTTTGCTATTCAGGGTCTTTTGTGTTTCCATACGAATTGTGAAAATTTTTGTTCTAGTTCTGTGAAAAATGTCATTGGTAGTTTGATAGGGATTGCATTGAATCTGTAGATTGCTTTGGGAAGTATAGTCATTTTCACAATGTGGATTATTCCAATCCAAGAACATGATATATCTCTCCATCTGTTTGTATCATCTTTAATTTCTTTCATCAGTGTCTTATAGTTTTCTGCAAACAGGTCTTTTGAATACTTAAGTAGGTTTATTCGTAGGTATTTTATTCTTTTTGTTGTAGTGGTAAATGGGAGTGTTTCCTTAATTTCTCCTTCAGATTTTTCATCATTAGTGTATAGGAATGCAAGAGACTTCTGTGCATTAATTTTGTATCCTGCTACTTTACCAGATTCATTGATTAGCTTTAGTAGTTTTCTGGTAGCATTGTTAGGATTCTCTATGTATAGTATCATGTCATCTGCAAACAGTGGCAGCTTTACTTCTTCTTTTCCGATTTGGATTCCTTCTATTTCTTTTTCTTCTCTGATTGCTGTGGCTAAAACTTCCAAAACTATGCTGAATAAGAGTGGTGAGAGTGGACAACCTTGACTTGTTCCTGATCTTAGAGGAAATGGGTTATTTTTCACCATTGAGAATGATGTTGGCTGTGAGTTTGTCATATATGGCCTTTATTATGTTGAGATAAGTTCCCTCTATGTCTACTTTCTGGAGGGTTTATATCATAACTGGGTGTTGAATTTTGTCAAAAGCTTTTTCGGCATCTACTGAGATGACCATATCATTTTTCTCCTTCAGTTTGATAATATGGTTTATCACATTGATTGATTTGCATATATTGTAGAATCCTTGCATTCCTGAGATAAATCTCACTTTATCATGGTGTCTGATCATTTTAATGAGCTGTTGGATTTTGTTGGCTAGTATTTTGTTGAGGATTTTTGCATCTATGTTAATCAGTGTTATTGGCCTGTAGTTTTCTTTCTTTGTGACCTCTTTGTCTGGTTTTGGTATCAGGGTGATGGTGACCTCATAGAATGAGATTGGGAGTGTTTCTCCATCTGCTATATTTTGGAAGAGTTTGAGAAGGATAGGTGTTATCTCTTCTCTAAATGTTTGATAGAATTCACCTGGGCTTTTGTTTGTTGGAAGATTTTTAATCACAGTTTCAATTTCAGTGCTGTGATTGGTCTGCTTATATGTTCTATTTCTTCCTGGTTCAGTCTCAGAAGGTTGTGCTTTTCTAAGAATTTGTCCATTTCTTCCAGGTTGCCCATTTTATTGGCATAGAGTTGCTTGTAGTAATCTCCCATGATCCTTTGTATTTCTGCAGTGGCAGTTGTTACTTCTCCTTTTTCATTTCTAATTCTATTGATTTGAGTCTTCTCCCTTTTTTCCTTGATAAGTCTGGCTAATGGTTTATCAATTTTGTTTATTTCTCAAAGAACCAGCTTTTAGTTTATTGATCTTTGTTATTGTTTCCTTCATTTCTTTTTCATTTCATTTCTGATCTGATCTTTATGATTTCTTTCCTTCTGCTAACTCTGGGGTGGTTTTGTTCTTTCTCTAATTGCTTTAGGTGTAAGTTTAGGTTGTTTATTTGAGATGTTTCTTGTTTCTTGAGGTAAGATTGTATTGGTATAAACTTCCCTCTTAGAACTGCTTTTGCTGCATCCTATAGGTTTTGCATCATCATGTTTTCATTGTCATGTGTTTCTAGGTATTTTTTAATTTCCTCTTTGAATTCTTCAGTGATCTCTTGGTTATTTAGTAGTGCATTGTTTAGCCTCCACGTGTTTGTAATTTTTACAGATTTTTTCATGTAATTGATATCTAGTCTCATAGTGCTGTGGTCGGAAACGATACTTGATACTGTTTCAATTTTCTTAATTTTACCAAGGCTTGATTTGTGACCCAAGATATGATCTATCGTAGAGAATGTTCCATGAGCACTTGAGAAGAAAGTGTATTCTGTTGTTTTTGGATGGAATGTCTTATAAATATCAACTAACTCCCTCTTGTTTAATGTGTTATTTAAAGCTTGTTTTTCCTTATTTATTTTCATTTTGGATGATCTGTCCATTGGTCAAAGTGGGGTGCTAAAGTCCGTTACTATGACGTGTTATTGTTGATTTCCCTTTTATGGCTGTTAGCATTTTCCTTATGTATTGAGGTGCTCCTATGTCGGGTGCATAAATATTTCCAATTGTTATATCTTCTTCTTGGATTGATCTCTTGATCATTATGTAGTGTCCTTCTTTGTCTCTTGTAATAGTCTTTATTTTAAATTCTATTTTATCTGATATGAGAATTGCTACTCCAGCTTTCTTTTGGTTTCCATTTTCATGGACTAGCTTTTTCCATCCCCTCACTTTCAATCTGTATATGTCCCTAGGTCTGAAGTGGGTCTGTTGTAGACAGCATATATATGGGTCCTGTTTTTGTATCCATTCAGCCAGTCTGTGTCTTTTAGTTGGAGCATTTAATCCATATCCTCATAGTTTATTTATTTTATACATGGTAGTTTACACCTCGTAATCCCCAACCCCTGTCTGGCCCCTTCCCTCTTCCCTCTTTCTAAAGGTCTCTAATCTCTTCGATTCAGTCGGCTTTCATTGATTCATTAAATCAAAAAATATTTATCCCTTCCATTTCCTCAATTTTTCTTGCATTATAAAATATCTTGTCCAAGAGAGCTTTGCTGTGATTGGTGAGTCATAACTAATGCTTTCTGTTCTTCCAATTATTTCAATGTAAACATTTCCCAACTGCTTTTATTTCCATTGATTTGCACACATATTTACCCTTTCTCATCCTAAATAATGGATTTTTTTCTCTATGTCTATGTTTAAATATTTCCTTTATTTGTTATATGTACCTTTCCTTTGCAAAATAATTATAGTGTGTAATTGCAATTTAATCATAGCATCCATTCTGTTAAATGATCCCTTTACTAAGTGGAATTACATGTTAACACCCTTATCAAGTGCTAAATTTCAGAGAATAATCTGTGAGGTCTTGCTGAGTTTTTCCCAGTGCTTGTCTTTTCCATAATGAAGCATTCTTCCAGAGTGAATGGCTTATGAAAATCTGATAACAATTCAGTCTGATAGAAGAAATTAAAATTCGATATTTTTAGTTGTGTTGCAGCCAAGGAAGAACTATGAAATGGAATCTATCTTCAAAATGTAGAAATTGACTGACTTTTTAAACATGAATTAAATGGTTCACCTGTTAAGATTCAACTTTTTAAGATGTATTTGAATTGAATTTCTGAAATACCAACAAGTCTTGCTCTTACAATGATTGCGGTTTTCTTTTCAAATATTTTGCTCTGAAGAAATTTCACTGGAAATAAAATTAATATATAATCCCTGCTTTACCTTGGATTTTTATTTTATCACTTTAAATGCCCTTTAAAAAATAGAGTGTAAACCTATCAATAAATAGAATAATATCTTTATTAGTAATATTATTTTTAAGTCCCTATGTGCTGGGTACTCTGTTAAAGTCTTCACATGGATCATCTTCTTTAATCCATAGACAAAAATGATGGTGCTCCTATTATTATCCTCCTTTTACAGATGAGCTAACAGACTTTTAAAAGGTTAAGTGACTGCCCAAAGTCACACAAATACTGTGATTATAGCATCAATAATAAGTGACCTTATTCGAACCCACATGCTGATGAAGTCTGCGAACTTTTGGGTTATATAAGTTTAATAGCATTTCCCAAGGTCATCATGAGAAAATCAGCATCTATTACCTTAAAATCACTGAGTGAAGGAAACCTCTCACTGTATACACACTTTAGCATCCACCACTGTGGGTACCATGTGCCTGGAAGAACTTTTGTGGGATCACAACAGGTACATGAGAACTTTAAATTACTCTTGATTTCTATCCACAGTGTATTGACACCACCTGGGTGCTGTACTATCATTTTTTATTAAAACCAAAGAGTTTTCTAACAATTAGATTATGAGTAAGGAAGACCTACCATCATTTTGCAAGCTTCAACCAACACCCTTTTGATCTGCAGTGTGACAAATGAGCCACAAAGCTGTCATATATATGTGTGTGTGTATATATATATATGTATAAATAATATAGGTCATATTATATAAAATATTATACAATATGTAACATTACATATATAAAGGAGAGAACAATTTATTAGTCTGCATATCTTTAAAGAACATGAGCTATTTATGTGCTTTTGTCATGAGATATGTGTTTGTGTGCCTTTTAGTATAAGCTCTTTCATTCAACATGATCTAAATGTGGAATATTTTTTAACAATCTATACTTTGTTTAGGAAGTCACCATACATGTCACAGAAATTATCTCTGCTCAAGGAATTCAAAAGCAATAAATATCAAGCCTCAACAAGATGCTGTTTAAGGATTTTGCATTGTCTCATGCTTATGAAACAGATGAAGAGCATCATTTCCTCAATGAACCACAATTGTGTCAATTAATGGAAATTTCCAGATAGCAAGATGCTGATAATAGACATTTTATTATCGATACATATACACACGAACACACACACACAATATATACACAACACAGCAAATAAAATGAAGGGGGTAGTTTAAGCTCCATTTCTTCAGCAAACTCTCAGTAAAATAATTCACATTATTTGTAGCCTGGTTGCACATAAAACTTTCAACAGCTGAATAAATACCTGAGTTCTGCCCTTTGTTTCAATTTACTTGCTTACCTGTGAGCGCCTTTCCACTGCCCCTGAATAGACAACCAGGAGTCCTGGTCCTAGAGGCGTTAATAGATGTTGAGTGCTCAATTTCCTGCATGCTGCATATAAAAGCACCCTTATGTGTCAGGTTCCAAAGGCATAATACAAAAAAGAATAAACACTGGTTTTTATGGAATCCTTCATATACAAATTATCCCAAAGAGCTTTATGAACAATGAATTGGACACTGGCAGTGGAGGGAGGGATGTAAACAAATGTAGCAGCCATTGAGCGCTCAGGAATAAGTCACACAGAGGTCTCCTTGAACTGTCAAAAAGTATACATCTTCCCCAGTGTTCCTTACTAAAACAGAGTGTCCGCACATGAAGCTTGCTGTCAATCACAGAACTCCACCCACACAATCTGAGGGAAGTGAAAATTCCTTATTTCAAGGATTGATACAATAACCTGCACAGGAACTTCCCACAGGAAATGGATTTGGCACAAGTTAACTCAATTTACTTCGTACCAGGTTACTAGACCCATTGATTGCTGCTGGGTAGGGTTTAAATATGACTCATCATACCAACCCCATCCCTATTTTCCCCAACCCCTCCCCATGCATAAACACCCTAAATATCAGTTTTGAACAACCAAAGAGTATTTCAATACTTAGCTCCACTCAGCATTTTCCCTGCCCTCATTTTCTTGTTATTCATTTCATTTTATGAGTTGTGTACATGTCTTCCTCACCAAATTCATAGTAAGAGATCCAGTGTTGGTTTTTTTCTAGCCACCACTCCCCTCAACTGACAGCATCTACCCAAGTTCTACTGAGCTAGTAGCACCTCAATAAGAGGTTCTCAATATAAGCTGACTAATAAATACAGTAAAGTTATTCCAGGCGTAGACATCAAAAGGAACAAAGTGAAATTTTCTATCTTTACTTTTGCAGAGCCTGTATCTGGACCACTACAAGAATGAATCATCTTTTTTTTTTAATGTTAATGGGAAAAGTTAGCCTTTCCAACAACCCACTTAGTAACATCCAGATACCCCTCGTCAAAAGCTCTGTGAGTTCCTCTGCATCCAGCAAGCTGGTTCTGATGGAACAGAGCCAAAAGCAGAACTTCCACTTTCAGTCATTGGTGGTTGCCCTGGGAAGCTCCTCCAAAGCACTCATTTCTCAGCAGCACCTGAAGCCTGCCAGAAAGGAAAGCAGAAGGACAAACGCTCTTCTCCCCTTGGGTTTTGCAGAAACGGTACTTGTGAGCTGGGGTCTTATGTCACCTCACACCAGGACTGACACACATGCAGCACTTTTGAAGTCAGGAATCAGTAGGGACACAGAGCAGCTGGATGAAATGAATTCCCCGCCTCCACCCTCCCTCCCCTCTGCACCTTGCTCTTCTCTGTAGGGGACAGCCTCTGAAGGATCAGCTTCCTTGGGACTACAGTGACCCTGTAAGTCCAAGAGTCTCTTTCCTTCAGTTTCCAGTTGAGTTTCTTTGGGGTACTGGACACAGCTGATTCAGCCCATCTGTCCCATAACCCTAGCTCTGAGCTCCAGAAGCTCAGACCACAGTTCATTTCTCCTCTTAACCATCCCATGACCCTCCTCTCCCCTTCCCTGGGCCGCCTGGCCCTCTGAGGCTGAGCTGCAGTAACGCACAGTCCTGGGAAGTGCCCCCGGGACTCAACATAATTACTCCACCTCCCAAATCCCAGCCCCACCCCTCACTGAGGGTTCCTGCCGCACCTTCTCTTCAGCCATCTGTTGGGCTGTGAAGTGGGATTTAAGTTGCCTCCATTCTGCCAGGCCAGCAGTAGAACCATCTCTATTGTCAAGGACCTCCCTGACCCTGTCTCTTTCTGGGTCTGGATCTCCCAATTACCTGTGGACCCCTTCCTATCTAGAGATAGACACCATTGTATGAAAGAGTTCTGCACCAAATCCTGCCTCTTCCTGATGGTTACTCGTTTTATGCTCAAACATCAAGGGATTCAATTTTCATAGTCTTACTGCTGAAAGTCCGTCATAATTTCTGCAGATCCCAACCCTGGCCTTGGTCTGATGCCTGCTTTTGGTGGGATTTTTCTGCTGCTAAGAATCTTCTTAAAGCCTTAGGGACCCAAAGACTTGGTGCCCATATAATTTAGATCATTGCCACAGTTCACCACTCTTGCAACTGCTTCCCTCTGGCAACACAATGTAGTGGTTAAGAGTACAATTCCAGAGCCGGCTGCGCAGGGTCTGTCACTTACTATGACAGGTCTATGTGACCTTTGGTCAATTGCTTAGTCTTCACATGCCTCAGTTTCCTCTCAGATATTATGGGAATAACACTTATATCTACCTCACGTGTTGTGTAAGCATTAAATGAATTAATACAAGTGGAGTGCATAGAACAGGGTTTAGCACACAGTAAACATTAGCCATCATAATTCCAAGCTAGGGTACAGTATTGTCCGCTGTGTAATAGATGTCATTCCCCTAAAACAAGCTATAAATGGATATACAGAGGATACACACCCCCTCGGTCCTCAGAGAGGCTGGGCTAGACCTTCAGGCACCCCCTGCTAGAGCAGCCTCAATACTTCACCAAAAATTTTTGTACAAATATTGTCATTTTTCTATGTGCTGTGATGTGACAAAGCAGGAAAGCACTCCCTCAAAGGTTCCTAGAGGAAATATGATCCAAAAAGAGGAGCTCTTACTCTACTGAAGTTGAAACAGAGCAAGCAAGGATATCCTCACGCAATTTTCCACCACATTAAGGCCATTAACTTCTGACCCAGGTTGCTGAGAAATCTTTCACAGGGCAGAGGATCACACCAGAAGAGAGAAGACAGAGGATGCCAGAATTTCTTAAGCACTGACCTGAAACTTCCTGCCAGGGGTTCCTGAACTGAGACTCACAGACAGTGTCTGACAAAAAGGGGGACTCACTAGGGGCACGTGTTTCCATCCCCAGGGAAATATGCATCCCCACCCCAAGCCTGGCTGTGATTCTCATGGGAACACTCTATTCTCACCCTACTGCGATTGGACCAGTCCGACTCTCCCAACCTTCGAAACTGTGCGCTAACCGTCACCTCCCTGCTCACATTCAAAGCCATGTCCTCCACATTCCCTGGTCCTGACTGGTTCCCAAAGTCATTCATGGAGGGGACAAATTCAGACAGTGGCTCCCTAGCTACCCAGATGTCAAACACTACAAAAAAGAAAAGTATATACACAAATGTGTGCATAGTTGTGGGCTTGAAGACAGCCATGTTAAGATTAGTCTTATATAACAAAATAAAGAATTGTACCAGATATTCAAGATTCACTCCAACACTGGTTCAAAGTCAAGCTCTGAGTTGTTTCAGGTCTCCTTAAATTAGCCCCTCAACAGGTCCTCCCACAACAAAATAAGTGACTAATGTACTACTTACTGCCTCAAGTCCACCACACAAAAACTTCTTTGCTAAAAACAACAATCACAGTGCTTTGTTTTTTACACTTTACAATGTGTTAGTTTCTCCTGGTCGTAATGGGACTTCACCTGGGAGAAGGTGATGTTGAGACTCTTGCTGGAATCCAAACACCAAAAAGGGATTTTTCCTTATATTACAAATGATTAATATAATAATAAAAAGAGCCATCGTTTCCGGAGCTCTTACTATGTGCCAGGAAAATGCCTCTAATAGTTTCTCTGTTTTCCTCACTAAACTGTAAACCCAGTGTCCTTCAAAGAACAAGCGGATCCCCATTTTCTTGATTGAGCACTTTGATACTTCCTTGAGATGCTTTAATTATCTCTGGATCCCTGATGACACGTAGTAGGTTTTGAATAAATCTTTGATACATTAATTCTTTAAATGATTGATATAATTATCTGCAATGAGCTCTTCCAAAATTGAATGCCCAATGAAAGATGTATCAATATTTCCCACTTAGAGTCATTGAGATTTACAATCAAAGAATGTACCTTTGAATCAACTAGGGAGTTAGTTTATACACAAATCAAACCATTTCTTCTCCATTATGCTAATTTTTAATCTAATACCCAAAACTCATATAGTTCATTAGTTCAAAGTTTTTAATATGTACGAAAATATTCATTTTAAATTTTGGGGTGTCCATAAACTTTTATACAGTGCTTTCCTATTATGATGAATGATTTAGTCAAAGCTGTCATAGTTAATGCGCATGATCAGAAAAGTTAATGTACTTTACCAGTTTATCATTTAGTACTTTTATATTAGAAATTTCAATCATTTCCACCTTAAAAAATGTTTCTAATACTTTTTGTATTCAACCTTTGTAATTCCAGAAAAATGTGTTTAAAATAATCATTTTAATAACTTAAGGGTTTGATGTTTTATATCTGAGTGCGATTTAGTTACCAATTTCACACAAGTACACTTAACGCTTGATAATGCTGTGTTACCATAGGTAAATCAGAGAGATTTAATTTATCTGCTTTATCTCTTTAGATTTTTAAAATTTTTGTTTTTCTTTGACTTTTTATGTCTTTTTCCACTCTCATTTGCACAAAAGCATTCTAATATTTTTAGAATTTACGTGCTATTATTGTTTGCATGAATATCAAGTTATCATCAGATAACCATTGAAGGCAAAATTAATTTCACCAATATTTACAGTGGAGTATATACCATCATTTACAGATTTTTATAATTTCAATGAAAACATACAAATTACCATTTTTATAGATCAAAACAATCTAATGTTAGAGTTCCGTAAGGTTTGGGACTTCCCTGGCAGTCAAGTGGTTAAGACTCTGCACTTCCACTGCAGGGGGTGCGGGTTCGATCCCTGGTCGGGAACAGGGAACTAAGATCTCGCATGTTGCACAGTGCAGCCAAAAAATTTAAAAAACAAAAGAATTTCATATGGTTTGATCTAACACAAGCACATATCCTAGTCTTAAACGCAGTTAAATTTTTTAAATTCTGGGAGGTTGCGTGGCACAGCAGAAAGGACATGAATAGGGAAGTTAGTCAAACATAGTTTTGAATCTCAGCTCTGCATACATACTAGCTCTGTGATATTGTAAAACTTCTTAACTCTCTGAGCTCTTAATTTCCTCACCTATCAAACAGTAATTACTACCTGGAAGGTTATCGTGAGAATTAAATTTTAAAAACATGTATAAAACACCAAGTACACTGCCTGGCACCAAGAAGACATTCAACAAATATTTTGTCTTTGCTCTTTCTTTCTTCTTCTTCCTAAATTGGCTCTAAAAACTGTAGTCTGAAGGGCAATTGACAAACTGATCAAATAAATAGCTCTAATTTGTTGTCTGAATGAGGGGTGTGTGGAGGGGCGGGTGGCAAGATGAGCTACATGTCACACTATAACTCGATTTGCCTTTCTGGCAAGAGTCGATCTTACTAAGTGCCTCCCATGTATTTTTATCTGAAGTGTAAATTCAGGGAAATTTTCATTTTTTGTTACAAAAGACTGTTTTATGAATTATTAATCATTTAGCAAATTCATTAGATTATGTCAGGGTTACTAACTCAGTGCTTTTAAAATATATTAGCTACATGAATTTTATTACTGTGACACTGACTGTCAGAGAAAACTGGAAACTTTTCCCCTTCCAAATGATTTCTTTATTGTTCGCTTTGAGAAACCAACAGGCAGCAAGTTTTCGCCCTTTCTGGACTGAAATTTTCCTTTCTTTTAGACGTCCGCTAAGAATTTGTATCACGTCTGCTGGTGATTTGAAAATCTATGACTCTAGAAAGAAAATGGTATTTTAAATTATTCCTATTTTTCCAAAATTGCTTTCACAGAAGTCACAATGAAAAGAATAGCAATTTTTAACATTCCAGCATCACAGGGCCAAATGCTTTGTTTGTGCCTTGGATTCTTTGTTTAAAAAAGAAAAAAATTCTGTCCAGTTTCATTTCTGAGTTTTACTGAAACCTTACCAAGTTTTCCGTGAGGGCTTCAGTGCTTTATATAGTCCCTGTTTTGTTCTTTGATCTCCTGCTTTAGTCCTCCAGAGTCAAAGTGGAGGTAGGAACTAAACCCTCCTCATTCCCGACTTTGAAGGATGAGAAGCTAGAGGCAGTTAAAACTTAACAGCAAAAATATTGAAAGCATTTCTACCATAGTTGATCAAGTTTTAAATTCTAGTTGCCATATGAAAGAAGGGATTATCCTCTTATAGACATTATATTTAAATTATCTGGGTTGATATTTTTCTTATTTATGTCAAAGATTACAGTACACAGTCAAGAACAGCAACCGAAGAGATCTTAATGTAAAACATAGAACTATGCCGCCTCCCTGCCAAAAAGTGTTCTTGGCCTCCCACTGCACCTAAATAAAACCTAAATCCCTTACTATGGGTTGGTGGCCATTTGAGTATCCAGCAAGTAAATCCCCTTCCTACGTGGAGGGAGATCCCCATTTTTTTTTTTTTTTTTTTTTTTTTTTTGCGGTACGCGGCCCTCTCACTGTTGTGGCCTCTCTCGTTGCAGAGCACAGGCTCCGGACGCGCAGGCTCAGCGGCCATGGCTCACGGGCCCAGCCGCTCCACGGCATGTGGGATCTTCCCGAACCAGGGCACGAACCCACGTCCCCTGCATCGGCAGGCGGACTCTCAGCCACTGAGCCACCAGGGAAGCCCTCACCGTTTTTTGAGTCTTCCTGAAGTCAAGGGTCCAAGCATTCCTTCTCCATCCCCAGCCAGCGAGGGCACACAGCCATTACCTATGTTTGGCCAGATGGGCCCTTCCAGGTGGGATTCTCAACCCTGAGAGAAGGCCACAAAGCTATAGAGGGAGGTGAGAAAATCTTCCTTACTGACATCAATTAGCAGCATTAACTCTCCAGTGGAGGCACAAACACCAGCATCACCTAAAGAGTTAGCTTCTCCTTTTACCCTTCCTTCGTTCCTGCTCATTTGCCAAGCCTATCTCTCCACGTTTCCCATCAATTGCGGATGCAGATTACTCTCTACTACATTCATTAGAATAAATTCCTTTCTGCTTAGGATAGCCATCATGCCTTCCTTTTGCAACCACTGGCTGATACGTGGCCTCTGAATCCTCATTTTTATCAAACTCTCCCCAGGGTTGATTGCATTCAGGTTCACTGGACTTTTGTTCAGTTCCTCAACAATTTGAATCTGTTTTCCTTCCTTTGCACATCCAGTTCTCGCTCAAAGAGTTCATTTTTCCCTTCCTTACATGGATAGCTCCTTTCTTCTTTCAGGTCTTGGTTAAAATGTCACTAATTCAGAGGGAACGTCCCATGTGGTAGAAATGATCCAATGCCCATTGCTTCCTTCTTTTCTCCGCCTCTTTCTTCTTCCTTTGCATACATATTAGTCCATAACTTGGCAATTGTTAATTTCTGGGAAGCACACAAACAGTAAACCACGTATTCCTTAGGTCATAAATGAATAAAAGGCTAAAATTCTATATCTACTACCATTATCATTTTCACTGAACATATATTGCATGCAGAGTGTACATGACTTTGAACATGAAGTTTAGTGTTAACACAGGTATGAATATAACACTTTGTGTAAATTTTCTTACCACAAGTAGTCAGGCATAATCCTCAATCCATAAGATAAATTATCTAAAGAGTCAGGTTTAAACAAAAAGAGACTGGAAACTTAGAGATATCTGAAATTCTAAAAATCAGAATGTAGGCTTTAATCTGAATGTTATAAACTTTATGCCAAAGAACATTTTCTTGATATTTATTTTAATGCCAATAAAACAAAAGACTGATGGCTCAAATATCTTGAGCTTCTCTAGATAAGCAAGCTTAAAAGTATTTCTGTTGGGTTTTGTTAAAGCAAGAGTCTTACAAGATTCTTATATTTTCTCCATGCTAGGGGACATTAAAATGAATACTTTCCTACCATAAATTGGAAATCCTGAGACTTGGGGAACACTGAATTAATCTGTGCTGAAGAAGCAAGTAAAGAGGACAACAGAGATTGAAGGATCACCCTGGCTTCCTGGAGACCCCTGTGTGGTGGATATATATCATAAGTATGATATGTATAGTATATATGTACTGTGGGACTTTAGCATAGAGCCTTCTGAGAAAGGCACGCTGGAAATCCACAATAGACATGTTAAAGAGCGTGAGACTTGGGCACAATGCCCATTTATGGACTAAAAAAAATATTTTTTTCCTTGCTGGAGCAGCGAGAAGAGTGCCTCCAGACTTTGTCAATTCCACTTCACGTTATTATGCTCCTCACCCCCTGCATTACAGCACTGGTATGCAAGTCATCATTCCTTATAATAGGCTCTCCACTATTAGAAGTGGCCCTTTTTCATCTTCCACCAAATTATAAAATAGCTTCCCATCATAACTTATGTCCTGTATACTCCAGCTACGACTTTTCTCTCATATTAAAATGCTCTGCTTTAAATGGGCCTCTAATATATAATTTTATTGTTTGAGCATTTCAGTTTCTTTTTGCTTTATGTTTCTTTATAGCAGGTTAGACAGCTCTTTGTGATATTTTGATGAAAGATTCTACATAAATAAAATTGACTGAGAAGACAGACCTTGCTGGTAGCGTTGGAGAACACTCTCTGCACTCTGCAAACTTAAGATCAAGATTCAAATCTCATATAGGGATATATGTATATGTATAGCTGATTCACTTTGTTATACAGCAGAAACTAACACACCATTGTAAAGCAGTTATACTCCAATAAAGATGTTTTAAAAAAAAGATTCAAATCTCAGCTTTCCCTCTTTCTAATTTTTATTTTAAAATTTTTATTTTAAAAATTAATGTTAGTAATTTTACCCTATGCTGGATTTAATCTTCTATACAGTGACTGAAAGGGTGGTTTTGGATTTTTTTACCAAAATGTATTGAACTGCCAAGGCTAGAATAAGTAACTAATTGTAATCATTATGCTGACTAAATTCAATACCACTTAGCCTTTAAACTTCCAATTTAAAATAGATAGATAGATTTGGTATTTAGAACAGGCAACCAAATAGATGCCATCATTTGGGAACCAATATTTATCTAAAAACTTTGAGATCTTTATGTTATTTCCAAAATCATCTTAACAAAATTTTTTTAGTATTTCCTTATTTATATTCTACTTTCATTTAGTTCCAGGATATTAACTAGTTTTAATTGTCAGTGAATCACTGATGCTTCCTAAAGAAATCACTTTTTTCTTCTACACTTTCAGATACTCATGAATGCCTTGATGACTGACTGATTTATTTTTTTACCTTTCATCTAGTGTATCAATCAACAGAATCCACCTAGCTTAAGGCAGAGATCTGAATTTTTTGCAGTGAACTTTAGAAAAACTGTGTGTACTTGTTGTAGTTTGTGTTTCAGCCTAAATATTCTTTTCTTTCTTTTTTCTTCTCTAAAATAGCATCATTCCATTTTGAATAATAATAATTGCTATTATTAGCCATTGTTTTTTGAAGAATCATCATGAAAGATAAAGATAAGGAACAAATTTTAACCTGACCAATCTAGGTGTTTAGGATCCCCTCAACTCACTTACATAATAACAGTATTAGCAAACATTTATGGAGCACAAACAATGGTTGGGCACCATGCTGAGTTGCTTAAAGTCATCATCTTATTTCCTTCTAACCAAACAACTCTATGACATGGCTACCACGGTGATCCAGTTCAATGGAGAGTCAACTGGGCCGGAAGTTGACCTGGAAAATGCCATGACTGCAATTTGGGATATCTTGAAGGTGAGTTGTTGGCAGGCCGTCCAAGATGCTCAGTAGAGAGTTGGAAATACAGATCAGGGGCTCAAGAGAAAGATTTAACCTTGAAGATGTAAAACCAGGGGTTGTCTTCTACAGGAATAAGATCAAAGAAAGAGCCCTAAGAGATACCTACAGTTAGCAACTGGGAACAAATGGGACAGGATACTTCAGAAAAGGAGATGGGTAATCAAGAAAATGAATGACATCACATGGCTCTGCCACCTAGGAAATGAGAACTTAAAAGTAGAAATTAAGTTCAGGAATGAAGATAGCTAAAGAGTTATATTTCTTATATGCCTGAATTTCTATGCTTAGATTCAGCCTGCCAGACTGAAGTTATCTGAGCAGAGGTGGAAACTTGCCTTGGAATCTGGAGATCCAGGTTGGATATACCTCAAAGTAGCTGAGGCAAAGGACAGTGCAGCAACATGGAGAGAGAGAAAGTATGAGGCAGAAGAATTCACCAAAGAGTGAGAAATAAGAGTAGGGACATAGCTAAGGACAAAGCTGAAGAGGAAACTAAGGACAATGGCAAGAGATATATGGGGAGCGGGTGGGAAAAAAAAGTGAGAAAAGCGCATCAATCCATGACTGGGGTAAGGCCCCTCAGGATGGGAAAAAATGGAAAATTCTAAAATTTATAAATTCTGGTAATGTACAAAAGATGTGGTACACATAAATTAAGAATGTAGAACTATAAATGTTACCCTGTTAGTGTTTTTCTAGACATTTTAAAGTACTAAGTAACAAATATACTCCTTCTCATCTTATAAAAGCAGTAGATTTAAACTCATTTTTATTTTTCTTTAGCATTTTTTAGTTATCAATGTTGTGGTAAAAATAAAAAATTATAAATGCTTACTGGATAATAAAATGTCATCAGCAATACACATATTAAGGAAAGTTATTTTAAATTAAAACATACAAAAATTTAAAATTAGTTTAAAATGAAGATCTAGGGCAAGAAATCCATTTTAGAGATTATATAGTAATTAAACAGAAACCATTGGAAAAATATGTATCTTTTGCATCTAGAAAGGAATGTTCTATGTCAAATACTTTAGAGTAAAATAGGTGTAATTTTTGCCTTGTTCATATATGTCCTACATCATTATACTGTAGAATTGTTTCAAGGCAGATTTCAGTTTTGTGGAATATTGTAAATCAATTTTGGTGAAAAGAGTATTGATATCTGTGTTAGGAAAGGAAAGTCTATGCTATGATAACAAACAACCCTGAAATCTCAGTGACACAAGGTTTATTTCTTATTCATATTACACATCCAACGTATGTCAACAGCAGGATCTGCTCTATGTAGTCACTTAGCCAGACTGACAAGGGCGTAACGATACCAGATGAAAATAACTCCTCCTTGGTCACTGGCAAGGAAAGTGGAAGAGAGAGAAACAGCTCACCGGCAATTAAATCCTTCCTCCCAGTGGAAACACTAGTCACGATGACCCTGCTTAACTGCAAGAGAGCTGAGAAGTGTCTTGTTTCTGGAGGAGAACAAGATATCGGTGGGTGCTGATAATGTCTCCCACCGTGGCTTTTGTCATTTCTTATTGCTAAACATCCTAATAGCTCTTCATCCAAGATCCTAGCTCTACAGCAGGGTAGGGAAAGAACAGAGGAATTTCAGACAGGACCTGAGCCCCAGGCTTGTCTTTCCCACAACTAGTTGGTTATGCAAATTTGCATGGGTTGGTTCAACTCTCTGGATTTTGGTTGCTATAGCTACAAAGTAAGAAGGCTGGACTACATCTCTAAGATTCTATAGGACTAAAATTTTGTGAATCTATTTCATACTTTCACATCAAATAAAATAATTACTAACCTAGTCATAAAAATATTTTCAGAAGTCATTTACTTCATAAAAACTCAACTGAGACCTAATTTATTGTTTGGTCTCCATTTTATGTGTATTTTATATATATATATATATATATATATATATATGTAGGTATGTATATGTTTGTAGACTTCATTATTTTGTTCCAACATCTATGGATATCTTTTGACTCCTTACTTTGGCAGACGTCATTAATACTTTTACGCTTCCCTTCAGCTTTCCTTTGTTCTTCAACTCTTACCTTTGCTGGTAATACTTACATTGCATTCTGATGTCATAATTAGGTCTTTTGCATTATAGGTTGATTTTTACAGTTGGAACTTTGACTATGAACTATACTTTGACTATGACTATGAACTCAAGTCATTGGAAGGCTCAGGTAGTTAAACTACAATTACATTTGCTTTCACATACAGCTTATTTCTGTCCTGGAATTCCTCATCATTTTTCTTTCTAGCCACTAATAGTCTCTCTCATTTTCTTCATTTTTCTAATTCTCCATCTCATTGGGTGTTCTACCCATTTTCACTTTACGCAGAAACCACCCTCCCAGTACACTTGCTTCTTCATTTCTCACCTAGACTGATTGCTCCCCGGGCATGCCACTTTGCCCTCATCCCAGAATCCCCCTTCACTGCTTTCCTGGGTTGGTTCTGCTGTTCCTGCATCCCATGATTTCTTGTTCTTGGTTACATCCTCATTTTGCTGGTGTTCATCTTCAAGTATCTCCCTGGTAAAGTGGGTTTGGGAGGTACCCCATTCACTCTACTCTTCAGGATAAACCTATGTACCTCTGCTGCAGATGGTGTCGGTAACCCAGTAACCCACCACGTCACTCCACAATTCTACTGCTACAGCTACCTTGCAACTGTGGGGATCTGCACTCTGGCCCTGAGAACTCTTTCTCCTGGAACACTGAAAAAATAGAGAAAGTTATGCTGCCCTCGACCAGTAATCTGCAAATGTATGAAATGCTGAGGTATCAACACCTGCTGTTTGCTTACCTATGCAGTCACTTTCAGGACAGTTGTATCAATACCCCAGCTTCCTCAGCCCTTGGATGCAATAACTCTGAGATGAGTGCTTTGTCCCTCTTCCCAGAGTTTCCCTGTGTGATTCAGTTGAAAACCCAAACTAAGTCAAGAACTAGCAGTTTTGAGTTCCTATTTTGTGATATATTCTACATTATTTAATCCCCACAACAACTCTCTGAAAAAGATTATTGTAGAGATTAGAATAACATAGCACATTATTTAATTACAGATGTGGAAATGGAGATCAGCAGGTCAAGGGCATGCTCACTCCTTCCACCTGAAGTTCTGTCCCCTGTGCCATGTGGCCCTGATCATAGAGGACGGAAAGTGAGCACCTCCTCGCAGCCTCCACTTATCGCTGAAGAAATTTCTGAGCCCCTAATCCATGCAAACACTAAAAATCTTTTTGCTTTCGCCACTTCAAATTCTTTGTGGAAAGACTCATTATTCACAAATAAATATATTTCTTCTATACCTATTGCTTAATTTTCAATAATCCAGCCGTGATTTCCTTCAAGCCCTTGGTTTATAAGCCAGGGTTTATTTTCATGGCTGATTAATGGTTCTGATTCGTCCTCCAAGCAGGAAATCCAATATCCCTTCGGGGAACCCTAAAGATGCAGATGACCGTGAATTCAAGGAAGCCTATTCACCACAGAAATCAATGGAGAAAGGAGGCAATGTTAATGTAGACAACAGTTCTACCAGCTTCTAAATGCAAGTGCTCAGACAGAGGGAGTGGAGGGAGGGGAGGGGATAACAGAGAATGTATTCAGAATACCGAGCTGCAGTTTCATCACTCTAAAAGCCAGCTTTAACAACTCCCTTCCCAATGTGGAAATTTAAAGCTTCCTTTTTGTGAATTTTGACTGGTCTATAGCGCTGAAGGAAAACTTCACCCCTCTCAGAGATTACCTCTTGGACTGAATGTGTGTCCAGGGGCAGAGGAGGCTTGATTTCACAGAAACTACAGCACGAGCATCATTCGAATAATTTCAAGACCATGGAAGTTTTTTAAAAAACTGTAGAAATGTGAATATTATGCTAATTTCTGTAACAGGTAGCTTATCTGAGTGCAGATATCACTTTTAAGATGATCATAAAGTTTTCTCATGGGTTTTTAATAGAACAGTTATTTTGTTTGTTTTGTTTTGTTTTGTTTTTTCGGTACACGGGCCTCTCACTGTTGTGGCCTCTCCCGTTGCAGAGCACAGACTCCGGACGCGCAGGCCGAGCGGCCACGGCTCACGGGTCCGTGAGCCGCTCCGTGGCATGTAGGATCCTCCCGGACCAGGGCACGAACCCGTGTCCCCTGCATCGGCAGGTGGACTCTCTACCACTGCGCCACCAGGGAAGCCCTAGAACAGTTTTTTTAATCCAACAATTATAACACTCCCTTAGCCACGACTTAATTATCCTGTTGGTCAATTCTTTACAGATACTGAGATAATAGTGCCTCCCTTCCACCTCCTTCTGACTGTCCTATGGAGCCCATCGTAAAGGAGTGGGAAGTAGTGCAGGTTGTTCAAGGTCATTACCTCAAGGAAGAGGGACTTTGCTGAGTAACTGGTTGTCTCTCTCCTCTCCGATGCCTGACTCAGCACCAAGGACCATATCTTCAGAGAAGATCATCTTTTCTTTATCCTCCACAAGCTCCATTCAGGCTGTGAAACAGCTGCCTGAAGTCAGAAGACTTATACTTAGTTTATGAATCAGAAAAATTTACATCTACACTTTGAAACATTGGCCAACAACAATTACCGTTCTCTTTGGTGCGCAGCTCTGTGCTAGACCGTAGATGGACTACAAAACGGCTATTCCCACTTATATTTCAACAGTATATTACATATACATGGCTTCAAAATAGTGTCTGCCAGTACCGAGAAGCTGATGGGAAGGGACAGGATATAGAAGTTGACAGTGTCTAGTTCCACCTACATCAAATGTTGTTACTTAGCTTTATTTGTTTCTTTAATTCACACAATCACACTATAAAGCAATTTTTTTTACATTGGAAACTACTATCAAGAATCAACTTAATATTGGGAACTGCAAATCCAGGACACCTCAAGGAGTAGCCTTTCCTCCCTCATACAACACACACACACACACACACACACACGCTCCAGAACTGCCTGCAAATGAGACACAGTCACCAAAAGAAAAGCACTTTATGTGCTACATAAAGTAATGTATGTACAGCATTAGCATATACCTGGGAAAAAGCAGAAATGTAATAGTTGCTTGTGCCCTTGGGGGATATCTGTTGTTTCCACCAACCAGCTTCCATACTCCAAACTGACCTTGGGCACATCCTAACTCTACTCTCAACCCACGTATTTGGGCAGGATTAACCCCACTGCCAGTTCCAAGGATAGGTTCTGTTTGGCCAAAACCAATTAGCACATCTCATTCCTCTCAAAGTGACTGGAGACAGGCATGTGACCTAATCTGAACCAATGTGACCTTTTCAGGGATTTGGGGAACATACACAAGGATTCTTCCCAGATGGACTTGAGCTTTGAAGCATGTAGGATAGAATTGCTACTGTCATCTTTACTCCACATGAATTCTAAGAAGGAAAGCAAAGCCAATAGATACAAAGAAACCAGGTCCTGATCACCTTCACTCAGCCATGATTAAAAAGCAGTATTCCTGGACCATTTTGTTACATGAGCCAATAAAACAGCTTCTCAGTTTAATCCACGTTAGACTCAATTCTCTGTCACTTGTAATCAAGAGTCCTAAATGAGATGGTGTATATGTCCTCTCTTCTTCTTCCATGAATTCAACAAACTTGTATAAACCTGACATTGGCGTGAGTGCTGCACACATCCAAATTCCCAATATCATTCATCTTAGCGGCACTTGATACCTGTATGGGCATGGTGACAGGCGTAATTATTCATATTGGCTGTGCCTTTCGACTCCACAATCTCCTTTCTAAGATATTAAATAAATATCACCTCTGTCTCTAAGTACATGGAATTATTTCAAAAATGCAGACAAGGACTTGTGTAAGGAAACAAAGGTGAGTGCAGGGCTGACCCCTTCAAGTCTAAAACCTAGAATTTTAGAGACATATGACAAGAGTCTACTAAAATCAATAAACTTGGCATAAAAATTAATTCACATAAATTCTAAGAACATGTGACTTCAGAGTTACCTGCCAGATTTTAACAAGCTCATGAAGAGTTTTCTATTCAAGTATGCACTGCCCCCTTCCAAGGTGAAACTACCCTGAACAACCGCTGCCACTGTCCCAAATATTTGGGCTTCAAAAGCTAGTGGCACGTTTATTTGAGTACTTTTAACTGTAGAAAATCTTTATTCTTAAAGAGAGGACTTGATTTTTGGAAATAAAATTTATTCAGTGCTGAATCTTGAAAAGAAGAAGGCTGAAAGGCCAGCAAACGTATTGCAAACACATGTTATTACAGAAACTTCTAAAGATGGCTTCTTAGAAAATAGTGCTTGGGTAAACATTTAAAATCTTATATGCTCGTAAAAAAAAAATACCATTCTCATTACTTTTGGTCTAGTCCATTGAACTTAAGATTTTTCCCCTTCAAGATATCAAGTTACAAAATAACAACATTATGCAGAATTTGGCCTATAATCAAAGCTATTTATATTTTTAGTCCTCTGGTCCTGCATATTTTAAGAATAATTTGAGATTAAATTTAATAAAGCAGTTTCACTAACAATTCCAATTTGTGATTATCCATTAAACAAAGAAATATCACTCATGGTATATTCTTCCTGAATATTCAGATGATATGAGAACTAAGCCTAAAATATGAATTTTGAAGAAATATTTCTAAAAATAGACTAATTGGAGTAAAACACAAACATTTACACATTAATGCCATGCATCCTGATGGAAAAGAACATTTTAAAATTTACACCAGTCTGAAGAAGTTTAATGAGCTGCTATTAATATAAATAAGGTTTCATTTCTTAGTGAAAGAAAGCATGTCTTGCAGAAGAAAAGTCAGATTTGTTTCAAATTGTTTTATGCTACTTATCAATACACCCATCAGGGTCAGCCCTACATGGAAACTGGCATCTCCAAGACAAGACGCAAATTTCTAGCTCTGATTCGATGGCTGGATTAGAGAAGGAGAAGGCAAGTAAGATTATTTCTCAGCAATCTTCCCTGATTTTTTCATATAATAACAGCTGTACTATGAACTTGACTTCACATACAAAAGTAGAATGGCAATTACACTTAAAATTAATTCATTTAAAAGTTTAAATATCATATTATAGACATGCACTATCTGCAATTCAGAATGGATTTAAACAGGTAACAGATATTACTACCCATCTTTGGACACATAGAATAGCAACATTACTGAAAGTGCCTCCCAGACAAGTATGGACAACCTGCTCCTTTATCTTAAGGAAGAGAAGAAGTCATGATACAGGCTCTGCTAATGCAGTGATTCCTGGATAGTCATTCTTTATTATCAAAGCCAAAATTAGGTTCCCATTGTTTCCTTTGTGAGGTAGCTGATAACTGTTGTCCTAAGCCTGATACTGCACAAGTCCAGCTCTGTTGGGTGAACGTTCAAAAGGCAGTAGCAGCAGCAACATTCCAGGAACAGGCTCAACTTCCACAGCTCACGCAGAGCACATCCTCTAAGCAGACACACATTGTTCAGCCTGACGCTGCCCAAGGTCAAGCAAGGATATTGGGTAGCACACATCCACCAGTGGAGAGTTATCAAGCTAATTTCTTTGCCTTGTTGATATATTTTTTATTGAAGTATAGTTGATTTATAATGTGTTATTTTCAGATATACAGAAAAGTGATTCAGTTATATATACATACACATATATGTGTAACTGTTTTTGCCTGAACTTCATATAAATAGTCATGAATAGACCCTCTTTTGTGTCTGGCTTCTTTTGCTCGGTGTTATTATGGGAGGTTCATTAATGTTACATGTGTAAAAGTAGTTCATTCTTTTTCATCTTTACATAGTATTAGACTTTATGTGTATGCCACAGTTTATCTACTTATAAAGCAACCTAATTTTATTTTAAAAAATTAAGTGAACTTTTATTAAACAAGTTTCATGTCCTTTTAGACTCTAATTCTCTATTTTGTTTGTCTATGTTTTAATCTACGCTAGTTGTCACTTTTTGTGCAGTGGTGAAATATATTGTTTGAAAATGAATTTGGGTGAAGAATTGGTTGAAAGTGAATGATATCAGAGGTAAAAGATAATTTTCCTGTCTCCTAACTGACTTGTCCACTACTTGGAAAAAAGGTCTATTTACATACGTATAGGATTCAAGGTTTAAGATCATAAGATCATACGACCATAAACTCAATGTGCAATCTAGTTCTACCTCTTTGCCCAGCATCATTCTCATCTATAAAATTAGTGTAATGAAATTGTGTTACTGTCAAACAACAATAATAATAGGTGTTAAATATACAGATTAAATTAAGTGGTAAAACAAGAAAAATTTAATTCATGTGACATGAAGACTTGCTAAGTATTTCAAATATCACCTCATTTATTCACCTAATTAATAGTCATTGAAAACCTACTCTGCCCGTTGCTATAGGGAGTGGGGACAATGTATACATAATGCTGAGTGCTTAGCATATTCTATACTCAGATATTACACAAATCATCTCATTTAATCCTCACCTATGAAATTGATGCTACTATTAAACACTTTTTACAAGTGAGGCACAGAGAGATAAAGAAATTTGTTCAAGATCTCATGGCTGGCTATGAAATTAGTAATGTGCTGTAAAAATGATTTGCAGATGGAATCAGTTTAATAATATAAAGCTAGAATTATAATTTAAAATGTTGCTATGATCATTAGAGACATACACAAAATACGTATAAGGACGCGTGTTGCAGTGCAATACCAAAAAAAACTTTGGGGCTTCCCTGGTGGCTCAGTGGTTGAGAGTCCGCCTGCCGATGCAGGGGACACAGGTTCGTGCCCTGGTCCGGGAGGATCCCACATGCTGCAGAGCGGCTGGGCCCGTGAGCCATGGCCGCTGAGCCTGCGCGTCCGGAGACTGTGCTCCGCAATGGGAGAGGCCACAACAGTAAGAGGGCCACGTACCGCAAAAAAAAAAAAAAAAAAAAAAAAAAAAAACTTTGGAAATTACCCAAATTAAATAAATTATGGTTGATCCACACGATGGAAGAATTGAAGCCACTGACAATCTTATAAAAAATATCTAACAGCATGGGGAAATGGTTATGATGTGTTCTTAAGTGGAAAAAATAAAACAGGCTATAAAAGAAAGTATGTACAACATACTACTGATTCTGTTAAAGTCGTGTTAGTATGTGTGTGTTTATGGGAGTGTAGAGGCATTTGTTGCTTTAGACTACGGTATCCATCCCCCATTCTTCTTGATAACAATTCTCCAACTTTCATCTGGTGTCCATGCTTTTCCTACACAGCCTATGTGCTCAGAGAGAGTTGCTCCTGGGGTCACTCAGCTCCTGGGGTGATTCTTGTCTGACCTGAGCAAATCCCCACTTCCACAACTGGATCAGGGATGGGCACAGAATTCAGGCCCATGAGACACCGGATTTTTCTGGGAGGAAAGGAAAACAGTGTCCTGGCTCTTCAGAGAAAGCAACTACGAGAGCCATCCTGCCTTTCTCTGGTTAGTACAGTGTAAGAGCAGGACATCGGAACCACTACAGGCCATTTCTGCCCTCACAAGAGAACCAGGCTGAGGCCAAAGCCAGGGCAAAGAGGAGGCAAAGCTGAGAGGGTCAGAGTCATGTTGGATGAAACCACCTACAGCCAGAGAGAGCCCCCTGGCCTGCTCAGTTCCACAAACCAACAAATTCTCTCTTCTGCTTAAACCAGTTGGGGTGAGTGTTGCTACAACTTAGAGTTTTAATTGATCACATTTTGTATACAAAGATTGGGAATGCCTGGGATTTTCTTTTTATGCTTTTCTCTATTTTGCATATTCTCTACAATATTTTATCATCAGTAAGAAAAATAAATATTATTTTAAGTAGTCCATTCGAATGCCCCACATGAAATATATTTCTTGATTATTTATATCAGGCAGTACACTGAGCTCACCAAGGAATTGAAAAATCAGTCTTTTTTGCAGAATCTGAATATTTGAGATAATAATAATAGCACACATTGGTATACGAGCTTATTGCTTTTCAAGCACTTTCCCACTTGGTAATCTAAACAAGTCTATGAATTAGGTTAAGAGCATGTCGATGAGACCCCTATGAGACCACAAAAGCCCATTTCCTTTTCCTTCTTGGCACAAGGATACACACCATTTCCCAGCCTCCCTGGGAGGGCTCCTCCCTGGGAGTCTGCCTGGCAGTGGAGTGAGCCCATGACCAAGCTCAGCCTAATGGGCTGTGAGCCGAGTAATGTGTGCTGGTCTAGGTCCAATCCAGAAAAACCTCCCACGAATGATCATTCTCTCTTTCCACGTCTGCTGATCAGGTGCAAGGGATCTTAACCTGAGCTTCAAGAAGAGAACTTCAAGGCCCTAGAATTAGTTAAAGCCACAAGATGGAAGGTTCTTGGATCCTTAATTAACTAAGTAGAAGGCCCGGTGCTAACCAGAAACATCTTTATTTGTATTTGCAAGAGGAAGAAATAAGATTTTACCTTACTAAACTGCATTGGTCACAGTTCTGCAGAGAAACAGAAACAGTAGGATACTTGTGTGTATCTATACAGAAATAGAGATAGAGATAGAGAGAGAGAGAGAGAGAGAGATTGAGATAGACATAGAGATAGAGATAGATAGGATAGAAATAGAGATAGAGAGAGATAGAGATTTACTTGAAGAAATTGGCTCACGCAACTGTGGAAGCTGGCAAGTCAAAATCTGCAGGGTAGGCCAGCAGGCTGGAAATGTAGGGAAGAGTTGGTGAAGTTTTGAGTCTGAAGGCCCTTTGCTGGCAGAATTCCCTCCTTCTCCTCCAGGGAGGACAATCTTTTTTCTATTCAGGCCTTCAACTGATTGGGTGAGGCCCACCCACATTCTGGAGAGTATTCTGCTTTCCTCAAAGTCTGCTGATTTAAATGTTAATCTCATCTAAGAAAATACCTTCACAGAAACATCTAGAATAACTTTTGACCAAATATGTGGATATCAGGGCTTAGCCAAATTGACATAAAATGAATCATCACATAAGGAAATGGTCAACAGTTGTTGGGATTGAGTCTAACTTTTGCTGAGGAATTTGGGTTGGGGCTCTTTTGATGAATCTCATTAGATGTCCAGTATCACAGTCACTTTTTTAGTCATGGATGTGTTCAGTCCTCTCAATGTCCTGGAACGTGGCAAGAGCTGGCTTCTTACCCTTCTATCTCTACTGGATATATAAGCTCTCCGCTTTAGAGGAGTTTTCCTGGACTTCATCCGGGAAAACTGCTCTCAGTTCACTTTTCTCCAAAATAGGATATTAAGGAGAATTGGTTTTGGTTTTCTTTTCTTTCTTTCTTTCTCCTTTTTTTTTTTTTTTTTTTCCGATCACCTTCCTTCTTTGACCTGCTTCCTAAAAACTGAGAGTAAAGTAAGGAGAAACACCTCTCTGCACCACTATCTTCTATTTCTTCTCTTCCACCACCACTTTTTAAAGTTTATTAATAAAAAACATACCCTTTTCCTTACCTGACTGCTGTTGGGAATTTGGGGCCAGATGTTTTACAATGTTTTTAAGCTTTGGAAGGAGGGATATTCTGTGATCCTTCTCTACTCTGCCATCTTTATTCCTAGAATCCTGGTTCTATTCAAAAGGAAACTCTTCTATGAAAATATGTTTAAAGAAAAGTTGTCCCAAATTGCAAAGTAGACTCACAGTCTAATCTAAAATAAAAGCTAAGTCAGAAGATAATCAAATTTAGAGCCAGCAGCCATACACAAAGTTTTTCTAAGCTGTTGCACAAATTCTGCAATTTTTCTCATTAAAAAATGTTTTTCTTTCAATATATATCCTTGATGGCTACATTAAACCATTTCTTTTACTACACAATGATTCAACTGTTATATAGAAAGCTAAATGCAATTTGATCAAAATTATTTACCATATGGGATTTAGATAAGTTTCAAAAGAGCCATGTATTTGCTAGAAAGTCATCCATTATATTGAAAGTCGAATGAAAATAATGTTACTTTCACATAAGACAGTCATGGCCCTTACCTCACCTGCTTGTGCCGATCATTGCTCGGTGCCTTATATTAACTGCTCCCTGTAACAGCAGAAGGATGGGCCTGATGACCTCTCAAGGTCATCTCAAGCCTTTTGATTATATGAATTGTGTGCTGAAAATTACATGCTAAAATACCTACACAAAAGCTATGTCATTTTCTTCCTACAACTGTCACCTTTAATGTTACTTTAGGTTTTATATTTAAAATGTATACCCATGTTTGCTTGTTGCTAAAATGGTTTAAAAACTGTTAAAGACCATTCTCAACTTTCAACAGCAATAGAGGCAGATTTCATACAAGGTTAAACAAAACTGAATATGAATGTTGCATTTTGTATATGTGGTTAGAGCTCTCAGTTTCTTTGATTTTTGGTTTAATGTAAGCCAAAGAGACTAAGATATCCATATTGCAACAATTAAAAAAAATGTTTATGTTTGTATCTTTTCATTTTTTTAAGAAACTAACACCATAACCCGCAAAGTAAAAACCACCATAGTTTAATTTATTAAAGTAGATTTAATGATGTAAATTAAGGTTGCTATAATTAAGCTTTTACAGCATTTACGACTTTATCTGCATTAGGTAGTCATCATAATTTTGAAAGTAAATATTTCACCAACTGACACTTATTGAGTGATAACTTTGCTAATTTGGGGGCATCAAAACTGACAAACAGGGCTTCCCTGGTGGCGCAGTGGTTGAGAGTCCACCTGCCGATGCAGGGGACACGGGTTCGTGCCCCGGTCCCGGAAGATCCCACATGCCACGGAGCGGCTGGGCCCATGAGCCATGGCCGCTGAGCCTGAGCGTCCGGAGCCTGTGCTCCGCAACAGGAGAGGCCACAGCAGTGAGAGGCCCGCGTACCGAAAAAAACAAAAACAAAAGCTGACAAACAAGATCGATATATTTGACATGCCTATTTTAGAAATTCATTACTTTTAAGCACCTACAATTTTGTGTCCAAAACTCTAGATTTATGCAGGAAGCTAAACTAAATCTTTAGAAGGCTTTCCCCTGAACACTGAGACTTTCTTTTTATTCTTATTTTTTGTAGAAGGAACACTTAACAGGATATCTATCCTCTTAAAAAATTGTTCAGTGTACAATATATTATTGTTGATTATATGTACAATGTTGTACAGATTTATAGAGCTTATTCATTTTGCTTGACTGAAACTTTATGTTCATTGATTAGTAACTCCTCCTTTTCCTGTCCCTCCAGCCCCTGGCAACCACTATTCCACTCTTTGGTTCAATGAGTTTGACTCTTTTAGATACCTCATGTATAAGTGGAGTCATGTATTTTTTGGTTTTCTGTGACTTATTTCACTTAACGAAATGTCCTCAAGATTTGCACATTGTCCCATAATGTGGAATTTCCTTCTTTTTTAAGGCTGAATAAGAAGTATTCCATTGTACTGAGATATCACCTTACACCAGTCAAGATGGCTATTTTTGTGAAAACGAAAGACAAGAAGTGTTGGCAAGGATGTGGGGGAAAAGGAAACCCTTGTGCACCATTGGTGGGATGCAAAATGGTGCAGCCACTATGGAAAACAGTATTGAGGTTCCTTGAAAAACTAAAAATAAAACTACCGTATGATCCAGCAATCCCACTTTTGGGTATTTATCCACAAGAATTGATATCTGGATCTTAAAGGGATAATAGCACCCTTATGTTCATTGCAGCACTATTCACAATAGCCAAGATATAGAAACAACCTAAATGTCTATCAGCAGAGACCTTCTTTTGATACAGATTTCTTTTCTTTGTTAGACCTTAGGTTACCTTTGATAAAACACTGAGTAGACACACTCTGTCTTTACTATCCAAAAAGTCAGTCTCTCTCCATCTCTCTCTCTCTGTCAAAAAATTTCCTTGAGTATGACCTCAGCATCTTTGGTACTTTCCTCTCTCTGTCTCTCCTTTGGGAAGACAGATCCCAGTTTCCAAAATGCAATCTTCACCTATCCCTGCAATCCTCATGGCAAAAAGCTAACTGAGACTCTCAATGACACACATTATCTATCACCAGCTGCCTTTTTATGCCTGGGAAATATTCAGCTAAAACCCCTTTTTAGCTAAGTTTTGTTTTATTCTGTTTTTATTTTCTCCCTTTAGCAGCCTTCTACTGCTAATAATTTATTAGGTCTCTTTTAATCTTACTTCCTCTAATACATTATTCTTTATATGCTTTATCTTGTTTCAACTATAATTCATAAATTGGTTGTTGGCTAATTCACTCAGGCATTGTCATGACTTTTAGAGAAAAATGTATTGCCATGTCCTATTTTTCTTCCGTCAGGTCCTCGCCTATTCTAAACAATTTCTGAATTCTATTAAAGCCGGCCATTCCAAAGTTCACTTGTTTCTGCTCTATCTTGTTTCACTTTCATTTTCACCCTGATCCCAAACACAATGAGATTGGGATCACTATTTCCAAGATTCCTCTGAACCATTCTGCCTCAATCAGACCCATGCATCACACACAACACCCGGACTGGTATTGTTACTCCTCCTTACTGCCCATCGCACACCATGAATGGGAAGCAATCCTGTATCAGAGCTATGAGCATGTGGCCTGCCTTATCTGGTCTGCTTCCTAAAATGCAGTCTATTCACAAGAAATTTAATTCTGCTGGCCACTGCTCGCCCCTTGGACATTTGCATACTTTTTTTCAATAGTGCAGTAATTTCTTTATTTCAGTGCTTTTTCTAATTGTGTGATTTATTAAGAGTTCCAGTAAATAATTTTACTAAAACTTTCCAGTAAAATTGTACAGTTTTGGGGTTGAAGAGAACTATCTCCTCTGTCAGATGCAATATTATATATGAATCATTTTGCATTATTTCATATTCTATAAATAGGTAATATTAAAGATGTTTTCAATCAATATCAAAAAATGTAAGATATAAAATAGCTTCCTCTAATTTTTCACCAGAGGTAAGATTTTCTAGATCCCTAAGTTGATGAAAAGAACCTTTAACTTTTAATTTAGAAGAGAAGAAACAAAATGAATGTACATCAGTAAGTATGGTTGAAAAGGTCTTAGCTACCTCCAGTTCATGGATATAATGTTGTCATTAAAAGAATGAGTTAGATATATACCAATTGATTTGAGAAATATTCATGAAGTTTTGTTAAGCAAGAAAAACAAGATATAGTCAAATATATGACTCTGTTATTTGTATAACAGTGGCAAAAATCTTTATATGTACATCTAAATATTTTCTAAAACAAGTAATGATGATATATGTATTACATGTACATATATTTTCGATTATTTTAAAAGTTTGAGGAAGCACAGAAAAATACAGTAGATTATTAACATGGGGTCCATTAGGTAAAAGAAGACGGTTTGTAGTGGAAGAGAAATATGAGAGGAGGAAGGAAAGATAAGAAAAAATTTTTAAATAATAATTTAAAGCCCTGTATTAATAGATTGCATGTGATATGATCCCATTTGTATAAAATGATGCTAAGTATCTGTATGTATAATAAAGAGGTGCATGAAAGGATGGCCACTGAAACATCAATGCTACTCCCCACTCCATCCAGGGAGGTAGGATTTAAATTGATTTTTATTTTCTTGCTTATAGTTGTTTTATATTGCTTGGTTTTGTTTTGGTTTTTTCTTTTTCAGTAAGTATGCATCAGGTAAATTATTGAGAGGATAAAATAAAGCCGTTTCCATTGTGGATGAAAAAGAAGAAACATATGGAGGAGTTTTCTGTAATCATGGGGATTCGTTTTTGGCTCTGATCCCCTCCCGAGAAGCTGGATCCAGCCTAGGGAGGAACAAAGATGTGACCCCAAAAGCTTTGTGGGGCTCTGACCGATGCTGGGCAGCAGAAGAGCTTCAGGAACTGTCCTGAACTTAACTTTTGGCAAAACCTACCACTACTGACACATCCCCCTAAGTGAACATATTAATGCAAAGGGACTGAATTCATCTTTCTCAAGTATAGGAGGGAGAATCACCTCCAACATACTCAGCACAGGAGTCGGACTGCTGCCAGGGTTCTATCCTGTTCCCACCACTAAAGACTTTTTCAGGTCCTTCGCATATAAAGCAGGCATAATATTACCTAGTGTAAAGGGTAGCTGTGAGAATTAAACGTCAAAGTACAGCCCTTACAATCTCGTCTCATCGTAGGTGGCTGGTGTGTTAACTCATGTGCATGTGTGCTTGCCGTTTCAGAGAGAGTAATAAAAACTTGATTTGAAACATTTTCTTCAATCGTTATTATTTATTTAATTAATCCTTCTTATTCAATTATTCACAGCTTACAAATCCATGTTGGAGGAGGATGAGACTTTGAAATTACCTTAGATATTTAAATTTTGAGACCAAAGCTTGGAATGTATAAGTTATTCAACAAATACTGAGTCTTACAATATCTAGTTGCTGCTGCCTCCAGGATCAGGCTATGTGGACATAACAAAACTTGGCCTTTCTTCATATCTCCAGCAAGTGAGTCTCAACTCCCAATCTATATTTAATCCAAGCCTATGCATTAGTTTACTATGTTGAAAGCATGTTCTCTCCCTATCTCAAGCCTCTTTAGATTAAAAAGAAGAAATGCCAAATGAGAAGAGAAAGGCAGTGTGAAAATAATGTTCTCCAAGTTGATGTAAGAGTAGATATTGATCACTATCCCCTAGGATCCATAGAGGTGGCATTTTCTCCACAGAGGAAACTATGCAAAAAGTCTCAATGCATTTGAGGGTGACTAAGCCATTTGGACTCAGGAGATAAGTTGCAGAGTGTCAGCTGTTTTCTTGGTCCACCATTTTTCATAGATGGTCCGTCTTAAGCTTCCCCTTAGCCTGCAGAAGTTTTCTATACTCTAAGACAATTCCCTATCTTGAAATCCAGTTTAAGCTTCTTAGCTGGTACCCATTTCCCTCCCACCCATTCACAGAAAGGTCAAGGTACTTAATATCACTACATTTGTAGTTGAAAGGGTTTTGCCCTACTTTCTATAGGCACCATTATTCACAAACATCAGAGTAATTATCTGCCACCCTGGTAGGCAGTAGGTTACTTAGTGATATGGTACGGTGGTGGGCACTTCTACGGTGGGAAATGCACTAAACTAACCCATTCTGGCTTTTCTTCTCTCCTCATTCAGGACACATCTGATTGTTCATTTAAAACAGCAATCCTCAAACTTTGTGGTCTCAGAGTATCTGTGCACTCTTAAAATTCATGAACAACCACTAAGAGCTTTTAGTTATGAGGGGTTGCATTTATTGACGTTTACTGCATTACAAATTAAAACTGATAAATTTAAAGATTATTTATTTTAAAATAACAGTAATAAATTCATTATACGTTAACATACATAACATTCTATGAAAGAATATATTTGCCAAACAAAATTATAGCGAGAAGAGCACCACTGCTTTACACGTTTGCGAAACTCTTTAATGTCTGACTTAAGAAAGGTAAATGAATTCTCATATCACTCTTTGGCAATACCATGTGTATGTAGCCTCTGGAAAATTCCATTCTACAGTCTCGAGAGAAAGAGAGTGAAAATGCAGATAATGTCTGACTATTATTACGAAAATAGTCTTGACCTTAGGGAAGCTGGGACCACACTTTGAGAACCACCGATTTCAGGAGAAAGAACTGGGCATGCGTGGCTTGGCCCCTCGATCCTCGTCTCTGTCCTGCCTGCGGTTCTCCTGTGCAGCCTGGGATGGAGAGGCGGACTGTCCCAGTGTGGGCTTGGTTTTGAGAAGTCCTTCATTGCCGGCACGCCTCACCTGTGCTTTCCAACGTCTCCATCAGGAGTAAAGATGGAGTTTTCATCTTCATCCGCCTGATTCCTTTGCTTTTCTCTCAGCTACTTATGAACGTGGTGGGAATGGGAGCTCAAACACCAGGAACACGGAAGACTTTCACACCCGCGTGGGCCTCAGACCGCTGCTAAGGACGGAAAGTTCAAACTGACGTGGCAATCCACTAACCAGAAAGTAGGAGGCGTCTTTGATCATTTTCAGGTTACATTAGACATTCACAGCAGTGAGGAGCAGGTCTTCTGGAAATCAACTTAAAATGTCACCACGTAGATGACCCGGTGGTTTCTGCTCTCACAAATGAGAGGATCAAAACAAGTTGGGAGAAAAGAGAAACTCTGGGATAATCGATGAACCTCCTAGGGTTTGCTGTCAAGGTCCAGAACCATTTTTTTTCTCCCACTTTTGCAGCATACCCAGAGCAGGGTGCTAGTTTGGTTCTGATTATCTCCAACCCTCGTAAAGGAAAAATGGAAAAAAAAGGGACTCCGTTAAAGCTGCCAGTGCAGCGGCACGTGGGCAAAACTGCTCTATTAGTGCCCTTGGGAGTGGCACCAGGAAAGAGTCTAGTTGAGTCATCTTAAGCTGCAAGTACTAAAGTCAACTACACCTATACCGTTTCTAGGGGCAGCGTTTCTGATTTATTGCATTTGAGTCTGCCTATTCCAAATGGGCCAGGAGAAGCCTGGTTTTCCATTTCTGTGGCTTCATTTCTAAACAGTAGACCAACTCCTCCCCAATCCAGTTATTCAGTAGACCAACTCCTCCCCAATCCAGTTATTCAGTAGACCAACTCCTCCCCAATCCAGTTATTCAGTAGACCAACTCCTCCCCAATCCAGTTATTCAGTAGACCAACTCCTCCCCAATCCAGTTATTCAGTAGACCAACTCCTCCCCAATCCAGTTATTCAGTAGAACAACTCCTCCCCAATCCAGTTATTCAGTAGACCAACTCCTCTCCAATCCAGTTATTCACTAGGCACCAGCATTCATGAGCCCCACCCACAACCACTGATGTTCCAAAATGGTGCTTCTGCATGATGCTTTGCTGTCTTAAGACCCTTTCTCAGAGGAGATATCACCTTTCATAAGAAATACGGTGCATCCCACAAACACCAGCCCCACGTAGTGTTGGGACACCACCCAATCCTGTTAACCCTTGCTCTGCCTAAGTCCCACAGTGTACCCAGTACAGCTTCAGGGCACCAGATACTCTTTCTTTAAAGCTTTCCACTTGTCTGGGAATGAAGTTGCAATTCAGGATGACTGTCTAAAAGTGAAAGGTAAAAGTCTTCCCTAATGCATCTCTTTTTCAGTTGTCATGGCACTAAAATGTTGCTGAATCAGAGATATTTTACATAGTTTGTGAAAATGAAGCTCTCCCAATACAAGCCTTCTCCCTCAGGCAAAGACAGATCTCAGCATCAGAATATAGTAGTTCTGCTGGTGATTCATCCTCAACTAAGCCTATGAATAGACAATTAAACTTGGATAGTTTATCAGAAAGAAATGGAACTTGACTCATCAATACATCTCACAGTGCTTCCAGAAACAGGGCTGGGTTGTATCCTCAATAAGAAATTGGTAACAGTTCTAAACAACATTGGCTTTCATTTCAGAGGTAGAGAAAATGGCTTAACTTTGCTTTGCGTGTCTGACCTGAACTAATGTTCTTATCCTCAGGCTGTGCTAGTTCCTTGATTATCTGATAGTCACACTCATCAAGTGTAAATGTGAGGGCCTTTCTCTCTCTTTGATTTCAAAAGGTGGCTTCTTCTGGAAGCCTGTACCAGGTTTTGAGGACCTATATCTCCACAACCCCACCTGGGGGAGCTCCAGAGACAAGGAGCTGATTATACCTAATTATGTACTTTGGAGGAAGGCATGTGTTCATGCCATGCTGGACAGCACAATACAAAAACAATTTTCATCCATCTTCTTCACTTCTGTCCTGAACGTCAGTCCTTTGTCCAACTGTAAAGAATGCCATGTCACCCCCAGTATGTATGTACATATTTATTTAATGAACATATATGGCAGTTACCACATGCAGGCACTATTAAACACTTTTACAAATAACAGATCCTTTAATCCTCATAGTAACCTAGTGACGTAGGTGCAGGTATGATTCCCATAACAGAGATGCTGAATCAGTCCCAATGGCTATGCAGAGACTCAAACTTAGGTGTCAGCTCCAGTGCCTGTGTGCTCTGGGGTCTAGCCCTGCCCTTAGTCTGAAGGATCCTGCTCTGGAGTATTTCATATAAATCTCCTGGATAAACAACTGCACTGATCTCTCCACCACCCTAACCTTTCCTTTTGTAAACTAGACACTGCTCCCTCGTCAGCCCATATGTGGCTCTAATATCTTCCCCAGAATGTCTCTCCTTCCTGCTTCCAAATATTCCTTTAACCTAAGATAAACGCGAATGGCCATCAGCACACAAGACCTTAAACCACTAAAGCACTTGTGATTGTACCATCTAAGTCTTCTACAGATTTTCCCACGGGTGGGATTATTTAAACTGGTGAGATATTCTGAAGGAATCAGGTAGACTGGGCAACTTCACATTTTCAGTTTCAATATCCTGTTGAAGCACTTGACAGCCATTCATGTAATGGAACCATGGTTGACAAAAATGAGGGCTGTTATGATTCTTCGCGTGTTTCTTCTTCGGCTTTTTAAAGGGCTCTCCCCTTGTTGGTTTAAAGTTTCTGACCCACCCTGCTGGGTCTCAGTACTGAGTTGGGATCCCAGACATCTGCTTTATCTGGTCAACCCTCAATCCAAGTAAACTTTGAAAGTACATCAATGGCTACTGAAAGAAACTTCCACCCCCTATTACAACCTGACACTAGCATCCGTATGTGGAAACGCAATTCTGTTTCTTTGAGAAAGACCCAGTGAATTTGTGTTGACAAGATGCCAAGTGGCCCACTCAGCCATTCTGCTCCAAGGGTCACCTCATCTTTCCACCCTGTCTCCCGCCTCCCCTCCATCTGCTGAGTCTAATCTAACAATCAAAGAACTTCAAAAGTATCTGAGGACTTTTTAGAAGAACATCTTTATTTAGGCACACCAATCCAGGCTGGGGGGAACAAAAGTGAGTTTATTACCTAAGAGATGAGTTAAAATCCAGGTCTGAGATAGCTGACCATTTATGATTCATCAATAACCTAGCGCTTCTGTGACATATGAGAGTTGCGTGCATTTGGCATGAAAAGGGTTAACAAACTCCTTATAGAAACACAGATGTAGAGAACAAATGTATGGATACCAAGGGGGGGAAGCAGTGCAGGGGGAGAGGGTTGGGATGAACTGGGAGATTGGGGTTGACATATATATATATATATATATATATATATATATATATATATATATATATATATAAAATAGATAACTAATAAGAACCTGTTATATAAAAAAATAAAATAAAACAAATCAAGTTAAAAAAATTTAAATTTAAAAAAAAGTGTTAACAAGCTCCTAGACAAGATACTGATGAAATTTACACTTCTATAACTGCTTCAAATCTTTTATTTTTTTTAATTAACTAATTTAGCTGTCAAACATAAAATATTCATTTTGTGGTTCATATATGTAATGATCCCCAGCACACAGGCTACTTTAATCTTCTATGTGAATTTCATCATTTATGTTTTCCTCCTCCCTTGTTGCAGGCAGGATTGCGACAGCTGTCCAGGGGCCCCAATTAAACACCTAAACTGGTCCACGCTATACCCATTAAAACATTTAAAAATCATCGCCTGAAAACAGCCTTCACCAAACAGCTACTGAACACATTCTCATCCTCCCCCTTATCAGCTGTAAAAACCAACTCACACAGGCCACCAAGTTAAGAACCTTCTACTCTAGTAAGTGGAGAAGAAAGGACAAGCGGATCCCAGTTATTTGGGGGACCCACTTCTCTGTTAAAGAAAAAACCCTACATCTTTCAGATAAGCATGTTCTCTGAAGAGATGTTTCTCCTTGGACGCCAGCGTATCCATCCATCCATCCACTGGGCATATGGGTGGTCCTGAGGCAAAGGTGGTCCCTCCCAGATTTTCCAACCTGCACTCACCAGTCAGGGGGCACCGGCCACTGGGCACGTCTCTCGGGGCCTCAGACACACTCATGGCGCTCAGAGATGGTTGCTCAGCGGTGATTCTGTTTTAGAGCTTATAGCAGCTTTCATGTTTGAACTCTGTGGCTATGCCTTTTCTGGCTACGGCAGTGCCAGCTTGTACCTTTTGATAAAGCTTTTCCAGAATCATGAATTTCTTCTACCTACTCCACACAATTTTTAAAAATCAAATAAATGCTTCCTGGCAAACTTCCAGGAAATACTAAAAGGTCATTTCACCCCAAAACAAAACGATCCTATAAGGAATGTGAAGTCTTACTGTGTTTTCCAATAAGACCTGATGAAGGACGCTTGCTGCAGACAAATCTCAAAAAAAAACGTTATACAGTCAGTGATCAGGAGAAGTCAGAAATGGCAGACAGCTTGCTATAATCATAATTAAGACCATTCTTCAAAATCCCATGGTTCCTTTTCTGCAAAACCGGGGGAAAGTTATTCCAATCTTCCCAGATGAAACTACCTCCATTTTCTCAAAAGGTAATTTTGAGTTGGGTTGCCAGACAGGTTTTGTTGGGTGGGTTGGCTAGGTTTTTTTGTTTGTAGAAAGTTTTTAATACTCCAAGACACTCAATTTTGTGAGCTGATGCTCCTTGGTAGGAATACTTTGCAGGAATGAGTCGGGGTTCTGATATTCTGGTACTGATACTCTAGGCGAGTTGGGACAAGATTGGTAAGAAGGTATTGGTGGCTGAGGTGCGCAGGATTGGTGCGTGATTGTGTCCTTTGGGTGATTGATTAGATTCTAGTGGTTTATTGATCTGGACTATATTTGTTGGATGAGTTGTGATAAATGGATTATGCAAATTATGTCTTTGACAGTCCTCTAACTTTAGAGACTATTCCCAAATTTTAGCCACAAAGCGTTGCTTTCTACAGTTTCCTTCCTCTTTTCTTTCTTCTCTCTCTCTCTCTCTCTCTCTCTCTCTCTCTCATGCCCTTTAGCTAAATGATATCTAGAAAGTACATGGATATTTATGAGTCCTTTCTTAAGACAATTTTGCATTTATTTCAAAAATTTTACATACAAGGAGAGATGTTGATTTATTTAAATTAGTGAAAGAAAATTCTGCAGAGTACCCACATCAACTACAATTCCAATTACTTTTTTCCTTCTGTCATCACAATCGTTTGAAAATTATAGAAGTCTCAGCACCAAAGTTTGCAAACTCAAGGACTAGAGTATTTTCAAGAATACATGCTTTAAAAATAGAAACAAACATTCCTTTAAGCCACCTCATTTTACAGATAGTACAGATGGTCCAAATATATTATTCAGAATTATTATTTTATGATGATAAGAAACACATATTGTGCCACAATGCTATCCCTGGTAAGTTACCTTCTAATAATAAGAAATTGCTTTATAGGTAAACATGTTTAGAATTGGTTCTGCCGAATCTGCCACAGGACACAAATTCTGTTCTTCCCCCATAGACCTGCACTGTTCAATATGGTAACCATGCGTGCCTATTTAAATTTAATTTAAATTAAATCAAAATTTCAGTTCTTTAGCTGCATCAGCCACATTTTAAGTGCTCAAAAGCCACATGTGGTTAGTGGCTACCTTTTTGGACAGAACAGATTGTAAAGTGCTTCCACTCTTGCAGAAAATTCTACTGGACCACACTGCCTTAGCTTAGACTGTGAATTCTTTTACATCAGGGACCATGGATATTCTTCAATAGAGATAAAGCAATTTTATAAGAATATAGCATTTAGACCTAAAGTATTCCAAGTCCGACTTGTTCATATCATTTTGCAGTTACAAATTGCTTAACTTTTTTTTTTTTTTTTTTTTGAGGTATGCGGGCCTCTCACTGTTGTGGCCTCTCCCGTTGCGGAGCACAGGCTCCGGAAGCGCAGGCTCAGCGGCCATGGCTCACGGGCCCAGCCGCTCCGAGGCATGTGGGATCTTCCCGGACCGGGGCACGAACCCGTGTCCCCTGCATCGGCAGGCGGACTCTCAACCACTGCGCCACCAGGGAAGCCTTGCTTAACATTTTGATTTAACGGTTACCTAACCATACTTTCTGTCTCCCAACTAAGCTTGGAAACATTGTAAGCACAGAGATTACATATCGAAAACATTTATTTCTCTTCATTGCCTCCCAGGTTAATACTAAGTACAAGACATTTTTTTTAATCTCTTGAATTAAATCAAAATGTAACATAACCTATCTACTTACTTTTTTTAAATTTTTATTGAGTATAGTTAATTTACAATGTTGTGTTAGTTTCAGGTGTACAGCAAAGTGAATCAGTTATACATATACATAAATCCACTCTTTTTTAGATTCTTTTCCCATATTGACCATTACAGAGTATTGAGTAGAATTCCCTATGCTATAAAGTAGGTCCTTATTAGTTATCTATTTTATATATAGTATCTACAAAACAGAACTAGAGTTACAGATGTAGAAAACAAATTTATGGTTACCAGGTGGTAAGGGGGGTGCAGATAAACTGGGAGATTGGAATCGACATATACACCTACTTACTTATCATAATGTTGTGCCTTGTAGGTGCTCAATAAATTCTCGCTGATTCGCTAATCTGAGAGAAAAGTCTCAATCTAGGTAGAATCTTATGATCCCTCCAGACTATGTGTCCAAATCTAAAGCAGTAACCCTTACAGAAGGGGCACTGGTTGCTTGGTGAGGCAAAGGAGTGACCGCAGGCGCTGTCTGCCAGTAGGCAGATCTCGCTTTGCTCTTGCCGGGAACAAAGTCCCAGGGAAGACACTCCAAAAGCCCAGTCTCATGATTCAGAAGACTGAGTCCTCATTTGAGGACCCCATTTAGCTTACTCTTCATTGTGCAGTCCAACGCCCCCCCCCAAAATCTTCAGTTTTATCTCAGGCCTGATACTGATCATCAGTTTTCTAACTCTGGCAAATATTCTAAAAGTATTGCTTCCTTCCACAAACGGGTATTAAAAAATCTCTTTTATACAAGGTATTGTGATTGACAGGGGAAACCAAACAGGATAGGGAAGGCAGATAGCAAACAAGTAGCAAACAAATATATCATTTACACCTTGAAAGGCTACAGTGGAACAGAACAGAGTGATCTGATGGAGGGTTATGGGAATGAGGGTGAAGACCTTAGATTCGATGAACAAGAAGGACATCTTGAGAAGGACACATGCACATTGAGACCAGGAGGACGAGAAGCGCTAGCCCCACAAAGAGCCAGGCGGAAGAAACAACATGTGCAAAGGCACTGAGATGGCAAAGATGGTGGTTTGACCACAGACCAGGGAGGCTCAAGAGAGCTCAGTGTGACTCAAGAGAGCATGGAGGAAAGTAGCAGGAGGCAAGGGGAGAAGTGACCATATTACACCCCATATGGCCATATTGTGCATGACCTTACCATTCATGACAACCAACTGGGACTTTATTTTAAGTGGTTTGAAAAGCCCCTGAACTGTTTAGATACAGAGATACGGTGAGTGAGTGAGTGAGTGAGTGAGTGAGTGAGTAAGTGAATGATCCCCCTTAAGCCTCCAGAACAAGAGTTTTTAAAATGGAAGGAATCATATGTTGTTTATTAGGTGTTTGTTTTCCGTAAATAAATACTACTTTTCCTCTCTGTTCATTTCTCCTCTTTCCTTTGGATTATGAGGGTGATATGTTTGACTGAAACTTTAAAACTGCCTCAAAGATAGCTGTACTTTCACTTCCGAAGGACAGCAACAGCAGTAACTGGAAGCCTTCCCTGACCCCTTCAGGCAGAAGCAGGTCTTCCCTCCTCGGTGCTCTGCACGGCTCAGCACACTGCTTTACCTAACAGTCATCACTTTGAATTCTTACGTATTTTTCCAGACTGAGCACAACGAACGCATCTCTAACCACACTTCCTAGCACCATGCACAACATGCAGCAGGCCCTCACTTAAAACTTTCTGAACGAGTGAAAGAATGGAAAGTGGAAGATGCAGGTCTTCTTAAGTAAATGCAGACTCAGAACCAAGTTTCTATGCTAATTAGTACTAAAAGAAGATTAATTTACTGTCTCTGTAATCAGCTCCTCTGACCTGATTATATATTGGAGTCCTGAGGTTCCCTGCAAATATTACTATTTATGCAGCATGTAAATGAAGACAACTCTTAGAACACTGAGAGGTTTGAATTCCCATTCTGTAATACAGGTCTTCAAATTCATTCCAAGTATCCTTTTGTAAATAATAGCCCGAGAAACGCCAATGGTTCCATCAAGCAATTCTTACTCTGTGTCAAGGCTAATACCTTGTACGTGGAGAAGCCGATGGTATCAGAATCCATTTCCTAAGACTCTCTTCTTTCTTTTCCACCACAATCTCTGGATCAGTGGTTCTCAAAAGGTGGCTCTCAACTAGCGGCAGGAGCCTCGGACGGGACTATGTTATAAATGCAAATTCTCAGGTCCCACCCCAGACCTACTGAATCAAAAACTGGGGGACAAGGGATGGAGATTGAAGGGAAGGGGAGGGAATGAGGGCCAGCAGTGTTTCAACAAGTCCTCCAACAGTGATTCTAACGCACACTTAAGTTTGAGAAACGCTGCTCTAGATAATTTATTTTAAAACAAATTAATAATCAAAAAACTGATTCAAGCTATATACAACTTGCTTTAAGTAGTAAAAAATTGTCTGCTTAAACTGAAGTTAAAATACAACCTGAACTTTTGGACATATTCATTACCAGTTCGTTATTTTGTTACCTTGTCAGACTAAATACTGTTTGTGCAAGCATGTAAAACTTTTTGCTTTATATAATGCTATTAAGCAGCGTGTCACAACTTTCCAATTACTGTTAAGCTCGAATGAAGTAACTGTGATAAATTAAAAATTGTACTTACAGTTAGTCTGATCCCATCAACATTAATATCAACCTCAGGGCCTACGGCATGATCATCACACTTAAAAGGGCAAAAGAATGTAGTAGAAGTTATACTACAGAGTCCATCCCAGGAGGAGATGTTTACTGGATAAATAATGAAATAAAGGGAGAAAGGTAATGCAATTTTCCATAAATATGAATCATGAAATCTTTGCTTAAGAAATTCATCCAAAATAAAAACTTGGCAGCTTTCCCTTGGGGAAGCCTGCTCAGTCTTTGGAGGGTGATTATGTCCCTGGATGGTCCCTGAATTATAGTCTTCAAGCAACTGGGAGCTGAGCAAAGGTCTATGAAGGAGTGTCAAAAAGATTCTACTTGGAGAGATGCAAGAAACATGTGCTATTAACATGTACAGCAGAGTAAGCCACTGAAATTATATACAAAGAGGAGCAAATATTCTTCCTGTGAATTTCCATTATCAAGTATTCTTAATTTATGGAAAAAGCTCTTAAAGGTGGTAATGTTAATGATTCTGATTTTATATTTTCAAATGAGTAGGCACTCCAGTGTGGTTGCACAGTAGCTGTTCGAATTCTACATTGAGAATTCTTGGTCTTTGAACCTTTACAAATTTTTTTTTTTTTTTTTTTTTTTTGCGGTACGCGGGCCTCTCACTGCTGTGGCCTCTCCCGTCGCAGAGCACAGGCTCCGGACGCGCAGGCTCAGCGGCCATGGCTCACGGGCCCAGCCGCTCCGCGGCATGTGGGATCTTCCCGGACCGGGGCACGAACCCGTGTCCCCTGCATCGGCAGGCAGACTCTGAACCACTGTGCCGCCAGGGAAGCCCTACAAATTTTTTAAAAAGTAATTCAAGTCAGCTACTCAAAGAGGAAAAGAGATCAGCATCACACCTAGGGACAACTCACAATATTTCGGAGCTGATAATCCAACCTAAGCATTATGGGCTTTTCACCTTTCTGCTTTTGAACATTCAGCTACTAAAAGACCTCTTTTTTCCCATCCCTTCTTCCCCTCCCCCACTTAAATATAAGGGATTTCAACAGGCTGTTACTACTCCTTGATTAACTTTGGCAGATTCTACAGGCTCTAAGTCATTTTCATGGAGGCACATTGCATTCTGGGACAGGTTATCAATTTTGTGTTCCAATGACAGTCTTGTCCTTTTCCATTCACATCCTTTACTCTTATCCCTAAGGGAGTTAATCCTAACCATAAAGTGGAAAACTATTTGGGGAAAGTGTCTAAAAGGTTTGAGTACTGAGAAGTATAAAATTGAGGCTAAAAGAAAGATGTGAGATTCCCTATAGCCTCAGCAATTGGCACGATACCTAGGATGAAGTTAGCCATCAATTAAAATATTAACAGTTATGTCTTTTATTAATGATATACTTCTATGTACCAGGCCCATTTCTAAGTAGTTGACTGTTATCTGATTTAAGCTTCACAGAAAAGCTTCCTATATAGGTGGCATTTTTGCCATTTTACAGCTGGAAACTGAAACTCAGAAAGAAGTTATACAATAACAACAACAACAGGACCATGTGGGAAAAACTCCAAACCCAGGTTTTCTAGACCTCGTGGTCTATGCCCCTTTTATGACACTGCAATGAATGAAGGGATAATTGCTTTTTTATTCTGGTTTCCGGTGATGCTTGAGAGCACTGATGCTCCTTCACCCACAGCAGACTGATTTGGAGAGGACTCTTCATTAATAAAATGTATCCTGCACAGTCCTGGTGAGGGCTGTGCTACGGACAGCACTGAAGTCTCTCCTTTGGGTCAAAGACTGTTTCCAAAATGCTGCAATGCAGATCGTTTACCTGACATGAGGCCAGAAGAACCCGGTTCCGTCTTAGATTGAGTGCAATAGTCACTGTTTCCATAGACAGGAGGGGCTAGGAAAGCCATGTATCCAGAGTCCTGGGGAGGACAGCTGACACTTTAGTCTGGAGAAAGCAGAGGTCATCGTGAGAACAGAGGATCCCAGAGGGAGAAGAGGGGATGGGGGTAGAAGCCCCAGATCCACACTTCACCTGCTTTGGTTCAGCAATTCTGATGATATTTGCAAGACCAGACTCAAAAATTCTCACAGTAACTGTGGTACTGAACAACTTCCCTGGCAATCAACACATTTTGAGTGTAAAAGGGCAATAATGCATCAGATAAATTTTCCAAGAAAGAGAAAATTCCTTTTAAATTTTTTTGTCTAGATAGTTCATATTTTCCAAATACAAATCAAATAAAGCCTAATGTAAGTTAATTTTCGTCAGGGTAACACTTACTCACTTTGCTCACATCAGCAGGATAGAAGTTCCCAGAGAAGAAAAACTGTTCATCCTAAACAAAGTGTGGATTTTCTTTTTTCAAGTCACAAAATTATTAAATCTCTCTTTGGAACACTATCATCTTCTAGAAAAAAAAAATCTTTTAGGGGACTGAAACAACATGAGCCCAAGAAAAGAGAGTGCCCCGATTAATCCATTCCTTTAACAAATGTTTATTAAACATTTCTTATGTGATAGGCACTGAGGGAACTAAAAACATGAATAGGACCATCCACTCCAATTGTCCATTTGAGGACACACACATATAAACAGCTGCAAAACAATTCAACAGGGGCTGTCACAAAGTTTTCTATGAGGTCTGGCTGGAACAGAGAGAAGGGAGTCAGGTGCTTAGCCTGGCTTTCTGGAAGAAAATTCCAGAGAATGGACATTTACGTTGCTTCCTGAAGGGAACAACCCCATGTACAAATTTCCAGAGGCAAGACAACATGAAGAACTGCGTGAAATTCCACGTGCACCTGAAGAAGAGTTTTTTTATTTATTTAACATTATGTAGCTGACGTTTACTCTTCATAGGACTTCAGGGCAGAAATTAAAGAAGAAAAAGAAGAGGCTTCAACTTAGTGAATCTTTTGTCCAACATGCAAGAATAAAAAGGAGCCAACAGACACAGGGCAGGAGAGAACCAGGATAACAGCCTGGGTAAGCGCAGGTCGCTGCCATCAGAGTAGGGGTGTGTTTCAACAATGGAGAGTGGAGGGACATCATCACCTAGAAGGAAAGTTAAAGGTGAGGCAAAGCTCGGAAAATGTCAGAAGATCACAGGTGACTTTTGTCGTTTTTATGTAGAGTGAAAAGCCCAGAAACTAGATAACCAAGGATTAATTATTGAGAAAGCAGTTAGGGAGTAACGTCCCTGGGATGAAGAATGCCTCACAGCAGAAGTCTGACGGGGTAAAGAAGGATGGAAGGAAATAAGTGCGGCTCACCTGGCAGTACCTAATATTTAAGACCCAAGGCCATCAAGGACATAGATGAAAGATTTTCACCTAACTCTCTCCGAGAGAGAAATTAAAAAGTGAACAAAACTCTGACCCCAAAATAACTAGAAGAACTAGAGACAGTTGTCTGATGTCTTTTCCAATGCTTCATTTTATTTACACAGGCTATATATGTATATGTGTGTATACATAGACATACATGTATAGATATGCATATATACACACACTTAAGGACGTGTTTTTATCAATTCTCCTTACCTTATGAGAAAGTTGGACCAGTGCAGCATAAATTCATGGTTATAGTTTCAAAAAGAATACCATATTTTATGTTCTCATACTTGAGTTTTTCTTTCCTAACACTATTTTGCAGTCCTGTTTTATTGTGAATACAAGAGAGCCATGGAATGCCGGTTCTTTATTCCTGGTCTCAGTATTAACTGATGCTTATCTCTGGACAAATAACTAAGCCTTTGCAAGCAAGCTTCTGTTCTGTTACTTATAAAAGGTAGTTGGAAATCTCCTTCCTATGGAAAAGAAGGTGTGACTGTCTCCGCCTCAGGTCACCCTAAGTAGATGAAGGATGATTCCAAACCTCTAAACAGTAGGAACGCTCTAATTTGAAAATTCAGTAAGCCTGATAATGCCAGGTTTTAGAGACAGATATAAAGGCAGACACGGTGAACTTGATAGCCAAATCCACTGCCGATGCTGCTGGGTGAGGTCACTTAACAGACAGAAAAGAAGATGAAGCGACACAGGTTCACAGACACTGTGCAGAAGGGTACACAGCCATGCTCTCTACATCACTAAAGGGAGAGTCTAGATAGAGATTTATATCATTTAAATGGGGAACACGTTCAACTAATTGAGTTACAGATTCAAGTTAACAGGTACAACTAGTTCATAAAGGTGTGTAAAGATATGGCCATTTTCAGCTGAAGATATATCTATAGATATAGATGATAGATAGGAAGATAGATAGATAGATAGATAGACTCGCATTTTTTTAAATCACCGTATTAAATATTTTAATGGATATCAGTAGTCAGTTGGGTTCCTACTCTGTGTCAGGCATTGCTCCAAACACTTTACATGTATTAATTCAATGCTCACCACAACCATATCCGGTGTGGACTATTATAATCCCCACCTTATAGATAAGAAACTAGACATGGAACAGTTAAATAACTTATCCAACATTATACAGCAAGTAATTGGCAGCCTCAGAATTTGAACGCAGGTAGTTTGGTTCCTGTTCATTTACCTTACCATCATTCTATATTCTCTGCTACAAATATTTATCTACCCCTCACTATATTACAAGCATTGTACTATGCACTGGGGCACAATAGTGAACAAGGCAAATAGGGTCCTTGCCCTTACAGATTTTATAAACTAGTGGAAGATATAGACAGATAAGCAACTAAAATACAGGATTCTAGGTATTAGCATGGTGGAGATACAGTGTGTCCCGGGAGCACACGGTCAGAGCACAGCTCAGATACGTTTGAAGGGAGGGGGAATCTCAGGGAAAGAGTTCTTGAAACAGTAAAAGAAACCTGGAAAAATGGGTAAGGGGTCACCAGGAAAAATGAAGTCAGGGGTGAGAGGGTGAAGAGGGAGGACAAAAGAGAGAGAGTCCAAAGGGAAGAGAGTACATGAAGCATCTGGAGAACTGAAAAAGTACTTCTGGAGCTGGGGAAAGAGAGGCAAGAGATGGGAGGTGAAATCGGAGACATGGACAGGATTCAGATCCTCAGGGACACACCATGATTAAAACTTTGGATTCTATTCTCAACCATAAAGGAGCTTCATAAAGGAGCTTCTTAAATGGTGTTAGAAGTGGAGTTGCAAGAGAAAAACAAATACCGTGTGCTAACACATATATATGGAATCTAAAAAAAAAAAAAAAATGGTCATGAAGAACCTAGGGGCAGGATGGGAATAAAGATGCAGATGTAGAGAATGGACTTGAGGACACGGGGAGGGGGAAGGGTAAGCTGGGACAAGGTGAGAGAGTGGAATGGACTTATATACACTACCAAACGTAAAAGAGATAGCTAGTGGGAAGCAGCCACATAGCACAGGGAGATCAGCCCGGTGATTTGTGACCACCTAGAGGGGTGGGATAGGGAGGGTGGAAGGGAGGCGCAAGAGGGAGGAGATAGGATATATGTATATGTATAGCTGATGCACTTTGTTATAAAGCAGAAACTAACACACCATTGTAAAGCAATTATACTCCAATAAACTCCAATACTATAATAAATTATACTCCAATAAAGATGTTAAAAAAAAAAGAAGTGGAGTTGCTTGATCATATTTGAAATATATAAAGAACATTATGACTGCTGTGTGGAGCCCATAGTAGGAAGACAAGCACCAAGGCACTGAGACCTGTTAACAACTCAGCGATACAGGTAAAATGTCAGAGTGGCTTGATCAGGGCGTGGCTGCGGGCAAAATGAGGACACATTTAAGAGGAATTTAGTTAAGAAACACAGAACCTGGGAGGAGGGGAGATGGGAAAAATCTGTCAAGATTGACTACCAAATTTCTAGTTGGCCAAGTGGTCTTTTCCAGCAGGGCGTGGCAACCTGGTGTAGGTTAGGAGGAAGCAAAGGGTTAGACTGACTCAGAGTTGGGGTTCTGCAGGCCTGTGGGGCAATGGGGCCAGTGGGTGGAGGTGGCTGGCAAGAGAATCACTTAAAGGATGGAGTCTAAAGTCTAAGTTAAGCAGAGAAGAAAAGAGAGAGAAGTTAGAAAGTAAGGGGTTCAAGGAACTAGAGGTTCTTATCAGGCTGCAGAAGAGATGCAGTGAGAAGAAATGATGGATCGCGGTCAGCAACTGGAATGTTGAAACTTCAGAGCTGAAGCAGTCCCATAGAACACAGATTCAAAGTAATGCCAATGACATAATGAGACTTATGGATACACCAGAGGACTAAAGCGCACCTAAAATAAAATGGAGGGAAATATCAAAGGGAGATGGGGAGCTATCTTAAAGTCAACGGGGAGTCCGGTCACAGAGGGGAGACAGGGCTGAATGGGGAAGAGGGTACTGAACACAAACGATCGATACGTCTGCCCGCCTCTCCCCCTCCCCCCCCCCAGTCTCTCCCATCCCCTCCAATAGAAATCATTTACCCTCCACAGGGATGGCAGGGCTGTGAGACTTGCTGAGTTTGATTACTCCCAGCAAGGACACAGAGGGCTATGGCAGCCTAGTCTCTAGAGGACCAGGAAACCAAAAGCCTATTTTCATGAAACCTGAGTGACCCTTACCAAGGCCGTTGACCTCTCAGACACTGTGGTTTCTGCCTAACGCACATATAGAGAAGAGGAGGGGCATAAGGCTTCCTCTCGCGCTCGCATAAATCACGGAGGTCTTTATCCAGCCATGCGTTCAAAAATTATTTATTGAGTGCCAGCTATGTGCCAGGCGTACAGTACCGAGCAGGACAGATGTCCCACCCGGCAAGCAACCCAGGCCTGTCTCCAAGGATTTTTAAAACCACCATTCCAGCTGGAGGATGAAGAATCCTGCCTGTGCTGGCCTGAAAAAGACACCACACTGGCAATGTAACTGGAGAAGTAATAAATAAAGCTAATGTGTGAGGGTTTTTTCAGTAAGCAAATTATCATAGTTCTCACTATTATATTCTTGCTTGAATTCCTCGAAGGAAAAAAATGTAAACTGAACAGCATAAATATGCAAAATAGTTGACATGTGGGGGAGAATTTTTCTGCTTTTCCAAAGATTCAAGAATCATTTTTTTAATTGAGATGTAATTGACATATAACATTATATTAGTTTCAGGTGTACCACATAATGACTTGATATTTATATCCACTGTGAAACAATCACCACAGTGTGTCTAGTTACCATCTGGGAGGGATAGATGGATAAAGATGTGGTATATATACATACAATGGAACACTACTCAGCCATAAAAAAGAATGAAATCTTGCCATCCAATATGGATGGACCTAGAGAGTTTTATGCTAAGTGAAATAAGTCAGATAAAAAGGACAAATACTGTATGATTTAACCTATACGTGAAATAAAAAACAAAACAAGTGAACAAACAAAACAAAACTCATTGATGAAGAACAGAATGGTGGCTGTCAAGACTCATTCTTGAATCATAAGAATAAAAGTATTGGGCTTCCCTGGTGGCGCAGTGGTTGAGAGTCCGCCTGCCGATGCAGGGGACACGGGTTCGTGCCCCGGTCCGGGAAGATCCCACATTGCCGCGGAGCGGCTGGACCCGTGAGCCATGGCCGCTGAGCCTGCGTGTCCGGAGCCTGTGCTCCGCAACGGGAGAGGCCGCAGCAGTGAGAGGCCCGCGTACCGCAAAAAAAAAAAAAAAAAAAGAATAAAAGTATTAAGCCTATGAGAAGAACCACAATGCTAAATATGTAATCCAAATAAGTCAAATTTTAAGTAAATAATCATGTATATGTATAAAAAACCCTAATAATTTAGATGCAAGACCATGTTTATTCTAACACCTTCCCAAATAACAAGTTGAAGATTCCCAACCTGCAATATTCATAAAAGAAACTATTTACTCCTTTTTATTTATTTTCCAAAAAATACCCTGTAAATTGTTTACTAGTAGAATGATTCAAATTTCTCTTCTCTATTGACAGTAGATTTTATTTTAATAAATTTATAAACATACAGCTCCTTAAAATCTTCAGTCTCCACAAAACCTACAGAACATAATGATAATTTTAATGCCAAATAGATCACAAAAGGAAGTAAATTTTTGTTTTAGTTATGCCAGCACCGTTATAGCACTCAGCTTAAAGCTACAAGGAAAGATGTAATGTTTTCTCTGCCTACATGGTTATCGTCTTATTTATCAAAATTTAATTTGAACATATTATTTCAGACCAAGCTAACATCGTTTTAGCAGACTAAGACTTGGCCTACATGCTACTGACTAAAATACGTTGTATCTGTGTTCTTCACAGAAGTAATGGTGAGAAAGAATCTCATATATACATAAATATAATATAACATATATAGAAATGTCATACATCTCTCGTATAACACAGATTTTTAAATGATTGTAGCAATTCAGTGACCTATCCATTAGTATGCCTAAAATATTAAATCTCTAGGTAATTTTAAGTGAGCTTGAACTTGACTGTTTCTTAGTTCTGCCTCAGAACCCCATGTTCATGTGCATGCGATTTCCACAGAAGAGGAACTGCGGATTTTGTGGGTCGGTGAGCATTCCTTTCCAGGGTGCTTCTGAGATGAAGCCCCACGATTAACACAGTGCCCTTAATGATGGGCGGGGGACTAAGCATTCCAAGATTGGCCTGGATTCTTGCCAGGAGGGAGAGAAAGGGGTCTTTGTATGTGGACATCTGAAGGGCGGGCATAAACATGTTAGTTGATACTTAACACCCAAAACCAGTGCCAAAACCGTTAGCTCCCCTCAATAGCTTACTCTGGTTTCAACTGTCCACGACAATGGAGCAGCCACCTCGATATACAAAACTTGCTCTTTAAACATCCTCCGAGGAATTCCCAAAATAGCAGCTGTTAGAAGCAAACAGACTCTAATTCATAGACATAAGGGGACCTTCTAATGTTTTTCTGGAGACAACTTTCCTTTTTTTTTTTTTTTTGGTACCTACGTGACCATCTATGCATTTTTCATAATTACCTTGTAGATTACATGATGCAGTTTCTCCAGGCACTTGGAGAAGAAGCTGGGGGATTCACATTCAGATGAACTTGCTGGTTTTTGAGTCAAGAGGCCCAGCTAATTTATGTGGTGAATTTTTTATACGTTTCTCCCCTGGTTTTCCTTCCCTGCTGTCCTGGCCCGCTTTCTTCTTCAGTACATTAAGAGATTCTGCTGTGCCTGCAGCCACATTCGCCCTGGTGGCTGACTGCGGAGAAGCCAGCCCAGACTTGCCCGCCGGGAGCGGGTCCTGCGCGCGCCTCAGCACAGCTCGGCTCCCCCGGAATCCCCTCTGGGATCTCATCTGCTATTCCCTTCCACCAGGCCTGGATCTAATCTCACACCTTCAATAACTTTTGTGGGTTCAGTTTAGTTCCTGGCAGACAGTTATCTGTGTTCCATAAATTCCACCCAGAAAGTAAGCAACCTCCTATCTCTAGAGAACCTTAGGCCAGGCAGCTTGCTGCAGTGGCAGCAGTTCCAGAAACTTCGGATAAGAGAATAAAATGGTATGCTTGCAATTCCAAGGGCTTTTATTTCCTTCTCCCTATACTTATTCGTGTAAAATAGTAACTCTACATTAAGAGGTCGTTGGGTGATTTTTTTTTTTAATAAAATAAACTCCTATATAGGGCAGATGGTGAATACATTTTCAAAACAACTAGGATGTAACTCTGAAATGTCAGTTTTCAACAAGCAGCTCAACAAACAGGTTTGGCCACGACAGGACTTTGGCATCAATGTGGATGTTTATTTAGGAAGGCAACATCCCTACAAGCGTCAGAAGCTCTAAATAGATCATTATTCCTAATGAGGAAACCATTTAACGGGGACACCTACAAAACACTATTAAATTTGAAACTATTTAATACATTAAAAAATTCGTTCTCTCTAAGAATACATATAACAGTTTTTAAATTAAAAAATGATAGCATATAATGTGGCTATTAGTAAGATGTAAAACTTAATTTTTATTACTCTTAACTATCTCTCATAATTTTTTAAATCATCAAACACTCTAATATATTTTACAGAGTGATAGTGTTTAGAAGTTCTGTTTAGTAAACTATTTATTTGGAGTAGAATTACAGTGCTACAGTGAGGAATGATACACTTTTGGTGTAACCAGAAATTCTAGTAAAGGTGAAAGCAGACATTACAAACTTAACAAGCCTTCTGTGTGACCTAATTGCACCAGAATATATTAGTAAGGTTGCATATTGTAGGTTTTGTGTTTCATTAGAAAGGTCATCACCGATTTGGGTTGAATCGTTAAAGAAAAGAGATCACATTAGCAGAGTGCTCTAAAGGATGAATGTACCTTGCTTCATTAGAATTATCTCACTGTAACTCCATATTCTGATTTTACAGCAGGAAGAGACGGTAGGACAGCTTAGAAGTCCCGGATTCCATACTCCCCTTGTTGGAAATGGATGGTTAGTTACACCATGACACTGTTGCTCCAGAATACAAACATAATACTGTAAAAGAAGCCCACCTGTTTGTTCTGATTACAATCAAAGATATCAGTCCCAGGACCTGGTAATACTTTGCCATTTACTTAATGGTAAATCCTAGAAGACCTTACATTCCAAACTGTAGTGTTCTTTAACATTTGAACCACTGTGTTAAGAAATCTTATGCTGTTCTAAAACATCATGATGTTTAATCCCATAGAACAAATACATTACAAGGTTTCTACATAGAATTCCTAAATGTTTTTATGGATTTAACAAAAATATAAGCCTCAATAATCTTCAATAGGTGCTACTTGTAATTACACCAGGAAGGAATGTTAGTTGCTCTGTTTCTGTCACTCATGACAAAAAGACATAAACATACATAGTGATCCATTCTGTTAAGAATTTTGTTAGAATTCATAAATTCTATAAAAGGATAATAAAGTATCTTGTCATTTAATCTCCAGATTACATGGGTCGACCCTTGTGTTTGGTTCTTTTTGGTTACAAAGAACAGAAACGTGCTGATTACCTAGTATAATGGGCCTTATTGTAAGGATGCCCAAGAGAGTAAGAATCAAGAAAAATTTTTCCAAGCGAGACATGTGAAGACGCTAACCATCACTCAGCATCCCACTGCAACGCCTGTGCTGCAGCTACCGTTGTGCGCCTTGGTTTCCGACTCCTCCCAGGGCCTCTCTTCACTTCAGAGCCATCCTTTTGGCCCCCATCTGTTTCTGTTTATTATAAAGTCAAGCTCTTCAGGAACAAGGATGTCTTTTGGCTAATCAGTCCTCATCCAGATGGAAGGGGCCACAATGGAAAGAGCTCTCTTACCTGGCCGTTCAAAGGCTGACCCGAAAGACGATGCTGGCACTCACCACAAACCCAGCTCTGGCTGTGGCTGGAGTAACAGGGTCATGTGACAAAACAGGAAATGATTATACAAGGAACTACTTGCTCAGAAGGGAACTGTGGGTATGTGGTGAACAGTCATAGCACCATGGACACTCATCACCTCAATGCACAGCAAACAATACCTCACCAGAGAGTCAGCTTCAAACCGCCTACCCCCCGTGAAAGAAGAGTTTAAGGGACTTGTTAGCTAACCATCCCTCTACCAAAAAGCTCTCATGAGTACCATATTTTCTAGACCCCTATGGAATTGCTCATACTGAACTATTCTTTTCACAGTCTTCTCTTTGCTTTCATTTATTATATATTAATTATATATTAACAAGAAGGGAAAAAGTCTTGTTTGGGGGAACCCTTTACTGCACTGGCTATAGAAACATTGTTGAGAACACCACTCAGAGCCTTCTCATATGCAGTTCTATGAGAGAAATTTCCTTTAGGGGTATGTGCTAAGAAAATTTTTATGTGCCCCAGAGAAAATGTTTGCTTCCCCATCTTGAGCAATTATCCAATTTTGCCTTTTCACTTAGGCCACCAGAAAGCTTACACCTAAATATAGAGCACAGCTATTTCAAATGTGTCTTATTTTGTTTCTGATCTTGTCTCTTGTTCTAATTCCTATTTTCCTTAATCTTACTTTTTAAATGTTTTGTGTTTTGCCATTCTTTGTGTAAATTAATTCAAATCCCTGAAGAAATAAACAGAGTATGATAAATAGTATTTTAAAAGACATATAGGACAAAATACAGCCTAAGACACAAGAAAAGAGCATGTTATTTTATCCTGTCGTAGTAGAGTTCTGAGACAATCACAATGGTCCCTTTCTATCTGTCTGTTCCATTGAACTGAGAATTCAATTCAAAACCACTGCAGAGGAAGACCTCAACAAAAGAAGAACTATCCCAAATTTAAGTAAATATCATAAGCAATTTTATCTATGAAAAAATTGCAAGTATTTAACCTCTATAGACTTTCAAACACCAGTTTACATTATCATAATGAGTACAGTACCTAATCCTATACGAAGTGTTAGTCAACACCACTTCTAATGACATTTTTGCCATGGACAATATTGTATAGGAGTAAGAAGCCAAATTAAAACTGACCACATAGTGGTAACATAAATAGAAATATATATAGTGTCTATATTTTGCCAATAAAAGGGGAAGGAAGATAATTAACATGATTAGGTGATTTTTTGTGAAAGAGAGAGAGAGAGAAAGAAAGAAAGTGAGAGGGAGGGAGGGAGTGAGGAAGGAAGGGAGTTTAAAGCGCTTCAAAACCCTGTTTCCATTGTTTATTCTGTAGCTCGGTAAGATAGTGTGAATAAGTAATTCCTATTTTTAGCAGAAGAAGGACGTAGAGTGACAAATGGCTGCTACTGAATCCGCTTCTCCCGTGTTCTTAAATAATAGGTTGTCCACTAGTACATAATGTTCTTTTGTTTAACTCTAAACAACCATCAATATCCACAAAGCGGGTGTTAGGTAACTAGGTAGCCTAGTGTTCAAAAGTGGTCCAGTTTTGAGAAAAAGGGAAAGGTCCCAGTCAAATGTGTAGGTCTAACGTCGAAAACTTTCGGGGCTAGATGGAGCAAAAAAAAAAAAAAAAAAATCATGTTAAGTTATCTTTCCAAACAAGGTCTCTCTCTCACATACACACACTCTTTTTATGCTTCCACCAGACCAAGGAAGATAATTTGCTACATCGGCGGAAACAGGTGACATGCCTCACAAAATCAAATGGGAATAATAAAATTATACAGAGATATTCTTTCAAGGGAGAAGAATTTTCAAAGTGATAAAGGAGACTCATAAGTTTCACATCTCTCTCTAATGAAGATGAAAATCATGTTAAACACCAAATACACTTGTCTAATTACATCAGGAAATACTGTTCTGTATTTGCTAATGAAATGTGATACTACTGAGTTCACTGAGAGCCAAAGCAAAGTGAAGATATAACATTCTAATTACAAAAAGGCAATTGGTAAAATGGTTGTATGCTTTGAACTGTAATAAAAATTAATAAAATTATGTAAATACAAACACTGTTACTGAAAACGTGACACTCTAATTTTAGAAAAGCCACAGAACATAATGACTTAAGAAACTTCAAACCATTTTTAACCTCGTTCTTGTCACAGAGAGAAGACTAATGAGAAAATGTTTGTTTAAAAGGCTAATATTTGTTTTAATATATTTACTTCATTGTTCTAAGTATGGAACCCACTCCATATCATTTAGGCAGTAAGGGGAAAATCCTAAACAAATAAATATGTAAGGACGAATTTTCCATCCACAAGCATTTTGCAATCTCCCAGCTAAGTCACCAATGATGCATTCATACACTTAAGGTCTTAATGGCCTTACTACATAGAATCCTGTTGTAATGCAGAAGCCAGAGGACACACACAACCCCCTTATTGTACGCTTTCCAAGTTTCAAGAATAAAGATGCACCACACATCACTATTTACACAGAGAACAGGAGTTGACCTCCATAATCAAATCCATGATATAACCAGGTGCCTTGTAATAGGTCATTATCATAGCTGGTACTTGGTGATTCTCCACAGTGGGCTTTGTTCTGTACTAATTTTTCATCCTGAAATCTCTTCAGAGTGTTCATGTTGACTCAAGAAATGCAGTGTCTTTAAAATTAACCTTAGGAATATATGTTCTATTAAATTTTCTAATAATTTAAACATGAAACTCATTAAAATTCATATAGCCTACTCCTACATTTTAATTTTTTTAAATTAATGTTTTCATTGGCTGTGACAGAGATCAGTGAAATGATAAGCTTTCCTACTTTCATCACTTTTAACAATATCTTCATCAAGAAATGAATATGGCTCTAAACCAAATAAGCAATTTAAAAACTCTTCAAATGTTGTGTCTCTGAATCCTCTGAATAAATACCGTATTCTTTACTAACAGTCTTCAATGATAAATGTGCTTATTTGCAATACACTTACTCAAGGAGTTATAAAGGGACCAGAGGTAATGTAAAATGTCCCTACTTGCTTTAGTATGCAGGAAAAAAAATTCTAATTCAAGTCTGAAAATATGTGTTGGAGAGTATATCTTCCATTTAGTTCTGATTACTTTTTGTAATCTACTGGGAGTTAATATAAGAGCACATATAGACGTCTTCCTTAAGGTAGGTATGGGAATTATACCAGCTGCAGAGGATGTGAATTTACTCTGGTGAAATCGCTACAAATACACCATCAAATTTATGTATATATGAAAAATGGGAAGATTTTTATTTGCCGTCACTTTCAGGATGTGATTATGTCAAAAACAAAGGATTTGCTTAATCCATAAAAATATCATTTCTTGTGCTTTTAACATAGAGCTTAAAAAACATACTTCAAATATCAAATACACTGTAACAAAATCGGAGTAGTATTTAAAACACCCAGATTAAACAGCTAAATGATAACTATGGCGTGGTCCTGCACATCTGTTCTTTGTAGTGTTTTCCAGTAATGCAGCGGAGTGCAGCATTTCAGCAAACCAATTCAGCAAACCAATTCAAACATGAGAATCGCTACAGAGCAAAAGCTCTTGTCACTGTTTGTGATTGTCTAATGGTATATGGTTCAATCATAAAGGGCAGATGACAGGCTGGTATAAGAAATGAATTTTCTTCTTCCTCCTGACACATCAGGGTAAGGCCCCCTGCTGTAATGCAGAAAATCTTTTATGCAAAAAGAATACACCATCTTTCAGCACATGATTACTATTCAGAAGCCTCTGATTAGGATTTTTGGTGCATTTTTTAAAAACATTGATACAAAATTGCACAAAGAGCAAACTAGGTCAAAGCTGATGCCTTATCTTGCCCATGTAGTTGTTCTGTGACCTCGGGCATGTTACCTTTTTTCTCAATGCCTTTATTTCCCCATCTTTGAAATGGGAATGGTAACAGTAAAATATAGTTCCTGTCCTCCAGTAAACTGAGTTGAGTAAAATGGATGAATATTTATCTGTGAGGAATTTCAGCCTATGTAGAAAAATACTGCTTAGGCAGTGTCGGGGAGACAATGCTATCTTTTCAAACACTTAAAAAGAAACAATCATACTAAAAGGCCTAATCAAAACTGAATCAAACATGTTGCCTAAAATGTGATATTTTGAATTCTCATATTTTAGATATGTTGCGTAAAATGTGCATATTTCTGTGTCTGGACACAGAGTGATCAGCAGTCCTGGACAAATCTGTGATGAAAACTAACATTTATTGTGCTAAGCACTGTGGTAAATACTTGGTGTTTATTTTCTCATTTACTCCTCACAACCTCTCTGTGAAGTCAGCACTATTGTCCATTCCATTTTACAAATAAGAAAACCGAAGCCTGGAGAATTTTGTAAAGCTTAGCCCTTAGTTAAAATATTCAGGGACAGGAGGATGTTTTGAACTTTTTAAGAACTCTGGCCCTCCAGCTGGCAGTCATGAACTACCATGTTATGCTGTATTTATTCACTGAATCAGTTAGCTAGTATTAGGGAAAAGATGGGAGAGTGGAAAAAAAAAAAAAAAACAGGGAGATTTTTGAGCTGGAGAAGAGATGAGAGATGGGTGCTCACACAGAAGAGGGGACCTCAGTCCTCTGGACAAAACCCCATGAAAGAGTGATTCCTACAGGAGAGACGCATAGGTGAGTGGAGGGCAGCAGCCAAGGGCTTTTGTCAGAGCAGGGGCGGGGAGTCCCGGGCCTCAGCTAAATTGGTGTGACAATCAAGGGGCTTCCCTAGTGGCGCAGTGGTTAAGAATCCACCTGCCAACGCAGGGCATATGGGTTCGAGCCCTGGTCTGGGAAGATCCCACATGCCGTGGAGCAACTAAGCCCGTGAGCCACAACTACTGAGCCTGCGCTCTAGAGCCCGCGTGCCGCAACTACTGAAGCCCGTGCGCCTAGAGCCCGTGCTCCGCAACAAGAGAAGCCACTGCAATGAGAAGCCTGTGCACAGCAACGAAGAGTAGTCCCCGCTCGCCACAACTAGAGAAAGCCCGTGCACAGCAATGAAGACCAGAGGCAGCCCAAAATAAATAAATAAAATAAATAAATTTATTAAAAAAAAAAAGAGGAGTGAGGAAAAGGACTAGGCAGGTGGGCTTCTCCTGGGAGAGTCAGTACAATTATACCAATACTAGAGGCGAGGCCGAGGTTGGGAGGCAGGCTGGAGCCATGCTAGTCACCTGGGAAAGGGACCTCCGAAGGGAAGAGGTACTAATGAATGTGATTTATGCGAGTTCATGTTCATAAGGCTTTATAATGCAAGTTGTTATTGCTTGAGGAGTCTTATATTCACCAGAAGGAAAGTGTTACAAAAGAGAGACGTAGGAATAAGATATTCCTTGCAAATTTACTGGGGCTGCTAGTCTGTGGCTAAGAACGTCCTCCCTCTGGCTGAGTATCGCATTATCTAACCTGAGATGGGCAGGGAATGATTAGTGCTACTTTCAGAGGTGGGGGGAGAGAGATCTTCAAAGCGCACCCTCTCAGAGACTGAGGTGCTGCTGGAGTTTTTAAGAAACACAAAGGTGCTTCGTTCTCTGGGGAAGGAGTGGGGTAACCAGCAGAAATACCTGAAGGCAGGTTACAGTTGGAGGGAGGGGGACCAAGACAGGTCTGGGTGGACCGGCCCTCTATGGGAGATGCTCGAGGCCGAGGCTTGAATGGGAAAGGCCTCACCTTGTGAGTTTGAGAACATCTAAGTTGACTAAAATGCCGAGTTTTATCCTTATACACCAGTGTTTCTTGAATTGAGGTCTGTGGATATATTCTGATGAATCTAAGAGGTGTTTTTTGGTTGTTGTTTCTTTGATTGTTAGCTATTTATGGACACAATACTTTCTCATAACTATCTGATTGATTTATCACACCTGACATTGTCCATTATTTTAATTCAGAGAAATCAGGCAGAGATTATAGCAAAACCCTGGTTCAAGTCTATGAAACACTAATACCATACATTAGACCCTTAAATCTGATTTGGCCCGGAAAGCCAAGTCATAAGCAAAGTAAACTGAGTAGTTCCAAGAAGAATGACTTAAATCGATCAAATTAATCCGCTGTGTTGAAAACTGTTAGGATTCTGACTCATTTCCAAGTAACTTCACTAAAACTGGGATAACGTCCGTTAGGAAGAGCCCACTGTTGAGTTAAATGACTAGTCTGTTGTTTGAGATGATTTTTAAATATTCAGGGGGAAAACGTTTTGAATCGTTTAGAAAGTCTCTTAGAAGCTATTGCAGAGGATTGGGAAGACCAAGGTTATAAAATGTAAATTAAACCCCAAAGTAAAGAGATTATGACATAAAAGAAACTAGGGACAAATTCAGGTTTCCTGGGACCTTAAGCTTATTCAAGTTTGGGTCTTTTTTTAAGAAAAAGAAGTTAAATTATGAATAAAAAATATATACAAAAGTGAATATTTTCAAATGATGCTGGTAGGAGCCCAGGCAAATAAGGGGTCTTGAAGGTTCAGCATAGTTAACGTCACAGTACATCCACTCCCGGGAGGAGCTAGGAATGAGGATGTCGCCTCATCTTCTGAGTCTCACAACACAGGACCGGAGATGCTTTCACTCGAGTAAATTAAAGGTGATCTTTCTCATAATTAGAGACAGCAATAAAGAGAGGTTAGTTGGTGTTAAAATTAATGTATCAAAATGATTCCTATAAGCAGACGAGAGCCGGGATTACAGTGATCAGGCAGGAGTTGGGGATAAATCATGGGTAATTCAAAAAAATTTAATGAGCACCATTTATTAGAAAATAATGTGGCATGACCTTGTCAAGTTAAACATTCACATACCGTAAACCTGACAATTCTGCTCTTAAGCGTATATATGTATGCTTTGCACACATCCACCAGGAGAAATGCACAAAAACGTTCAGAGTAGTGTTGTTTGTTCAGAGCTGATTCAGTGAATAATAATAATAATAATAGTCTAAACCTCCACTACCACACTAGAAATAACTGTGGTGTATTTACTCAGTGGTATATAAGGCAGCGTTAAAAATACACAATGTGGATCGATCATAGAAACCACAATACTGAAGAGAAAAAAAGGAAAGTCACAGAAGACTGTACAATATAATCCCATTTTAAGAAGTTCAAAGACAAGAAATACAAAACAATATATCATTTAGGGATACACACATAGGAGGTGAAACCAAGCTTTCAATCAAGGGAAACACTAACACAAAATTCAGATTAGCAGTTACCACTCAAAAGTAGATGATGGCAGGAAATATACAGGTAGACAACGATATTGGTAATGTTTTGCAATGAAGTAAGATAGTGGATTCACAACTATGTGTTTCATTATTGAGTTCAATATCTTAGTTCTATTACATATATTGTTCATATTTATCAAATATTTTATATATCAATATCTTTTCTCTTTAGATGTATTTCTTTTTTATTTAAACAGCTTTATTCAGGTATAATTGATATACAAAAACTTGCACATATTTAATGTATAAAATTTGATGAGTTTGGATAGATGGAAACACCCATGAAACGATCATCATAATCAAGGAAAAAGTCATATCCATCACCTCCAAAAATGTCTGTGTCTCTTTGGGGTTTGTGTGTGTGGTGTGGGTGTGTGTGTGTGTATGTGTGTGTGTGTGTGTGTGTGTGTGTGTGTGGCAAGAACACTTGGCATGGGACTTCCCTGGTGGTCCAGTGGTAAAGAATCCACCTTCCAATGAAGGGGACGCAGGTTTGATCCCTGGTCAGGGAATTAAGATCCCACATGCCGTGGGGCAACTAAGCCACACACCACAACTACTGAGCCCAGGCTCCTTAACTAGAGAGCCCACGTGCCTCTAACTACAGAGCCCACATGGTCTGGAGCCCACACAGCACAACTAGAGAAGAGAAAACCTGCACGCCACAACTAGAGAGAAGGCTGTGCCACAACAAAAGATCCTGCATGCCTCAGCGAAGATCCCACGTGCCACAACTAAGACCTGACACAGACAAATAATAATAATTAATTGAGTAATTTTAAAAAAGAACACTTGACGTGAGTTCTACTCTCCTAACAAACTTTTAAGCGCCTAATACAGTATTGCTGATTATAGACACTATGTTGTACAACAGACTTCTAGAATTAATTCATCTCGCATAATTGAAACTTTATATCATTTGAAAAAGAACTCCCCTTTTCCCCCTCTCTCTAGCCCATTCTGTTCTGTTTCTATGAGTTTGAGTATTTTAGCTACCTCACTTAAGAGGAATCATGAAGTTTTGTCCTCCTGTGACTAGCTTATTTCACCTGGCATAATGCTCTTCAGGTTCATCCAGGTTGTAGCAAGTGGCAGGATTTCCTTCTTTTCTAAGAATAATAATAATGTTCCACTGTATATATGTACCACATATTCCTCATCCATTCATCTGTTGATGGACATTTGGGTTGTTTCCGTGACTTGGCTATTGTGAATAATGCTGCAATAAACATGGGAGTGCAGATATCCCATGCAGACCATGCAGATATCTTTGAGATCCTGATTTCAACTCTTCTGGTTATATACCCAGAAGTGGGACTGCTGCATTATATGCTAATTCTATTTTTAATTTTTTGAGGGAACTCCATACTGTTTTCCATAATGGCTGCACCATTTACATTCCCACCAATAGTGTAAAAGTGTTCTAATTTTTCCACATCACTGCCAACATTCGTTTTATATATATTGGGTTGGCCAAAAAGTTTGTTTGGGTTTATATATAAACTGGGGTGAGGTAATACCTCATCGTATTTTGGGTTTGATTTGCATTTCCCTAATTAGTGATGTTGAGCATTTTTTCATATACCTGTTGGCTATTTGTATACAGCTATTTGAATTAATAAAATTAGGGTTTAAATACACAGTATATTAATTATGTCTCATGATGGTTTTGGTCCCCTACTCTAGTTTATCAAACTAGAGTAGATAAAATTAAAACCATAAGTTCTGTTCAAATTATAATGCTATGATTTTTTACTTGGTTTGACCATTCAAGAAAATGTGATGTTACTCATGCAATATATGTGGCATACATATCAGCATCTTTCAATTATTTAAAATTGCCTTTAATACCTACCTGTAGCAAAAATTCTCCACCTGACACCAAAGTTACTCTTGTAACACATAAAACAGGTGTCAACAGGCCTCAGTTTAAACCTGTACCAAGGCTTTCCACTGCAATGGAACATCCCGAGCATTCCCATCCCAAGCATTTCACACAAAGTCATCTGCAACAGGGTCCTTCCTACCTATCCAGACCCTTCTCTGAAGTTCAGCTTGACCCAGACAGAGGTCTCTGAAGCATTGACACTTCCCTGGCTTTATCTAATCAGGTATGTATTTCTTCCTTTTTTTGCAGTGAACAAAGAAAGTGTGTGTGTGTGTGTGTGTGTGTGTGTGTGTGTGTGAATGTATTCCAGTCACCTTGACTTTCTGTTGGCTTCAAGGACTAGCTTAGTGCTCATGAATTATCTCCAGGCACTTCAAGGGGCTCGTTCCTTTCCATCCTTTAGGTGTCAACTTTAGGAGACCTTCCCAGACTAACTGGACTAAACTGGGCTGCTCTCGTTTATTCTCTATCAGAGCACCCCATCTACTGCGTTTATTGCAGTCGTAATCATTTTACTTTCTCTCCCTATGGGATTATTGTCCATCTTAGCTACTTGAAAGTCAGTGCCATAAAGGCAGAGACCTCGTGTACCTTCTTCAGAGATGTAGCTTCAGCACATCGTACCCTTCATGGAACATGGCAAGTTTTTTAAAAATATCGCCAGAATGAATGAATGGTTATGACCCTTGAGCCATTACAAATTATTTGGAAAGCCCTCAAAACATCTGTCTTTTGTGTCAAGCCCTGGTACTAGCTCTGCCTCTGCTTAGTGGACACCTGCATGGGTGTTTATTATTACTGTCGTGTTGTCTTTCACGACTCACTGACTCTGCCTCAGGCAGACCTGACTGTCTGATCCTGTGTTCTCACTATGGCCACCGTGCATTTCAACCAGCTGACCTACCTATTAACAGTTTATTTCTATTTCAAAATGTTATGTCAGTTATTTAGATTTTTCTCTCTACCCTTCTAAACTCTTCTCTGTGATGATGGGGCTGGGACTCAGCCAACTACATTTCCCAGATTCCCTTGTCACCGTCTCCCCTTTAGAATCTGCCAATCAGGGGACTAGACGGAGACAGGAAAGCAGGGGGAAGGAGACACCACTTGTTCCTCTCTATTTTGTAGCTGTTCTCTCCCAGAGCAGCAGCTGGTCCAAGCTTCTCTGGGTGATCACAGAACCAGTGTGAGGGCTCTTCATAGCCCTCACAGGTATGAACAGCCGTTCTCTAGGGCCCTTTTTGTGCTTCTGGAGCTTGGTAGCACTAACCACTTCTCTTTTGTGTTCCCCCTTAGAGATGAGACCTGTTTCCTGCAGTTCCTTTCTCTCAAGGATACATCAGTTCCTCCCTCTGTGCTTTTTCAGCCCTTCCAATACCTCTGCAACCAGTTCCCAATATTCAATTCCCCATCGAAATACCCACTGTAGTATCTGATTTTCTGAGTAGAACTTGACTGATACATATATCTATTTCTTCCTACTAATGGTCAGAATGTTTCTTGAAGACAAAGTACGTTTCTGATTGAGGTTTGTGTCTTCAGGTCCTGGGGACAGACCCTAACCCAAAGTAAACCCTCTGTAAGTATGGGATAAGTGGGCTAATGATTGATCCAAGTAGTAGAGAGTGAGGAACTCAATTGAAGCAATGACAATGGAGATAGGAGGGAAACTGTGACTATAAAGATTTTTTTTTTTTTTTTGGCCACACTGGGTCTTTGTTTCTGCACGCGGGCTTTCTCTAGTTGCAGCGAGCGGGGGCTACTCTTCCTTGCAGTGTGCGGGCTTCTCATTGTGGTGGCTTCTCTCGTTGCAGAGCACGGGCTCTAGGTGCATGGGCTTCCGTAGTTGTGGCTCGTGGACTCTAGAGCGCAGGCTCAGTAGTTGTGGCCCACGGGCTTAGTTGCTCCATGGCATGTGGGATCTTCCCGGACCAGGGCTCGAACCTGTGTCCCCTGCATTGGCAGGTGGATTCTTAACCACTGTGCCACCAGCGAAGTCCCTGTAACTATAAAGTCAATTTTCACTTCAGATTCAAAGAACAGAGGGGAAGATTGTGGATACTCTGGTTTTAGTCCAAAGGAACTCTGCTTTTCTTATACTATTTCCAAATAACACCACAGTGAAAATCTCTGTGTAACAAATTGCTCGTTCCCCAAACATCAACAATGACCAACTAAATCATGTAATCCAGCCAAAGTTCAGTAAAAATTGGGCGAGTGTCCTGAAATTCATTAGGATAAATTTTTTTAGGGTAAAAATTGAACTATAATAGGGGGAAGAAAAGGAAACAACTTCTAGGGAAGTAACCAATAGAAAACTAGTAAATTTTGCTTTGACTCTTACCCTGGTAGAGGGAGGGACATGAGAAAAATACAAACTATTAAAGCATTCAAAAAATCATTTTCACAATTCATTAATGCACTGATCCAGGGCCAATTATCAGAAGTTAATTGGGAAGGCTTGGTATCCATCCCTCATCTTTTAATTACTCTAACCAAAGGGTTTTCCCACGATATTTCATCAGCAGGACACATGGCTCTCACTGTTTCTTGGGCTCCAGGTGGAATCTGTTTACTTAGGGATGAGCTGGTAGTGACCCTGCATATTCCACACCCCATCCCCATCCACCCTTTTCCTGTCCCTCCCTGTCCATTCTCCGTATTGAACTGATCTGGCGGGTAAAAAGTAAATCCACCTCCTCCAGAAAGCATCACAAGGTCTAAGAAAACCACAGAGAACGAAAGACAGCATAACTATACACATTTACAAGTTTGTAAAATAATTAATATATTTCCTGTCACATAGCGGATGGTCAATAAATGGAAATTGATGTGATTGTTCCTCCTGCTTGACTTCTGCTGTCACAACCTAGGTCATTTGCAAGTAACATTATTGCAATGGAAGACTATGAAAGAAAGAAAACTTGAGGCCCCTGCACTCAGTGAGCTCAAAGGATGATATGATAACCATGTCAAACAGGGAGATGCAATTCCAGCAAATAACAAGGCCAGACAAATATAATCCTTGGCCACTTCAAACATTGTACATGCTTGTACAATAATACAGTGCACGTTATACACAGCACGAGCCAAATGCACGGCAAATTCAAACTGCAAATGTCAACCGGAGGTAAGGAAAGGATTGAAAAAAACACCTCTCTCATTTAAACAGAATTCAACCCCCAGAAGGATTCACCTTGAAAGGAGGTGGTCACCTCCTTCCCTGGTTGACTTTCCTCCAACTTCATGGGTCTACTGTCCTGAGTGGGGAATACAGCCATTGTGTTGGGGATTCGCAAGTATGTGTGAGTGTGAGTGTGTCTTATGTGTGTCCTGTAGCCTCACGGTCAGGTACATCACAGCTTTGGCTCCGTCTTTTCTTGTTCCAAATCTCTCTCCATGTGAAGGGTGCCATCTTTAGACTCGCCACATAGAAAGTACCGCTTACATACCTGGAGACCTTCTGCTAAAGCTTAAGAGTGATTCTCAGGAACCCACAAGCCCAGAGGAATTTCCCATTTTAAGAGATACACCTCCTTCCTCCATGATGGACAAAGGACAATCACCAAGCAAGTGAAACTCCACCTCCTCAGGCCTAACAACCTAATAATGTATTAATCATTTGACTGAGTTGTATAACAATTACACTCAAATAGGAACAGCAGGGTATTTCTACCACAGAAATCTAACAAAAATAAAACAATTGCCCATGTGGCCAAAATCTTCAGCCATCTTCTCATCTGTCAGAAGTGTCATTTTTATGTAAGTCAACTATACTTCAATTTGAAAACAATTCGTGTCATCTTCAGATGTTTGCCAACCAATAATTTAAATTGAGATGCATGTGTGGCACTGTGGTAAACATTTTGGCAGAAAAGATGAAATACATTCTTTTTTTCTGGCAAGGTCCTTTCCCTGCAAATGGCCATTTGATCATTAATAAATATTGAGTTTTTACTTTGTATTAGGCACTGTTCTAGGCCCTTGGGATAGACCACTGAACATAGCAGACAAACATCCCAGTGTTCACAGGGCTTCAGTGCTAGTGTAGAGAGACCAACAGAAAAATAATAATACGACAGCAATAAAAAATAGTAAGTTAGTAAATTATAGAGTAGGTCAGAATGTAATAAAAACTATAGGACATAGTAGAGCAGCGTAGGTAGGGAGCGGAGAGGGGGCTTGAAGCCAGGATTGTTTAACTTCAAATAGGGCGGTCAGGGTAGAGCTAATGGAGACATTAACATTTGAACAAAGATCGGAATGAGGTGAAGGAGTTATTCATGAGTATATCTGGAGAGAAAGTGTACCAGAGAGAGCAAACAGTGCAAAGAGGGAGCACACACCGTGTCTTGTAGGAACCACAGGGAGGCTGGTTGTTGGAGCAGAGAGAGGGGACGAGGGAAAGAGTCATAGAGAAGGCAGAGAAGTCGTGGGCACCAGATCATTCTGGGCCTGTGGGCCACTGTAGAGATTTCAGATTTTACACTGAGAGAAGGGGGAATGCTGGTGGGGGTGAGGGGGTGTTGAAAAGAAGAGGGCATGATTTGATTCTATGTCATAGACCATCACAGTGACTGGGGAGAGAGGATAGGGGTTTGAAGGAGGTAAGAGCAATGAATGTGATAAGAGCTCAGATTCTGGGTGTATTTTGAAGGTAAACAGGATACCTGATAAGATGTGGAGAGTGAAAGAGGGAAGATTCACAGATGACCCCCAAGCTCTTAGCCTAAGCAACTGAAAAGGTGGACTTACCATCCAGTGGAATAAGGATGCCTGCACGTGTTTGGCGGGGAGCTCAGGGCATTCAGAGAACACCTCCAAAGGGAAAAAGAAAATGAAAAAGAGGAGGAATCCTCATGAGGAAAGAAAGAAAACTTCCCCTGCCCCTTCTTTTGACTCAAAATCAGGTGGAGAGCTAAGAATTTATTCTGTATTTGTGTATTTGTTTTGACATAAACCCTCTCTCTCTGCCTCTCTCTCTGCCTCTCTCTGTCTCTGTCCCTCTCTCTTGCCCCACCTTGAAAAGAGAGTATTTTAAAGAAAGATATGCATGGAGGAGCTTCTATACCTGCAATTTTTAAAACTGTTTTAAGAATCACGTCGCTGAATGAGATCAGGGCAAGGTTTAGTCTTTGTGATATTTTTATTTCAGACTGCATAAAGGAATGAATACTTTGTAAAACTCCTCTTGAAGGTAATTTGTCATTCTTGATGGTACTTTGTCTGATATTAATACAGCCTCTTCAGCATTAGTCTAATTAGTGTGGTGCATCTTTTCCCAACCTTTTACTTGTAACCTATTTGTGTCATTATATTTAAAGCGTATTTCTTGTAGACCATATATATTTGAGGCTTGGTTTTTTTATCCAATCTGAGTATCTCTACCTTTTAAGTGGGATATTGAGACCATTTATAGTTAATGTGATTAGTAACATAATTTGATTTAGTCTCCCACATTCTATTTGCTTGATATTTGTCCCACCTGTTTTTTTCTTTTTGTTCCTCTTTTCCTCTTTTTTTAAATTTCTTTTGAATTAATTGAGTATTTTTCATGATTTTCTCTTCTCTTTTGTTGGTTTATTAGATAAGGCTCTTTGCTGTGTTATTTTAGTGGTTGCTTTAGGATTCATTGAATACCATCATAGTCTACCTTCAAATGACATTATACCTCTTCGTGTACAATACAAGAATTTTACAATAATGCTTTCATTTCTCTTTCCTGAACTTTGTTCCATTTTTCTCATACATTTTATATCTACTTATATCATAAACCCCAAAATACATTATTATTTTTGCTTTAAACAGTCAATTATCTTTTAAAGAGATTTGAATACCTTATATTTATCCACATAGTTACTAATCCAGTGTTTTCATTTCTTTCTGTAGATCCAGATTTCCATCAGGTACCATTTTCATTCTGCCTGAAGGACTGCCATGAACATTTCTTACAGTACAATTCTGCTAGTGATGAATTCTTCTAGCCTATGTCTGAAAAAGCCCTTATTTCACCATTGCTTTTAAAAAATATTTTTACTGGTTACAAAATTCAGATAAACTGCCAACATCCACTTGGATTCTCACCCCCTGTGCTGTGGCCTCAAAACTCTCTCCCGCACGTAGGCTGGGGCAATCAGGGGGCTCGCCTCTTTAGTTTCCCATCTCTTAGGAATCACTGTCCTTCACTGTGATCCCAATGTCTTGCAAACTGTTATTTCATATGTTTTTTGTTTTTGTTTTTGTAGTTGCTTAAGGTGAGAGGGTAAACCTGGTCCTTCTAAGCCAGGTCTTTTTTTTAGATGTTGGGGGTAGGAGTTTATTAATTTATTTATTTGTTTTTGCTGTGTTGGGTCTTCGTTTCTGTGCGAGGGCTTTCTCTAGTTGCAGCGAGCAGGGGCCACTCTTCATCGTGGGGCACGGGCCTCTCACTATCGCAGCCTCTCTTGTTGCGGAGCACAGGCTCCAGACGCGCAGGCTCAGCAGTTGTGGCTCACCGGCCTAGTTGCTCCGCGGCATGTCAGATCCTCCCAGACCAGGGCACGAAGCCGTGTTCCCTGCATTAGCAGGCAGATTCTCAACCACTGCGCCACCAGGGAAGCCCCTAAACCAGGTTTTGTTTTGTTTTGTTTTGTTTTGTTTTTTCTGCGTTACACGGGCCTCTCACTGTTGTGGCCTCTCCCGCTGCGGAGCACAGGCTCCGGCCGCGCAGGCTCAGCGGCCATAGCTCACGGGACCAGCAGCTCCGCGGCATGTGGGATCTTCCCGGACCAGGGCATGAACCCGTGTCCCCTGCATCGGCAGGCGTACTCTCAACCACTGTGCCAACAGGGAAGCCCCAACCAGGTTTTTTAAGATGCAGAAAAAAAATAGGCAAACTCCATCCAAAATAACCAGAGTTATTTTCAATTGATGACTAGTTAAGAAGCAGCCTAGGGAAAAGGAGAGAAACATAAATTAGGAATCATGTTGATTCGCCAACTAAGGAAAGCCACTGCTCATCTCCTGTTTGGGTAATTAGCAACTGAGGTCTTCAGTGGGTGCTTGTCATTTCTATCGAAAATCAAGTTGAACCAAAAGCCAAAGAGGAGGAGGAGGAGGGTTAGGAGGGGTGGGAAGAGACGAAGAAGAAGAAACTTGAAGGGTGGGGGAATATTTTAAGAATATATAGAGGGCTTCCCTGGTGGCACAGTGGTTGGGAGTCTGCCTGCCGATGCAGGGGACACGGGTTCGTGCCCCGGTCTGGGAAGATCCCACATGCCGCGGAGCGTCTGCGCCCATGAGCCATAGCCGCTGAGCCTGCGCGTCCGGAGCCTGTGCTCCGCAACGGGAGAGGCCACAACAGTGAGAGGCCCGCGTACCACAAAAAAAAAAAAAAAAAATATATATATATATATAGAATACTAAGACCAACACTAAATTCATGTCATATACTTCTTGTTATGTATTTCCCAGGAAAACCATAACATTCTATATTTTCAGAAATTTAGCTTCCTTCAAATCTAAGACCTAATTGGATCATCCAATTTCTAAACTTTGAAGAACACGATACATAATCTTTTCATATAATTTAGGGTGGTAGACTTTAGGGGAGATGCAAAATTGACAGCAGTTTTCAGATACTGACCAGTTAGATTTAAGGAACCTGGCTAACTATACTGGCACCTGTGTGACATAATGGTTTCAAGTTTGATTGGTGTTAATATTATTTTTTCCCATGAAATAAATATTTTTCTTTAACTAGGGAGTTATGATGTTTCCCAAATCTTTTCAATTTATTCCCAGTGAAACAAAAAGTAGCATACACTTTGTAGAAGATGAAAACTAGGAATGAAAATGCCAGGTTAACACTAGGAATTAAATATGGTACTCATCTTTTAACACGAGAAGATATCACAAAATATTTTTAATGAATAATAAAATGATACTTTATACACTTATGTAGAGGGGATAAAACAGCTATTAATTGTCTTTTAAATATGATTCTTTTTCCCTAAGAACTGTGAAGCTTTTAATATGTGATACAAAACATAGGATTCCGAATTAGAAAGGCAAAACTAAATTTATTAAATAAACTTAGCAGTAAATAATAGTCTTTCTCCAGCAGAGATTCATTCTACATCTCTATTGTACAGAAAGGACATCAACTTCATCTCATTTAGTCTATCAGCTTTGAAATGCAAATTTCAAGAGATAACAGAGAGATCACATCGCCTGTGAAAACTATCTGATCAATGCAATGAAATTTTCAATAAAGGTAGGAGTTTTCGATCTATAATGATTCTTAAAGAATATCTCTTTAATTAATATATATACACATATATATTAAATTCAACAATAGCAGAATTGCTAGGGATAGAGAACACAATCCAATAGTATTAATAGACATTGTATTTCAAAATCTTTCTTAGACAATTTCAGGCTCTTTCCTTAAGACACTTTCTACCCAGCAAATGTGGAAGGGGGTATGAAGGATGTTCATTGATATAAAATTAAGCTAAAAGATACTTTGGCCTCAATTATCTAGATATTTTGAGCAAATGCCAGATGGTTTCCTCATTTTTCACTTCCTTTGCAAGGAACAAACAGCCTATGTCTTCTTTACGGGAAAAACTTTGCTCCCATTATATCACTGACAAATTTCAAAAGTATAAAATGACTTAGAGATGAATCATCATCTCTAAGAGACCAGAGATTTGAATAGTTTCCCCTTTTAAGACAGGACTTCTTCATGATTTCATAAAGATCCTGGCACGTTAAGCCCAGGATAGCAGTGTGTGATCCCTCCCGAGTAGAACGTTAGTGTCTGTACTAGTTTAACCCTGTGACACTTCTCTGGGCTCCTGGGCACTCTGTCTCCCCTGTCGTCACCCAGCACAGCCCTGAGACTTCACTCCTTCCCTCTACCTTCTTTGATCGGTCCGGGCTCCCCTGGACAGGCTGGCTGTCAGTTACTCTGGCTGTATTTCCTCCGCCCATTCGCCTAGCAGAGTTTCTGCACTGATGGCAGAAAAAGGAAGGGAAAAGGGCACTGGAGACACATGCTCTGGTTGGATTTACTTGTCACTAACCCCACAAGCTGAAATTTCAACCATTTAGTCAGTGTGTATTTATTTGGTTTATACAAAACACAACATTTAATTTGACTGACTATATTTTAATTGTAGTGTTTGCTTACTTGACTGAACGAAACACCAAATGGCTACTTTCTCCAATACCAAATGATCCTAGTAGCCACTTACTTTCAGGAATAATTAAACTACAAAAATTTGTTAAATGAAAAGTACAATTCTGCGCTGATATCCTCCAACCTTTAAGAGATCAATAACAAATAATTCCGTACATGAGTCCAATTCATTCTATCATCTAAGGGGTGTGTTCTGTAACCCTGGGAGGCCGGTCAGGATTCCGAGATGCTGAGTGTAGACTGGAAAACCTAACATTTTGATATGGCTGTGGATATCTGGCAAACACCCTCTCTGAAAAACACTAAAGCTAGAGTCACCTCTGCCATACGCCTTGGGTGGGCTTAATGAAACACTATTTCAAATGCCTTTCCGAGGAAAACCCTGGCTTTGCCCACAGGTCTGCTGATGACCCTCCAAGTGAAAGTGCAGAGACCTCACATGAGGGCAAGGACACAAAGCAGCCTCCTTCTTTCATAAATGTGTGGGTAACACCACTTGCTTCCCATAGAGGTGAGTTCTATCCTTAATCCACAGTGGAGCAGAGCTGATGTTCGCCAAGCTTGATAGAATCACCTTGCTGTGTTTGACAGTGAGATTCAATCAAAAACCCAATAGACAGAAAGTACATTTAAGAATGCTCCTCTACGGGCTTCCCTGGTGGCGCAGTGGTTGAGAGTCCGCCTGCCGATGCAGGGGACACGGGTTCGTGCCCCGGTCCGGGAAGATCCCACATGCCGCGGAGCGGCTGGGCCCATGAGCTATGGCCGCTGGGCCTGCGCGTCCGGAGCCTGTGCTCCGCAACGGGAGAGGCCACAACAGTGAGAGGCCCGCGTACCGCAAAACAAAACAATTTAAAAAAACGAAAGTTGCTAAGGATATTTGCCCCTTCTGTTACTCATGTCGCATATACAATAGTTACAGGGGTCAGTTATAGGAACATCACCTGCACCGAGGGACAGTTGTATTTCCTCCGCTCCATAATGAGCTAAGTAATCTATATCATCTCCCTATTGCCTTTGCTGCCAGAAAACTTACAGTACGGCTATGCTCACAATCACAACCACTGTACTTTAGTGTTATTTTTCCCTTCTTAATCCTCCTTTCCTCCTTTAAGAATTCATATTTTCTTATATTTGTCCTTTGGTAAGCTGACTTGATTTGCTTCTAGTAAAACTGAAAAGACATATCTTTCCTCACTCCAAGCCATGGGCCCTCATCAGCACATTCGCGTACACAGGTGTCCAGCATCTGGTCCTGTTTATGGTACACATCCCTTCTTCTAGATGATCAACCCTCCAACTTTTCTGTCATTCTCTCTGCATACAAACATTCTGTAATAGTCTCTATGTGAAATAGAACCTGCACTAGGACCCACATGCCCTGTGACTAATGTCCATTTCTCTGTTCCTCTTTCATAGCAAAACTCCTTAAAAGAAAAGCCTGGGTTCGCTATCTTCAATTCTTCTCCTCCCGTTCCCCCTCGAACCCTCCCCAGTTATACATTTCCTCACAGCACCACTGAGCTAGCTTTCATCAGAATCACCACTGACTCTGGATTCCTGAACCCAATACATCCTCTGTCTCTATCTTACCCTGAGAGAAGTGAGGCACTCATTATAGGTGCAAATTTTAAGGAGGTGCCCAAAACAATAGTTCAATGTAAATGCACAAAAAAAATCCTGATGAAGCAAATATCAAAATTTTAGATAAAGACAGGATCTGGCCAGGCCAGGACCAAGATGAGAGGCATAAGTTAAGTGGTGTGAGTGTAGGGTCAGATCTTGTCTTTATTTAAATTGTGATGGGTTGTTTATCATGGAATTTTTTTTAAGAATTTTATTTTTTAAATATTTCATTGAGATATTAATTATTTTGATTTCTGAGTTTCTTGGTACCTCCTTTAAATTTTGCACCCGAGGCTAGCGCCTGGCTCTCCCCACCCTATCTCAGCCCTGCTCCAGCTCCCTTTTTCTTCAATCATTTTCTGAATTTGGCTTCAAGGGCACCATCTTTTCTTTCTCCTCCAGTCTCACTGGTTACTCTTCCTCAGTCTCCTTTGCTGGCTTCTCCTCATCTCCAGCCTCTAAATATTCAGGGCTCAGCTCTAAGACTTCTTCTCCATCTATACTCATCCCCTAAATGATCTCATCCGGGCCCATTGCTTGAAATAGCACATATGCCCTGATAACTCTCAAGTTTTATCCCCAAACCACACTCCTCATTTTAACCCTTAAACCACCCACACTTTTGTTTTGTTTTGTTTTTTGCATCTCCATGAAAAGCTATTCCATCCTTCCAATTGCTCAGTCCAAAAACCTTACAGTCATTCTTATCTATTCTCTAAGTCTCTCACATCACATATATTCCATCAGCAATTTTTGTTGGCTCTGTCTTCAAAATATATGCAGAATCCAACCACTTCTCACCACCTCTGCCACAATTCCAGTCCAAGCCATCACTTCTTGCTCAAACAATGACTGTATCTCTGACTGATTTCTTTGCTTCTTTCCTTTGCCTCACTATAGTTTGTTTTTTACAAAGCAGCCAGAGTGATCATTTGTAAATGGAAATCTGGTTATGTCTTGTGCTTAAAACCCTTCAACGGCTCCCCATTACTCTCAGAATAAAATCCAAAGTCCTTACCATAGCTTCCAACCCTGGGTCTCGAACTTGAGCTGCAACAGAATCAGGAACACCTGGACTCTTGTTAAAACACAGATCACTGGGCCCCGATCCCAGAGCTTCTTGATTCAGAAAGCTGAGGTGCGGGACTGTAATTTGTATGTCTAACAAGTCCTGGGAGGTGCTGATACTGCTGGTCTAGGGACCACACTTTGAGAACCACTGGCCGACAATGCCCTGTATGATCTGTGAGTGCTTCCAACTCACCCCTCATTACTCTCCCCACCTTCTTTTCTGTGCTTCAGCCACACTGGCCTTCTTGGCCTTCAAGTCAGCTCCTACTTCAGAATCTTTGTATCTTCCATTTCCTCTGCCTGGAACATTCCTCCCCTAGATATCCTCATGACCACTCCCTCCTTGTAGTCTCTGATCAAATACTCTTTTAATAAGGTCTTTACTGAATATACCATATAAAAATACCGAACTTGCCTCAGTCGACCTTACATTGCTTTATTTTTCTCCATAGAACTTACCACGATCTATTCTTTATATATTTATTTGATTACTTGTTTATTTCTCCGTCTAGAATGTAAGATTCATGTGGACATAGACTTTCTATCCAGAGTTTAATATTAACTCCAGAGACTAAAATGGCACCTGGCACATATGTGCTCAATAAGTACTTGTGAAGAAATGAATGAACAAATGATGGTGGAGAATTAAGCATTCACGAGAGACCATTCCCATGTCTGTTAGCAGACTGGAGGGAATAATCGAATGTATCATGTAAACCTGAGCGAGTCACTTAAACACTGCACCCTCCTCTTGATTTATTGTAAAATCATCTTAATTGGCTTAATTATCCAAAAACCAAAATGGACATCAATTCAGTGACCAGTACAGGCAGTTTCCAAATTCCCTTTCTGTTTTACCCACATTCCTGACCTGGTATGCATAGAGGCCCACTTAGGGTGGCTAAAAATAGAGTCCTTCTACTCCGTTGCCACCTGCTTCCTATAGCTGTAAGTCCATCTGTTCCTATAAAGAATCATCTCTGAGTCTTATTTCCTTGAACTGTTTTTTTTTTTTCCCTCTCATTCTCCTCCACCACTTTCTTTATAATCCCCAGAGAGTCACCCGTTTTTGCCCAGCTAACATTCATTCACTTTCACCCTTATCAGGGGTGGCCCCAAACCAGTTCAAGTGGCCATCCTCCCCATATGACTCAGGATAAATCTTGATTAGGAATCCAATTAGGATAATCCTGTTTCCTTTGCTAGTACCTAGTTCAGGAATGTGCACATCACTGAGTGCCAGTCTATGGATGTAGTCTGCTGAGGACTTCAGGAAAATTTCATTTCCTCTCAATAAAGAGACATATGGGATGAAACATCCTTCCTCTACTATTGGACATTGTGATATCTTATGTTATGCCCGGAACCGCCTCAACCATTTTGTAACCCTGAGGGAAGCTAGCTGGGGACAAAACTAGAGGTAGCTGAGAAAAAAAGATGGCAAGAACGTGGGTTCTTAATGAATCAATGAACCAATGAATTAACAGCACTTGAGCTAAACTGGCTCAGGATTTCTTGGTACATAGGGTAACAGAAGTTTCTTATTGTTAAGACAGTTGGGGTTGAGAGTCACTACGTACATCCTTGCTGATACAGAGGGCTGTGCTCACTAGGAACATTGCTACACAACGGCACAGTTACACACATAATTTGCAGATAAGGCAAGCTCTGTATCCCACATATACCCTTATATCCTAGAAGAGCTCTTTCATGCTCCGTAAAATGCTTCCTCAGAATCAAACGCCCATCGAGGAGCATCTCATGCTGAGTTACCTACATTAAATTTCATGCGGGCCCCAGTCTCTTTGAGATAACAGCGACAGCAAACCCAGACATCTGCTTCCCGGGTGTGGCTCCAAAAGAAGCTGGTTTATATATATAAACCAATAGATGGAAATAACTAAAGCTTTATTACATATAATTACCAAAAGCAGTAACCTTTGCTTATTATTATTATGAGATCTAGGGAAGAAAATTTATCTTGAACTTTGTAGGATATTTTCATACCATCAGCTCCATAGAACTTCAACAGAGTCTCGCAGATAAAAACAGAATAGCTATATGACATTTAAAAGAAACCCTACTGACATGCATAATTTGAATCATTGTGATATATTTAAGTTTCAGACATTCTGAAATCTCCAAATCAAAAGCATTCTAATATAACTATTAAATATCTCAATGACACTCAAGTGTTTATTCTCATAAAATATTTGCATCAGTGGGTATTTTTCTTTTTAAACTCACTTTTAGAAATTGAATCTCTACTTAGATTGGGTTGCTGCTGCAATCGGGATAGAAAATTCTGCTTTCTTTCTTTTTTTTTTTTTTTGTCAGCTCCACCTCCAGCCTCGTTTGGACAAGGGCTAGGGGTTTCTTCTAGAGTTTAGCTAATAATCCTTACTCAGGAAACCTCCAGATGATCATTGCAGAGATGCTGCTTCAGGTTTTTTTCTTTTCAATTTAGACATACCATGCACAACCTCACTGATGTATAAAACATCAGTACAAAATGTAGAAAAGTTCTTTTGCTTTTTGCCTGCATATACCCTTTTTATGATGAGCTGAGATGTTTTTCCACAGGCAAAAGTTTTCCTAAAGAAAAACTATAAAAAAAAAAAGCCTAAAATAGAATAAACAGAAACTTTGCATTCAGATTTTTACAGTTTCCTGCATAAAAATAAGAGGATGCTGTGAAGTCTCTGGGAAAGCAAGAAAGCCTACCTAGAACGGCACTTTTAAGAAGGCCTGGGAGATGTCCAAAGTACATGGTGTTGTATAGTTCAAGATTTAATCATTATGGGTCAGATTATCAGAGAGGCCTCCACCCTAAAGTCCAGAATTGTATTCACTATTACCATATTTTCATGAGAACGTTAAGTAAATAAACATTGCCCAACTGTGTGAGGTGGATATTCTGAGAGACATAGGAATCATGATGCAGAAATGTTGCCTTTGCACGGTTTTCTCACATTACAGGTATCTAATTTGGTAAATATTTTGAGAACTTGGAATCATGACAGTGTTTTTATCATTGTTATAGTTTTCACCTGCAAACCTTTAGAAATTCATGTGAGCACTTTATCCATGTTAGAACACTGTAAACTCCCTTGTAAAATAATGAAAATAAATCCTGGTTTTTATCTTTTCCTTCTATCGGGAAGTAGAGTTTCCTTTTACTGGGAGTGTAGTGATCTGATCTGACTGATCTAGGTTTCTGTCCTGACTCTATCACCTACCTGCTCAATCCATGATGTTGGTCAAAACCACTAACATGTGAAACCCTCAGATTCTTCATTTGTAAAATGAGAAGAAGGACCATAGCTCCCCACACTCACGTCTATCATAAGGCTTTTCACACTGTATTGTAATTGGTTACTTGTCTGTTTCTCTTTTGAGATTGTGAGTTCCCTGAAGAAAGGAAGAATATCTTTCTCTTTTAGAGCAGTGGTTCTCAGCGTTGAGGGCAATTATAATCTCCTGGGACATCGTTCCCAGTCCCAGCACCCAAGCTGCGTTTCAACAACTTAAACCATTATTTCTGAGGATGAACCAAGACATTTTTCTTAAGTTTCCCAAGGGAGTCTCCTAATGTGAACCAAGGTTGACAACCACTGCTTTAGAGGCTTAGCACTGGTGTGTGGGCATGTTACATAGAATGAGTAGGTAAATTTAGTCAGTAAATGAGTGAAGATTTCACAGACCACACTGTAATATTTCCCTATCCATCCTCCCCCAGCAGTCTGTGAGCTCACCGAGAGAACCACAGAGTTGTATCTGTTTTCTATCCCCATCTCCTAACACAGTGTCTCATTCACCTTTACATCCCTTGGCATATATGAGAACTCAATGTTTGTTTGAAATAATGTAACATGAAATAGAAGAAAAGAGTTTTCTTGGTCAATTAAATTTTTTAAAATTTTTTTAAGTAGAAGAAGATAGTTAAGAGAAGATTAGATTTTGCTCATGTGTTTCCAATGAAAGAAGCGAACAAAGAGTTCCATTTCCATATGTATTGTGTGCTAACTCCATAAATATAGAGCTACCCGTACTTAATAGTCAGTGTACGACAGACAATTTGGCCTTGACTGATTACTCTGAGAAAATCATGAAGCAAGTGGGAAAATACATCATTTTTGGCTTTTAACTAGACCTCCTTAGGCTCTCCTGGAAGAGCCGAGCACATCATCCAAGGAGGCCAGGCTCACAGCTCGTGAACACTAATGTAAACAATGCATCCGGGGCTTCCCTGGTGGCGCAGTGGTTGAGAGTCCGCCTGCCGATGCAGGGGACACGGGTTCGTGCCCCGGTCCGGGAAGATCCCATGTGCCGTGCAGCAGCTGGGCCCGTGAGCCATGGACGCTGAGCCTGCGCGTCTGGAGCCTGTACTCCGCAACGGGAGAGGCCGCAACAGTGAGAGGCCCGCAAAAAAAAACAACCAAAAGACAAACAATGCATCCTTCACTGGATGGCCATTTATTATAAACTGTCCTGAGTAGCCAGTGATGCCTGCTTCCAGTTTCAGTGACTGCTTGCTCTTATGTTCCCCCCATCCACAGTGCGAATTAGAGGAGATTTACTTGCTCTCCTGGGCTAAATACGGCTAGAATGTTCCTGAATTCTGTGAGACAAAGCCAGAGAGACTCTCATTTCTGAGGGTGAAATATTTACTGCATCTATCCTGAAAAATTCTTTCTTCAGCACATAAAATAGCTTAAAAGCACATGTGTATATTTATTTATTTTCTCATTATTTTATTTATACATCTTGGTAAATTCATATCTAAATATTTTGATAGAATTATCATGACATTTAAAAGGAAATTCTCACAGGAAGTTGTGTATGTAAGTACAAATTGTTATGAAAGCAAAGTTAAAATTAAATACATATATAAAATAAAAACCAAAACACAAAATTTGCCAAGTGTTTGAATAATGATGATTTCATGGTAACTACATCTATACAATAAATTGATTTATTTTCCTTAGAGAGCCACTAGTTCCACCTACTGGAATTTTGACATCCTATTATGCAATTATGTTATTGTACAAATGCCTAGCATAGTAAGACTGATGGCCCAGCTGAACTTAACTTAGCAAAGTTATTGAAGAGCAGATCTTACTGGGTCAGCTATTAGAATGGATCTGAAGTTCTTCTCATAATTATAAACTGAGAACTGATATATGCCCTGTGTAGAGTCTGCTCTGTGTACCACAAAATACACACACACACACACACACACACACACACACACACACGGGCAGTCCTCACTTTGCATAGTAGTGCAGGAATGTAAAAATAACCATTCAAGCTGATACCATGCAAAGTGACCTTAATAATCAATGAAAAAATTCACTGATGAATTCTACGAAACATTTGAAGAATTACCATCAAGCCTTCTCAAACTCTTCCAAAAAATAGAATAGGACGCAATACTTCCTAACTCATTCTATGAAGCTAGTATTACCCTGATACCAAAGATAGACAAAGGCATCACAGCAAACTACAGACCTATATCCTTTATTAAAATAGGTGTAAAAATCCTCAACGGATACTAGTTAACTCAATCCAGGAGCATATTAAATGAGTGTACACCATGACTAAGTGGGATTTATTCCAGGAGTGCAAGGTTGGTTCAACATATTAAAATCACTCAACGCACCATATTAATAGATTAAAGGTAGGAAAAAACCATGATTGTCTCAATAGACATAGAAAAGTTATTTGACAAAATCCATCACCCTTTCATGATAAAACCACTGAACAAACAAGGACCTTTCTCAATTTGACAAAGGGCATCTGTAAAAAACCCACACCTAACATCATACTTAATGCTGAAAGACTGAAAGCTTTCCCTCAAAATCAGAAACAAGACAAGGATGTATGCTCTCACCACTTCTACTTACATTGTATTAGAAGTTCTACCCAAGGGAATTAGGCAAGAAAAATAAATAAAAGTCATCCATATTGAAAAGGAGGAAGTAAAATTATCTCTTTTCATAGGTGATATGATATTATATGTAGAAAATAGTAAGAAAAGAATTATTGGAACTAATAAATGAATTCAAAAAGTTGCAGGACACAAGATCAATATATAAAAATCAATTGCATTCCTGTACACCAGCAATGATAATGTAAAAATGAAATTAAGAAAAATATTTCACTTACAATAGCATTAAAAAGAATAAAATACTTAGAAATACATTTAACCAAAGTACAAGATGTGTTCACTAAAACTACAAAGCATTGTTAAAAAAACTTACAGAAGATCTAAATAAATGAAAAGATACACCATATTTATGATTTAGAAGACTTAATATTGTTAAAATGGCAACATTCTCCAAACTGATCTGCAAATCAATGCAATCCCTGTTAAAATTTCAACTGCTTTTTTTTCAGAAATGGTGAAGTTGATTCTAAAATGCACTTGGAATTGCAAGGAACACAGAATACCCAAAACAATCTCGCAAAAGAAGAACAAAATTGCAGCGATCACACGTCTCAATTTCAAAACTTACTACAAAACTACAGTAATCAAAACAGTGTGGTACTGACATAGGGATAGACAAAATGCCAATGGAATAGAATTGAGAATCCATTTGAGGCCATTAGTGGCTTAGAACTAAACTGTGTCCACTAATAGCACCCCCAGCAGCTGGGGTAAAATTTCTCTCCTTGAAGAGGGAGTTGAATGGCATATCTCTGTAGCCACCTTGCTGATGCATATGATTACATTAAAATTAAAGATTTTTGTTTGATGAAGAACACTTTGGATCAAGTTAATAGGCAGGAAGCACAAAGGGTGAAGATGTCAACAATGTCTATAACTAATAATTACTATATCTAGAATGTACAAGGAATTCCTGTAGCAATCCCAACCAAAGAAAGATGGACAATGGATATAAATGGGTAATTTACAGAAAAGAAAACCCAAGCATGAAAAATATGCTTAAACATAATCAGAGAAAAACAAAATAAAATAAAAGGGAGATACACCTTCATACATATAGATTGGCAGAAATAGGAAAGCTGGATAGCATCGAGTTGGCCTGGAGGTTGGGATAGAGCAATTTGTCTGAAACAGTCCTAGTTTACACTTATTGTCCATCATAATTATTAATATCTGCTTTCATTGTCAAAAGTGTCTCCATTTGGACAATATATCACATGATCTCCCTGGGATAGAGGAATCATCATAGACTGCTGGTGTAATGTAGACTGGTGTAGCCATTTGGGAAAACAATCTGACACAGTATTCAGTCACATTAAGTATTTAAATAACTTGTGATGCAGAAATTTCCCCCTGGATGTTTGGATTATGAAAAACAATATGTATGTGTGTGTGTGTGTGTGTGTGTGTGTGTGTGTGTGTGTGTATATATATATATATATATATGAAACTCTCACAAAACTCCATGAGGAAACATGTATCAATAATAAGCTGATCAGTGTAGCATTATTTGTAGTGGCAACGAGTTAGAAGCTATCTGAGTATCCATAACTGGGAGAGTAGAAAAGTAAAACCTGAGGACACAGGAGGAGCCATACAGCAATTAGAAGCAACACGAAAGATGTAAACATAAGAGCACAGATGGATACTTAAGACAATGCTGAGTGAAAACTTTTTTTTAATAGCATGTAGGTAGTATGTAGGATGACTCCCACTGACCCATATTATTGTACAATTCCTTCCCCTTGTCTATGGGTGGGACCAGCGAATATGGTGGGATGGCAGTTCCACGATTACATTATTTTGTGTGGCCAAGGGAAAGGGGTTTTGCTGATGTAATTAGGGCTCCTAATCAGTTATTTTGATTTAATCAGAAAGATTAAATGAATCTTTCTGATTAAATGAGTGGGCACCACTCAGTTGTCAGAAGCAGACACCTTTCACGTTATAGCCCCAATCAGGACTGTCCCTGAAAGATCATGGTGAAGAGAAGTCCCCCTAATGGGCAGAAATTGGAGCAGTGTATTTGCCGCCTTTGTCAGGACTGGATACGGCCAGAGATATGCATCTGACTTATACGCAGTGACTAATAGTTTGGTTTGACAGTTAAGGACAAGGTAGGACTATCGATGCCAAGAACGACTAGGGAAGAGGTTTGTGCCTAGACCTACAGAATGAGCACAGAGTGTGAAGACATCTGCTCACCAAATGGCCTCCATTGCAAGTAAGGCTGCAGAAGTTTTGCTTTCCATACTCACAACTTTGTGCTCTGCTGGTTTAGAGGTCTTAGTTCCCCCAGGAAGAATGTTTATACAAATAGACATAACAATTATTCCATTGAACTGAAAGTTGACACTGTCAACTTGTCCATTTCTTAGTTCCTTACGCCATTGAGCCAATAGGTGAAGAAGGGGATTGCTCTAATGACTAGGCTGACTGATCCTGACTGATCCTACTGCCACAAAATGCAGGTAGTGAAAATAGGAGACTCACTGGAATGCCTCTTAGAACTTACATTTCCAAGAATGAAAGTTAATGGAAAACCAAAGTAATTAAAAAAAAAAAAAAAAGACAGAACCACTGAGGATTAAAATCTTTCATAAATGAAAGTAGGGGTCCCTTGGCCAGGTACAGAAGTAGCCGAAGTACCAGCTGAAAGCCAAAGAAACATGGAATGGGTACCGGAAAAAGAAAGTTAGAAATATCAACTATAGCCTTGTGACCAGTTGTAGAAACATGGACAGTCGTAGCAGCTATATGTTTTTATCTTCCTTGCTTATATATATTTTTATTTCTATTTTCCTATTACTTTATATAAGGAACGTTGGTGTTAGTTAAATTTGTAATTTAGTGTTTTTGTAACTGAAATACAAGAGTAATTAGTGGCCCATACATGGAAACAATACCTGTTGGAAAATTAGGTCTCCTTTGTCGGGGGGCAGGTTGAGGGGCGGTGATGAGAGGGTTAGAGCATCTTGTGAAGAATAGTTGCAACTTACTAGGCAGAAGCATAAAGTTCTTGTATAAAAGTTCTGATATGTGTAGAAACACAGTATTACACCATTGTCCTTGAACTCTAATTTTCCCCCTCGTAGATCTTACTTTGTAAAACTAGGGCTGAGATTCTTTAGATTACTTTGTCAGTTGGATCCGTATTAAATTCTGTCAAAAGAGATCCTAGAGAGAGACCAGAAGACAGGGCGAGCGCAGAGAGATTTGGTCCTTTTTATCTGCTTGTTCTTCCTGTCGATATCGTCCAAGCAAAGGTACTTCACCCTGGCCACAGCAGTTTGTCTCAACCTCCAACTTTTTTTTGGCAATTCTGAAGCAGCTGCCTCCTGAGCTTTGAGTCTCAACTCTTCAAGACTATTCCTCTTACCTCAAGGTATTAAGACTAGCTGAGCAGCATTCTCTCTACAGAGGTCTGAATCCCCTCTCCCTGGGGCCCCTCCTCCAAACTCTAAAGTTTTAGTAGCCTCAATCTTTCATATTTACTCCCCCAGCCCTACTTTTTGCTGCAATTATTACCTCTATTATTCATTAGTTTTTGCTTTTTGCACTTTCAGCTCTCCAACACCTGTGTAATCAAACCCATAAATTAAATTCTTTGTTGAAATACCTAGTGTGGTTTCTTCTTTACCTACTGGAGCTCGACAGATACACACACGAGAGAGAACTATGAAGCAATTATAAGCAACAGATTAGATGTATACATAGCAACATAAATTAATATTAAATATACAGTACTGAGTGAAAATGCAAGAAACAGAAGGAGATTTTCAACACAATGTCATTTACATGAATTGAAAATAATTCCTTCAGAAAAACAACATGTATTTTCAAGAATACGTGGAATTCTTGGTGGGAATGTAAACTGGTGCAGCCACTATGGAAAACAGTATGAAGTTCTTAAAAAGCTAAAAATAGAACTACCATAAGATCCAGCAATCCCATTCCTGAGCATATATCCAGATAAAACTATAATTTGAAAAGATACGTGCACCCCAATGTTCATTGCGGCACTATTTATAACAGCCAAGATATGGAAGCAACCTAAATGTCCAATGGACATATATACAATGGAATATTAGCCAGCCATAAAAAGAAAGTTAGAAATAATGCCATTTGCAGCAACATGGATGGACCTAGAGATTATCATACTAAGTGAAGGAAGTCAGAAAGAGGAAGACAAGTATCATATGATATCACTTATATGTGGACTGCAAAATATGATACAAATGAACTTATTTACAAATCAGAAACAGACTCACAGACATTGAAAACAAACTTATGGTAACAAATTGGGAGAGAAAGGGTGGGAAAGGGATAAATTAGGAGTCTGAGATTTAAAAAGAAAAAGAAAAAAGAAAAATACATACAAACATATTAGAATGGTGACCTATGAGAAAGACAGGAATCTGAGTGAGGTATGGGGATAAAGGAGAAGGGAAGGAGGAGGGAAGGAAGGAAGGAAGGGAAGAAAGGAGGGAGGGAGGGAGGAAGATAGATAGGAGAAGGGCTCTGCATGACCCAACGATGTTGCCGTGCCATGAACTGAGATGTATGATTAACTTAACCCTCTGCCCTTAAGAGCATGACAATCATGGAAGAGTCATGGCTGTTTCAATTTCAAGCGACAGAAACTCAAACTAACTTCAGGCGAAAAAAGCGTGATTTCTTGGCTTATATAACAAAAGAATCCAAGGGCACAGCTGAATCCAAGGGCTTGATTATATCATCTTACGTTACTCTGTCGTTTGCTTTTCTCTGTATTGGTTTCTTTCAAGTATCTCCTCTTCACAACAGAGCTCCTAGAGGACGAATACTTATACCTTGGCATATAGGGTAACCAGAGATTTAACTTTTCTCTTCTTCCTCACCATTTTAGCCAAAATTATGAGGCTGATATTCATTGGCCCTAATTGGCCTGCTCCGGTCATGTGCCTTTCCTGAACCAATCACTATAGGGTGCAAATACTTTCACTGGCCAAACATAGGTCATTCTCCCCAGATCATGGGGTCGGTCCCATGGAACCTGTTACTAAAAGCAAATTCTTCACTACAACACCAATCCCATTAAAACAGTTCCAACACTGCCCAATTACTAATAAAGAATTCTACAATGGCACTGTTTTCCAGTAGAAATTTCATATCTGGGTAGATCACAGAGGTAGAGCTGGTCTTTAAAGAGAGGACAAAGAAGGTGACTCATGACCATGTGGCTATATTTTAGGAATGCTGCAAATTCCTCTTGCCTAAAATATCTTCCCCATCTGCCAACCAGTCTTAAATTCCTATTCCACAACTGAGATTCATTGTTTGGGGCCTATAACATGGACCCTCCAAGCTGCTTTGGAAAAACATGTAAATACCTCTTAGCATGTATCAGCTTTTAACACCTTGACATTGATACCTTGGCAGATGGATGATGACAGGGAAGGCAACAAGTGAGGAGTCCCTCCGAGGAAAGAGTCTAAACAGGCTAAAATATCACAAAGGGCAGACCTGGAACTGTGTGGTCAGGGCGATGGGGCAAAGTGAAAAGGGTGGCAGGTGACAGGACATTCGAGACACAGCCTATCTGATTCACAATTTCTCTTGGTAACAACGTTACCCACAACACACTTAATTGTGTGTTAGAAAGGGTATCCTCTGAGAGGATGTTTGGGAATCTAGTCCCTTCCCCTAACAAGACAAGTTCCATGTTGGAGACATGGCTGTAGAACAGCATCTGTCCTGGGTCTGCAGGGAGAGGGGAGATTGTTTAAATAGAAAATTCTCACCAGAAAGAACCTCAGACGCTAAGAACCTTCTTGAAATATTTCTAGCTTCTAATAGTTAAACAAAGATGTTCCCAGAACGTTTGTTGATCTTTTCTATTGACATGGAAGTGCTAGTTCCTAAATGACGTTTTGTTTTGTTTTGTTTTGTTTCCAGCTAATGCAGCAACAGTGAGAGAGCAATACCCCAAAGCTAGCTTCCCACGTCATTTGGGACAAGGTATTTTCCTTCTCTAGAGTGTCCCAAATTTGAACTCTTCATTACTAAGTTTCTCATCTCACCAGGCCCCATCTTCCTAAAGGGAATTATAACGATAAAAATCTTCCCAAAAATTTAGTAAGTAGGTGGAAAAAGAGACAGAGAGAGAAAGGAAGGAACTCAAACTATCAGCAGTGGTTAACCTAAGGGAAGGGAAATGTGATGAAGGTGAAGGTAGTGGAAAAGAAAATTTACATTTTATTCTATATATTTTATTATTGCTTGACTTTTGTTTACCATGATGGTGTATTCATGAATCCTTTTAATAATTTAGAATTTAGTTAAATTTGCACTTAATTGATTCTACGAACTAGAACTTCTTCTCACATTTGGGATTAAACTTGACGGAGGCCCGGCCAGCTCTGTGGCCTAGATAAATGCTGACCACGTGGAGAAAAAGTGTATCCTATAAATGGTCCCCACTGTCTGAATTAAACTTAAGAATGATGCTCAAATTATATAAAGCCAAGCTGAATAAAAATGCGAAATACTCCAATTCTTTGTTACATCTACTTTTTCCTTTTTTCAAGGAGAATGAACTACTGCTGTTCTTGAGAGCGTCACAAAGATACAGGTCGGTTATACTGCTCCCCTGGATGGGTTTCAGTTGGTAATAACTGGTTTTCTGAGAGGTTTGAGTTAAAGCTCTTATGTAAATAGAAAGAGGCTTACATAATGCTCTTTAAACTAGAACTTTGCAGACAATCTGCAGTAGGCATATGAAATCTGTCTGTGCCGCAAATGGCATCTGAAAACTATCAGGAAGCCATCCAAGATTTGGTTCAAGAAAACTGGAAGAATAAACACCCACCGTGCAAGCTTCTGATCAATCGCTTAACCAAACCGCAACCACAACCAAACAGAGAGTATGTGAGAGATGTGTCTTGGGTTTATAGCAGTGCTAGTAAACCAAAGTGTGTTTCAGCAGCGCTCTTGAGTACAGTTCATTGTAAATTTCTGCGTAAAATTCTCCAGGGGCTGGAGTCATGCCTTAGGCCGTTTCCCTCCCTGTAAGGTTAGACAGTGCATCATCTCACGGAAGAGGCTAAACTGGTATCGATTTTCCAATTTCTAAAAGGAGTAACCGTTTCCAGCAAAAGCACGCTGGGGGCGGGAGGTGGCGGGGAGTGGTGCTCTGTGTAAAGGGGAAACACGCTGCAAACTGAAAGCGCTGAGGAGTGGGGAAGAGGGAGCTGCGGTGAGCGAGCGGCGGCTCCTCTCTGCCCAAGTATCGAGGCTGCGAAGTTCTGGCCACAACAGCTGCGACGCTCTAATTCTGTGGACCTGCCGGGAGAGCTGTTTCTTTGCCAAAAGAGAGAGATTTCTGTATTTCTCAGGGAGGCGGGACGAACCGTCTTCCATCCGTTTTCACTGCCGCCTCGCGTTGATCACCCCGATCCTTACGCCCTCCTCTCCGAACCTCATCCTTGCACAGCAGAGAGGGAGAGACCGGGGACGGGGTGCGCGCGCGCACTGGATTTCAAACTCGACCAAACTTTCCAGAAGCCCCCGGCTTTCGCCGGACTCCGTGCAGGCGCCCCTCCCGGCTTCCCCGCCCTACAGTCCCCGGGGCCCAGAGGAACGGTGGCCTAACTTTCAGGTCCATTACAACCCTGAGATTGGATTGCACCGGGGGCTCGGGGTTCGTGAAGTAACTGCTGAGTCTGAGCGAGCTTGGGGCCGCGCGCTGGGGGCCGGCCGGCCGGCCGGGCGGCGGGAGGGAGGGAGCGGCCCCTCCTGCAGCCTCGGGAAGCGTCCCGCCCCGCCCGGCCCGGGAACGAGCTCCTCTCCGCGGCCTCCTCCCCACCCCCTCCGTGGCCACCCTCCCCCCGGTCCCGACGGCCCCGCGGGAAGGGGACCCCGCAGGCAGAGCCCCCCGCCGCCCGCATCTGCTAACTGCCGCGACACCTCTTTCCCCTGCCACGTAACACACCATTGACGACCGTGTAGACTCGCACTCCCGCACGCCTGCCCTTTCCCCAGAAGCCTGAAAGTGGCTGAATGGAAACACTGACACGTGAAAACTCTATTCTGAGTGACTTAGCATCCGCCGCCTTGAGGTTTTAATCTTGCTCGGCTCGTCCCGCCTGGCGCTCGGGGCAGCTGTCCGCAAGGTCCTGGCGTTCTTTACTGTCCCCGGGGAAGGTGAGGGGAGAAGGATGGGGGGAGGAGGAAACGTGAGAGGTCTGGGGCCACTAGGAATATCCAAGAGGACACTCCAAACCCTAATCCCAGGAACTTAAGTCCCGTGCATAGTTTCCAAGCCAAATGCACATGGCAGCTTTCTTCGGAGTCCTGGGATCCCCAAATCACGTCTTAGGAACCGGGAGAACGGACGCGCGCGCCACCACTGACCATCTGTCCTGGGGTTGAGGGGCGGTGCGGGTACTGATCGCCCTAATCCTGCCACCCTTCAGCAGCAGCAGGTTTCCAAGTACGGACACACACACACACACACACACACACACACACACACACGGTCCTTCTCCTCGCCCTGTGGCCGTCGCCCCGCCCTGTGTTGCCCCAGACAGGGTCAGACTGAGGCTAGACTGGCCTTGAAGGTGTGGACGCCTGTGGCCAACAAGGTCTGAGATTTCAAACGTCGGGGCACTGCTGGGGAGAGGGCAGACAAACCTCTTATCAGACCTCTTCACGAAGGAAATGAGTGCCCTTGTCTTGGCCTTTGGTTGTTCCCCACCTAAGAAAACCTTTTTTCTTTTGCAACCACAACATCGAGGACCACTTGCATCCCTGCAAAATTCTAGCTTAGACGATTTTTCTCAAAAGCGTTCGTGGTACGTTTTGACAGGACATTCCTTCCTTCCGCGTCCCTGCAGGGATCTTCCCGCCTAGTTTTCCCTGCCTGAGATACTGACTGGTGGCCCAGCCTTCTCCCGGACAGTTGCAACGGGTCCCTCTGGTGCTCCAGGTCTACTTGGGGACCGCCCACCAAGCTCCCTGCTCTCCATCTACCACTGTCTGTACCAGGTGGAGAACGACTTCATTCTCTACGGTATGACCTCCAACCCGATGGCTCTTCCTGATGAAGCCAACGGAAGAAGGAAAGGAAAGCAGTGTAGCTGGTGGCTGGACACCCCAAAGGTTGACCTCAGAGAAGGAAAACCTTCCACCACTGCCTCTCCCCACCTTGCATTGTATCCCTGAAACCTGGAAATGAAAATGGAAATTGTTTGATGTATGAGGAGACGTTACCTAATTAGGGCATAAGAAATTTAATCTTTCCAGCGTGGAGGTCATATAATTAATGTTAATTTAACACTCAAATTCTCAGTCATTAATTTTTATTCTCTTAAATGCAGTTTGGCAGGTGCCCCTGATCCACGGCAATGGATTTTACTGGATGTGAGAGCACACTTGGTCTTAGGAGTGACTCACCACAGACCTTCCCATCCTAATAACAAGATCACATCATGTATGCATTATTAAGCCACGTAATTGAACGGTCCATAGTTTGCATATCAGACTATTAAAATAATGTGTTTTGCTTTTCTCTGAACACGAATTGTTCAAGCCTCTGCGAATATGTGGCGATTCTGATAATTATCACCAAATTACTACAAATGTTCTCTTCATTAACGTGATTTCTTTCAAGCATTTTTAAAAATGTGAATATTATTATGAATTAAGGAACTTCTTACAAAGTTGTGTCAACTTTTTTTTTTTTTAAAGACTTATCACTTGGAAGGAAAGGATATAGTTTAAATGGAGGAGGGAGAGAAACTCTCTTGCTATGCTTTTCAAATGGCTTCCTCCAGCCAAATAAAAGTTTTCTCTCTAGTTTTTCAGGCAGCTTCTAGGCAAGAGACTGACACAGAGAAGAGAGACACAGAGAGAGAGAGAAAGGGGGAGAAAGTGGGGGGGGGGAATTTAAAAGTCACAAGAGAGTAAGAGAATTAATTTTTTAAAGTTTTTACTCTCTGATTCCCTTCTGGTGTAGATAACTTGTCCCCACAAATAAGATCTTAACTTTTTACCTGTCCTAGAGTAAACGAATATTCCCCATTTAAAAAAATACCAACTCCAAATTTTCTAAAGCTAACAGCTCACAATTAACTAAATAGTGCTGTTTTCCCCTAGCTCTTCTGAGCTATGTGGTTGGAGAAATTATAAGCCGTAAAGAGCCTTTTTGTAACCCCTTCACACACTGTTTTCAAAGTTGAATAGCAAGATATTAGAAAGAAAGAAAGAAAAGAAAGAAAGAAAGAAAGAAAGAAAGAAAGAAAACACTACTGCAAAATAAGAGTCTTTTAAATGTGAGAAATTTGCATCTATACTCCTTTCTAGTCAAATTTCCCTTTGAATGATTTTTAAACTCATAACAAACAGGTCATTCTGCCTCTGGTGTCATCACTCCCTCCCGGTACAGGGTACAGCGTCGGCGCCGCGCGCTGGTCTCTCTCCTCCGACGGCGCTTCCAGCGCGGAGATGCTGCCATCAGTCCCGGCAAAGAGGGGGGTCTACCCATCGGAATATCTCCCTAGTTTGAGAAGGTTGTGAGATTTTTCCTAGGTAAAATATGGCAGGGAAAGAGGAGAGAGGGAGAGAGGGAGCGAGGGGGGAAGGGGGGGAGAGAGAGAGAAGAGAAGGGAGAGAGAGAGAGACTGGTGCATTCCGCCCGCTCCAGTAGTAACCTGCGTGGCTGTTCCCTGCTGGGCTGGATGCCCCCTCCCCTCTTTCGGTGCCCGAATCCTCTGGGCCCCTCTTCGGGAGCCCGCAGTTAGCTCTCCGGGGAAGGGGTGCCAGGCCCCGGGCGGCACTTTTATTTTGGCTAAGAGGAGGGAACGCTGCTCCCAGGCCCGAGGGAGGCGAACTGAGCCCTTCTGTTTGGATTTCCCTTCTCGCTATAGCAACCAGCAGCATCCGGACAAAAATGCGCCCTCCCTGGACAATGGCCCGGCCTCCCGCTTCTCGCCCTCTCCTTCCTCCCCCGGATCGCAGCCAGAACCTGCCTAGGAGCTCAGTGGCTCGGTGGCAGGGAACGCCCCCTCCCAGCCCGCCGCGTTCCCTAGCAGTCCCCCCTGGAGGTCAGGCCGGGGCGCCCGGACGCCGCCGCCCGTTCTCCCCACCCGGGCTGATGCCCCACGCAGGCCCGGGCCGGGAAACGCAGCCTCCCGGCGGAGCACGCGGGCTCCCACCGCGGACTTCTCCGAGGGATTGTGTGGGTGGTTGGCGGGCCCTGAGTAGCACAAACTCCAGCTTTTTTCAGGGTTAAAAAAAAAAAAAAGGAAAAAAAAAGGTTAGTATAATGCACGAAGGAGACTACTCCCCCATCCCCTGCACATTCACATAAATGTAAGTAAGCCTCCTAAACCACGGTCCGAGGCTTGGTCTCTGACTTTCTTTCACTCTCACAAGGTTCATTACGTTCCCTTCCGCGCCTATTCATTATTCTCTCCCTCTGACCTAGGGCGTTAATATGATCAGGCCTGTGACTGCCGTGTCCTGTTTTCCTATTTTTGCTTTTAATGCTGGGACCCGGCTGCCCTAGATTACCATCGAAACCTCGCAGGAAAGACTTAGAGGGGTTAGCTGGTCTCGCTGCGCCAACCTGACTAAGGCTCCCTTTTTCTGAGTCTTCTTCCAGACAGTGCCAGCCTCTACTCTCCCAGGACCCACATTGTGGAAACCTGTCTTTTAAAAAATAGCCCTCTCTAACTTCATTAAGTCCAAAAGTGCCTAGAATGACAGCTCTGAATCTCAGAGACCTAGAAGAAGGTCCCGGCCCACAGCTATTACCGCTGTGGTCAACTGTACACAAGAAAAACTTCGCTCCGTGCACCCGGACACTAGCAAGAGACTATTAAGTGCACTCTTAACACTTATTAGGGATTTGCATTCGTGCTCTGTTGAACCAGAATAAGAAAAATGAAGTCCGACCTCAACTAAATGCATCTTTGTTTCCCCCAGTGATGGAAACCCAGCCCTAGACCTTGGACAGAGTACTCGGGAAATACGCCCTCCCCCACCAACCCCGCGCCTGTGCGCAAGTTGTGTGTGAGTCCTCTTGCCCCTTGCCTTCCGATTCTCAGATTGTCCCAGAGGATAAGAAAGGGAAGGGATAGTGGCAAGAACTTCATCTCGGTACATCTCCAAAAGCTTTAGAGCTGAGGAGGTTTCTGCTGAAATCACTTTTATTTATCAAAGAGTTGTCATTTCCTCCTGGTGGCCATCCATCTGCTTTAGGGCAAGGGATGGGGGTGGGAAACACCTTCTTCGGGCTCCACTGTTAGGAAGTCATTTAACTGACAGTCCTTTGAAAACGAAATTTCCGAAAGGGAACTAGGAGCCACCAATCCCCTCGTGTTCTGTTCCTGATATTTCAACATAAACAAGCTGCATTAACTCCAAATAGAATTTGTCTTGCACACTGAAGGAATGTGTCCTTTATGCTTTCTCCCCCGTAAGGCCTCAAATTCACCACTCAGAATTTAGCAGGCTTCCTTTGGTAAATTACCCAAAGTAACCCCTGAAACAGCTAGACTGCCAGGGTAATGTGGTTTTAGAAGTCTTTAAGCCATGCCTGTCTATAAAATATTCACTTGTGGACTACCGAGGGGGTATCATTTTTAATGATGAGATTCAGAACTGGAAGAAAAGGAGAAAGAGGTTAATATCCATGAATTCAAGTAATTTCATTTCAAAACACTGAACTTAGAACATTACATCTCACTGGTTTACACAGTAGTGAAGATAAAATAGAATCATCCGTATGTGAGGCATGGACAAACACGGAGTTGCCAAGAATATGAAGAATGGGAGTTTCAACTTTCAGAAAACTTTTCCTTCTTCAAGACCGTTTATGACATGGAGACAGATGCACATTTAGAAACTTGTAAAATGTATGTATAGATAGTAACATATAAATCTATGTGAGATTTTTTTAATTGAGGAGACATTGTGCTCCTACATAATTAAAGATATTAATTTCTGTCCTTTTTTTAAGGTAAATGTTTACTGCTTCTCTCACGAGAACTGGCACCTTGGAAATGCGTTTTCCTCGCTCCTTATAAATGCATCCCCAAGCCTGCAATTCTTTGAGCTTTAAGGAGGTTTTCATTAAAGGAGCTAGCTGCCTCTTTGTGTGGACTGTATAAAGCTGCAGCTCTGACGTGGGAACCTCAGTTTTGACATTCTGTAGGCCCTTAGCAAAGAAGTTCCATTACGTGCGAAGCTCAAACAGCTCCTGGGGACTAGCAGAAGAGCAGAAAGCACAGGAATGAATGACTGAGACAAGGGAGGAAGAAGAGGAGAGGAAAAGGAAGAGAAAGAGAATGGATTCACAGAATCCTCCTCCAAGGTGGATACGTTAAAAAGGAAGTCCCAGTAGGCAATTTTACCCAAGTTTAAACCAGCTGCCACCTCCTAAGAAAATGTCCTTCGTTTCCTGATTTCTGTTATCATAAAACTACATCAATAAGAAATAAATTAAGATCAAACGAATACCATCTCACCTCTATTTTAATAACTGTGTCCTTTCAGCTCCATGTATGGGAGTGATTATGGTGGTTTTTCTGCCAAGTCCTGGTATAGAGAAACACAATAAATGATATTTTACATACGGTGTGAGTGTTTACCAGATGAACCAAGTTAATAGAGTTCAGGTTACGGTGCATAGGGTGATACCATTACTGTTACTCAGGTGAAGACTTTGGGGGCCTCAGGTCAAGGTGCTGGGCACTACCAAGACGCAGGCCCGGCTCACTCTTTCGAGAGGTGTGACAATGTGGGGATAAATATCGGTCTTTGGGGTTTAGCTCGGATTCGCTGAGTCGTTTCTCTCCAGGCAGTACAGGAGGGAGTCCGCACCAATTCCTTAGACTCGTCCAGGTCAGGGTACCGACTCAGTAGAGCACTTGCTGGGACATAGGGCAAGGGGATGGGCTGGCGCACTTGCCAGGATCTCCTCTCAGGGCGCCTGGAGCTTGTTCTCGAGGAGGGGGCCCAGGGGACCCCGCAGTCGGCCCCGGAGGCTGCGAGGCCCGCGTGAACCGCCTGCTCAGCCTTTGTCCTAGCCAATGATCTCGGGGAGCTGTACTGGAGTGAGGTAGATATCAAGACACCTTGTCAGTTCAAAGCATTTTTAGGGTTGTTTGAAATCCTCTGCTCGTCAACGTAAGCAGCCTCTGTATTTGAACAGTTGCTTTGAACAGTGAAAGGGAATGAGCTGAATCGAAACCTGGAGGTGTCTCCCCGAGACACCTTCAACATGCTTTTATGAGGGTGGAGAAAGGCAGGCAGACGTGCGGACTCTGCTCCAGCGGGGTCAGCTGCAAAGAAAGGCGCCCACGATGGGGGGAGAAAGGTAAGGGAGGACCGAGAAGCCCCCATCTGGGGCTGAAACCTCAAAGAGCCCAGGTTCTCGGAGCCCCGGGGAGGGGCACCGCCGGAAGGCAGACTGGAAGCCGAGGCTACTCAGGACCCGGCGTTCGCGCCAACCGGGCCTCCGGCGACAGCCGGGGAGGCGGGAGTGGCGCGGGGGGGGCTGGGTACCCAGAGCTACTGTGAGCGCCCAGCCCAGCCCAGCCGGCCCGGCGATTGGCCCGGCTCCGGGGGTGGGGGTGAGATGCAGAGGCTGAGGCCCAGGAGTAGGGCATTGCTTTGTGTACTCCCCGGGATTTACTGGGTGTATTAATCCGGTAGAACCACCCGGCTTACCCTGTTGGGAACGTTTCGGCTCCGTCGCCTGCCAGCGAAATGAGGCGGGGGTGGGGGTGGAGTGGAGACCCGGGACGTCAGCGTGGCATGGATCTCCGAGCAGTAATCGCCAGTGAAGTCCCATTGCAGACAGGAAGTTGGGATGTACACGTGCAGCCTATTCTTGCTCCCCTACCCAACACCCCAGCGCCCAAAGCCCGAGACTGGGGAAAGGGAGGCAGAAGGAGAGGAGGGAGGGGGACTTTTAAACTGTCTCTGAGTCAGGCCGCCTCGGTTCCCTCGGAGATTGGAAACCTTTTTCTTCCCTCGAGTGTTTCACCCCACCGGCTGCAAAGGGCCTTGTCCCTTGAGAAATGAGAAATCAAATCCAGAGAAAAGCAGACACCTGCCCCGGAAGGGGGAGGGTGGCGAGCTGTTCAGCGCCCGGACGCGGCCCTTCCCGGCGGCTGGATCCTTCCATCTGTGGGAGCTCTGAGTTCTCCCAGCCGGGAGGCGGGGAAGGAGGGCCGCCGGGGGCAGGGGGTGAGAAGAGGCGCGGCGGGCCGGGCGGGACGCGGCTGGCGAGCGGCCTGTGCGCTCCCAAAGCCCCGGGAGAGCCAAGCGCCCAGCGCTGGGGACTCGGAACTGCTGCGGAGGGAGGCGGTCCTGCCCTCCGCCCATCCCCTTCACTCTCAGCCGGAAAGCCGCGGGCGCCAGCCGCCGAGTCTGCGCGCTCCGAGGCTTGGACTTTTTCATTTTTTCGTAGCCCTGCAAAGTTACGGGATTCCTAGCAGCCCCCAGGCGAGCGGCCGGAGTGGCTCCGCGCTTGCGCGGGAACCCAGCGCCACAAGGTGTGTGTCCTCGCCTCGCCGCGCGGGTGCGCGCGTGGGGGGATGCAGGTCCGTTCCGTTGGCCGCCTGTGGGCTCGCCCCTCCCCTAACGATTTCTCTCTCTTCCACACACACGCTCGTAAACAGAGGGCACGTGGAAATTCTCAGCCAAAGCGCCTTGCCCGGGCGGGTGCTCAACGTGGTGATTTATAAACAGCTCAGCCACTCCCCAAAGACCTCCGCTCCTCGTTAGTCATGATGAATTCTCTGGCCCGTTCCACTTTGCTGTCTAGATTAAGATGCTCGGAGGCCCCAAACTGCTCCCCTTGAGCGTTGATTTGGCTTCCCTCACAAACTCACGACCACCGGCAGCGCCAGCGCTAGGGCTACAACGCGCGAGGCCGAGGGTGAGAGGTGGGGACGCAACTCACTTTCCCTGTGGTTTTTTGTTTGTTTCCCTTCCCGGCAGCAACTTCTGATTCGTTTTGCAGTATCCGTCCGGTACACTCGGGCCTGCGTGGTGGTTCCGCTGCTCCAGCATGGGTCCGCGCCCGGGTCTCTGCTACCCGGCTAGCAGGCTCCGAAACCCGCGGCAGGCACCTGCTCCCGGCGGCTACGGCACTGACGGCGCGACGCGCTCGCGCTGGGAAGAGCTGGGCAGCCAGGGCAGGGTCCCGCAATCTCGCTCTGGAGTTCACGGCTGAAGGCTAAGCACGGAGCTTCGCCAGTGAGCGCCTGGGAGCTGAGTTAGACCAACCCACCAGCTGGCGTCCGCCGAAGTTTAGGATCAGGAAGTTTCCCCTAGTACTGCCCATTTTTCTTCACACGCTCTTCCTCCCTTTCGAAGCAGCTAACGGAAAAGTTGCATCCAAAAGCTCCAGGAGCACGAGGAAGCGCTCACGCAGTCCCCGCGGTTCCGCTTCCTGGAGCCGCCCTTGGTGCCTCCCCCGCACCCGGAGGCCGAACACCCCCTTGCCAGGCACTCCTGTAGCCTGGCACAGGGCGAAGGTCTACCGGCTCAGGGTCCTAGTTTCCTAAACCAAAAACTGTGCGCGCGCCCCAGTGTTTGAATGTGTCAGAGACTTTCAGAGTTTTGTTTTCAGTCCAGACCGCTGCGCTGTCAGAGCAGGCAACTCCTCTCCTGGACAGGAGTCTCTTACAAGCCGAGGCACGGGCTGAGCCTGCCTCTCGTGGGGTACTCATCCCGAGGGGCTGGAAGACATTTGGGCCTGGAACCTAAAAGGAAGACATCCTACGCTAGCGGCGGGGTGGAGGGGAAGAAGAGGACCTTTATTGGGGCAAAAGTGTCCGCACACCCTGGAGCAAGAAGCTCATGGGCACTGAAATTCTAACTGTGGGGGAAAGGAGACTTCAACAGTGGGTCTAGTCTGACTTCTGGCTCTAGATATGAGACGTTGGCATGTGTGTGTGTGTGTGTGTGTGTGTGTGTGTGTGTGTCCCAAGGTGAAAAAAAATCGGACTCCCCATGGCTTGTTGGGACTCAGCCTTTCTCTTCCTCCTTCTTCACCCCCCTCTCCCGCCCTATTGGGAGGAGAAGGTGGACAGACACCCCCCTCCCCTTCGCCACCCAAGTCTTGCAAGTGTCTGTGGTCGATAGATGGCTGGGGCGCCCCCCTCCTCCACCGGGACCGCCCGGCGCGTCTGCTTGGGAGACAGATGGGGGGCGGGCCCATCCGAGGGGCGGAGGAGGCCGGGGGTGGGGGAGAAGGGGAGGTGAGAACTCTGAGATTCTGAATTGGGTGGAGAGGGGGGACCAGAGGAGGGCTAAGAGGACTCCGCGCCCGAGGGGGAGGAGGAGGGGACAGCTCTGCGCCAATCAGTGGCGCCGGCCTGGGAGGTTGCTAGCGGTATCCACGTAAATCAAAGGGCGCGGAGCCAATGGGAGGGGGCGGAGGGGGCGGGGCCCAGGCGCGTGCCGCTGCGAGCTGGCGCTGCCAAGAGAGCGGGAGAGAGCTGGAGAGAGCAGGGAGAGGGGGGGAGCGCGGAGCTAGTCAGAGAGTGAGAGAGAGCAAGGAGGGAGAGGAGGAGAAAGAGAGCGAGGGCGGGCGGGAGGCGGCGGCGGCGGCGGCGGCGGCGGCAGCAGTAATAGCAGGAGCAGCAACAGAAGGCGTCGGAGCGGGCGTCGGAGCTGCCCGCTGGGGAGAGAGGAGAGAGACAGAGAGCTAGCGAGGAGAGGAGCCCGAGGCGAAAAAGTAACTGTCAAATGCGCGGCTCCTTTAACCAGAGCGCTCAGTCCGGCTCTGAGAGTCATGGCGACCGCAGCGTCTAACCACTACAGCCTGCTCACCTCCAGCGCCTCCATCGTGCACGCCGAGCCGCCGGGCGGCATGCAGCAGGGCGCGGGGGGCTACCGCGAGGCGCAGAGCCTGGTGCAGGGCGACTACGGCGCGCTGCAGAGCAACGGGCACCCGCTCAGCCACGCTCACCAGTGGATCACCGCGCTGTCCCACGGCGGCGGCGGCGGGGGCGGTGGCGGCGGCGGCGGGGGCGGGGGTGGCGGCGGGGGCGGCGGCGACGGCTCCCCGTGGTCCACCAGCCCCTTGGGCCAGCCGGACATCAAGCCCTCGGTGGTGGTACAGCAGGGCGGCCGCGGCGACGAGCTGCACGGGCCGGGCGCCCTGCAGCAGCAGCAACAGCAGCAGCAGCAGCAGCAGCAGCAACAGCAGCAGCAGCAGCAGCGGCCGCCGCATCTGGTGCACCACGCTGCCAACCACCACCCGGGGCCCGGGGCATGGCGGAGCGCGGCGGCTGCGGCGCACCTCCCGCCCTCCATGGGAGCGTCCAACGGCGGCTTGCTCTACTCGCAGCCCAGCTTCACGGTGAACGGTATGCTGGGCGCCGGCGGGCAGCCGGCCGGGCTGCACCACCACGGCCTGCGGGACGCGCACGACGAGCCGCACCACGCTGATCACCACCCGCACCCGCACTCGCACCCGCACCAGCAGCCGCCGCCCCCGCCGCCCCCGCAGGGCCCTCCGGGCCACCCCGGCGCGCACCATGACCCGCACTCGGATGAGGACACGCCGACCTCGGACGACCTGGAGCAGTTCGCCAAGCAGTTCAAGCAGCGGCGGATCAAACTGGGATTTACCCAAGCGGACGTGGGGCTGGCGCTGGGCACCCTGTACGGCAACGTGTTCTCGCAGACCACCATCTGCAGGTTTGAGGCCCTGCAGCTGAGCTTCAAGAACATGTGCAAGCTGAAGCCTTTGTTGAACAAGTGGTTGGAGGAGGCGGACTCGTCCTCGGGCAGCCCCACGAGCATAGACAAGATCGCAGCGCAGGGGCGCAAGAGGAAAAAGCGGACCTCCATCGAGGTGAGCGTCAAGGGGGCTCTGGAGAGCCATTTCCTCAAATGCCCCAAGCCCTCGGCCCAGGAGATCACCTCCCTCGCGGACAGCTTACAGCTGGAGAAGGAGGTGGTGAGAGTTTGGTTTTGTAACAGGAGACAGAAAGAGAAAAGGATGACCCCTCCCGGAGGGACTCTGCCGGGCGCCGAGGATGTGTACGGGGGGAGTAGGGACACGCCACCACACCACGGGGTACAAACACCCGTCCAGTGAACTCGAGCGGGGGGGAGGGGCAGAGCGCGGGGCTCCCCTCCCCTTCGGTCCGCGACCCTTTCCCGGCCCCCTTGTTCCCTCTCTAACTTCTGATTGTTCTTTTCTTTTTAATTATTATTTCCCCGTACCTTAAAAAAAAAAATAAGGAAAACAACTAAGGCACTGGACTATCCTTTAAACGGTAGCAGGTGTAATGATATGTTTTGACCTTTACAGGCTAGTACCCAGTCAATGGAGTGGAGTGTCTCATAGAGAGAGTGAGAAGAGAATGTGTGTGTGTGTGTGTGTGTGTGTGTGTGTGTGTGTGTGTGAGAGAGAGAGAGAGAGAGAGAGAGAGAGAGAGAGAGAGAGAGATGGCTAGCACTGAGTTAAATACCTGGCAAAACTAAATAAATTACCAAAAAGACAAAAAAATCTACCAAACCGTGATAAACACAAAACACAGCTCCTGACGCTTGGAGTTGGCACATGCTGCAGTGTTTATTTAATGTGGATCCCCATCAGGAAAGAGGGAAAAATACACACGTCCTTTGATGTAGGCAAAACTTAACCACATAAATTTGCACTGCAAGAAAATTGAAGTTTACATGAACAAATTCACAAACATGTTTTTCTTTCTCCCAGCGTTAATTTTGAAGTTGCCGGGTTTGGTTTGGTTGTTTGGTTTGGTTTGGTTTGGTTTGGTTTTTATTCCTCGGAGAGAGTTGAAGCCAGCTTTTGGCCACGCTCCATCTCTAATGTTCTTGTGTTGCCCCTCTCGTTATTCTTACTGTTTGTGAACTTTGATTACCTTCAGATTCCCCCCTCCTTACATTGGTATAACGTTTATTTGCTCCTTTTACCAAAGCAAACCGATTGACTTCATACAAAATAAATAATTCTCTGCTTTCAGGAAATGTGCATGGTCTACCCGCTTTATCCAAGGCAAGAATTCTGTTTGGAATACAAAAATGAAAGTGAAGCATTGGTTTTTTTTACCAGCCACAAAGTAAACTTCATTTTCAGGCAGTGTTTCTGGGGCAGGTTGAGGAGGGAAGAAAAAGAAAAATCGATAGTGAGTGACTGATTGCTTCATTTTATCAGGCGGGCCCATTGTGAAAGAGCTCAGAGGAGATGTGGAGGTTAAATATATTTCCAGAGTTGTCCAACAGAAGGACAGTGGCACTTCGAAGAGAACTAGGGAAATATATATCGTCAGACACCCCTGTACAGTTCTCTGCCTTCGGTTTTAATAACTTAATTATGAGGAATTATTTGTGCTGACAGCAGCAGTTAAACTTTGTTCCTCTAATAGCTTTTGTTTTTTAACATAAAGAAAATAATCTGGGAACTTAATGGTGTATCCATAGACTGTGATTCTTAGCACACAGATACCCATATGCATACAGAGAATATCTCCACTCTAGGCTGACTTTGTCTTCACTAGCTCATTTGTTTATCAAATCATATATAAGGTCCCACACCCTCTTCTTCTGTAATTTATGACAGAAAAATACCAGTTTGACTTGGAGAGTTTTCCCACCTCTTTTACTAAAGCCACATGAAGTAGAAAAAAATGTTATTTTCAATCCTTCCTTTTCTCCCTTTGTTAACAGTTTTAAGTGCGTTTTTTGACCTTATCTTGATGGAAAACGATTAACTCTCATAACAAAAGACTCTACCGGGAAGAGAAGGTGGGAAAAAAAAACTTGTAACTTTATTGAAAATAAATACCATTAAACTGTGATCAGTTAAAATATTAAATAATAATCAGCACAAAAGGGCGCTAAAAGGGAAAACACTTTTTATTCATCTTAAAAGTTTGGGGCTTTTTTTTCTGGTTAGTTATTAGACACATTTTTATTTTAAGAAATTAAATTCTCACTACCAGAAAATTATTGTTTGGCATCAGATTAGCACTGCAATCAGTAGTTAATGTTTTAGGAACTATGCTTTATATTGTCTTTTCAAACACCTGTGATTGTTTCATTTTCAATGTTTTTGCAAGATAAATGATGGCTTATAATGGGCATATTTATTTGCCTGTATTTCATTTCCCCCAATGACTGTCACAAGGAGATGGGCATGGAGCTGCTTCGGGGAGTGCATCCTGCCGCCTGTTCCTAAGGTGTGGGAACTGGCCTTTAGTGAAGCAATCCAGAGCAGGGCATAGAGCCAATGGTAAAGCGAGGAAATGAATTTTCACATTCTTATTACCAAGTGGATAAGGTCAGAAGCTGGAGTTCAGGGGACGTGTCTATAGCTCCTCTAACTCTCATAGGTTTACTAAGATGAAAGTTACCACTGAACCTTACCACTATGTATATATGTTTAATATCTGTCTTTTGAAATGCAGAAATAGTTTAAACGTTTCTTTGTCTATTTTCTTTTTTTTTAATGCTACCCAGGGAAATATTTTCATATCATTTTTAAGTGGCCTGCCTCAATGTATATTTATTTCTTTTAAAGCAAAAAGGTTCTGGAAACTGTTTTTCTGTAGCTTTAAATGAGTAGGTGAGCAAAATCTATATGGGATGTAATTTTTTTTGTTCAGTCTCTTTAAAAATACTTTGTTTTGGTACATTTGGTTGTGCTTGTGGGGAAAATAAAAACGCAGAGATCCTTATATATTTATGTTAAAGTAATATTTTATTATCTACATAAAACAGAAATGCACAATACCTTCATAGTTTGTTCTAATTATTGAAATATCTTTATTTTATTTTAAAAATAGTGCCAAGTTTTAAGGGGGGAAAACCCTAGACCTTATACTGACTGAGTTGATTTGTGTGTAAAACACTTCCCTTCCTTTATACTTCGTAAAGTTTTGGAATAAATTTTTTACATAGACTGCCAGGTTTCATGTTTATAACTTTCAGGAACTTTTTTTTTTTTAAGAGAGAATACTCTTCTGATTCACTTTTCTTTGCAAAAACTATCAGTCCCAAACCTTGCAGTCACTAAGCCTGTAGTATTCCATTGAAATGGTCATTGGGTTTGAACTTCAGTTTGTTTGCCATTTCATGGTCTGACAAAGAGGTGTTTGTCCCCTGAAATATCTGCAGTGCCCCTGCATCATCTTTCCAGGTTAGCTTTACCTTATCTGATTGTGCTTTTTTGGAGAGCATCCCTGGAACTAGGTGGACTTTGATCTTCACCCACATGTCCTCACATAATTTGGGACCTACAGAAGAGCAAGGCTCAGTAAAGAGGATTATTCCTTTTCATAATTAACAAATATCTTTCAACAAAGAATGATTCTGACAATACGCACTATGTGTGTTTACAAAGTGATTAGAGGTAGGTCCTCTATATTGTTCCTGTTAGGCTTACAGAAAAAGATGGAATTTGCAATGGTTTATACCAGAGTGTCTATTTCTCATCAGGCAAGCAAACAGGATCTGAAACAAGAAGTGAAAAAAAGAAAATAACATAGGGGAAAGACTCAAGACCGGGATGCTAATAACAAATTGTTTCAGATAGTCTTAGGTGGAACATCACAAGGTTCAAGGTTAGTGAGACATCCAAGCAGTGTTGCATTAGTTTACAAGTTTGCTGATCTATTTAAAGTCCTGCCTGGAACAGTGGTTTAAGTATATATATGCCCATTCTGAAAGGTAGTTTCTGGGCTTATTACATCTGATCATCTTTTCTAACTCCTAGTCAATATTACACAGGTCCCAAACAGATTCAGCCAAATGATCTTATCAATAGTCTGAACAAGAAGTGACAGAAAGAAGAAGTGTTTTGTGACTGCAGTCATGCTGATGGGTAAAATGTTTAAGCTGGCTATAGATTTGAGTTCTGCGTCAATATCCCCCTCCGTTGTAAGCAGAAAACAAGCAGCATATGCCCTCTGCAGGGCATTTGAGTGGACCTTGAGAAGGCTTTTTTTGTTCTTAGCCACAGGGGCTACTGACTGGAAACCATCACGTGTTAAACGGACACGCCACGGTTTTGACCCATGCTTGCCGTTCAGACTCTAGAGCTACTTGGGCAGTTTTGATGCCCGTTTGGGGAGTGTATGGCATGCCAAGGTGAAAAACTCCATGGCTGCCAGTGGGAGAAATTTGTGGGGCAGTCTTCCCTAAAATGTTGACTAGCCACAACGACAAACCCTTCCGTTTCCCTAAAGACAATAATGCAGAACACGGCCATCCTGAAAGAGCTCCTGTGTTTCCTCAAGACAGGTCACTTTTAAATTTTATGGGTAAGATGGGGAAGAAATGATCGTGTGGGAGAGTTATGCGAAGGTCAGATGGAGGGAGTGACCATAAATAATATTACGCTTGGCACTTCTAAACATTCTCAGTTCCCATGAAGTTACCTCCCTTATATTTCAGATTCAACAACAAAAGCACTCTTCTCCTTCCCCTCCCGCTTCTGCCAGTGGGAACCACACACTGGTGGGCAAAATTTTCTGGTGAAATAAAGGCGTTAATCTTTCTATCTTCTTATGTCTTCAAAAGCAACTAATAAAGAGATGCAACAGCAACAATGGGGAAAAAATGTCATGTGAGCACATTGGTACCTGCCCTTGTGTGTCTATATGCTGCATTCATTTGCCTTTCATTTGCCTTACTGTGGAAGCAGCTTGCATAGTGCTGGGTTGCAGGGTGAGAGAAATGATCTTTTTATCACTGGTCTCTGTGATTTGTCTTTGTTGATTTTTCAATCAGTTTATAGAACTCTGTTCTAGATTCTATTGAATTCCTAGACAAGTTAAAGAATGAGGTAAAGAACGGAGCTTGTACAGAAAAAGGAAGAAGGATGGTGAAGTGAGGGTCAAAGGTAAAAGTGTTTCTTCGGGTCTGTTTGTGTATTTCAGTGAGGCAAAAGGGACAGTGTTTATTTAAAATGAAAGAAAAAGATGCATCTTTGAAGTTACTATGAATGAATCTTGACAATATGACTAAATGGGATGTACAGCTAAATTTATACAAACGTTTCCCTGTTCAGGAAAGTTTACTTTTTCAGTGGTGCATAGTCTCTTAACAGGGGGCAGATGGTGTTAGGAGAGAACCAGGGCTCCTGGTACATATTGCCCCTACTTGATTCAGGATGGGAAATAATGCAAAAGTGGCAGGGGCTTGCCACTCAGCTAGCAAATCATGGAATAAACTTGCTCACCTTTGTAGAACTTGGGCCAGAGTTATTTCAATGACCCTTATGTAGATGTGGGTACAGAAGGGCCAGAAAATGGCTTTTTAGTTTTCTTTAAGGCTTTGCTTGGTTGTGGAGATAAAGAAAAATCAGAATATTTTCACATTGTTCTTGTGTTTGGTGGGAAGCTAGGAAATTTGTTTCCTCCTTTTTTTTTTTAAGAAAAAAAGTTAATTAACTTTATCATGTAGTACTTTCCCTTTACCATACCAACAACTCTGCTTGGCCTAGCTATTAGAGGTTTTAGACGCAATATCATATCCCATCAAAACAACCCTGGCCTCTCTTATTGTTCCTAGAATTCTGGTTGTTGATAACATTAAGATGTATTTCTTTTTTTTTTAATGTCTGAAATGTTATTTAATACACCAGTAAAAGTGCATCTATATCTTAAAGTTCATTTCTTCCACGTCTTTCTGAGTTTTTATAGCTCTTTGTCTGGGATTTGGAGGCGGGGGGTCGGGGGGACTTCCTTACGCGGATCGCAGATGAAGAGCCTGGGCTCTGGAGTGGCCTGTGGCTGGCGGCAAACAGCTCTCTGCTCTCAGAATGGGGAGCTGTCATCTAGAAAAAAGAAGAAAATAAATGCCCCACAAAGACTCACTTGTCACTGATTTTAGAAAGACAGGGGAGCACTTGGACCCCATCTGAGCAATATGGAGGGGATTTTGATTGTTATAAATTGTATACGATTAACTCTCGGTGTGCAGAACGACGGCGATAGGAAACCTCGCTGTGGAGTAAATTTGAATCTGCGTCCATTTTGATTTGGAGCATATATTTTTCCTCCCACCAGTGTTTCCTCTGGGTTTGTTGTTTAAAAAGAAGGAAAGAAGAAAGCCACACACAACTAAATATGGCCAAAGTTTGGCAGCAGAGTGGGAAAAAGAAAAAGTTTCTTGCGGGTTTGTAACACAAATTAGCCATTGTGAATCACTGGGCTTTACGGTTCCGGCAAAAAATCCTCGTGGAAAGTGTTGGGAGTTCTTTCCCTCCTCCTATTAAGAAATCTCATCCCGTCCGAGGATTTTTATGTTCCACAGCACAGAATTCTGAAGAGAATGATTTGACTTTAACAACTTTGGGTCGTTTGTTTGCTACCCTAACAATATTCCTTCCAAGTTGTGACAGCGCCTGGGCCAGGCAGGCTAGTGTGCTGCGCGCGGGCGTCGGCCCGGCACACGGCGCACGGGAGACGCCCCAGCCCCGCTGCGCGCCCCCCACCTCGGGGAGCCCGGCCGCCGAGAGAAAGGCCCAGGCACCTCGGCCAGCCGGCACGGTGGGGGGGGGGGGGGGACCGAAGGAAGACGAGCCCGGCTCTTCCCTGACTCCAGCCCCGGCCCTCGCTCCGGGACGCTGAACTGCCCCTGAGTGTGGGCCAGAGATGGAGATTCTCTGCGGCTCCCGCTGCTCGGGCGCCCCGACCCCTAGGGGGAGGGTGGACAGCCCGGACCTCCTGGGCTGTTCCAGAACTCTCCCTTTCCAGGCAGACCCTGGGAGGCGGAGGGGGGTCGGCGATTGGTGGGTTCGCCCACCCCAGGCTGAGGGTAGAGCTGGTGGTCAGAAGAAGGAGGGCAGATGCCCTGGGTGCGGCCACCGCCCCCGGGGAAGTTGTTCCTAGTCGCGGTGAGTTGGCGGTGCCTCTCTGGGGGCGCGCGTGGCCGGGGCAGAGATGCAATGGGGCACAGAGGCAACTAAGTGTCGAGGGTCCAGGGGCGAGTGACTCTCCTAGCTTTCTGCCTGCGCGGCTTTTCCGCTTGACTCTGCAAAGTTGGGCCCAGGACATGGCTTTGTGCTTGAGAGAGGCAATTGTGGGAGAAGGAGCCACAAGAGAAGAGGGCAGAGGAGGCGACTGCAGGAAAACTGGGGAGGAAAAACGCTGCCTGCGAAGTAGATAATTTGGCCTTGTCCCGTTTGTCTATTTTGGGGGGAGAGGGGGTGGGGAGATGGGGAGGGTCAAGGAATGGAGCAAGGGAGCCGAGAGCTGGTGAGCGAAGTTCTGAGCGTGTTCGCTTCAGCCCACACCCATCAGACTTGTGGCTGCCCCCGACCTCAGCTGCCTGCCTCCAGTGGAGCGGAACCGAGTCTCCCAGCGCTGAAACTGGGAGGAAAACGAACCTCTAAACCCTCGGACACCGATCTCTCCCTGCTGGGCCTAAAGTCGCTCTTACGTCTACACAGGAGGAAAGTCAGTTCCCCAGCGAAGGGAACCTGGGAGCCCCTCTGGGCACCCCATCGTCCCAAGTCAGAGCTGAGGACAGCGAGCAGGGAGGGGCCGCGCCGCACCACGCGAGGCCTGGGGTTCTCCTCTGGGGTCTGGGTACCCGAAGCCCAGGCGGATGCCCGCCTTGGTCCCCCCAAGGCCCCTGGGAAGGGTCGCTTGGTGGGAGGAAATCACTCAATTCTTAAAACCCTTGTCGACGGGCGCTGGGAGTTCTAGCAAGGCCTTCCGCCTCCGGAGGAGGGCAGGCCCAGCGGGGCACTGGGGCTCTTACGGCCTGGGGTGCGCGGCGGGGCCACTGAGGTGGGAAGCTGGCCGAGGAGGGGTGGGAAGGCGGCCAGGGCAGAAGCAGGGATTCCGGCGCGGCGCAGGTCTGGGCTGGCGCCCGGCCCGGCCTCCGCCCCGCGCGCCGGGCCTCCTGCTCTCTCCCGCCGCGCCCGCCCGCGGCCACTCACCGGGCCCCAGAGCCAGCCCGGGCGGGGACGCACGCAAACAAGGATGCTTCTATTTACTCGCCTCTGCCTGTGGATTTCTAAGACATTCAGCAGGCACAATCATTAAACTAATTTGTATTTGATTGTTTGGGCGGACGGAGGGTAGTTTTATTGCGCTGAGCATTCAAGCAGGCACGCATCGCTGATTACCAGTATACATTAAATAAAGTTGTTTGTACACATTGTCTTACCACATATAGGCAGAGGCTTATTATTCTAATTACTCTAATTAGTGCATTGAAATGTTTTCTACTTGATTTGAGGAGACAGTGATTAGTTCTATTACTTCTTTTAACTCGTATTTTATGGAAAACTGTTGGTGCATGTTCAAATTACTTTATTTGCCCCTGGAATATAACGCTGACCCAAACGCAGTGAACTGCACGGCCCTTGCGGGGCCCCAACTTTGATGTGGGCCTCGGCTTGGAAGAGGCGTCTGTTATTTATTATTTCCCTCCCACCCGCGCGGCCGCGTCTCCCAGAGCTGGGCCCGCCGCCCCCGCCCCATCCTGCGTCCCAGATGCGCGCCCCGCACTGGCCGACGGACCCGCGTCCCTGGCCCGCTGCCCCGCTAGTTCCCCGGTTGCGATTACTTTTAAGAGACGCCCTTAAGCATATTTCCCGTGAATCTGTTTCTTGAGCTTTAATGTTACTATTAATTGATAAGATCAGCTCATCAAACATACTATTTCGGTAGGGAATTGTAATTAAAACCTTAATCCTGTTTGAGACTTTTTTTCCTTTAAATTCCTTTTTTCTTATGGAAGGGGTGCAAAGTTCACTATAAAAAGTATTATAACAGGGAGATTAATTCGTTATCTAAATAACAATCTTTGCTATTGATCCAACGTACTTTCGCCACCTTTTGTTGGTCGGGGAGGCCCTTAGAAAGGAGAATATGACAAAGCAGAAGATTTGGAGCGAGCCCCACACACTGCGATCCACTTGGCAAAGCCAGGGGGTCTGCGGCCCTCCCCGCTTAACCACAATCCGAGGAAGCTCCCGAGGTGGGTCTTGGGCGGCTTCGGCGAAGCCACGGGGAAGCGCCGGGTCAGAGCCGCAGGCCTGGGAGCGGGGCCTCCTCGGTGATCCTCTCCCCTGGCAGAAGGAGATGTGCTCAGTTTCTAGGTAAATATTCCACCGGTTCTGCTTTTACTGTTAATATTTAAACTCGGATTATCCCATCTCTAAATGCGCGTTCCTAACCTTTGCCGGTGGCGGGGATGTAATAAACCCTGGCGGGGCCGGGGCGTTCAGTCTAGCCCGGTCTCTGCCGCCGCCTCCCGCCTCCCGCCCCCACCCCCGCCCCGTCGGCCCCCCCCGCCCCCCCGGCCCCCGCCCTCCGCCCCCCGCCGCCCTCAGCGAAAGCCGCGCGGGAATGAAATCAGCGCCTCCCGGCAGCTGACGGCTGAGCATCCTGGGCGCTCGCAGGCTGGGGGAGGCCGCCCTTTATCCCGGCCGAGGAGTCCTCCCGGGCTGCAGATGGACTGGGGCAACCCCGCGGCGTCCCGGAGGAGAAAGCGCTCGGCTTCCCGGATGCGGCAGCCCCCAAATGGCGGGTGGGAGGCGGGGAGGTTGGGCGGGGTAGCTGGTGTGATGGTGGGGATCGGAGCCTCTCCAAATCTCTCTCCCCTCCTCGCTCGCCCTCTTTAAAAGAGGTCGTGGCCCCAGTTTGAGAAGAAACCCAAGAATTTCTGAAGCGAAGAGGAGCGTCTGTGCTCCTTGGTCAGCTCAGTGGTCCGAGAGTTTCTTCTTTTCTAAGAGCTTCCCCCCACTCACACCCTCCTTCTTTCCTTCTAACAAAGTCCTCTTCCCGCACTCACAGACTTGTTATGTAACAGTCTCCCAGGCGGGTTTAACGAGAATAAAGGACACCCCAGCCCCACCCCTCTTTCCTTCCCCTTCCCTCCTTCCTCCCCCCTCTCTTCCCCCGGTGCATCTGTTCTCCAGGACTTTCTGTCCTCGCACCCAAGACGGCCGCAGGCCTTAGCCGAGTAGAACTTTGGCGCCCCACAGTGGCATCGGCTCAGAATTACTCTGGGTTTTACAGCCTCCTAATCTGTTCAAATGTTTTGTTGAAGATCCAGTTCTCCTTCCCTATCCTCCTCCTCTGCCTCCTCACTCTGCGTTCTTTCCCTCAACTACTAACCAAACGCTTGTGAAGGTGACTCTATGCATCTGACTCATACAAAGGTTTCTAAACATCCAGTTCTAGAAACTAAGTAGTTTCTAAACCCTTCGGTTCCCAAAACTGCGTCTGCGAAGACCATACCTGCAACACCAGAAAAGTTCCCAAACAAAGTTAAGAGGAAAGCGTGCCCCCCCCCCCCAGTCCTTGATTCCTGCACGTTTGGACTGTGGTGGGCAAGTCTTCAGTCTCTCAGAGAAGCCCCAGCTTTTCAGGGCCATCAAGACCAGAATACCAGGCTAGAAGCAATGGTTAATATCAGGAAAAAGGGTGTCCAGTAAACGCTATTTTAACTCAACCTAGGTTTCACCTGTGATTTTTTCCTATCTAGTAGGTTTGTTCAGTTTTAGGGTTCAAAAGAGAGTTTCCATCTGTAACTTGAATAGAGACCCATGCATGAAAGAACTTTCCAAAATAGGGAAAACATCTCCCCCACTCCCTCAACACCTACCAGGGGTGTCAATTCAGCATGCAGAGCTGAGCTTTGCTTTCTTCAGAGCCCAGTGAATTAGTCCCTCTTTCACTCTATAGGCCATTTTCACCATGGATGGCGATTTTCCCCTCTGCCTTCTCCCAAGTAACATGACAAGGAGGGAGAAGAGGAGAACAAGGGTCTGGAGGTACTGGAACTGGGCCTGCAGTCAGAACACCTGCATTTGTGCACCAGCTCTGCACTTCTCTGTGAGCAACCTGAGGGAGTCAGTTGATCTCTGAATCTCAGTTTCTTGCTGTGCAGAATGTGGTTAATACCACTTCTTTCTTTCCAACAGGATTTAAGTAAGGCTCAAATGAAATAATGTCCAGGAATGCATATAAAATGTGAGTCTAATGAAAAGGGCTCTTGTTGCCAACTCCAGTGGAGGCTTCTGCTGTGACTGTCCAGCAAGAAAGGTTTTTAACTTAAAAACAGTGGTGCAGTCTTATGTCTACCAGAGTGGGGAAAGAGAAATGCAGGGACGGCCATCTCAATTGCATTATCCAGGAAAGGCATCACCAATTCTGATTAGCTTTAAAACCGGGCTGCCGCTGCATGAGATTTTTTGTATTTAGGATGTTCAGGCCCTGGCTTGTAGCTAAAACCGTCATGAGGGCCTCCAGCGCCACATCCCAGGACTCCTGCAAACCACTCCATGTCTTTGACATCTTACAACCTCTTGACGTTTATTGCATCCTTCTCCGGGAGTCATTTATAGCTGCCCGCCTTAGCCAGGAAGGGAATACTGGGATCATACACTTAAAAACCAATCACACACGCACGTAAATTAGCAGCAGCAACAAGAGCACTAACCACCGGCAGCTCATCGTGAATAGAAACAGGCCTCCCACCTGTGGAAAGCTCCAGCGCTCCAGGGCCACGTCCAGCCACTGGGCTTGCAAATAAAGGCAGTTTGGATCCAACAGGCGCTCTGCGACACTCTGGAGTCGCCCGGAGAGGCGCTGTGGCGGAAGTCTGTCCCCCACTCCGGGTTACCCTTCGCCGCTCAAGGGCCCCATCCCACTCAGAGAGTCCTTCCACCACCGTAAGTTCCCTTCCACCACCCTAAGGAGTGGCCCGGCCAGTGCCTCCTTTCGCTGGCCCCGGGAGGCCCCCCTTGGGGCGCACAGCCGGGAGGGGCCGCGCCGGAGCTGGGGTCCCACGTGCGCGTCGGGTGCGGGCGAGGCGGAGTCTGCGCTCTAGTCCCGCGGGAGCCCCGAAGGTGCGGGCAGGCCCGGGGCGCCCAATGTGCAGGCGGAGCGAGGCTCGCCCAGGGCCGCTCAGAGCTGCACTCCCTCTTCCTGTTGGTAACGTGGGGCGGCCGGGGCTGGGCCAGGGCCAAGTTTTACAAACACTGTCTCCCCAGGAGTTCAAGTGGGGAGGCGAGAGGCGATCGGTCGGGGCTCGGAGCCGCCACGCCGAGCGGAGTATCGGGGGCCCCAGCATCCCGCATCCCCGGGACCCGGAGAAGCCGCCCCGCGCAGACGAGGAGGTGGCCCGGCCGGGAGATGACCTGAGGTCCCGCGATCCGCTCCCCGGCGGCCCCAGCCGCGATCCAAAGGCTCTCCCCTAGCTGTTTTCCTTCTGAACGCCTGGAGGCCCCTGAAGCTTCCCTGGTCCCGCCGCGCCACGATGGGGGCAGAGGGGCTGCGGAGGCTGCCGAAGGCCCCGAGGGCAGCGCGCCTTGTGCGCGGGGAAGGGAAGCGAGAGGGCACCCGGACGGCCTCTGGGCGGGAGCCAAGGACTGCACACTAGATGCACTGTCACCTGTTTGCAGGAAAAGCCAAAACACTAGCCCCAGGACCGCAGGACTTCTACCAAGTGCATGGAGTCCTGAACCAAGATGTGTGGGCGCTGCTTCCCGCAACAAGGCGTTGCTAATGCCTGGACGTGAACCCACACGCGTTTCCCAAAGGACACACCCAAGTTCCATTGATTAGGATCCTTAGGTGGAATAATCAAATTTGGAAGGGAAAGGTAATTTAGCACTCTTTTTGTTAAAAAGAGAGAGAGTGTTTTGACAGAAAAAAGAAACTGGAGTGGGCCCTCTAGTAGGAGGCGACTGGCACAAGGGGAGGCGGGGAAGCAGGAAAAACAGGTGATCTGGTTTGGTCCCTGGGCCAGAGCAATGGAGCCGTCACCTGGCTTGAGAAGGCTGCTAAGGGAGCCTCCTATGGAGTTAATTAGTAGAGGGTGTTGAAGAAGTTTTAATTAGATTCGAAAGGCAATTAAGAGCCATTGTAGAGGAGTGATCCGATGAATATCAGGCTTCAGGAAGGAAGACAGTCGGCGCAGTGCATTGGGTAGGTCTGGGAGGCCAGAAGGCAAGAAGGTTAGCTGGGGACCTGCGGGAGGGCCTGGACTCCACAGTGGTTGGAGAAGTCTGAAAGAGACAGCGGCTGATGGAAAGGAGGAAGAGAATGGTGAGGCCATGATTACACCTGGGGGGAATCAGTTGGCCCAGGATAGAGAATGGGAAGCAAGGAGAACTCCCCCCCACCCCCGCCTCTCTCTGTCTCTCTGTCTCTCTGTCTCTCTGTCTCTCTGTCTCTCTGTCTCTCTGTCTCTCTCTGTCTCTCTGTCTCTCTCTCTCTCTCTCTCTGTCTCTCTCTCATACACACACACACACACACACACACACACACGAGTCTCACAAAGCCATCAGGATAGCAGCTTTCTCAGCAAGATTTGTCTGTTTATTGAACCTACCTCTAAGGCAGACCTTAGTAAAATCAACTTAATTTCAATTCAAGAAATTTTTATTAAGCACCTACCTACCATATGCGAGGCTCTTTCTTAAATGGTGTTTCTGTAACTGAGCTGGAGAGAACAGGAAGGAAGAGAAAATGAACATAAATCAGAGGCCACACATTTTTCATAGGAGGCGGGATCCACGGGCTGCGAAACCTTTACAGAAGGACCACAGCCAGGCTTCCTGTGACTTCCCAGAAGGAGGCCTGCTTGAGCCATATCACTTCTTTTTTTCATGTATCTTCTACCATATATTTTCATCCAAATCTTTGCTTCCAAGGAAGTTAAAGAAAGGAGCCTATTTTTAAGAAATTTAGACATCCGTTAAATTTCCTTCCTTAACGCGTCAAGTCATCTAAAACTGGGAGGGGTTAGATTTGGGGATATTTGTTCACATTTAATACTACTTCCCAGTTAAAGTGCAGAAACCCCTTTCTAAGATTTCCTAGCCTTCAAAAGATAGGAATGGTATACTGGATTACTTTTTGTTAGGAGGAAAGGCAGGCAATTTGAATAGAGGCCAATGGAATACAAATATGTCAATATTCTCTTGAATATAGTATAAAGGAACTGAGACTGCCTGACTTAAACGACAGAGCACAAACTGTTCCACATCATATCTTTTCCTCTTTTGTGTGCCACTGATAGTCAACCTTACAGTGGTTCTTTTTTTTTTTTTTTGGCCCTGACCAGGGATTGAACCTGGGGTCACGACCACTGGACCACCAGGGAATTCCCTGGTGGTTCTATTTGCTATTTCCCATTTAAAACCAAGCTAAGCAGAGGATCTTGATTTTTTTTTTTCTTAGAAGCTTCCTAAGTAGTATTCAGAAAAGAACTTTTCACCTGAAAAATTTGTTAGAAATTAATATTTGGGGGCTCTTGGGAGAAAAATGAGAAACTATTTTCTGCAATATTTGTCAGAATAAGATGTAGTCCTAATATGTTAAGAGAAGGTTTTCTGGAGTACTTTCACAAGCACTTTTTTTAGATGTAGACATACTACTCCAAGACCACCCCACCCCCTGCAATGTTTTACAAATACGCCATATAAAAAAACCTCTCAGGTGCAAATAAGTGGATGGGACAGGCTTTTGGCTCTGAGTTGGAAGATGTACGTGTACAGTGGAGCCTCTCTTCTTGTCATTACCATAATTAATTTGGAAAGAAGAGAAAAGGGTATTGTGAAATGATAGTGCATGGGGGCTGCATCATCAGAATAATCTGTATAGTGAGGCAACATTTTAGAAACCAATTTAAAAGATATTTCTGAAAGAATTTCAGGTAGCACAGATTTGAATGCTATCTTAATCAGATGATAACTCTAATGGATACCATTCTCTTTATAATTTTGCAGTATTTCATACAGAAAGATCAAAAGAAAAATATAACAAATACCTGCACACCTACCACACCATTTAAGAAATAAAACATTGCCAATGTTATTCACCCCTCAGTTATGGCTCCGTGATGGCCTTCTCCTCTCTTCCCCACCAGAGGTGACTGCTATCCTGAATACAGTTTTGCCATCCATGAATTTTAAAATATTTTTCTACATATTTTTTACACATGCATTTCTATTTTTTTATGTTTTAAAACTTCATATAAATGATATAAAACTTTTGAATAAACCACACTTCATAGAAACAATATTAAATATCTCAGATGCAAAAGGCACCTTGGGTACACTGCTATACTTTTCAGACTTACATAATGCAACATATTGGTTCAAAGGCCTGTATGGTTCTTCCAAACCAGTTATGTTTTCAAAAATTGAAGCTCTGCAGAGCAGAGTAAAAGGCAGAATTAGTAATTACAATGTGTTTTTGCATTTTTCAATAGGAGCAAAATCTCTATATTTTACGAATTACCAGCTTGGTTGTGTATATAAGACAAAGAAAATAGACTGGAATGTATGTGTACTTATAAATAACTGTATATACTAATACTTGGCCCTTCAGAAATATGTACTTTCAAATAGAAAGCATTATTTTTCATTTGGAGTACTTTTATAAGTATTACATGGTTCAGGAATGATGCTACTATATATATCAAGACAATTTGGAAATTAAAAGTGTACTCGTTTCTTTCTCCATTATAAATAAAAACAAGAGGGAGGTAGATTGTTCCCAAAGCTCGTCACACAGTAGCTCCCATCCGACACCCTTTCCGCAATGTGATTTTGCCATTCCTCCCATCAGGTGGTAGAGTTATTCCCCCACCACCATTCCTACCTAAGCTGGGTTGGTCCCTGCTGTTACCAAGAAAACGCGGCCATAGACATGACTCTACATGGCTTACAAGGTAAGTTTTAAAAGACCTTGTCACTTCTATTTTTGCACTTGGAACCTCTGAGGGGAGAGGAGAGATGAGATGTCTCAGCCAACAACCTGGCTGAGCCCAAGCCCGGCCAGCTAGCCGAATGCAGCCACACCGGCGCTCACACAAGATCAGAACTGCCCAGACCATCCACAGAATCAAGAGGAATAATAAGTCATCACTGTTTTAAGCCAGACATTGTGACGTGGTTACAACGCAGGAATAACTAACTGAAACAAGGTAATATGAGAATGGGCTTGTGTTACAGCTCAGGCACATTTGCGCGGTAAGGTGAAGTCGTAGGAAAATGTCCACAGAGGGAAGTCTTACCAGTTCTGCATCATAGTAAAACCAAATATTTTTTAAGTTCTTGGGGTGCCATTCCTGCCCAACTCACAGTCCTCCAAGGTATGTCTAATATGAACAGAGACTTTACACTAGATGAAATTTTTCACACAACCAGTCCAAATGACGCAACCAGTCCAAGTGACTCCCTAAGCGTGTGGGGAGCCCTGAACTCCTCTGATATCAGTATTATTTATATTTGCCGTGAGGAGTTTATAATCCAAGTACACAAACACATACCAATTTCCAGAACAACAGAAACAGATAGGTATTATGTGTCAGCTGACTCAATTAGAATCCTTAGTTGGAGGAGAATTCAAAGCTGGGAAGAGTAGGGTAAGAAAATGATTTAGCAGTGTTTAATAAAATGAGGAAACAGGGGCCTTCCCTGGTGCTGCAGTGGTAGAGAGTCCGCCTGCCGATGCAGGGGACACGGGTTCGTGCCCCGATCCGGGAAGATCCCACATGCCGCGGAGCGGCTGGGCCCGTGAGCCATGGCCGCTGAGCCTGCGCGTCCGGAGCCTGTGCTCCGCAACGGGAGAGGCCACAACATTGAGAGGCCCGCGTACCGCAAAAAAAAAAAAAAAAAAAGTGAGAAGACGGGATCTGGCAGGAAGTGAGATTGTACTCTACCGAGGGGATGAATGGAAAAGACAAAGAGGACTTGCCGTTTATAGGAAATGGCTGGGAGGAGGAGTTGCTTATTTCTTCAAAATAGTAGGATCTGACTATTAGGGTGCTCCCATTTGCAGCTACTGAAATTCAATCAAACAGGCTTCTAAACCCTCAAAATCAAACAAAACCCAAAAGTAAGCAAAAATGGGAATTTATTGGATCAGACAGCATAACCCTTCTGAAATGACTCAATCCCGGGGGACAAAAAGCATCAGCAGGACTGAGTCTGGCTCACTTCATCTCCTGGCGGCTGAATGCACTCTGGTGACTGGAACTGCTGGCTTGAATGTGTAAGTCTGTATTCTGTACAGTGAGGAGCCCTAGCTTGAAGAGTTCCACCTGAGGCCCAGAACTAGTGCCCATCACTAGTGCCCATCACACACACTTACTGTTTAAAATGCCCATCATTTTAAACAGTAAGTGTGTGTGTGTGTGTGTGTGTGTGTGTACAGGAGGGTTGCAATGCTCTAGTCAGTCGTGAGTTCACATGCCAACTTCTAAAACCAAGGAATCAGCTGCATCCAAACCATATGTCCTGAGAGTCTGAGAGTTGAGTGTTCCTAAAGAAAATCAGGGTGGTGGGTCAGGAAGCGGTAATACGTGGCTTGAATAGACAAAATAAATGGAATAAAATAAAGTGTCTACTATAATCAATGTACTTTTAACACAGTAATACTTGTATTTTAATCATCTGTTGGCTATGACTTAAAGTAAGGATACTTGGAGAGCTCTTTCTCTCTTCTATCTTGACTTAGCAACTTAAAGAAATAGGTTGTATCAATATTTGAGTTACAAAAGAGAAGGTTATTTGTCTCTTACCCTACTGTTTCCTTATTTCTTACTATAGAGGTAATAGACCTTTCTAGGAAACTACCCTTAGAAGATTAAAAGATTTCATCTAAAAAATGTACTTATTTGAAATTCCACAACATTCTTAACGAAAAAATATTATCTGCATAATTACATTAAATGGCTTCTGGAATACATTACCACTAATGATGCTAATAGAGTTAGTCCAGATGCAAACTATAAAAACATCCATTATCTTTTGTCCTTGAAGGAACTTCAAAAATTGCTTTTTTTCTTGTAGGAAGCTTACAAATGTTATACTCTAATTTCTTGTATGTTGTTTTGTAAACTGTTCTACAGAGCCCCGATAACTCACAGAAGTTTCTGAAATGATTCTGAAAATATATCCCATAATTTTGTACTTTTTTCTGTGGTCCAATTTCATGTGTAATTGATTTAATGTCTGTAGTCACCAACATATTTAAATATGATTTTTATTTTCCTTCCTAGCTTGTATTCAGCCTACAGATATTAGCACTATATACAACAGAAACATTTTCTACTATTTTGTAAGAAATAAATTGTTACCATTATTGGTAATACGCAAAGTTGAAAATGGGTTTCATTGTGCATCAGTGTTATGTTAACTTATAGAATTGACAAAAAATGTCTGTAGTGATAAAGTAACTTGAATATTCTGGGTCTCAAGTTCATAAAAAAGCAAATGTCCAACAAAAATGATGTTTATTAAAAAGTAAAGTAGATGTTTGTAAGGTAGGCAAGAGCATGGCGATAGAAGAGTATATGTAATGTAAACTTCTGCTAGCCTTGAGTGATTGTATGATGTCATTATTACCTACACAATATTCTGAATCTAGTTAATAAAATGTTTTTATTTTCTTGTATATAATATGTAGGTCATAAGCTTTTTTGGATTAGGCAGTGTTCTCCAGAGAAAGGATATATATGTATGTATGAATTGGCTCATGGGATTATGGAGGCTGGGAAGTCCAAAATCTGTAGGGTGGGCTGACAGGCTGGAGACCCAGGAGGACCAGTGTTGAAGCCCAAAGGTAGTCTGCAGTAGGAAGAGGAAGAGCCAGTGTTGCAAAAGAAATCTGAAGGCAGTATGCTGGAGAAATTCTCTCTTGCTTGGGAGAAACCAAGCTTTTTGTTTGATTCAGACATTCGACTGATTGGGTAAGGCCCACCTACCTTAGGGAGGGCATTATGCTTTACTTGAAGTCCATCAATTTAAATGTTAATCTCACCCAAACACAAAGAATACACCCGGAATAATGTTTGACCCAAAAGCTGGGCACTCCATAGTGTCAAGTTGACATGTACAATTAACCATTCCAAATGCACTCCTTGTCAACTTGGCATCCATACATATCTCCTGAAACCATACTTATCTCCAAATAAAGACAATAAGAAGGTCACAATTCCACCTAACATGACACAATTATTCTGCATACAACCAAAAGTGCACTAACCCTTTCCTGAGGAGAGGATGCAAAGTCCTTAGAGACATTTACTCTTCTTGATATCCTTAACTTAAATACTACAATGGAAAGTTAACAATACTTAAATATTATGATATAAAGAGAGTACCTCATATTACCTGATAAGGAGATAGGAGAAGGAAGAAACAAAGATATTTGCTATACAAACACACACACAAACATATTCATAGTAAAATAAGGAAGAAATATGACAATTTCTATAACTGGTCACATGGTCCTGGCTGGTGTTCCTGACTACTTCCTTCCACTACCCATTCCGTATTCCCTTTGCCTTTAGCAAGCACCTCTGCTGGTCCTGGTTCTTTACCTTGTGAGGTGACCCAAACCTTCATACCTGACAGTGTACTGTCATATAGGGAATACTGAGGCACCAGGCCAGGCAGTAAGTGACAAGTAGGGAAGTCTAGTCTTGGGTGGGGAAAATGTCCAAATAAGTGGACTGTTTTAATGTGTTTTAATCTTATTTTACTAAAAATGTTGTAAACTTTTCAACAGCTACTTGTTTCCTTCAGTTTTCCTAGTGCTTTGGACCTGTTGTCTGAATAACCTCAGTTCTGTTCCAGGCGGCTTATTTTTATGGCAGAAAAGCCTCTACCAGTATATGTGTTGGTTTTAGTGGGCATGTATCAGAGGATGCTGAGGAATAAATTATCCTCTTAGTTTGTTTTTTAATCAAGAAGGTTTCTAGTTTTCAGAGGAAATCCTGAATGCTATTACCCGTTCATATACTATCCTGTATGTGCTTCACATGAAGATAAGTGCTCATTTTATGGGAATGTAAATCTCGTGCCTTTCACCAACACTGAATTCATAGTTGGAGTTTCATATTCAATTAAGTAATTAAAACTTGTTGAAATGAAATATCCACTTTAAATTGCCACCATTTAAAATAAAGTATCACACATAATTAAAAAATAGACAAGAAAAAGATGGAAAGAAGAGAGTTTGCAAAAGAGATGATAAATCTGAAAGTAATAAATTAAAATGACTTTCAAAATAGATGGGAAATTAAGAAAAAGTAAAACTGCCTTTTAAAATATTGCCTATTTTATAAAACTTGGATCTTAATAGTCTTGCCTTATACTAGAGACAAGGCCAAGCTGTGGATAATCTCCAAAATGTTTTTCAATAAATATTTATTGAGTACCTACTATGTATCAGGTACTATTCTAAGCCCTGGAGACTTAGCAATGAACAAAGCAGTCTTTGTGCTTATAGAGCTAAAAATGAAAGAGGGGTGGATATAAATCCATCCATAGTTTGTCGAATAGTCATAAGTACCATAGTCATAATAGTCCTTTTATGAACAAAAATATAGCAATGTATGGAGCCCAGAGAAGAGACTATGCTACTTTATTTTGGATGGTCAATAAGGGCCTCTCTGTGTAGACAATATCTGAGCAGAGATCTAAGGAAAGTGAGAGCTGGCGTGGTGAAGATACATGGGGCAGAGCATTTCATTAGGGAGCGAGATGCTGAGGGTGAGGGGACTGTTGAGGAACTAAGATCTCATAGGATAAGGGCTCTGGTTTTTGTTTGTTTGTTTTTTTGTTTTTTGCGGTACGCGGGTCTCTCACTGCTGTGGCCTCTCTCGTTGCGGAGCACAGGCTCTGGACGCGCAGGTTCAGCGGCCATGGCTCACGGGCCCAGCCGCTCCACGGCATGTAGGATCTTCCTGGACCGGGGCACAAACCCGTGTCCCCTGCATCAGCAAGCCCCTCTGGGTTTTATTCTGGATGATTTTAAGCAGAGAAATGACATGATGTGAGTACATGTTAAAAGGAGTATATGGATATGGAAATTAGATTGAAAGGAAACAAGGGAAGAAGCAGGAGACTGGATGTAATAATCCAACAGTAGTTGTAAGTTTGTAGTATTTCATTTTCATTTCATTCTGAGATGGATCTGCCCTGTATGCATTTGGAGAAGGCTAACACTAATCAAAGCACTTTTACTTCAAAGGAATATTAAGATATTTTAGTTTCCACATTTCTAAAATTTATATATGAAATAATTCCATCACTTACAGAGGTCCCATGCACTAAATGTGGTGATGAAAGAACTAAATTCACAAAGACAAAATACAAACACCAAATAACGAATGTATAGCTGAGAAGCACGGTATTAATAACTAATTTTAAATTATTATGCTAAGTGTATAGTATCCCAGTATGTGGGTTTTTAAAAAAATTATTATTACCAAAATAATTTATAGGATTTGTACTGCTTAGACTAGTTTGGACAACTGGGGTGCTTGTTAAAAAATGTAGTTTTCTGGGTTCTATCTAGTCTCAGAATCTCCATGGGTTTGGGGACAGGAAATTTACATTTTAAACAAGCTTCCAGATGATTCTTATATATAATGATGTTTAAACCAGTAAATCTCAGAGTAATAGAAGAATAGTAGTTTAAATATAAAGATAAAAACAAGTAGGATTGCGTTCTATTACCTGGTCTCAAATCTATTTTTTAATCGGGCACAATATGAATAAAAGAAAATTAAAATTCTATCGCTCTGCCATAATTTAAAAAAAAACAGTGAGTTAAACTATAATAAAAATTGCAGAAGGATATGCTTTGTTAATTAGATGATGATAAGAAAGCATTAGAATGAGAGCTTTACAGTAAGAATGACCTTAGGAAACTTGTGGAACAACTTTCTTATTTCACAGATGAGAAAATTGAGACTCAGAAAAGTTGAATTAACAGCCAAAAAGAAGCACAGTACAGACTGTGGTCTCATGACTCTCGTTTCCCCTCTGTTATTTCCATGACTACACCATCACTTATCTAGGAATATTTCTGTGAGTTTATCTTGTGGAACGCGGGCCTCTCACTGCTGTGGCCTCTCCCATTGCGGAGCGCAGGCTCAGTGGCCCCGGCTCATGGGCCTAGCCGCTCCGCGGCATGTGGGATCCTCCCGGACCGGGGCACGAACCCGTGTCCCCTGCATCAGCAGGCGGACTCTCAACCACTGTGCCACCAGGGAAGCCCCGAGTTTATCATATTTTTAATTTCCTACAAAATTAAGTGACAGTGATATTTGGGGAAAATTTATTTTATTTTCCAAAACATGAAATACAAAGAGTGAGGATCCTTCTAAAAATCCTGAACCTAAGCCAATGTAATCAGTAATAGATTTTTTTTAAACATTAAGATGTTATTTCCTTTCATATTATTTTGACGTCCTCTGGCTACTCATAGTGAGTACAAATAATATGTGGTACATTGTGGTATCACTGTTCAGAATCATCTGTTCCCCACACTGTGGGCTATGACTTAACCATAGCTCCAACAGGATGAGTAGCCTTGTTGTCTAGTGACTGGGCTTGGTCACATGACTTGCTCTGTCCAACAGAATATGAACAGACTTGATGAACAGTATATCCACTGAGACGCTTTCATTTTTTATTTTTATTTTTAACTTTTTATTTTATGTTGGGGTATAGCCAATTAACAATGTTGTGATAGTTTCAGGTGCACAGCAAAGGCACTCAGCCATACATATACGTGTATCCATTCTCCCCCAGACTCCTGTCCCATCCAGGCTGCCACATCACACTGAGCAGGGTTCCCTGTAACCAACAGGGACCTACTGTAGAGCACTTAAGACACTTTTAGATGCATTTCCCGTTGCTGCCAGTTCTCCCGCATCCGCGCCCTCTGCCACCACAGGGCGTACCCCAGGTAAGGCCTTCTCTGTCAGCCTGGGTCCTGGTGGGGCAGACCTGAACCTGAACCACATCTTGAAGGACAGCCACAGCCAACAGCCCACAGAGGCCAACTTACCACATGACTGAGAAATAAACGTTATTGAAAGCCACTGACATTTTTGAGGTTGTTATTCATTGCAACCTGATAAAGCTAGCACACAAATGCTCCCATATCCAGGACAAAAATCTGGTACCTGAGGCAGAAAAATATCAAAAGTGAAAATGTTGAGGGTCCCAAGCCAAGAGTCTTTGTTATAACAAAACTGTGTAAATATCTTATCAATGCGCCTGCATATATGTTAGTGATGTTTTTTATGTAGTTTAGAGGTTGATATACGATAGGTGCATATTTGAGTTACAGTCATTTGTGTCTGGAAAATAGGTGTAATGAATCTACATGACAATTTCATAATGTAAAATTGCACCAACATGCGGAAAGGAAGTGTCACAATTTATCTGGGGATATAATGTTCAGTCCATGGAAATATAGGGAAATGGTTTTTAAAATTATAATCCCACAAACACACAATGCTCTCTATCAGCGTACATGACCAGTGTCGGTTTTACATTAGTGAAAACAACTTGCTTCTCCTTGTGAGTTTTTTCAAAATTTTTCTTCTTAGTATTCTTAATTCTCCTACTGATTACTGAATATTAATTTAGAAAAAAATGCTTTTGAATTTTCTTCTTTCAACGTATTCAATGGCAAGGAAGAATTTCATAGATTTTGAAGGACCACCTGATTACACCTCTGGGGGAAAACTAGCAATAGCTTATTACGCCTATTTCTCAGAAATTATGAGATCAACGTTTAATAACGTCATCCGGCAGTGGTGAACTACAGCCAGTTCATAACAACACAAAAGAGCAAACTGTGCATCTCATCCCAACTCAGGCTTGAGGGACTTCACATTGATAGCTTGAAATCAGTCACAGTGGGAGAATTTATAAGACAAAAATTGGAAAGCACTACAAATCAGGGCACTACAAATTTTCCCCCTCTGCCAGAGAGTTGGTTTTTAAACACTTATCAGTGTACCACTGGGCTTAAAAATTCACCTTCTTTAACATTTGGTATTTTAATGTTCAAAATATTAAAAAATAGATGGCCTAATTTGATTTGTGAGGGAGGATGTAAGGCTACAGTTACAATGGAAGCTAGTGGCTTGTTACAGAGGTTTCAGAAGGACAGAAGGCACTGAGGCATGAGACTAGATGATGCGCCAGGAGCCCTGTGCCACTCAGACTTGAGACTGGTAAAACTGATGCACCCAGCTTAAGAAATGAGACCCTTGATTTTGGCAAGGAGTGCCCATAGATGGGAAATCAGAAGATATTTTAAAAGACAGAAGCTGAACAGTCATCTAATAGTCTAATAGTGTTTCTCTTTTCTGGGTAGATACACATGGTCAGACGCTGCTGACAAACCGTAAGGATGAAGTATGCTAAAAACACACATTTAAAGGTCTTTCAACTTTACAAATACTTCTGATTATAAAAATGTATAAATATTTATTTTAGGTTTTACTGGGTGCAATTATTTTTAAGACTTTTAAACAAGTTAGCAGGGCTTCAACACTATCAGTTCTTTATTTGGGGTGTCTGTCAGCAAAAACATCTCAAGTAAGAAGAATGGTATGCCAGAATGTGTGTCAGTATTAACAGTTCTCTAGCTTGTGTTGTTGTAATCTTAGCAGCAATTCATAAATATTCTATAGAACACATTGCTGAAATATAACTTCCCACTTAAAAAAAAGTTTAACAAAATAAACACATATTTTTTTTGTGAGACAAATAAACGCATGTATATATATGTAACTAACATCTAATAGAGTTCATATAAAAGTATCTATTAGGGAAGAAACAATTCTCATAATAAATTACCACATTCCTTTATTAAAAGACTTTAGCAACAGATGATAGTAGTGAATTGTTATTACTATACCTTTAAAAAATATATTACATATTAAATATTTTTAAAATAGTCACTGATCAGAAGTTAATCTAACATTTCTACTTTTTTCTATTACTACACAATTGATGATTAGTATATGGGCTAGCACAAATATTAAATAAAGCAACTTGACAGTGAAATTCTACTGCCATTCAGTGTTATTAATACTGAATTAAATATAAAAAATATTAAAAATAATCAGATGGTACAGCAGTTCCTTTAGGCATTTCCAGTGACTAGATCATGATTCATATTTCACAGGATTTTAGGAAACCAATAGTAAACACATTCTAAAAACCTAATATATGAATAAAAATTGAGTGAGAAATTTTGGGCCAAAATATAAGGTAATCATGCTCAGAAATATTATTTTAAAATTCATATTATCAAAGTATTTAGTCAACTTCCTAATCTTCTTAAAAATTAAAAATATTTTTATTAGAAACAAATTATAATGTATCATCTTAAGCAAATATATTAAAAATTATTGTAGTGAATACTTTTGATAATACACCATATAATGCTGCTTAGCAGCATTTTCCAAACTGTGCTCTGAGAAACTAAAGTTTCCAAGAAATGTTTACAGGTATTCTGCAGAAAATTAGCAAACACTACAAATCTTCACTCTATCCCCACCTTCACAGTGTCCATTAGATATTAAAGGTTCTGAAGTTCAGTAGTGAAGAAACCTAACTTTGTTGAATCCATCGTATCCTATGCTTATTCACCATAAAATTTACTTTGCACAAACCATTTTTGAAAATTGCTCCCTGGTTGTTTATATACATTCTGTAACCACCCGCCGCATCTTTGCCTAGCACACAGATGTCAGTACATTTTTGTTGTCAGTATATACTGCTGACTAAATGAATAGATGAATGTGTTTTATCTTGTGTCATTTATTCCATTCTAGCTCACTAAAAGTAGTTTGGGTGTGACCAAGAACTGTGGAACAACTTAGGAGTTTATTGGTAATGAAGGAATTGGCTTCTACAAAAAACAAATAAGGTACATGACACCTTATAAGTAAAAGTAGGAAAATACTGTACCAAACTTCGTTTTGTTTTATTTTATTATTATTACTATTTTGGCCGTACTGCATGGCAGGTGGGACCTTAGTTCCCTGACCCGGGCCCTCAGCGGTGAAAGTGTGGAGTCCTAACCACTGGACCTCCAGGGAATTCCGTGGTTTGTTTTAAATAACAAACTAAACAAACTTTAAGTAAATAAATCTTATTTGGGGTAACTACTGAGAAAGTATAAAGGAAAAGTAAATAACAGAATGCAGTTTACAGTTTAATTGCAGACGCAAGCAATTTTAGAGTTTACAACGGACCCGAGCGGATGTCATTTCATAGCATGAGGATGGATTGTTAGCGTTCAACACATAGATGATAGCTTATCTTCCAGGCTTATTTTCATCTAATTTCATAGAGGCTGTGACACAAACCTATTTACCCAAACCTTCCATTATATTCAGCAGTGTCCTGAAATGATCAGTTTTGAAAGTGAACTAATGTGAACTAATTAGTGAACTAATCAGTTTTGAAAGTGAACTCAAGCTTATCTTATTACTCTAAAGTACAGGATAATATGAACAATAAAAATCATTAGACACTGAACAGCATTTTTTTTTTTTTTTTTTTTTTTTGCGGTACGCGGCCCTCTTACTGTTGTGGCCTCTCCCATTGCGGAGCACAGGCTACGGACGCGCAGGCTCAGCGGCCATGGCTTATGGGCCCAGCCACTCCGCGGCATGTGGGATCTTCCCGGACCGGGGCACGAACCCGTGTCCCCTGCATCGGCAGGTGGACTCTCAACCACTGCCCCGCCAGGGAAGCCCCATGAACAGCATTTTTATACAAATAAAATTTAAAAACATCTCAGTCAGTTGTCTGCACAGATTCTCATTTGTAACGGAGCTGTTTTATCTTTGGCATAATTTACTCAATTTATCTGATCATATGACTGCTTTGCTTTAAAATTTTTCCTTAAAAATTTTACAGCTAAGACTGCACTAATTTACTTTACCAAATACATTGATAAAAAATCTTCCTTCCTCTGAAAAATGTCGATTTTGACGTAACAGCCTTTTTCCTTTCAAAATCGAATAGACAATTAAATGGTATTCATATGCACAAAAATTTAAGCCAAAAATTCAGACTCATAGGCAAAAACATTAAATACACTCTGCTCTGCCAAAGGAAAAATCTTGGCCTCTATCCACATTTATAAAGCAACATATAAAATATATATACTAAATCATCTCTGATTAATTTCTCTCTTCCCTTTTGACTTGTAGCTATAGCTGCCAATCATCACCTCATTTGCTTATTGACATTAATGTACTGCTAGAGAACTAGGCTGCAAGTATAAAACCATAGCTGCAAGAAGTAGTGTTTTGGCAACAGCTAACATTTTGTTAAGGGTCATTGACAAAATTTTTGGAGTGGCTAAAAAAAGTTCTGAAGTAGCAATATTAAATGTGCTAAATGGGGGGAAACTAACATGCAACACTAATAAACGTGTGATAAATGGCTTTGAAAATGAAAATTACTCTGTTAGTAATAGACATCCTTTTATACCTTAAAGTAAAAAATGAAAAGCCAAACATTCATTAATAATATATATGGTAACCAAATGTATTTTTTATTGACTCTCCTTGGTTAGTATTATTACACTAGCAAATATGAGTTTTCAGTCTCTAATTCCTAGGAAACACCAAAAAATAGAAATATTTCTGAAAAGAAGTGTTTTTCTTTGCTACATGTTGGTTCAAAATTAATCACTCCGAAGGAGAGGAAGAATATTAACTGTCTAAACGTTTTGCTACATGTTGTCTATTTTTAGGGTCTTATTTCAGAGCCATTTAAATTGAGAGGATCCTTTAATTATGCTCCCAGAGTCAGGAACATACCTTTTATCTATTATGAGCCACTGGGAAGATAATTTGTCTTACCAAAATTCTAAGATAATTATAAAAAATTTAAAAGTCAGTTGACAATGCTAGTAACAATGGGTCATCTGGCTTCAAATTTTAATGGATAGTCTATATAGTCTCTCTTATTAAGGGAACCCTTGTACACTGTTGGTAGAAATATAAATTGGTATGGCCTTTATGAAAAGCAGTATGGAAGTTCCTCAAAAAATTAAACATAGAACTTACCATACGATGCAGCAGTCCCATTTCTGGGTATACATCCAAAGGAAGTGAAACCAGGATCTGTAGGGTGCACCCCTACATTCATTTCAGCATTATTCACAGATTCACAATAGCCAAGTTGGAAACAACCTAGATGTCTGTCAATAGATGAATGGATGAAGGAAATATGGTGTTTGTGTGTTGGTGGGGGGGGATATGTATAAAATGGAATATTGTTCATCCTTAAAAAAAAAAAAAAGGAAATCCTGCAATTTGCAGACCACATGGATGAACCTGGAGGACATTGTGCTAAGTGAAATAAACCAGACAGAAAGAAAAATACTACATGATGCCTGTCCAAACACCTAGGGCTTGTCTCTGATTGGTTCCCCCCCATCCCCTTCATCCTCCAGACAAATTGCAAACTGTTCGAAACAGGATGTTGAAGGTGCGGATTCCCCAAGGGAGGAGATTGTTAGGAAAGAGGCCGGTGGGGAGAACCCGAGCACCAGGAGATGAGGGGATGAAGGGCGTTTTCCAAACTCTTCCCGATCAGACGATGTACCATCCTCTTTGTGTCCCATGCATGTTTCAGCTGTAGGAAGGTTCCCCTGCACCTGGAGTTTTGGGATCCATGGAATTGGGGGCCAGGAAGTATTACTCTAAAGGGGCTGCATTTGCTGACCCATCCTCACCAATTCTCTCAGCCCCACGAGTGTCCAGTCTTAGGTCTCATGCAGCTGTGGGTCTAGTGCGGTCAGTCCACATTGCATTACAGCCCCTGAACGTAATTTGTAAGTGTTTTCACTGTCTCACTGTCTTTGTATTTCTTTTTTATAATTTACTTTATAATGGTGTATAGCTGATTTTCAATGCTGTGTTTCTTGCTGCTGTACATCCACTTGATTCATTTCCAGAGATACATCAATACATGTTTTTTCAGATTAAAAAAAAAATACTACATGATTTCACTTACATGTGGAATCTAAAATTGTCAAATTCATAGAAGCAGAGAGTATAATGGTGGTTACCAGGGACTTGGGAGGGAGAAATGGGGAGAGGCTGGTCAAAAGGTACCAAGTTTCAGTTATGCTGATGAATAAGTTCTGGTGATCTATTGTACAACAATGTGACTAGAGTTAACAATACTTTTTACTTGAAATGTGCTAAGAGGGTAGATCTTAATGTCACCACCCAAAAAATGTGTTAACTATCTGAATAGACAGATAGGTTAATTAGCTTGGATGTGATTTTTTTTTCACAATGTATATGTATATCGAATTATCAATTGAATAATTGTATACCTTAAATATATACAATTCTAAATTGTCAAATATACCTCAATAAAAAAGAAAAAATCCAAAATTCTTGTTATGGTAAAACAGTTTTGTTTTCTCTGAGTCAGTAAAATACTGTCCTTAATTTTAAAATCCAAATGGTAAAATGAGAAAGATTATAAGCTGAGGACAGGTTTGAATGTGGTTTATAAAATTAGGAATGGGCAAACCTGGGTTAACTAACTGATTTGAGAATCTCCTCAGAGGTCGCACATTCGGTCCACAAGCCAAATCCAGACTGCAACTTAAAAATGGTTTTTACATTTTCTAATGGCTAATAATAAATAACTCAAAAGAATATTTTGTGACACATGAAAATTACATGAAATTCAACTTTCAGTGTCCAGAAATAAGAGTTTTATGGGAACGTGGCTACACGTATTCACTTATTTGTCTATGGTGCCTTCCACATTACAATGGCAGAGTTGAGCTGTAGCAGCAGCAGAGACCTATGCAGTGCTCTCATAATTTTGCACTACTGCTCAGCGCGTTACAAACTGTAGTGATAGTTATTACTACCAACATTTTGAATGCCACACATACTGTCATTCCACAGTATTTCAAATTTTTTTATTACCAGTGCATACCGATAATGTCGGAACAACAAAAAAGTAGACTTCAAGTGTCATGTGTTTAAGGCACGGAGGAGTATGGATTATTTTGTTATCGAATTAGATGGCAAAGCATGGTGTCTAAAATGCAAAGACCCTGTAGCTGCTCTGAAAGAATATTATACGCGGTGGAATTACCACACTAAGCACTCACCACAATATTTTCAATTCATAGGAATGTAGTGGCCAGAAAAGTTAGAAAATTTAAAACAAGGTATCTCATCACAGCAGAATTTCTTTACAAAAATTAAAAAATGAAAATAAAGCTACAGCCAAGGTAAGTTTCTGAGTGGCTCATTTGTTAGCCAAGCAAGGAAAGCCACTTACCAATGGTGAGTTAATTAAATTGTTTTTGATTCATCAGCTAAAGAAATGTGTCCAAAGTAAACTTGCTTAAGACTATTAAATTAGCCTTTTGGCAAGAACAGTTGCTCAAAGAATTGAGAACATTGAGAACAACATCATTAGTCAATAAAAAACCAAGGCAAATGATTCTGAGTTGTTCTCCTTGGCTCTTGATGTGTCAAAAGGTGTTATTGATACTGCTTAGTCATTATGATTTATTTGATGAGTCAATGCCAAGGTTGAAGGGACTGAAGAGTTGGTTTCTATGAGTCGTCTGCATAGGACAATTATGGACAAGAATATTTTCTAAGAAGTTAAGAAAACATGAGCTCAGTATAACCTGAAGTAGAATCTGCTAAGATGTGTTACAATTTGTGGTGGTAAAAATATGTGTGGGGTAAACAAGGGCTTAGTTGGTCAAATTTACAAAGTTTGTGAAAATGCAATGTTTAAAACCTACGGTTATGTACTGTATTATTCATCTGCAGGTACTCTGTGGAATATGTATGACTCGATCTTATGTTACTGAACTAGCAGTGTCAATGGTGAACTTCATCTTACCGTCATCAGCTGTTATTTTTCATCAGATGTAGAAGCTGAATATCCTCCCACACAACAGTCTGTTGGCTGAGCAGTGGTAGTTTCATTGTTGAGTTTTTGAGATCAGAGCTGATAACTGAGATTTTTCGGAACCAGAAGAAATGCACTCAACCAATATTACAGAATACTGAACGGCTTTGTAATTTAGCTTCTGTTGCAGCCTTGATAATGTTTTGTAATGAATGCAACCAAAAACGGAAACAGTGCGCAACAGTGAGAATAGCTACTCGCACTGTAGGTGGGATTCACTGGGATTCAGAGAAAAGCTTCCAACTCAAGGAGAACTGTAGAGTGGTGCTTCTCAAAGGGTGGCCCTCAGACCAGCAGCATGAGCATCACCTGACTATCATTAGAAACGCAAATTCTACTGAATCAGAAGCTCTGGAGGTGAAGCCAGCAAAACAGTGCTTAGATGTGAAACGGACTACCGTAAAGTAATTTTGACGACAACTAACAGTGTTTGAATCATGAAGTCATGTCAAGCTGCTTTATATACTTCCTGTGCTATCAAAGGTAAGATAAGCGGCAGGAGCTCTATTCTCACATGAACTGGCAGCAGATATACTTTCTGAGCTCAAAGGATATGTCCGGGACCTCAATGCAAGTGTAAAGGAAATACCCATTTGTCAAAATCCATTCAATTATGCAATTGAGGAGCTTCCACCTAACCTTCAACCAGGAAGTGAGTCGGGGAGTGAGTAATCTGCAATGTAATAACATTCTAAAAGAAAAATATCAAGAGAAGAAAGAACCTAATGGAATTCTTTCAATGCCTTCCAAGTGATAATTATGCTCCATGAAAATCATCTTCTCGTGGATTAATGTAAGTATCTGGCAATACTTATCTGTATGAAAAGATATTTTCAAAAACAAAATATGTAAAATCTTACTATCGATCAACATTAACAGATGAATATGTACAATCAATTTTGATGACAAGAAATATTAACATTGAATCCCAATTAAGTGAAATGTCCTCCCCCAAAGTATTTCTTTCTTCTTCTTAGTAGAACTGTAATACAAAAAACTGTTCTCAATTATTCTTATGTTTTGAATTCTGTCAATAAAAATGTTGTGGAAATTCATTTTCTCTTTAGTTACATAAGTACTTACATAGTGATTTCCATTTTGCCTCTTAGCCCACAAAGCCTAAAATATTTACTATCTGGTCCTTTACAGAAAATTTTTTGCTGACCTCTGCTCTAGAGCCAGATACTACCTGGACACTTTTAGAAGCATGGACTGAATGAACTGTCTCTACAGCTGGATGGCTTGAGTCTGTATGCTGCTGGCTCTGCCATTAGCAGCTATGGAATCATGAGTAAGTTCTTCAATCTTTCTCTGCCTCACCTGTAAATGGGAGTACGCAATGGTATCTATTTTACAGGGTTGTTAAGAGGACTGAGTTAGTAAATGCAAAACACAGGAAAGAGTGCCCGGCACAAAGTAAGTATTAACTCAACGGCAGCTGTTAGCTTAAGACAAAAGCACTGCTTCACCCAGTTGGTAGTCCAATTATAAATCTCATCCTCCTAAAACGTCCACTGAATAAAATATTCATTCCTGGGTGAAAAGAAAATCCAAATGCATGAAGCTAATAATAGAGGATAACCAAGCCCTTTTCCAACTGCCCTTTGCTTCTGCCATCAAATAGAAGACATCGTGGGGCATACCAACAAGACAGCAGCTCTCATACAATGGTTTCTTACGTGGAGGAGACTGGATTACTATTTTAATATTTTAAATGTCACGTATTACATTCTTTATATTCTATAAAAGAATAAACACAGTACTACTAGTAATTTATAACACTTATAATTTTAAAATTTGACATATGGCTTAATTCAATAATATATTCTTATTCATTATTTACTGAATGCCTACTATTTTCCATATGTATAAATCCACTAGCTTTACTTTGGGGGTAAAATGCTTTCAGATATGTACTATTGAGAGTATCCTCAAAAATTTCCTAGAGATATATATTAACTGTGCTAATTTTTAAACTAAATATGCTTTTTCTTAAATGACTACACCTTATAGCAAGAAATTCTAGACTAGTGCTGTCCAATATGATAACCACTAGCTTCAGGTAACTACCGAGTACTTGAAATGTGGCTAGTACAACTGAGGGATGGAATTTTTAATTAAATTTAACTAAAATTAAATAAAATAGCCACATGTGGCTAGTGGCTGCTGTATTGGACAGCAGAGTTCTACGGGATCACTCTAGGATGTGTGGATATTGGAAATTAACATTTTGCCCTGTGTGGGAAAACAAATTTTGTTACACTATATATTTAGTATTAGTTTGCTATTCAAAACAGCCCTGCCTTTTCATTCCAGAAAATATTTTCTGTCTACTTTCTTAGCAGCAGAACTAAATCAATTTACTATTTGACAAAACAATGTTTGTTTGCTTTGTTTTCTCCACTGTCCCTGATTTCTAATTATTTAAGGTGCTGGGGCAGAGAAAATAAAATAAAATAAAATCCACATATAATTCAGAAGTCTTAAACCTTTCCCTCTGGCAAATTTTTAAGGCATCTGCTGAACAGCTGGAAAACTATTTCATTTAATAGTTTACCTCGTGTTCTTGATTATGCCCATATTTTACTACTGTTATTATCCAGTAGTAAAATAGATAAATATATCAGAAGAAAACTGGAAAAACTGAAAACTTTCAAGTTGAAGAATTAGTGTATCAACGTAAAATATAATCTTAACAGATAAAAAGTAAGATTCTTTCTCCAACCAACTCTGACAATTTTGTACATACCAAAAGAAATACTGGCCAGGTCATAAGGCTTATAATTAATAAGGCATCTTTACATGGAAGTGTGAAAAATTAACTTTATTCTTGCATAAATATCATGATATTTTATTGTTCAAAGTGCTCCTTTCAAAATAAGTTAAAATATTTCCATATTACTCTTTTATTAAACATCTAGTTATTGACTAAAGCACAATATCACTGATTAACATAAGACAAAAATAATATGAGCCACTCACATATTCTTGAAGGAAAGTGCTTACAATATTTTGTGAAAACATTTGTTTACATCACTGATTTAATGATTTAATGGACATTTCCATATTTTTCTTTAAAATCCACAAATGTCTTAAGATATTCCCACCATTATAAAAACTAAACAAAACCAACCCCAAAACAAAACCCTACAAAAGCACATTAATTTTATTATAAGACATATATGAAGTCACTGAGTAAAGCTCTTTTTTATAAACACTTTTGGAAAGCTCACATTGAGTTCTAGCACAGCTCTATTATCAATCTGTGAACAGAAGGACACATCAAGTAAGGAAAGATCTTTACAAGATTCCAGGAGTTTTCTTAAAGATGCTGGACTTACCATTCTTGTTCCTGTTTAAAAAAAAACAAACAAAATATTATATAACACATATAATATCCTGATAAAAGTCCCTTTTTATTATTTAAAATACACTTAAAATAGACTTTTACAAATTAAAAACATTTCTTAAAACAAGACTTCATATTGAAATAGTCCTGTTAAAAAAAATAAATAAATTTCCCAGCCAAATTGGTATCTAGGACCTGAATTTTGTCAATCTCTACCCATTCTTATCTTCATTCCTACCTCCTACCCTTTCCAATCAGCTCCTCCAGACTTTCCTATTTCTGTTCACCCCAGTTCAAAACTGTTCGCACATCTCATTTTCCTGAACCCATGGGTCAAATCAGACAGCAATACTTAATGATTCAACCTCTAATTCCATGCAGTGCAATTACTGAGCAACTACCCTGTAGAAACTTGTTTCAGGCACTGGAGATACAAAGATGAGTAAGACACGTGTCTGCCTTAAGGAACTCATTGACTAGAGTTGAAAGCAAATAACTACAACACAATTTGATAAGTTCTACAGTAAGTGGTAGGTATAAAATGTCATTACTGGAAGACAAATGATGGAAGATGAGTACTATTTAGCCCATGTTAAATCTGAAGTGATTATGAGATATTCGGATGGGTTATAAATCATATAAATTATGTAAAGCACCTGATGCACGGCAGGCACTCAATAAGTACCAAATATCACTAGGCTCTAAGATGTCATCTGTTGTAACTATAGCTTTTCTAAGGAGAAAAAAAAATCATCACAATCGTATTACACATATATACCTGGGATGGGGATTAAATGTTCTGAAACACTAGTCTATGCCTTTTTCTCTGAGAAATCCTTTCTTCGCCCCTCCCGCCATGAGAAGGGAGAAGTAACTATACTTCTACCAGAAGCTGTAACTATACTGCTACCCTGGCTGCGATTGGCCCCATGATAAACCAATGCAGATTCTCCTGGGAATTTAGAATTGGGATTCAGTAAAGCCTCCAGTGCCCATTTGATCTCTTGAACTAAAGACATGGAAAACTGGGTCAGGGCTGCTATATTTAGCCATGTGTACCCAGAGGAACAGAGATGGCCAGCATGACAAGAAAAGAACAAAGCAAAACCAAAGGGAGAAGCAGACACAAACGTCTCTGTAAGTGTACAGCGGCAGAGGGTGTGGCTTAGGGACAGGGGCCTGAGTATGCAGGATAGGAGAAGGAACGAAAAAGAGAAAAAAGCTTCCTCGCCTTTTGATGGTTTTCCAGTCTCTCCTGAGGTCTGACCATACCCAGTTTCTACCCATGGGATCTGAGATGGACACCTGTATCTTCATAATAATCGCCTTTTTCGTATGCTTAAGTTATCTTGAGGGGGTTTCTGTTATATAAGATCAGAGAACCTCACCTAGGCCATTTGGCTCTGTGGAGATTTTCACCTAGGGCTGTGACTTTTTTCTATTTGCCAGTCTTGGTCATTAGAATCTGAGTTTCCTGATAAATTAGGAGTTCCTAAAGCCTAAGAGAATGCCAGGGAAGGAAGTCAGAGATTGAACATTTAACTGGGCTAGGGTCACCTGTCCTACGTTTCCAGGGTACTTTGTGCTGTTGTTTTGTTATCCACTTAGGACACAATTTTGTTTTCAGTCAGCTTGCTCCTTCAGGGCACTGAATATCTCCAGTGTTTAAAATAATGCCAAACATAGTATATGCTCAATAAGTGTGTAATGAATGAAAAAATGAAGGAATGGTGGTTAACTGTCCGATGCCATCACCCTGGTATAGACCCTCGTGAGATGGATTATTGAAGCTAATCTCTTTGATTTTGATTTCTTCCTTCTCCAATTCACCTACTACTCATTTCCAGATAAGTATTCCTAAAACACAGCTCTAAATAATATCACTCATATCCCTAATTAAAACCCAGTAAAACCTCTTCCTTGTTTAATTTTGTGCATACTTCTCATCCTGGTGCTCAAAACTCTCCAGGATACCCTCCATTATACCAACATTCTAGATCAAATTAGACTGCCTATTCTCTCAAGATATTCTGTACTTTTAACACCTTTGCTTTCGTTTCATGCTATTCATGCTGCCTAAAATGCCCTTCTCCCCCAATTTCCTGCTCACTTTTTAAGGATACCTTTCAAATATCTATTAATTAGCCTTTTAAATTAGGCTTTTCCTTATTTCTCTGATCATATATATACTCTCTTTTCTTTGAGCCCCATCAAAGTGGACTTGCTTCTGGCTTGCATTACAGTTACTTATATGCTTGTTTTATTCCTTCTTGCTAGGTTTTCAACTCCTGAAGAGAGGGACTGTGTCTTATTCGGCTTTGTACTGATCGATAAGTACGTTTAGTATGACGAAGATTTGCCACTTAACATTCATATGTGCTAATCACAAAATGACAAATAAAATAATGAATATCAGCATGGTTTAACTAAGAATCCTTTTTTTAAAAAAAAAATAAGGATTCTAACACTAAACGATGAAAGGAGACCAAAAACAACAATAAAAGTAAAGAAAATATAGCACAGTGGTTAGAAGCATAGACTCTGGTTCAAGTCCAGATTCCTTACTAGTTATGAGCCCTGGGCAAATCCCTTAACCTATTTCCACCCGTTTCCTCCTCTGTGGCTAATAATAATATCTACCTCATAAGGTTGTTGTGATGATTAAATCAGTTAATATATGCTCAGAACAGTATAAAGCACGCAGTCATGTTGTTGTTAACAATATTAATTATTGACTACTAGTGATATTACTTTTTATTGTGCTCTTTATATTTGAAATAAGATGTTCCAATATATTCGCATGACAGTCATCTTGCATCGGTAATTAGATTTGACATAATAAATAATGATACTGCCTTGCTCTTACGCTCATGAAAGTCACAAATGTCTTCAAAAAGAAGTCTTTATACTTCGTACCTGCTTTTCTTTTATGTCTCTGTCAAGTAATTCATACATTTATAGACCAAACTTAGGCCACCTGACAACGGAACCCACTGCTCATCACAACTGTGCTTTTGTTTTGGGATCAGTGTTACCGACTTCTCTGGTAGCATCTCTTTCAGATACTGGCTACTCTCCATCTCAAGTGTATGTTTTTGGGTTTATTTGAGGGTTTTTGGAGGGAGAATTGTAAACTAGATTTTAAACAACAATGGCACCATCCTCTGAAGTGAAGCCTGATGCAATTAGTGATCATTTTAAAAGGCCCTTGACTGCCTTTCCTCATTGTCCCTGTGAATTCATGACTTTTTCTTGAATGTTTCAAAATAATTACCTTATTAAAAAAAAGTCTAGGCTAATTCAAGCGGGAAGGTAGATAGGCAGGCAAAGAAACAAGCAAGGTAAGTGGTGTGGTGTTTTGAAAAGACAGTACTGACTGTGGAGACAAAACCCTTGTATGTGAACCCTTGCTCTGCCACATATTAATTGCTGGCTCCAGTATCCTCATCTATGAAAAGACAATGATACCCAGCTTCCTGAGCGATGAAGATTAAGGAGAATATAACACAGATGAAGTATCTAGCCTAAAGTGTACATATAATAGGCAAGAATTTCTCCCTAAGTTTTTTCAGTCAACTGTTTTTATTGATTTTTAAAATGTTATTTGTTTTTATTGAAGTACAGTTGACTTACAATATTGTGTTAGTTTCAGGTGTACAGCACAGTGATTCAGTAATTTTTGCAGATTATATTCCATTATAGGTTATTATAAGACACTTGATATAATTCCAGTGTATATATCCTTGTTGCTTATCTATTTTATATACAGTAGTTTGTATCTGTTAATCCCATATGCCTAGTTTCCCCTTCCTAAATTTCTAAGCAAGAATTTCTGCCTACAAGGAACTTGAATAAGTAACATGCAACTATATAAGCAACATCTACAAATGTACCATAAGCCTGGACTGTGGAGAGATTTTAACTGAAACTACAAACATAAGTGTTGAAAATCTTCAGGTTTCCCTTTGGTTGAATGTTGAATAAACAGTAAAGGATATAATTAGCACTTCAAGGACTAATCTGCTAGTATTAATAGATTACTAGCAACACAGCGCGAGTGCTATTCGGGTTCGCCACCGTGTGGGCAATTACAACCGTGGCGTTGCTAGCACTTCCGGCCAGTGTCAGAAGTAACAAAATATCACAGGGTTTCTGGCTGTAAATTGCAAAAAAGACACAAGGAATCCCAGCACTGGGAAGGATTTTCAATAGCTCTGCCTTAGGGCAGAACTATTCCTAAAAACTAGAATCATCAGGGATGGAAATTTCACAAGATTCCTTAATCAAGAATTTAACATCAAGAAGCCATATGTGTGTGTGTGTGTCCTGAATTCATTAAACAAACGGATTAACTTCTTATCTGTCAATAATAATAATAGAGAACACAGCTCACACAAATTCTCACTCTTCTTACTAGACCAAGAATTATGGTTATTTAGAGCTTTCTCATAGGTTCAACTATAAAATTCTGTTACTGCCCTCACTCTTTTACTTAAGTACAGTTATAATTATCAGGACAACATTTTTATTGTATCCAAGAACTTCTTTTCTCCCTATAAAAAGTCTGAGGTTAGTTTTTATGTCAAGGCTTTAAAAGAAATTTATAGATTGTATCCTTACCTAGTATGTCCAGTTGGCGTAATCTGGTACAATTACATGCTAGTTCTTCAATGTCTGTGTCACACACAGACCTGTTAGCTGTTAGAAAGAGTTTCTGCAAGTTTGGAAGCTGGCGTGCCAGTTTGGCAAAGCAGCCGGTGCTGCTCTGCAGAGTAGGGCACCATCCGAGGTCAAGTTCCTCCAGAAGTGGACACCCAGAAGCCAGCTCTGCTATCCCGTTCTCAGTAATGTTCTTACATCTCCACAGATCCAGAGTCCGGAGTTTTTTACACTTGGCTCCTATCATGCTAGCTATCACGTCATAGTCTTCAATCTGGAAATCAAATAATTTCAATCTTTCCCATATTATGCTCAGAAACACAAACTGTTTTGAGCACGTTAAAGCATTCTTAATCATCTCCTGTTGTTTGCTTCTGTGCAAACATACCCACACTGTCATTAACACAGATGTGCCCACTCATCTCACAGACCTGCCACCGTTTCGTAAAACAGCGAGAGTAATCACTTACTTAAAAATCCATTTAACAGAATTCCAGACAGAGGACGTTAATGAATGAAATCCCAAAGCAGTCTGAAATCCTCAGTCCCTCTTAAAGAATTTGAGGATTATGTATTGTCCTTGTATGCCTCCCATTTTGACGGTAGCTGTTGCTACGTTGATATGTAAGATCTCCCTGATAAAGGTATGCACTTAGCTAGGCTCTAAAATAGTAAGTGAATATGCTGATGGTACTAATAAGGATACTCGTTTTGGGTTAAAGGAGGCATTTGGGGACTGAAAATGCAACCTGAAAAATAATTTAGATTGTGATAAGTTAGCTGCTGTCAGTTATTGGAGGTGTCCAATGATTTACCTCATGATCGTGGGATAAGCTTCTACTATTCAAGAATTAAACATTTCAGTTCATGGGCTTTGAATGTTTTAATAATGTTTCTTTAAACAGATTCTTTTAGGAGTTTCATTTGATTTTGTTATAATCAGGTATCAGCATTATCATCAGAAGTCAAAAGGAAACGAAACAGCAAACATTTCCAATGATTACTTCCTTTTGTCCATTTGTTTATTCATATTTTCATCTCCGATGTGCTGGGAGCAACAGTGAATCAAAAAAAAAAAAAAGACTGTGTTCACATTTCTTGGAAAGACATACAGACAAATAAATGAGCAAAATAAATTCAAAGAGTGATAAGTAAAACAATAAAACAGGGTGACATGAGAGTGATCAGAGTGGCAGAGGTTGAGGGAGGGAGTGGTGGCTGCCGGGATCTCCGGGAATGAGCGTGGCTCATTCAAGGAACAGAAATATGATGGGTACACGGCCCAAGGGGAGTGAGAGAGAGGGCAGGCTGTGAAGCCAGAGAGCTACGCAGGGGCCAGGCCATCAGGCCGTGAAGGACTTTGAATTTTTATTTTAACTATAAGGAGATCAATGGAGGGTTTGAAACAAATATGATTCACATTAAAACAAAAACCCCTCGGGACTCTGGAGGATGGTCTAAGGTGGGTATGAATGGAGGAGGAAGCCCAGTGAAGAGGCCTGCACTAGCGCAGAGGAGAGGTGCTGGGTCTTGGATCAAGGTGAAGCAGTGGCATTGGAGAAGTGGACAGGTTGGGGGCTATATTTTGAGTCAGAACCAAAGAGCTGATAGATTAGATACAGTGGTGATGATTTCTAAGGTTCTGCAGGAACAATCATGCAGAAGACCACGAGAAATCGATTTGGGTAAATACAACTATCTTCTTAAGTGAGTGCACCCAAACAACACAAAACTGTAGCTTTGATCATTAGTGCAGCCAATTAGCTTCTTTAGGAAGAAGCAAATTAAAAACTTTCCAAAACCCATGATTCTGATTGCTATTATTTTGATAGTCAAAAATAAAATATCAAATGAATCATCCTGCCTTTTGGTCAGCTGACAGGAAAGAAACTGAAATAAACATGGTACTAAAGTATCAACCAAGAGCTGTCCGTGTTACTGTCCTGGTGAACCCAGACCTGCTGTGAAGAACAGTACCTCTGTGACAGTATGAAATGTTTCAATCATCACGTTAGTAGCAGTATCAGCAATATTAGCAGTATTTCTGAACTTCGAATGTCAAGTCCTTAAAACTTCATTTCCTGGCAAATAAATATCAATTGTAACAATACTGGTAACTACATACTTTAATTTAAAAATGGCCTATTTATCTGAAGTAGCATTTCCCATACCATATTACATAATAATAGATGTAACATGAAAAAATGGGCTCATTGGTCAGGTAAAGTTGGAAAACACTGGTTTAAGCAAAGGCAAACTGTTTCTTTATTGTAGGACATACCATTGAAAACTCCAGGGGGAGGATATAGGAGCATCGTTTCCTAATTTAGACCCAGAATTCCTATTCCCCCTTCTTTCCCCCTACAATACACAACTTTTTAACTTGAATATCTTTTAGGACTAATGTTCCATAGGTCAACTTAGGAAAATGCTGACTTCAACTACACCTAACTCCAACTATAAACATACATAATTCCAACTCGAAAGTGTCTGTGATTAGAGGCCTGCTTTTCTAGAGAATGCTGCTCTAGGTTATGCGGACGTAATTAACAGGCAGAATAAGATACCTCTGGCCAAAGTCAAAGCAGGGTCCTTACCAATCTAAAGAAGGCAGGCTAACAATAAGCAAAGTCCAAGTGACAGTAACTGGTTCGTATGTTGTCACAGAAAGTGCCATGGAGTGTCACTGAGCCCATCTAGAAGAGCCACTAGAAGGACCCAACAGAAGCCCATGAAATGCCTTACTAACGTAAAAAGTTGACCAGAAGGGAAACCTAATGCTGAGTTAGTGGGCTCTCAGATTGTTTCCAGAGACCGGGATGGGCCTGAGCCCATACATGGGGTTTAATAAGGCCTAAAAACTTCTCCGATATTGCAACCATCCTGCTTATTCAGGTCTTCCTAATAAGTGGATGCAAAACTGGAATGGTTTAGGATCTCCTGAATCTGCTTTGGGTATGGGGGGGCAGGTAAGAAAATAAAGAGGAATGGATCGCTCCACAGTCAGTTATATTGGGAGATGCATTTCCTGTGAGTGTGCATGCATGCACACACGCACACAGGCTCACACGTATGCACACACGCGCACACACAGAGTTCTCCTGTCCCTTGAGTGCCAGTCTTATTTATTAACCATGTAATTTAGTTGAAAAACATTTAATTCATCCCATGAACTCTTCCAATGACATATAAATTATAATTTTATATCTGAAAGGAGTTTCAAGATTATTTATTCCAACAGTCCCTACGTTTTTGGATTTCACAGACCAGTAACGTTTTAAAGAAATTAGTTCCAACATAGGTTGGTGTCCATCTTTTCATCTTACTCAGTAAGGACAGTGAAACAAACAAAATAAACCTATCTACTATCATCAGCATTTCCAGAAAATAATCTCTGAACTCAAAAACTAAAATTAGCTTTGTGAAAAACTTACCAGACTACTGGCATTTGGGTATGATTGATATATTATTTTGTAAAGAAGCCCAGAGAGCTAAATAGCTTGTCTGAGATAACATCTGGCTTGAGGCAGAACCACACTCTTTGCACCACACTATACTCCTTTCCTTGTTCTCACAGATAAATACTGTCAAAGACAAATTCTCCCATTTAAGAAAAATGTTTTAAAGCGGGTTGCACATAGTTATCCATAAATCTGAAAAGCTGTGGGTGGGTGTGGGGAGGGTCAGGATAAAAGTCACCCATGGGAAGAAAAAGAGAAGCAGCAATTGAGAATAAAGAATTTTCCAATACTTACCATGACACAACTACCCAAACTGAGGTGCTGAAGCTCTGAACAGAAGTTCAAAACGCTGAGCAGGGCTGTTTGCTGCCATCAGGAACCACATCAGAGGCAAATAAGGAAAGGACAAGAAAGTGAAACAAAGAGAAGAGGTCAATTAGACATTAAAGGCTGTCACTGCTTTTCCTGAAATAGAGCTCAAAACCTTGGTTACAAACACCACAAATGCCATTTAATGAGTCCCCAGGTGTTCACACCATTGATTGGCTTGGAGTCAAGGTAATCATTACTTGTCTCCACGTAGTAAGTCCTCACTCTGTATATGATTTTGCGTGCCCTAAAGACACCTATATTCCCTATGACCTCTCAGTGCATTTTCCAAACGTAAGCAATTTGAAAGCCTGGTGAAGACTGAACAAGACAAGCTAAACCAACCCTCCCTCGCTCCAAAAAAAAAAAAAAAGCACCAAGGGTTGGTGACAACTGTAGAACAGCGGCAGCTCTGACATTCACTGATCAGCTGCAGGCTGATGGAACTGCCAATAGCCACCCCAAATCAGGACTGAGCCCGTGACTTTAATGTCAAAGAATTCTCTTTGTTGACAAGGATCCCAACAGCCATCGAGCACCTGTCACTAGCACCATGCTAACTGAAACGTGCACTTTCTAGTCGTGTTCCTGCCATTTCAGCCCATCCATCCTGTGCAATGGAAACGGTCTCACCACTAAAGAAACCCAAAGGTGTCCGAGACTGCTACATAATCATGGTTCCTGAAATATCTCTGAACAGTCAAAATTTCACTTGATGACATGCCTGCCATGAAAAATTTAAAAACGAGCAATGCAAAGCATTCAGATTTTTAGTTTTTCCTTTTATAAATTAAAAAAAAATACTACACAAACATGTGGCAAACTTTCTAAACATCTGAACTAAATAAATCATATCTAACAAAATTAAGATGATATTATACAGCCTCTGTTTAATCTATTCCCAGTGTTCAGAAGTGAAAAAATTATCAGTTGGGGAGGGATTGAAGAATGTGCCAATGACAACACAAAACATTTATTCAGATTCTTATTGAGAAAATAAAGTAACAAAGTACTTCATTTAAAATAAACTTAGGGCAAAAATAAAATAATAGTAGTTATAATAGGCCCTAGATTGGTACCAAACTTAAGACTAATTGTTTCACTGTTGTGCATTTTTTAAAATTTAAGCAAAAAAAAAAAGTTTATATTGATTTTATGCTTAAGTTTCAACACAACTTATAACATTTATAAGACAATGCCATGTAGCTCTCAGAATGTTGACATCAGAAGAGGTATATGAAGATAAGTTTCAGATTCTCCATAATACTTAGCTATTTTAACATACTGATGGGAAAATGACATTAGGTTTGTTTTTATTAAAGTACCAGATCTTATCACAAAGTTGTTTTATAAGATTTTCCCAGAGCAAGATCCAGAACATAGTAGAGAATTTTTAGAGAGGATTCCACATACTCTTGTGGATAAGAAATTTTAAATTAAAAAAATACATATACATATACCTCATTCATGATTCATGGAAATTGTTTGGTCATTTATATTTAAATTCCTTACAATGAAGAACCTCAAATATGTGACAAGTACAAAAGTCCAAGACAACAAACACCCATGTAGTCACAACTCAGATTTATCAAATCTTAACATTTTGCCTTCTTTGCTTATCTACTCTATTTGTGTATCCCTCCATCCATTCACATACTTTCTCAGAAGTGACCTTTATCATGACTCAGGGTTTAAAAACATGCTTGAAAATTACATAACTTTACTATACATTATGATCACTTTTGAATTAATATTCTCATAATTATGTATCTAAAAAACACCTATGTAAGGGTAGATGCATTTCAAGTCGTAGAAGAGGAATTAATGGCCTATTATACTTATTCAGGCAAATATTTTACAATAACTTATACAGTCTGCATATTAAATTGAGAATTAAAAATACATTTAGGGCTTCACCGGTGGTGCAGTGGTTGGGAGTCCGCCTGCCAATGCAGGAGACACGGGTTCGAGCCCTGGTCCGGGAGGATCCCACATGCCACAGAGCGGCAGGGCCCGTGCACCACAACTACTGAGCCTGCACGCCACAACTGCTGAGACTGCATGCCACAACTGCTGAGCCTGCATGCCTGGAGCCCATGCTCCGCAGCAGGAGAGGCCACCGCAATGAGAAGCCCATGCACTGCAACGAAGAGTAGCCCCCGCTCACTGAAACTAAGGAAGGCCCGAGCGCAGCAACGAAGACCAAACGCAGCCAAAAAGAGAAAAACAAATACCGCATGCAGCCAAAAATAAAATTTAAAAAATAAACAAATTTATTAAAAAAAAATTCATTTAGTAGTAGAATTATCATTTTTCATTCCTACCTTAAAAAAGGAATTAACATAGAACGTAAGAGATTCATATTGAATATCACACATCTTTGCTAAATAAGAGATGTGAGATCAAATGCTGAGACCAAGCTATAAGGGGATAAGGATGACCTTGGAAGGGATGCTGTGAGGAATGTAACAAGAAGTCAAATAGAGATAAATAAAAGGGTTGACTGGTAGCAATGAGGTGAGAAAGCACAAGTTAACGGTTTCCTGACTTTCTCCAGCAGAGCTCAAGATAAGCCAGAGACGGTGGGAGTACCCAGGTATAGAGCACACATCTATAGATCAGCTTGCAATCTCTCCAAATCCAGCTAACCGATTTCCTCCTAGAATATCTTTAGTATCTTCTTTCTCTATTCTATTACTATTCAGAATTAAAGTACTACTATTGATGCTAAAGCAAAAAGGAGAAACTACCTCTTCACTTCCAGACATAAAATGACCTGATTTTAGAGAGACCACAGTCTCAGTGATTTAAAGCAGTTGAGAAAATACTGCTCATGGGCCAAATTCAGCCCATTGGTTGTTTTTGTAAATAAAGTTTTATTGGAACATGGCACACCCATTCATTTATGTATTGTTTATAGCTGTTTTCACACTACAACAGCAGGGCTGAATAGTTATGACAGAGACCATATGGCCTGCAAGGCCCAAAATATTTGCTATCCAGCCCTTTGCAGAAAGAATTCGCCCACCCCCAATTTAAGAAAACAATTCTACCTTAACGAGTACTTGCATCACTTTTACCCTTTTAGAACACACAAATAGATGGATTAAACCTATATTAAGCATACTACAAAAAAAGGTATTCAGAAATAAAAACTGAACAATTTTATGAACCTTTTACTTAAGACTTAAGATATCTTTTAGCTTCCCAAATTGACAAATTCTGCTGGTTAGACCTGTAAAATTCAATATAAGCACAAGAGTAGCTCTATAAAATTAAAACACAATTTAAATAGTTAGCAGCTTTAATAATGCAATGCAGCAGATTCATTTTCAAATGAGTTTGCAATTTTTAAACAAAGGCCAACCTTATTTAAATCACTGTGGAACCGGAGTCACTAAGAAGTGACTGGCTCCATGTTAATTTCTTTTACAAAATTTTCAAAACATACTCTAGGTGAAGCTGGCACCTGGTAGTAGGATTTATGTTCATAAAGAAAGAATCCTTTGGGGACTTCCCTGGTGGTCCAGTGATTAAAAATCCATCTTGCAATACAGGGGATGCTGGTTTGATCCCTGGTTGGGGAACTAAGGTCCCACATGCTGCCGGGCAACTGAGCCTGTGAGCCACAACTAGAGAGCCTGCGTGCCACAACTACTGAGCCCGCACACCACAACTAGAGAGAAGCCTGCGCATCAAAATGAAGAGCCTGTGTGCTGTAACTAAGACCTGACACAGCCAAAATATAAATAAATATTTTTTAAAAAAAGAAATAAAGAACCCTTTTATATTCAACCTAAAATTTACCTTACTAACTCTGTTCAGCAGCCTCAAAATCCAATGGATAACTATTAAGTTATAGAGAATTATTATTGCCTCTACTTGTTACAAGGAAATTTATTAAGAGGTAAAAGAAGGCAGGAATTCAAATTTTCATTGACAGCTTTTTAAGAGATGCTACCCATAAAGTTCAAAATCTCCTATGCTCTACACTACTAAAGTGCTAAGCAAAAATACTTAATAAAGTGATAACTGATACTTATTATACTCACATAAATGGTTTAGATATTCCAGATTTGTAACTTAGTAGAGTTATAATTATGCATACCATAAACATTTTATAATGAGACCTTACATAAACCACATATGCAATGCTGTGTTCATATTTTATATTAATGCAGGTTTATAATTATTATAACTAATTAATAATTTTTGCAATTAAAAATTTTTGCAGTTAAAAATTAACTGTTGCTTATCTTTAATAAAGAATACAACCCTTACTTGTAACACTCAGTATAGGAAGATAGGATCCCAAGTCTGTATTTCTCTAAGTCCTGATTCCTAAGGACTTCCCTGGCAGTCCAGTGGTTAAGACTCCGTGTCCCTGGTGGCTGAGTGGTTAAGAATCCGCTTGCCAATGCAGGGGACACCGGTTCGAGCCCTGGTCTGGGAAGATCCCACATGGGGCGGAGCAACTACGCCCATGCGCCACAAATACTGAAGCCCTCACCCCTAGAGCCCGTGCTCCACAACGAAAGAAGCCACTGCAATAAGCCCGCACACGGCAACAAAGAGTAGCCCCCTCTCCCCGCAACTAGAGAAAGCCCGCACGCAGCAACGAAGACCCAACACAGCCAAAAATAAATAAATAAATAAATAAATAAATTTATTAAAAAAGACTCCGTGCTCCCAATGCAGGGGGCACAGGTTCCATCCCTGGTCGGGGACTAGGATCCCGTATGTTGCATGGCACGGCAAAAAACAAACAAATAAACAAACCATGATTCCTAGAAAGCATCTTAAAGAAACAGATGTTTATATATCACAGACATGCACCAGCTAAAACAGAGAGACTAGTGACATCACCTGATCACAAGTATACTTTCACTGATGATATATTTCAAACATATCACAGCAATAACTACAAGTAATGAGATAGGATTTTATAAAAGTATGCTGATTAAATGAAAATTTATAAATTTACAGAAGAAATACCACCAAAGAAATCCTAAGAACACAATCACTCAATTATTGTAATTGAAGATCCAGCTACATATATGTATGAATTTCTCTTTCTCTAATTTAATTTTTTTTTGCCCCCGTGTTCCAATCTCTAAATTTGGGGAAGGGAAATATAGAGTAAAAGTTGAAGTATTTTAAGACCTATTTAAAGTAGTTGAAACTAACTATATTTAGAATATTTCAATTCAATTACCTTATAGATATTTGCTATAAACCAAATTGTCCTTTTATACAGTTTAAATATATAATACAGTATAGTTTATATACTGATACATAATCACAACTTGAAAATAATATTGTCTTTTATAGGTTAAACCTGAAGATCAGCATTGTGGTAGAAAAGTAAGACTTCTGATTGTTCTCTAAAAAGAGAATGTTCAAGATCATAAATGACATAAATTAATAAACTCTTACACATGCCTTTGAGGAAAAAAAAAGGGAAGTTCTCTAAACCTAACTGTAGACCTACCCTAAAGCACAGTCTCAGAAATTTTAGTATAAGGTTCAAATAATGTGTTAAATTCCAAAAAGCCGTATGTGTGAAAGAACAAAACCTAAGACTAAATCACACACATTTGCCTTGCCCTGTAGTCTCCTTTCAGAGCCTATTTTTACCACTGTAGTGGATCTCTCCTATAATAATACAGTTGAAGACATCTTTGCTCACAGATGACTAAACTGATCAATTTCCATATCAACCCATGATGGATGATGGCAGAGATGTGCAGTCAAAAAGTCATGGCAGTTTGCACACCGGCTGGACTTGACTGTAACCTTACTGCCTATATAAAAGAAAGAATATTTTGATCAGAGGGGTAAGGGTTGGACCACCAAGGGAGCATAGGAATCTGAAGCACACATTGGTTGATTGACACTGTTCATCTAAACGATGCTCAGCTGAAGAGGGTGCACTGGTCCAAAGACTTTATCTATTTTCTTCCAAAAGCATGTCTTTCCTTCCTGTTAAGAGGATGGTATCAATCTGTTTTGTGTTGATGCCTTTAAGCATTTAAGTCACATAACTAATGCTCACTGTTCTCATTCTGAACTCACCAGACAGGTCTTATAACTGTAATTTGGTTTCCCCTGTGACATGCCAACAGTGAGAGAATGTGTTAATCAGCTATCTCTAATGAATGTGTCCTTACCAGGTAGATTTCTTATACCCGGTATACTGGTTACTGTCATGAATGTGGATGATAATGAATCTGACCCCCAAGAAGCTTCTCAACTGTGACTGAATCATAGCCCATCATGCAGGTCACACACACTCAATCCCACCAAAAGGCCTGGTACTTCCCACTGGCACTTCTATAAAGCAATCCAGGATAGAAAAGAAGTAGAGACATATTCTTGCCTGGAGACATAAAGACTTTTAAAAGTTTGTTAGTTTTAGAATATAATATAGTAAAAGTTATTAAAATCTTAATTCTTGATTCTGTTTAAGAACAAAGTAATTATTAATATCTTTTGTTTTATATGTTGTCTAGCTAAACAAATCTGTCTGAAATGGACTGCCTTTCAGGTGACAGCTAATGACAGCCTGCATTAGTCAATTTAGGTGACCAAAGTAGGATCTTCCTGCTTCAATTGTTCCATCTTAGTTAATAATAAGCAGTGGCTCTGGTGAGAGGCCACTCCTTTCCTTAAGTCTGTTAAATGCACTTGCTCTACTAAAAGAAAGACCATCCCTGCTTCTACTTACCAATATACAGGAATGTGTTCTCTAAATCAAATAAGAACGCAGTCAGGAGAATACCATTATCTATGTGTCAGAAAGCAAATTCGTGGCACTAAATCAAATCATGCTGTTTGCAAAAGACAGTTTATGTATCTTTTGTGGGAAAGCTCAGGTGCTTTCATTAACAGACAGGGTGGTATGCATTTTTACTTATATATTCACTCTGCTGGATAAACTGGCACAGAAAAAAGAAACTAGGAGGAGAGTGTTGATATCCAACAGAAGTAGAGATCAGCTACTTTTGTTTGTCTTCTAGCTCCTGAAGATGAAGGCAGTGGGGTCCTTGAAACTGTCATCCCTGCCTAGCAGGTCAAGTAAACAGTTGCTGAACCACATTTATGGATTACTGTCATATACTAGTCCCCTACAATACCTATAATCAGTTTTTGCACTACTTCAGATCCTTTCAATTTATGCTCTATCATTCTTGAAGTGAGGCAATCAAAATTGGATGCAGGTGTTCCATTTATAACTCCAAATTTTAAAAAAACACTCTTGGTTTTCTTGTCTGCTGCTAAGCAACAGAATGACATTCTTACTGAGCTACCTATCATGCCCCATCTCACCCCCAACTTCAGACGTTTTTTCTAAGCAACAGAATGACATTCTTGCTGAGCTACCTATCATGCCCCATCTCACCCCCAACTTCAGATATTTTTTCCCAAACAAAGAAAAGGTAAATAAGCTCAAATTCCTAACACTAATCCAGATTGTTTTAGACAATGCAAAGGACTTCTCTTGAAGTCACTTTTTATGCAATATGTTAAAAAGTTATCCTTATGCTATCCTTTGTAAGTTGTATTAGTTTGCTAGAACTGCCATGACAAAGTACCATAGACTGGGTGGCTTAAACAACAGAAATTAATTTTTACAATTCTGGAGGCTAGAAGTCTGAGATCAAGGTGTCAGCAGGGTTAGTTTCTTCTAAGGCTTCTCCTCTTGGCTTGAAACTGGCCATCTCCTTCCGGTGTTTTCATATGGTCTTCCCTCTGTGTGTGTCTGTGTCCTAATCTCCTCTTCTTATAAGGACACCGCTCATATTGGATTTGGCCCCATCCTAATGACCTCATTTAACTTAATTACCTCTTTAAAGGCCCTATCTCCAAATACAGTCACATTATGTGGTACTGGGGGTTATGACTTCAACATATGAATTTTGGGGAGACACAGTTCAGCCCATGGCACAAGTGTTTACGAATAGGTTGCAGGTATATGTCCCTTCAGGGGTAAAAGAGAATTATATCTTCTACCTTATTTTCAAATGGTTCAGGAAAAATATATGCATATAGTAGGCAAACCTACTTTTTATGCCACTTTTTGTAAGTCTAAAATTATTTCAAAATAAAAGCTTTTTCCTTTTAAGTATTTAAAAGTCTATTTAATGAGTTAAATTTCTATAGCCCTCCTCTCATGAGCATACATCATCATGTATGGCTAAAGAAGTACTTGCAGTTAATGTTTATCATAAATAATAAGAATCTTGTGAATAGAGATGAAAAGGACTAAAGGTACTTAAAGTCTTTCCAATCATTATATACCTCACTGTAGTATAATTACTTCTTTGTCACGAATGGCAGAAGAAACTAAGTACAACTAAAGTTCTCCTTCCTGTTTGTTCTAAGTTCCCATCTTTTGCCTAAAAGTCTTGCCTACACAATTCTAAAAGATCTACCAAATTCAGTAAAAAGAAAATTACTGCATTTAACCACTCATTTCACTAGTTATGCTGGGATCACGCAATAAACAGGGTCTAAATCTCAGCTTGAGGGTCATTTCTGTCTCTCCATCACCTAGTACTATCTTGTTTTTCACCAGGCATACATTTACTGCTCCGCAACTGCTGAAATCCAACAAATGTATACCCCTAACTCTGAAAAGAGGTTATTTAATGATTTTCTTTTTTTGGTTGATGTTATAAGAAGACATTTGCTATTTCTCTGATGAAGCGATTTTTCATCACAATCCTAAACATACCTAAAGAAAGAAAAAGATCTCATGAAATAAACTAACCAAACAAATAGAACTATATTTCACTATTTTTTAGAGCTAAAAATTCTGGACAAATACAGTTCAAATATTTTCTTACAAGTTTTCCAAGTTGTAGATCCACCCACCCCTCTGCTTAGTTGATGTGGTTATTCTGTAGAAAGACAAACTTACGCTTACTAACTTAGCAAATAAAGAAAAAATGAATTGACAAGCGAGAGTTATCACTCATTCATTCAACACAAGTTTACTGAATATCTACTAGACATATTCACTATAGTGAATACCAGACACTGTTCTACGTACTGGTTGTAAAAAGTAAACAGTCAAACATGGTCCCTCCCATTAGGGAGTTTATAAGTTAGGAATGAACATCCCTTTTACCAGAAACAGATCATAAGTGTGAAAGCAGTAATTCGGCCTAAATCTCTCTTAGCACATGATGGAAAAGATATTCCTATTTAGGAAGACCTAAAAGAATACTTCACAAAGTTGGGAATGATTGTGTAGGACTATGCTGAGTAAACCTACACTATCATTTTCACATTTACACAAGTCCATCTAATTTATAAAGTGTGTTGTTGTTAACATGTACGACCTAATTTGGTCTTCTCAATAGCCTATGTGATAGGCTAAGTTTTTTTTTAACAGATAAACTTTTAGCTTAGTATAAGTGACTTACCCAAGCACGTAAATCTTTCAAGTGGGAAAGTCAAGAGAAGGACTGAGTTTTTTCATTCTGTCCCATCTGCCACAGATTGGTCGCTTCACCCTCCTCTGATAGCCTCAAATGCTTCCCTCTGTCCCAACCGATTTCCCCATCAGTGAGGGGGCTTCCCTGGATGTGGGAATCTCTCCCCTGCTTCAGCTTCCCACCCCTCCACCCCCCGGCGTGCAGGTCCCATCCCGCTTCCTCTCCTCCTCCTTCTCCCTTCTTTCTTTCATCACACCCAGTTATACGGGGATCTTTACAGTCTTTCCCAGTGTCCAAGGTCTTCTGCTAGTGTGTAGCTGGTGTTCTGTGAGAACTGTTGCATCTGTAGATGTACTCCTGATGCATCCGTAGACAGAGATGAACTCCACGCCCTCTTACTCCTCCATCACCTTGGAACTCTCTAGGACTGAGGTTTTTGACACTGATCTCTGATACAGACGAAATAACAAATATCTTCCCAGCTTTTAAATTATCAAATAATGTCTGAATCAACACCCAGACCTACTGCTAAGCAGTTTTAACCATACCTAAAGTCTGAACAAGATCCTACTGCTGCTTCCTCTCACTGTAGGGTACTAGCTATGGTATTAGCCAAAGCAGTGGAGCTGGGGAGAAAAATCTTAATGAGCTAGGCCAGGTCATAAAAGGCTGTGCTCAAAAATTGGTGACAATGACACTTGGGGCTTGTTTTAAGGTTGCTCTCACACAGTTGACTACCAAAGCAGCAATTAAGCAGTACAAATGAAATGCACTGGGATAGAGCCCCAGTGTCTGACAAGGTTACACATGAGGCTCAGTGGTCAATGCAGCAGGCCTTGTTGGTAAAATGTCAGGTACAGAGAAGACCAGTGCTCTGGGCCCACTGCCTGTTTCACCATTGGCTCAGGGAGGTGCTACATCAGCACACCAGGATCCACCTACCTGCATACGAGGCAATTCTGACCCTACTACAGTTTTGTTCTCCTGCATTCTCATTCTTATTGAGTAACCAGACCTGCAATAGGTCTGGCTCTACCTAACCACTTAAGAACACACTACCTGGACATCAACAATGCACTCCTTTACATGCTAAAATATTTGGGGAAATTATATGTTCCAATGCTGCTCCCCACTATAGTGTAATATTGAGAGTTGGCCTATATATATATATGTATATACCATGTGCTTGAGGTAGTTCATTAAGTATGGACTCTACAAACTATTACTTAAATTATACTAAATGTAATTTGAATAACTAACTGTTATTATAAATTCAGAACTAAGACTTCAAACTAAGTTTGTTCATAATAAAAATAAAAGGCAAAAGTCCATTTGTCTATAGTAGATATTTTAGACTAGAAAATGTTTACAGACTATAACTTAATAGTTTGCATTTTACACGGGATCAAAATGTTGTGTATCTTATTTACAATGTTATATTTCCTTACCAATTATGGATTAGAAAAGGATTAAGCAGTAAAGAGAAAAGCTCTATTTTAGATAGACAGCCAAGCTATTAGAATAACTACTATTCTATGCTCTTATGTATCTTACAATTTTCACTGTAACTCTGAGGCCACCAAATCTGGGTTCAAATCCTGACTTTAACTTATTGCTCTGTGCCACTGGGAAACATTAATCTTTTGGGACCTTCATTTCATCATCTGTACGATTTAAGAGTAACACTCTTAGACTCAATAGACTAGTGTAAAGGATTAAATAATATGCAGAATGTCTAGGACAGCAAACAACATATTCAGTTAAGTTTTCCCAAACTTTGGGACTAAAACCCAGGTCTCCAATATCCTCTAAAGCTATATTCACTATGCACACAGATTTGCTTCAATCTTATAAAATGGCATAAATACATTACATTTATTAATGTAAATTATATATAGGCACATAAATATAACTCTACTACATCATAAATCTGACCTCTCTGAAGATTATACACTATAATAGAGTCAATATTTTGAAATACTAATTTTTTCTTATTTTATAATTATGTAGTGTTTAGAAAAACAAGGGTAAAAGTGGCACTGGATAATATGTATTCCTTTAAAAAAAAAACCTCTCCCAGGAAGTTCAAATTCATATCTTCTTTTTCTCCTCATATATTTCCTTAGAGCCATCACAGGCATCTGAAGTCAACTGCTATTCCTTCTTTCCAAGACAGTTTATAACACCTGAATGTACTGCCAGCGATTACGTGGAAGGTTTAGAGAGAAGCCAATCCCCTAAATCTTGTCTTCTCACTCTGTTTTCTCCCATCCACCAACATCATTGAGTGCAGGACTGAAGCAGTGAACATATGGAAGGGAAAAGGGGGTGACATAATGCTTTGCCTAAGTGACAAGGGAGGTGCTTATGCTGTGGCTTCTGTTTGTTTTAAAAGAGACCAGCTGATTGTGTTGTCTTTTCCCTTTATTCCTCTGAGTTACTTGGTGCCCGTGGGGGAGTCTGATGCAGATCCCAAGAATGACAAGATAACAGAAGTGAATAAAGTATAGGCAGAGAGACCTGGGAAGCTGTAAAAGTAAACACTGCCTGGGTAGGTTTTTCTTAATTTTGAATTTTGCCATTTATATCACTAAGATGACACTATTTTTTATTTTATTGTGAGTCAACTGTAGATCAATGAAAATCAATTTTATAATTTTTTCTATGTACTAAATGTCAGAAAAATTGTGTAGGGTAAGTTTATAAATGATTTTATGGTATTTTAGCAGATAGACTAATAAAAACAAACTTTAACAGGTAGTAACATATGGTACAAACCAAATTTTACTTAATGCAGTCATACAGTGATTTCACATCTATGTTTAAGTAACTGAGGGAAGCTGAGCTGATGCTATTTAGACTTGGATGCATATGTATAGGTCTCCACTCGAGATGAAATCTCAATTCCTATAAATCACACTTTTAAAAAAATATGTAGTCATATTCTATCAGTTTCTTGGGGTAAATGGAAGAAAACTGTGGACTATGTAATGATTCCCTGACACTTAGATCATGTTAATTTATGACATTTCAAAAGCATCACATGGAATACATTTTTACAAATCATCACAGATGTAAGATGCCTAGCAAGTTGATATAATTTCTTGGTTTTTACCCGATTTTTCTTCCTGAAGGTTCACTTATTAATGAACTATGCTACATTTCTTCTTAAAGTTAAATTTAATCAGAATATTTTAAAATGAGGCATCATCTTGCTCAGAGGATATCAGACACACAGAGCAATATAAAACAGTAAATACACCAGTAAAAAGCAGGTGTGGCATAATTTCAGAATAGATAGGTCTACCCAAGAAAAGATAGCTGACAATTTTACACCCACATAAATGACGAGTCATTTCACCACAGACCAGTGAAAACATGGGCTAACACTATCTTTAAACTGGCATTCAGGGACAATAGTCCTCTCATTTTACAAAGAAAGAATCTTGGAATTTGAGAGACTATGTGAGTTAAGTTTGTCACTGGTAGGGCCAGAACTAGAATCAAAGTCTTCTTTCCAACAAAGCAGGTCACCAGTTAAACTTTAGGTAAAAATTTTGCCCCAAACCAGGAATACTATATTCAGACTTCCACAGATTAGTTTAAAAACTACGTCAAGCTAAAGATATCTACTCTGATCTACCAATAAAAAATGCTACACACCCAGATGGTTTTATAGATAAATTCTATCTAACAGATAATTCTCATTTGTTAAAGTTATTCCAGATCAAAGAAAATGATGTCAATGTCACAAATCATTTTGCTAAGGTGTCATAATCCCAGCTCCAAACCTGACAAAATGGCATGAAAAGGAAAAACATAGCTCAATTTCATTGAAGAAAGCAGATGTAAAAACTATTGATAAGTCTTAACTCTTAAAGAATATTTACAATGAACCAGGTACTGTTGTAGACACTTTATATATATTAAATCAGTTAATCCTCATAACAACTCTTTGAAAGGCATACTATCATTATCTCCACTTTACTGAAGCACAAGGGGTCAAGAAACTTTCTCAAGGTAACATAATTCGTAAGTGATAAAGCTCGAATCCAAAATATTGGATTCTAAGTGATAAAGCTTGGCTCCAAAACATTAGGAAAATAACCCAGCTGTGTATTAAGTTAAAACATGTAGGACAGGGCTTCCCTGGTGGCGCAGTAGTTGAGAGTCCGCCTGCCGCTGCAGGGGACACGGGTTTGTGCCCTGGTCCGGGAAGATCCCACATGCCGCGGAGCGGCTGGGCCCGTGGGCCATGGCCGCTGAGCCTGTGCATCCGGAGCCTGTGCTCCGCAACGGGAGAGGCCACAATAGTGAGAGGCCTGCGTACCGCAAAAAAAAAAAAAAAAAAAAACATGTAGGACAATTATACTGCAATAAAGATGTTAAAAAAAAAAAATGTAGGAATTACCGCAAGAATGTAAGGATAGTTCAACATGTCATTATATTAATAAATAAAAGAAGAAAAAAGATCAGTGTGGTAATGGAGGCTTTAAAATTTTTAAATACAATATACATTTTTGATAAAAATATTCTTAATCAAATGAGAATGATAAAGACTACTTATCAGAAAGAAACATCAAACAATATATAAAATTAGTAAGCTACATGAGGAATTTCTATTTAGTTCACTAATGAAGTTCCAGTGCCTACAGCAGTGCCCGGCACGTAACAGGCATGCAAATATTTGTTACATAAATATTAAAAAAAGAAAAAAAATTCCCTCTATATTAGAAATACAACTGGTATACCTATTGTGACTCTATTATTCTACACTATTTATGAAGTTCTACTAAATGTAGCAACACTTTAAATACTGGAACAGAGAGAAAAAGTATATTAATTTCCAGATTATATAACTGTACCATTAGAAAACCCAAAAGATATAAGTTATTAGAACAATTATAAGCATTCAGTAAGGTGAGCAGATACAAGATAGATATACAAAAACCCAATTTTTCTTTATATTAACAATAACCAATTAAAATTAAATAAAATAGTATCTGAGACTAAAAAATAGAAGGGTTAAATTTAACCAGAAAGATATAAAACCTAAGTGAAGAAAACTATAACATGTTCTTGGATGTAAAACAAGACCTATATGGACAGATAGGAAGCCTTATTACAGAGCAAAATGAAATATAATAAAGGCACTGCTAATAAAATCCTTGCTGAAAGATATATCTGAAAGAATAATACACAAGGATATTTTTTTTAAGTTTAAAAAGAATAGAGAGGAGACTTTCCTAACACATAGTAAAACATACTACAAAACTGCCACACTCTTACTACTGTTATTAGTAGCTAATATTTATTGAGAGTTTACTATGTGTTCAGCACCCTCTAAGTACATCACAGGTAATTAATTCTCACAATGACCCTGTGAGATCTGTATTTTTATTATCTCCACTTTAGATATGGGGAAACAGAGAGATTGAATACTTGGCCAAGGCAACATTCAAGACAGGCAAGGGGTCACTAGAGTGGGGTACACCATTTTGGAAAAGTAATTTGGCTATTTAAATCTTTACTGAATGGCCAATCTTTACCAAGTATGATACTAGATACCAGGAACACGGCAATGAAAGAGACAGACAAGGGTCCTACCTTCATGAAACTTATATCCCAATGTGAGGAGACAGGTGATAGTATGAAAACCAATAAGATAATCTCATAGAGATAAAGTTGCTAAAAAGAAAATACACTGTGGGTGATATGACAGAAGCAAACTAGAAGGAGGGGGGAGGGTTACCTTTTATCAATGTCTAAGAAGCCATCTCTGAAAAAAAAAAATTTAAGTTGGACATTGAGTTGAGAAGAGGGCAGCCATGTAATGAGCTGGAAGGATATTCCAGACAGGCAGAGGAGAAAAAGCTGTGAGCTGGGACTGGATCAGAATGTTCAAGGAATAGAAAGAAGGCCAACATTACTGGAGTAGAGGAAACAAGTATATGGCAGTAAGTGGATGTTTACCACAGGGGCTCAGGCACATACTGTGACCAGATATACCACTTACAGAACTCTATCCAATAGCAATAGTAACCGGTACATATAAATCTCTGTGCAAAATAATGTTATCACTAGATGGTTTGTAAAAGAAAAACAGCTGGAAAAACCGACATGTTGACCATTTGGGGAACAGTTGAGTAGATTATGGTAAAATGTAATATGTATACATATAGCTGATCCACTTTGTTCCACAGTAGAAACTAACACAACATTGTAAAGCAATTATACTCCAATAAAAAAATAAAATGAAAACAGTCAGGTGGTAGTATATGTAATGACCTGGTAAGATGTCCTAGAGCTATGTGAAAAAAAGCAAGCAGATCAATAAATATTTTTCTTTAATGAGACTCCTAAACTATGTATTAGGGATCTTAACTCCAACGTCTGGTCCTGGATAAACTCCACTTTGCTTCCTCCCACTCCAAGCAAATGTTCTCCTACATACTTTCCTCCCACCTCTTTCTCTAATTCATTCCCTGCCAGCATTTCGGCTCACCTCAGCCCATTGCTTGTTTCTTTACCTACAAACATGAACAGCATGACAAAAATTCTAAGAGCACAGAGGATAACGTTTTCTTAAAATGAGAAAAACCCACAACACAACAGACTAATTCTGAAATGACTGAATCAGCCAGCTCTAGTGATTTTAGAATAGTCTGGTTGCATCATATACTTAAACTATTTGAAAATCAGAAATCACATTATTATGAGCAATTACAGGTAACTAAATATTCGGTTGGCTATTAACACTAGCAGAGGTGTAAATCTTACCTCTACTTTTGTTCGATAGAGAACGAGTCGTTTCAGGCCACATAATTTGGCAATGTGGTTGAAAGCTTGAGGCGGCAGTTTATCACAGGATGAGAGATTGAGGTCCTGTAGATTTAGACACATCTCAGAAATAATCTCCATGCAAGTTTCATTAAGGAAGTGGCTGCAAGATAATTCAAGACGCACTAATTCAGATCCACAGACCTTCAGAAACCTGTAAAAACAATGTTCCATGTGAACTTCATAAAACTAAAAGATATTTTTTGCAAGTACTTTGGAATTATATCGACTCTAAGCAGTCATCTTCAGAAGAATAGATTTCTATTAGGGAAAATTAAAAACTTGTTTCACTTAAATTCTCATTTACTGCATGCCAAAACAGGCACGGGTAGGCTAACATATATCAACCTAAGAAGATAAAATGGATTCACATCACATAAAAAGTCAGCTACTGCTAAGTGGGAAATTAAGAAAGCAGAGGGTGTTTTTCGTCTACTTACCTGTAATTCACATCTGAGCTGGGAGAGCCAATAAACAAAACGTAACAAAACTCTAAACTCTTGGAAGTTATGTCTCCCTTAACAGTACCCATTCAGGACTGGATAATTTATTTGGAATGTGGCACACAAAGTGTCATCTCTAAATGACCTGAAAACAAATCAGACTAGCCTCCTCTCAACTAAGAAAATTTCTGGGTTGGCTTCACTCTACTGTTGAGATATGTTCCTTGTAACTGATACTATTTAATGCCTAGACTGATGTTGAAATTATTACAAGATATTCAATTGCAGCTTCACACAAAATACACAGAAATAACTTCATGTGGAGGACACAAAACCCTTTATCAGAGTAGTAATAACAATATTTATCTTCATTACGTTACAGATGGGGGGAAAACAGGCCTTTCCATAATCATCATCTGATAATAAAAGTAAAATGTGAGCCTACAAGTATTCATATCCCTGAAACTTTATCAACAAGCGGTGCGCCTGTTTATCCCTTAAACAAGCGCACCACTCATCCCCGTCCAGGTCTCTTGACGTCTTCTTGCCCATCTCAGTGTCACATCAGTCACATCCTGTTATTTTATTTATGCTGCATCTTTTTGCTACATGATTTAATTATTAGCTTACAAATACACATGCAAAATAAAACTGACAATCAATCACTTATGAAAGTAAAGGAAGTAACACTGGACTTCTAAGTCAAAAGATGGATATTTTGCCCTGTTCCACCATTTCCTAGCATGTGACCTTGGCAAAGGCATTTACCCAAGTCTCAGCATTTCCTCAGATGTAGAAGGCAGACTAGAAATATGTTAACAGCATTCACCACACTGTGGTTTTGAACATCCCACAATGTGAAAGCAGTTTGCAAAGACCAAAGTACCCCACGAACTTTAAAATAAAAGTGAAATCTTGGCCAACACACGTTCAAACAACAATTAAAAAATGTAATTGCTACAAATTTATTTTAAATGTTGCAAATAACTCAGTAGCCCACACATCTTATTTACACCCAAACATCCAAGAACATCCCTTTATTCTTAATCCATTGCAGCGTATGTTCTGCTCTCCCTAAATTCATCCTTTCCTTTTAAATGCCAAATTAAACGGCCTTTCTTTCCAGTCCTTGTATTACCTGATTTATTGTGGCATTTCACACAACCGCCCTCACCTTCCTTCAAATTCTCAGACAGTACTCTCGCTATTCCCTCCTTAAATTCCTCCGACCTGTCTCACTGCTGTGTCCTTTGTATTATAGTAGCTAAATTGCCAGTTTGCATCAAGCACCTTAATTCATTCACTCAACAAATGTTTATTGAGCTCCAACTATTACCCAGGTATTACTCTAGGCACTTGGAAGATGGCAGTGGGCAAAGCAAAGTTCCTGCTCTCATGGGGCTTACTTACATTTTGGTAGGAGAGGTAGATCATAAACAAATCAATTACATGAGTAAAATTAATAGTATATTAGAGAGTGAAAAGTGCCAAAGAGAAAATAAAAGCAGAGAAGGACAACAGGAAGTGTCAAAGGTAGACAGGGTGGTAAGGGAAGCCCCATTGAGAAGGTGAATCAAGACCCAAAGGAAGTGAGGGGGTGAGCAAAGCAGTTCCCTGGAGAAGCAGCACTCCAGGCGAAGGGAGGGGCAAGCGCAACAGCTCTGAGGCAGGACAGCTCAGACGATGCCTAGGGTACGGAAGTGTCAGGAGGCTCAAAGTGAGAGGGACATGGGGAGCAGATCAGAGAGGTAAGGGGCAGTTCAGAGTGTGTGTCCTATAGGGACTGGCTTTTATTTTGAGGGAGATGGGATCCTCACTCATCAGAGGGTGCTGAGCAGAGGTGTGGCACAACCTGCTTGTCTTTTAACAGAGTCACTCCGGTTTCTGTGCGGAGAACAGACTGAAAGAGAACAGGGGTAAAAACAGGGGGACCCTCAGGACACCACGACCACATTCAGGGAAGAGAGGATGGTGCACTGGATCCGGTGGTGGCACTGAATGTTGTGCTCAATATTCAGACTCAGGATCTATTTCAAAGGGAGGCAGCGTGTACCACATTATGACATACCTTCTTCATACTGAACTGAACTCAGGCTCACCTATTTCTCAACCATAATTTATTTTTCTGTTAACCAGTTTCCTTACTTACTGATTCGTTTACATTGAGTTTTATAAGGTGCCTCAAATCCTTCGGCAATTGAAACAGATTCTTGGTGTACCCAGTACTTAGCATGATGTCAGGCACGTAAAAAACACTGGATGACTTTGTTGAATAAATCTTCCAATGGTGAAAATTCATTTGAAGAATTTCAATTTCCTCTACTCTGGAACAAACTAAGTTTTATGGACTCAGAGAATTTTTCCCTTAAGAGGGTCAAACTCCTAAGAAATATGACAAAATTAACATTTTTACCTTACTCTGAGTATACATCATAGTTATGACTAGTTCTTCACTATTTATAAGCTAGCAATCTAGAAATGAATGTAGGGTGTCAGAGATCTGGAGTATCCTATTTTGATTTGATACTTCTAAAATTATTTGCAGATTACAAAAGTTAACTGAGTATATTAACTCTTAAACTTAAAATTTTGAGGCATCTTATCTCCTGAAGGTCTTCATTATTTGGCAAAGCACTTTGTTCTACAATTCTTTTTGGTATTGGACTTGGAATACTTTGACATTTCTTTTCTCTTTGCTCTCATTAATGAACTTTTCCCTTCTAAAGATAGAAAGTAAATCACCAGAAAGCCAACTGTTAATAGATTAGAAAACATCCCAAACTGATTGAATGAATGAAAAAATTTGGAAGCACAATAAAGATAATGATCATGCTTATCTACCTTTATGACTCTCTCTCTTCTTTTTTATATATTGCATATTTTTACTGAGATTATTTGGTCAATATCCCCATAGTCTCTCTTCCTAAACTTACAAGATCTACAGTACCTACTTTTTCATATTTCCATTCCAAGAAGGCAGAATTAGCAGCAGAATCAATTAATTAGCTGAACACAACTCTGGTTTCTTTCCTTAATGCTCCTCATAAAGTTTTATTTTAACGCATAATTACATACATGTTTTTGTCTTGGTCATCTATTTATTCATTTCAATTGTGATACTGGTCACTTGAAAGGAGAATTATAGCTTGTATACTTCCTGCAGCCTGTTCATACCATGTTATGAATTCTCATCAAGTATTTCTTGATATTGAGGGTATTAAGAGAAGACCTAAGTTCAGATAAACAATCCCAAACGAGGTCTCTTGCTACGAGAAATGGAGTCTCTGGAGAGAGAAATAAATTGCTTATCTTTATGAGGTGAATTCATTTGTCCAGATTAATATAAGTACATAAAAAGTAATTTACTAAATGGTAACTTGCACCCTAAAATAATTAACATCACATGAATGAATGATTTAATCTGAGTTTATTCATCACAAAATAAAAGGCACTAATCCTTACAAGCTGCCTGAAGTATCAAGGTAAAGGGGAGAATTAGGTATAAACATCCACGGCTTCTGATTGCTAATCTCATGTTTTGTTAGCTGACCCTCACTTGAGTTTTATAAGACAGTATATTTAAGATAATTTTAATCCCAAATAGCTGGAGCATTATTTACTATAGCCGATCCAAAATAAAGTCATTAAAAACAAAACTTCTTGCTTAACTGTGTATGGTACTATCTAGCAATGGTAGAAGGAAGTGGAAAAGAAAGTCTTAAATTGTCTTTAATCTCTAGGAATTGACCATCTAAAAGAGACAACAGTGTAAAACACAGGCAGGCAACTGAATAAACACATATATGAATAAGCAAAAAGCTCTCTATTCCATAAAACTGTAGCTCTGTGTCAAAACATCAAGTTCTTAAATCTAGAAAGCATCCAATAATGTTTTCTGAAGGGAACAAGTAGAAGGGTGAGGGATAGAAATCTCTACATAACTGAGGTGGAGCTCAAGGTGATTATTTTGAGCAACTACCTGAAGAAAAACGATAGAGGAAAAATAAATAGAACCTAAGACTTTTTGAACAGCAGAATGATATAATTAAGCCAACAGGCAGGGAGGCAAAGGCATATCCAAGACTTTAGGGAAGTGTATTATAAGAGAAAAGTGGAATTACAGTAGATGTGACTTTAATGAGTAATGATATAAACGAGCAGTACTTGAAGTTACAAATCACAAATCTGTAGATAGAATAGGATTTTAATAACTGATTAAAAGTTTTAAGTTCTTATTATTCCAATTTCCCTGTTATTTTGAATAAAATAAATTCCTAAGTTCTTTAAGATCCAGTGAAACAATTCCAGCTTGTGAAGATAAGGTTTTTAGGTAACAAAAATAAACGATATCAAACTTTTCCCAAAGACTTACTCAAAAAGCAAGCTCGGGCTTCCCTGGTGGCGCAGTGGTTGAGAATCTGCCTGCCAATGCAGGAGACACGGGTTCGAGCCCTGGTCTGGGAGGATCCCATATGCCACGGAGCAACTAGGCCCGTGAGCCTCAACTACTGAGCCTGCGCGTCTGGAGCCTGTGCTCCGCAACAAGAGAGGCCGCCATAGTGAGGGGCCTGCGCACCGCGATGAAGAGTGGCCCCCGCTTGCCACAACTAGAGAAAGCCCTCGCACAGAAACGAAGACCCAACACAGCCAAAAATAGATTAATTAATTAATAAACCCCTACCCCTAACATCTTCTTTAAAAAAAAAAAAAAGCAAGCTCATCATCATTGGTCTCTATTTTAAAAATGTACTTTTTTTCTTTAAAGTATTACAAGTAAGTCTTCTTCACAGTAATGAGCATAAATAGACCACACTTACTCATAGATTATTCATTAATAATCAAGCCATGAATATTTATCGTTTATTCTGGGAATGCTGCCTGTAAGCCATAATGACTATCAATTCAACAGTCGGGTCAAGGGGGCCAACGGCAATCAGGAGGCAAAACTCCAGTATCTCCCACCCAGAAAAGATTCCCTCTCCCTGTTATTTAACCTTTTTATTTTCTTAATGAGAACAATGACTATACTTAAAGGAATGCTATCAAGATTTATTTATGGTTTTACTGGCTGAAATACTCCTGTGAAATATGGAAAACTTAAATTCATGTATGTACTTTTGTGATTATTTAAACAGCCCCATGGCAACTAAATGGCTGAACTGAAAATGGAAGAGAAATTGCTGGTGAGAAAGTAGATTGGAGCTTTAACCTCATAAAAGAAGATCTTTATCCATCACATGTCTAAAATGCTAACAATAGCATTGCGAAGTTTTCTTCTCACAACTTATGTTTCTGCTCATGCACCCGAAGAAGCTACATAAAGTTTTTAAAAACTGATTTAATACTATCTCTACATTTTATTCATTATACCATGGTTATATGCAACATTTTGGCAAAGAAGCTGGACTTCAGTCATTCATTACCAATATTTTCTTTAACTCATTAGTTGCCTCCCTGTTATTTTATTTATAAAATATAGGAAGGATATGTTTAAATGTTTATTCTTATATCTTTATCTTTTCTGTAGCAGGAACTATATTATCTATCTCTTTACATGGTCCACGACACTCACCATAATGCCTTACACACCAAGAGTGAAAACAAACAGTAAGTTCCTAATGGTGGGAAACATTGAAAAAAGAGCTATGAGGGATTAAAACACCCAAAAGTCCTTATAATGTAAAATAATGCTTACTGATACCAATGATTCTATCTGCTCTCAGAGTCAGTTAGTCTTGGTTTATGATCTATAGTGTATGCTCTCAATACCCACAGTCATCATTAGCTTCAGTTCTTCTTGGTCCCATTAATAGCGAGGAAAATTAGCCAATGAAGTGTGTGTGTCTGCAGCAAAAGGAAGTAGAAAGGACTAAGCTTGTGTTCCACTGGAGAGCTGTCAAAGATCCAGCAATTTTCAAAATGTGGATTCTGTAAAAATTTACCAAAATCACACTGCCAAAAAGAAATGCCTAATTTTTCTACTATATATATATAATATATATATCCCCTTTTAAGCAAATTTACATAATAAAAAAAGAATTTTGTATACATAGCCTGTTGTAAAATCTTTAGACTCTGACCCACAATCCCATCATGTTTTATCTAAGAACCCCTTCCCCTGGCTCTATTTCTGGCAGAAAAGAAAGAAACTCAGTGCATCCATGGTTTCAACATGTGCTATAAGCCATTACTGCTTGTGTTTATTTTTTACTTTGATGCATAAACTATCAATATTAGCATTTTGAACACATTGGTGCTATTTCAAACATGACTTCATCTGAATCTAATGGTATCAAATATTTATTTCTGGAACTGCATCTTTATTTTTATACTTTAAGTCAAGGGGAACAAAGCTCAAAATACAGATTTCTAATTCATAAACCACTGTTCAGGAATGTATCCACTGGGGATATGTGCAGGGAGGGCTGTAGTTCATTTTAGCTTCTAAAAAACAGGATAGGAGATTATTTGTTAATCAAAAATAACAGGTAGGGCTTCCCTGGTGACGCAGTGGTTGAGAGTCCACCTGCCGATGCAGGGGACATGGGTTCGTGCCCTGGTCCAGGAAGATCCCACATGCCACAGAGTGGCTAGGCCCGTGAGCCATGGCCGCTGAGCCTGCGCGTCCGGAGCCTGTGCTCCGCAACGGGAGAGGCCACGAGAGTGAGAGGCCCGCGTACCGCAAAAAACAAGCAAACAAACAAACAAACAGGTAATTTCCCCAAAGCGTCTACTTCTTCGTTAATGAAACGGATTATACTGTAACATACAATGAGAATAACCATCAAGGTTAGGAGAAAAACACTTGTTTGTTTCACAAGAAAAATGACTATGGCATTACTAAATGAATATGTACTCGTGCAAGCTTTCAAATGTTTAACAGGTGACGTTTAATAGTAAGGAAACTAAATGCTTAAATAGAAAGGAGCAGAAACACCTGGGCAGGTCTGCAAGTGTGGTCGCCTATTTAACATGCAATTGCATTTTCAACATAATTAGTTTAAATGAGCTTCTAAATTTGGGTGATGTATTGCACATGTAATTAAGATTTAATTAAAAATGTTCTATAATAAATTGTTTTCCATTTCTGACAAATCACATTAGGGAGGTAGATTTTGATTTGGAAATAGTTTTTAGAATGTGTTAATCATCTGTGCTGAAAATATGAGAAAGAAAAAAAGGAGCTCTGTTGAAATTTCCTTGGGATTTAAAAATATGAGGTAAAGGGCATAATTTCCTTCCATCTTGTGAAGTCTAGCTGAAGAGGGTGGTGAAACTAACTCATCCACTTTTGTCAGCAGAAGCACTCTGAACATGATCTAAAGTACATGATATATAATTTCAAACTTTTATTATCGAAACTACTACATAGTAAGTATAGCCTGCTGATTTAAATAACCTCAACAAGGCTTGGCACTGACCTGCTAAATCCTGAAACAGAGATGAAGCCCCTATTGCCAGTCCAAGATAAATTAAGCCACTGGACGAGAGTACAGCGAGGCTGCAGAAATTCCAGAGAGGTGTCATTTAGTTTTGCCCAGTATGGTTGCAGATTGAGGTGGATGTACTGCAGAGGATCACAGCAATGCTGGTTCAGTAGTTTGCAAGTCTGTGCTAATCTACACAGGTCTGGTAGTGTCAGATGATTCAGAATCAGTTGAATGAGCTACATAAAACAGAGAAACCAAGATCACCCAGACTGAAAAAACAATATCACTTTTTGAAGCATATAATATGATCTAATAAAGAATAACAGTATCATACATTTTATAACAATACTTTCACATACTAAATAATTCAACAGAATTATCCAAATCAGTAGTAACCATACATACATAAGGCTATATATATTACATTTCAAGAGCATTCAAAGTATATTCAATTCCTGTCGACTATTTTTTTTTTTTACAGTGCAAAGGTATATTTTGGTAATCTATTGAATAATACAATTTTTCACATACTTAACATTTACTAAACATCGACTACACGTCAAACACTGGTGAGAAGAGCTCCCACTTTCAGGGTTTCCAGAGTCCAGTGGGGACTGGTAAGTACGATGATATGTTTTAATAGCTTGGATAGACGCATAGACTGCTACTAGAGCCTGACACAAGACACAGGCCTAACCTCAGTGAAAGCGGACTTGGACCAGCAAGGCTCAGCTTTAAAGAGTGAGAGGCAAAACTGGGGAGAGGAAAGATTAGTTAGTGGTAAGGACTGGATCACAGAGAGCCTCACCGAGGAGCCTGGATTTATTCTGAAAGCAATAAGGAGTCTTGAAGGGATTTATGTAACTGCAGAGTGACAGAGTCATATTTATGGTTTAGAAAGATCATTGCAGGGGGCACTACCGGAGGCAGGAAGGGAAACCCGCCTGGCGGCTACTGTAGATTCCAAGAAAGAGGAATCAGGGGCCTGCTTAAGGCAACTGGCAGTGACTAGGGAGTAGCTAACAGATACAAAAAAGTATTAAGGAGGAGGAATCAAAAAGATTTTTATCTCTAATTAAAATAGTTTCTTTGAACTAGTTCAAGATTTGTTTTTTCTTAATGGTGAACAGTCGGGGGCTCCTAAACTAATTTTCAAAGAATCACTGCTAAATAGCCTATTCTGAACTAAGAAATACTAAGAAAAAAAAATCAAATATTTGCTAAATGGTAAAAAAATCTTTAGATGAGAGAGAAGGTTGAGTTTCTTTTCTTTTCTTTTTTTTTTTTTTTGCGGTACGCGGGCCTCTCACTGTTGTGGCCTCTCCCATTGCGGAGCACAGGCTCCGGACGCTCTGGCTCAGCGGCCATGGCTCACGGGCCCAGCCGCTCCACGGCATGTGGGATCCTCCCGGACCGGGGCACAAACCCGTGTCCCCTGCATCAGCAGGCGGACTCTCAACCACTGCGCCACCAGGGAAGCCCCTGTATTATATTTTTAAATAATTCTATTCACTATATTTTGTTTGCAGAAGTAAAATTGGTCTGTAATTTTATTTTTATATGCTAGAGTATTATAACAGCTTCACTAAGAAGTTAAAAACTTTCCCTTTTCTTTATGCTATGAAAGAGTTTAAATAATACAGGATTTGATCACTTCTTAAATGTCTGAAAGAACCTATGAATCTGGGCTTGGCAACTGTAGGACCTTAAATATGTGTAGAATGAATTAAAAATTTGTTGTTTTAACTACAATATTAAAAGCTATTTCAGTAAAATTTTTAAGCAGTTAGTGCAAAGAGACATTAAAAGTTAAATATATCCATGTATCAGAGGATAAATAATTTACTTTTTTCCAGATGATTTATAATTTAAATAACTCCCAGCAATTGCTGGCATCATTCCAAAGTCACCATTATTAAAAGATGTATATTGTGTGAAAACATTTTCTGATCCTTAATATTATATTTTCAGCAAATATCCAGGTAGAAGAAGAATAATGAAGTTATTGAGACCATGACATTGGCATGTGAAAAAGCACTTTTGGATTCTGATTAAGCAAAAGATAACAGGTTTTAGGCCCACAAGATAATACCCATTAATTATTACTCATCTAGTATCTAGTGTCTGTCAGAAGATGTTTTTATATGGGGGTATCCTAGCCTAAAGTACCATTTGACACCATGTTGTATGTAGGATGTTGTATGTCTCAAAACACAGCTGATCTGCCCTCAAAACACACTCCACTCATAATACAATTATTTTCAACTAAGGAAACATTATGTCACTTGACATATTTAAATGTGGGGTTTTTTTTTCCTTTAAATAACTTGGATTATATAATTTAGGCAACTTTTAAAAAAAGAGTTTCTCTTTTTACTCACTGTGAGATCATTCAGTGTTTTGCAGCATCAACTCTTTATGCATTGTACTGCTTTCATCATGACTAATTAATGTCCTTCAGGACGACTGATTCTATCTCTCGGTTTCATCTATGTGATTTTGTTGTATTGATTAAACCCCTTGCATGTACTGGAAGCCTTTACTCTTTATTGGCTCCTTCCCTACAGCATAAAAGCATAGTGAAATCTCTCCCAGCTTGCATCACAAACAGAAACCTTCCCACCCTGCTACATCTTCTGCCACTCGTCTTTTCTCCTTTTAAAAGATAAATTAGAGCAAATAATATCTATAATAATTTCATACTCTTCCTCATTTTGATATGCCTTATTGAGTGTGACACGAAGGGGTGGAGTGTTAGGATGCCAAGTATTATTCACTATTGGTGGACAGTCTTGCCCATGATTGGTGGATATTAATAGAAATATTTTTCTGCTTATGCTCAGAGAGCACTTTTTGTCTCTGCTTCTTCCCCGCTCCTTGATGCCTTAACCAGATATGGTAAGGTTTTTCTCATCTCTCACCCTATGGTCATAGTTCCATTGAACTGATACTGGTAAAGGATTATCAGAGATCTCCCGATGACCAAAACCAGTGGGCACTTGTCACTGAGCTCTCTGCAGCGGTATGGCCGACCACACCCATTTTCTGTTCTCTATACCTCTTTAGCTTCCTATCGTTTTTAAGACAATCTCATTCTTGTCCCAAGTGCCTTTTCTGACTTGTCTTCCTCTCCTGGACTCTTAGATGTTAGTAATCCCAGAATTCTATTCTTGGCCCTTTATTCACACCCTCAGTTTTCCTGGTCAGTTTCATCTACCATGGTAGCCCTCTCCTCTTCTGAGATGACTCACACAAATGTAAACTCAGACCTTCCTCCTGCGTTTCAAACTCAAAGAGCAACTGCCTACTGTCAACTTCTCAATCAGAGAAGTTGGCTTTGATGAATCACAGGCACCTCCAAGTCAATGCACCCTTCCACCTTCACCCACTGGTTTATGATTAATGGCATATCCATCCACCAGGTCATTTCAACCAGAAGCCTAAAAGTCCTTGTGATGCTCTGCTTCATGTCCACATTCAATAGTTACTTTGATTTCTACCTTCTGCATCTCTAGAATACTTCTCCGGCTTACCTCCTTTCCAAACTTTCCAGTACCCAGAGCTTCATAACTTCTTGCCTACATTTCTGCAGTAGCTCCTCGACTGGTATCCCTGCTTCCCACCTTGACCTCCTTTTGGTCTATTCTTCATTTACCAACAGAATAATCTAAGAAAGAAATCTCATTTTGTTATTCTTCTTTTAAAGTAAATAAAACTTTCAATGTTTCCCTACTGACTACAGAAAAGGTTCACAATCTTCTTCATACCATGACACATACGAAAAACAAGCTTTACATGAGGCCAAACACCTGGGCAATCATTCTCACTGTGGGACAAAGCATGTGCAAAAATGCCTGCATATTATGGATAATTTCTGGAATGCTATTATTCCACGTCTTTTTCTCCCACTAAAAAAAGCATATGAAGAATTCAGAGAACACAAGAAAGTGAGTGTGAAATTATTATAGGTATTATCTTGGATTTGTTCTAATTTTTTAGAACAAATTTTTTAGAGACACAGCAGCCTGAAGACCACTGGCTGAAGAGAGAAAATGCAAACCTCTCGGTAAAACCCACAGAGCCCTCTACAACGTGGCAGGGTGGGCTGTGCACTGCCAGGGCTGGGATGTCCCAATCACTGTCATCTGTGTGGATGGTGGCCTATGGAGTGATGCACCGAGGCAGCCCTGAGCCTGTGTCCAAGTTCATCTCTTGCAGCTTCTGCTATCAAATCCTATTCCAGCCACAGTGAAATACTGGAGTTCCCAAACAGGTCACACAGTTTCACTTCTTCTCACCTTTGGACACTCTCTTCCCTTTGCCTGAAGTTCCCGTTATTCATTTGAATGTGACATGTTAAGCATTTTACCAGGTCTGGATAAAATTCAACAAACTCTTTAAAATACATTTGCTGAATTTAAATCTCTATACTGTAGTTTTAGGAAACGGGTAAGAATCAAGGAAGTGAGCTTTCTCCAGATGAGCTGCTGCCATTGCTGCCAGGACAGACCCTCCTTGAAGCCCCAGGGAACAACATTGTCAACATCCCACGCTCCTCTCTCCCAGCTCAGCTGTTCCTCCATCTTTCCTCCCTCCTCCCTCTAAGGGCCAGGGTGTCTTGTCCACCTATGAAGCTTCCTTCCGTAACACAAGACTTGACCTAGAAGGCCTGGGCTGGATCCTGGTTCCATGGCTTACTGACTGAATTACCTTAGATCCTTAAATTTATCTTTATGTGGCAACTTTAGCTACTTCACAGGATGTACCATAGCATTAGAATTGTGAAATGTTGAACAGGCATTATAGCTCCTGTTAGGCACTCAAGAGGCTACCTTATTGTTCCATGCAAGTTAAGCTACTTGTATTATTACAATGAAACCTGAAATACCCACCAGTGTGGAAGGGGGATAGTTGAACTGGTTAAAGTTTAAATTTATAAAATTTTTCTTTAAAAGATCTGATTATATTATTTTTAACCACACACAGCTCTTCTCAGCAGGGGAAGGAATGCCTGGCCCTACTCCCACCCCAGGGGGTGTGCTAATGGCATTCGATGCCTGGGAGCCAGGAGTGCTAAATATACCCTGGAAACACCCCTGCAGTGACACACTGAAAACAAGACTTTAGGTGAAAGGCACTCTATACCTGCCTAGACCAAAAATCATAGCTAGTTAGAATATAGAATAGAGTTAGTATAGAAGAGTATATGACACTTGGAGAAACTGCGCACTATTAAACAGAATAAGCATTTCTCTCACAGTCTTAATACTCTTATTTTTCATAGCAAATCATCTTTAATATAACCAGTATCAAGTTAAGCACATATTGCCCATATTAACACTGTGTAATTATGAATTAAAGTGGAGTGTAATTTATCATTGCTTTATGTATTTTGGTTATTGTTAATCAGTGATAAAATAACCTATATTTAATAGTTTATCCAGAATCACTAAAGTCAAATCCAAAACAAAGGTGGCGAAGTTACTGAACACAATTTTGTCTAGTCTTTCCAAAATCAAGATACACAATACATCAGATTATGTATACCTTGCTAATGCTCCGATTTCTCTGACATCTAGCAAAATAAACATTAACATCTAAACATTTTAAAATGATAGTAGGTCCAATATTGCTACTGAATATCTTTGGCTTACCTCATAAGGTAGTTTATCAAAATATCCATTACTTGTCCCTTCCCTGAGGGCAATACTGCTAAACTTTTTGTTCAGATTGTCCATTCCACATCCATTCTTTTCTTCATAGTCATCTTCTAGATCATTCATATCAATAAGTGAAGTCTTGAGAGAAAGCACTGGCTTGTCCTTTGTACCATGTAATACAACGGCATCTAATTCAGTGTAATAATCCAGAAGAGAACTATTTACTTCCAGCCGTATAAGATTTGTGGGAAAATTTATCTGCTTAATACAAGGTTTAAACTGGCGAGCCTGGGAAGCATTCACCTTCGTAGGTTTCTCTGACCAAAGAATCTCCCATCTGCCAAAGAAAGAAACTTCCCTATAATACAGTTTAGAATGAGATTTACTGTTACCTTAACGTTAGGGGCCCAGCCCAATACGTTACAGTGTGAAGCAAAAGCATTCAACAAGGTGGATAGGATCAAACCAAGAATTGTTTCCAGGACATGAAAATAATTTTAAACCTAAATGCCATAGACCTTATTACTTAAGATATTTTTACTAAATTATTTTTACAACTCCCTAGAAAGTCGTTTTTGGCAGATTTCACTTTGGTAAGTTCAAAATTGGAATAGGTAGTCAGCGGTACATGAACAACACTCAGTTTTACAGATAAAGTAATAAACACGAAGTATTAACGCACACAGTAGAAAGCACTCCTGTGTGCATACCCTAAACCAACTGTGGAAACTAAACTTCTCACCTTGCCTCACGAAGGTCTCCTTCTCTGTTTCTGTTACTGGTGCCATACAAATTCAAAACTTTCATTATATTTTTCTTTGGCCACAGCACACGGCATGTGGAATCTTAGATCCCCCCACCAGGGATCAAACCCGTGTCCCTTGCGCTGGAAGCGTGCGGAGTCTTAACCACTGGACCACCAGGGAAGTCCCAAAACTATCATTTTCTTTGATTTTCTTTTATCCAGTCATTAAATTTTATCAGAGTTTTCATGAAATTGTCTCATATATGCCCTTCTCCTAAGTTTCCATTATTGTCATCTTTTAGTCATCCTTGTATCCTCAGTACCTAGCAAGTAGCTAACACGTAACAGGTGAATAACATTTTCTCCTATTCCTTCAAAATGAACTTCTACTTTTCAGCCAGGTTAATCATTACTTTCCAGATAATAAACTTATTTCCACACGAAGGTGTTTGCTCATGTTGTCTTCCCCTCCCAATGAAATGCCTAACCTACAATTATCTGCCCATCTTTTCTTCAAGGCCTAACGCATATTCCATGTCTTTATATAGGTCTTCTTAAAAAATTAGTTTCCAAAATTATTTAAAGATTCTTTGTAACATAGCATCATTAGATATATAATATTCTCCAATATATGGCATAAATAACCATTTCTCTAATATTGTTTTCTAATATAACAGAGAAAATTAAAAACACAGACAAAAATACTTCAATAAATACTTCTATTTCTATTTATTTACTTTAGCTAGCAGAACTTTTACATAAAGATTTTATGTCAGAGATTAAGAACAGTTTTAAGTCTCCCAATACATACTACAAACTGCTTTCAAAGAAGCTTATGCCAACAATATATAAGAATGACCACTGAAAGCACTCTTTATTTTTAAAAATAATCTCTAATTTCACAGTGACCCAGGTCTCTGTGACATAATTTATAATTCACTGACTACTAATAACACTTAAAATGTTTTCATATGCTTATTAATCATATCAAACTTTTTCCCCTCCAATATATTGTCAGTTCATTTCATTGCCCAAATGGCCTATTTACTTTTTATGAATTTTATTTTTTTGATACAGCAGGTTCTTATTAGTTATCTACTTTATACATATTAGTGTATATATGTCAATCCCAATCGCCCAATTCATACCACCACCACCACCCCCTCTCCTCCCCGCTTCTCCCCCTTGGTGTCCATATGTTTGTTCTCTATGTCTGTGTCTCTATTTCTGCCTTGCAAACCGGTTCATCTGTACCATTTTCCTAGATTCCACATATATGCGTTAATATACATTTGTTTTTCTCTTTCTAACTTACTTCACTCTGTATGACAGTCTCTAGGTCCATCCACGTCTCTACAAATGACCCAATTTCATTCCTTTTTATGGCTGAGTAATATTCCGTTGTATATATGCAACACATCTTCTTTATCCGTTCATCTGTCGATGGGCATTTAGGTTGCTTCCCTGTCCTGGCTATTGTAAATAGTGCTGCAATGAACATTGTGGTACATGTCTCTTTCTGAATTATGGTTTTCTCTGGGTATATGCCCAATAGTGGGATTGCTGAGTCATATCGTAATTCTGTTTTCAGTTTCTTAAGGAACCTCCATACTGTTCGCCACAGTGGCTGTATCAATTTACATTCCCACCAACAGTGTAAGAGGGTTCCCTTTTCTCCACACCCTCTCCAGCATTTGTTGTTTGAAGATTTTCTGATGATGCCCATACTAATCGGTGTGAGGTGATAACCTCATTGTAGTTTTGATTTGCATTTCTCCAATAATTAATGATGTTGAGTAGCTTTTCATATGCTTCTTGGCCATCTGTATGTCTTCTTTGGAGAAATGTCTATTTAGGTCTTCTGCCCATTTTTGGATTGGGTTGTTTGTTTTTTTAATATTGAGCTGCATGAGCTGTTTAGATATTTTGGAGATTAATCCTTTGTCTGTTGATTCCTTTGCAAATATTTTCTCCCATTCTGAGGGCTGTCTTCTGGTCTTGTTTGTAGTTTCCTTTGCTTTACAGGTTTTAAGTTTCATTAGGTCCCATTTGTTTATTTTTGTTTTTATTTCCATTACTCTAGGAGGTGGATCAAAAAAGATCTTGCTGTGATTTATGACAAAGAGTGTTCTTCCTATGTTTTCCTCTAAGAGTTTTATAGTGTCCAGTCTTACATTCAGGTCTTTAATCCATTTTGAGTTTATTTTTGTGTATGGTGTTAGGGAGCGTTCTAATTTCATTCTTTTACATGTAGCTGTCCACAGTTTTCCCAGCACCACTTACTGAAGAGGCTGTCTTTTCTCCATTGTATATCCCTGCCTCCTTTGTCATAGATTAGTTGACCATAGCTGTGTGGGTTTATCTCTGGGCTTTCTATCCTGTTCCATTGATCTATATTTCTGTTTTTGTGCCAGTACCATATTGTCTTGATTACTGTAGCTTTGTAGTATAATCTGAAGTCAGGGAGTCTGATTCCTCCAGCTCCATTTTTTTCCCTCAAGATTGCTTTCGCTATTCAGCGTCTTCTGTGTCTCCATACAAATTTTAAGATTTTTTTGTTCTAGTTCTGTAAAAAATGCCATTGGTAATTTGATAGGGATTGCACTGAATCTGTAGATTGCTTTGGGTACTATAGTCATTTTCACAATACTGATTCTTCCAATCCAAGAACAAGGTATATCTCTCCATTTGTGTCATCTTTGATTTCTTTCATCAGTGTCTTATAGTTTTCTGAGTACAGGTCTTCTCCCTCCTTAGGTAGGTTTATTCCTAGGTATTTTATTCTTTTCATTGCAATGGTGAATGGGATTGTTTCCTTCATTTCTCTTTCTGATATTTCGTTGTTAGTGTATAGGAATGCAAGAGATTTCTGTGCATTAATTTTGTATCCTGCTACTTTACCAAATTCATTTATTAGCTCTAGTAGTTTTCTGGTGGCATCTTTAGGATTATCTGTGTATACTATCATGTCATCTGCAAACAGTGACAGTTTTACTTCTTCTTTTCCAATTTGTATTCCTATTATTTCTTTTTCTTCTCTGACTGCCGTGGCTAGGACTTCCCAAACTATGTTTAATAACAGTGGCGAGAGTGGACATCCTTGACTTGATCCTGATCTTAGAGGAAAGCTTTCAGTTTTTCACCATTGAGAATGATGTTTGCTGGGGGTTTGTCGTATATGGCCTTTATTATGTTGAGGTAGGTTCCCTCTGTGCCCACTTTCTGGAGAGTTTTTGTCATAAATGGCTATTGAATTTTGTCAAAAGCTTTTTCTGCATCTATTGAGATGATCATATGGTTTTTATTCTTCAATTTGTTAATATTGTGTATCACATTGACTGATTTGCGTATATTGAAGAATCCTTGCATCCCTGGGATAAATCCCACTTGATCATGGTGTATTATCCTTTTAATGTGTTGTTGGATTCTCTTTGTTAGTATTTGTTGAGGATTTTTGCATCTATATTCATCAGTGATATTGGTCTGTAATTTTGTTTTTTTGTACCATCTTTGCCTGGTTTTGGTATCAGGGTGATGGTGGCCTCATAGAATGAGTTTGGGAGTGTTCCTTCCTCCACAATTTTTTGGAAGACTTTGAGAAGGATGGGTGTTAGCTCTTCTCTAAATGTTTGATAGAATTAGCCGGTGAAGCCATCTGGTCCTGATCTTTTGTTTGTTGTAATATTTTTAATCACAGTTTCAATTTCATTACTTGTGATTGGTCTGTTCATATTTTCTATTTCTTCCTGGTTCAGTCTTGGAAGGTTATACTTTTCTAAGAATTTGTCCATTTCTTTCAGGTTGTCCATTTGATTGGCATACAATTGCTTGTAGTAGTCTCTTATGATGCTTTTTATTTCTGCAGTGTCCATTGTAACTTCTTCATTTTCATTTCTAATTTTATTGATTTGAGTCCTCTCCCTCTTTTTCTTGATAAGCCAATGGCCTATTGAGATCCAGGTAAAAACTGATTACAGCAAGGCATTTAGGGAACTGAAATAGACAAAAGAGTATGAAACTCAGGGGAGAAATCTGAGCTGAGACTATAGAAGTCATCGACATACAAGTACCATAATGGTCTTTAGGCCAAGATGGGGGCAAGAAAGGCATATAGCACCACTCTCAGGAGAAGGGAAGTTTGGTTAATTTCTACGTTTAGGAATAAAAGCATAAGGCAGAAACTCAACGGGATTCCAGTAAACATCATTAACCATAACAGCAGGACTTTTGCAGTTAACAGAACCCTTATAGTCACCCCATATTTGTTAGATTTGCTACTTCTCTCCTGAAAACTAGGAATAAAACCCATCAAACATATAAAGAACCTGTGAGTATTTGTATTCAGAGACAACCTGAAAGTAGGAATGGAGAGACTGGTCCCTCTCTACATCCAATCTTGGGAGGCAGGGGAAGAGTTCTAAGGAACAGAGCAGGTTGCGGCAGAGTTGAGGAGGAAAGGAAAGCTAGCTGGGCATCTTCTCACTTTCTGTGACAAGGCAGAAAAGCAAATTTGGAATGCCAGCCTAGACCTAAGAAGTGCCCCTAAAGCCTAAATGCAAAAATCTTTAGGGTTTCTAACAATGGAATTGATTTGAACACTGTACTGAAAATCCACAGTTAAATAGAGCTATAGCCATACAGGAACAGAAGTACGAAACATTTAAAACAATGTTCGTGGGAAAACGCATTCCTAGTTTTGGACAGTACATTTCCAAGAATGCTGGGGTAAATGGTGGAAGGTATTAGAAAATTCAAACTGTGGTTTTCCTCATCCTTTTGTTGCTGCTGGAAAATGACATGAAATGATGCTGGAGGAATGTCTCATGTCCACGAAACAAGGACCACTCAGGACCCTGTGAAATAACTGCCTGTACTGGTTCACAACACATGTGGACTAAACCAGCCTATCTTATTGTTTAGCTTCAATTAGAAGTTTTTATGAGCCTTAACAGAAACACTGAAAATGTAATATAGGAATCACCTCTGCCAGGTCCCTTGCCAAGCACTGATTAGAGCAGAAATATTCTACCGTAATAATGTATTAATCCACTAAAGTCCTCTCTCTCTCTCTACCTTGCAGAAAGGACAAGGTTAAGATGATGCTTTAAAACGACTTCCTTAACATTTCTAGCATGTTTAAATGTTTAATGCTATGTTAGCATCATTTTTGCTTCTGACTTTATATAGCATAAACTTTATATATTTAGTTATACATATATGTTTAAATATGATAGCATACTTAAAGTTGAAAAATATCAAACCTTATCAGTTATTAAAAATAGTTTTAAATGTCTAAACATAAAAAAATTCAAGTATCATTAGTTTATTTATATTTTATTTTGATTTTTCTTGATAGCCTAAGAAGTAATAAAGAAAAGTGGTAAAAAGATGGAAAAATTATTTTATAGATCTGTGGCCAGTTGAATTAAATTAACTCTGAGACCAAAACAAATTGATTTGGGGGTATCTGTATTTAGGTGTTTTTGTTTAAAATTCTAATAGAACTAGAATATATTATTTTAAAGTTAGAAAGAGAAAGATATCTACTTTACCCAACAACAGAATATGTCAATCTTTTTTTTTAATTATAGTATGGTTGATTTACAATATTAGAATAGTTTCAGGTGTGTGACATAGTGATTCAATATTTTTACATATTCCACTTAAGTTTATTATAAAATAATGGCTATATTTCCTATGCCAATCTCTTTTTATTCTAGAAAATTAATGCCAGAATTTAAAAGCTAGTCAGTGAAAATAAGCAAATACAAGCAAATGCACGTGTGCGTGCATGTGTGTACACACACACACACACACACACACACAATTTTCCATGAGATAGCCCTGACTCTTAATCCTCTAGACCCAGAACAGTGTTGATGAGATTAAACTGCTTTAAGTCATGGCCTTTGTAGTCTGCACATTTATGTGCTGACTATACATGCCCACACACCGTATTCATCTACTGGACAAATCTGACAAACACTAATGTCCTTTGTAAGTATTTTAAATCTACAGTATCATGCGCAAAATTCGGCATGGAATCCCTATCAGGCTGCACTTTGTCTGCACTTGGAGCCCTTAATTCTGGGTTAGTAACCAGCATTCTCTTTACCAGCCCACTTATTTCTCCTTCTGTTGATTGCACTGAATGCCTACTATATGTCCAGTGCTTGGACACAAAGCACTCTGTCTCTGTAACTGTTGACCTGTTGTTACTCACTGAGAACATCTCTCTAGGGCTCCCAGGAAGCAGCAGGTAGACAAGAGAGGAAGAGAGATGTTCATCGATAGAAACCGGAAAAAGCAAGTTTTCTAACATATTCAGGTTGGAAGCCAGGCACATGGATGCAAAGAGCTTCCCTATAACCAAAATTCCTCCTGGTTAGTAAGCACAACTAGTAACCAGCAAAAAGAAAGTTCTCTTGCCAACACTGTTCCATTTTACCTGCTGAAAGTGAAGGGATAGAATAGGAAAACAAACTAGAATAAAATTAAGTACTCTAATAGGTATACCTACTCACTCCCTGCTTCCCAGCCTGTCTCTAATTGTAACTAACAAAGTGGCATCTGCTTTAAAAAGAACTAACCGATAAAGGGTCTGATCATTTCTGACTTAAATGAAAAAATCATGCTTCTTGACTCACAAAGTCAAGGGGACCAGACTATGACCAATTCGTGAAATCATTGCTTAAGCAACTTCCTTTGGCAACAAATTCTTTCTGTGACGGCCACTTTCTTCCTCCCTGCCTTCTTAACTTCAATATTCTGTAGTGAAAATGCTTTCAACACTCAAAAAAAAAAAATATCCATACCACTAAATTTTATCCCCAAATAGCTTCATTCCAGTCAGCTTCCTTAATATGACCTCAATTTGTCATTCTCTTCCTCCTCTTTTCTGTCTCTCTTTCCCATGTGTAACCCTGCACTAGCCTTTTTTCTGACTCTTACACGAGCATCTGTTAAGATCTTATACTCAGAACCATGACACTCTATACTACCGTTTTTCTTTTCTCCTAGTAGAGCACTAGGCCCGAAGTCAGACGACTTTGAGATCTTACAGAACTACCTGTAGCTTTCCTACCTCACTCACTGAACAAAGAAATGCAATCAGACAAAATGGAGAAAGATTGCTTTTAAATTTTAAATGTTCTGGGACAAGTTCATTTCCCATAAATTCCTGAGCTACTCCAACACACTCTCTTATTTGCTAACTCCTAAGGGAGAAATAAAACAGTATGCAATTAATTAAAGTAATAGGCAGTACAGTCCAGTGGTTCCTAAACCACAGTGTGTGATAGAGCTTTCCATGATTAAATGTGAAAAATAAAGAATACATTGGTACATATAAAGATATGCACACATATACACGTAAGTTGCCAACCGCTCTTTATTCGAGATTCTGAGCATGCTAATTTCTCAGTATAAACTGGGGTTTCTTTTATGAAATGATAGTGATGAAAAATGATGTTGGTAGCAAAGTAACTAATCTGAGAACCCTATATCAGTTCTCTTTTATTATCAATACCATTATGTTTATACCATTATGTTTACCAGTTTATTGGAGTTGACTTTCTCTACCTGTGCTCTGCTTAGATCTCCTGGTAAGTCTGGTGCCCATGTCCCAGTTGTGCGGGCTTGCTCCTAAGGGCTCCCACCTGCAGCCTTCTACAGAGAACTACATAGGCTCCCAGAGCCTCCTCTTCATCCTGAGAGTGGCATGTGCCTGGAAGACTTCCATCTCCCCTTCCTACTCCCCCAGCCCACAGCCCAAGACAGACAGGTAGGAACATCAGAGCCCAGCTCCCGGGCAACTGTGCCTCCAGGCTGACTGGGATTTCACAGGACTTTGCATCCTTGCCTGATTTCTTCCCTTCCCTACAGTGCTTTCCCCACTCCCTTATCTTCCCCACTCCTTACCAGTTTCTTCAGGAGCACTTCCTTAACAAACCTTTGGTAGAGGAACAGTCCTCTCAAGGTCTGCTTCTGAGAAATCTAAGAGCTCTATGAAATCCCAAAGCTTGTGGCCCTTCAACAGCTTGTTCTCTCCACTCCGGGGCTTTTCTCACTTCTTAGAACACCAAGATCTCACCTCATGGTTTCACCTTTGCACGTAGTACTCTCTCTCCACCATTCCTACCCAAACTAAAGCTTCACTCAAACCTCAGGTCCCAGTTAAGTCACTTCCTCTGGGAGGACTTCTCGGAGCCCCACAGGTTAGGTGTTCCCCTCTGCCAGCACATGCAACCTGCAATCTCACGGCCCTCTTCCAGGCTTGCCTGTAAAACTCAAAGAACAAGACCCACATCTGTCTGGCTCTGTTTTGTTCCTGGCAGTGAGTGAGCAGAGAAGGTGTTCAATCAATGTTTCTGATTGTCTAAAGAAATTCACCAAAACGTTAACAGTTACTGAATCTGGGCAGAAGAACTGTGGGGTTTTTTTATATATATTTTCTTTTTTGGTATTTCCTAACAAGTTTTTTTAAACACTGAAACTGATTTCATAATCAGTAAAATTTAAAAGGCCCTTTTTTATTCTGCAATAATATATATTGGTTAGCTTCTTTTTCTCTTAAAAGTTAATGGTATTTTCTGTGGAATAAGGCTAAAAATCAGTTAGGCAAAGTAGAGATACATCTATAAATAAAGCTGTCACTTTGATCACAATCACGCACTACAGCTCTCAGCTAGGAACCCAAGAGCATGATTCATACTCCAAATCAGTTATGCAGACATTAAGTTTTAGATCAGAGGAAAGACATTACATGTTGCATAGATTTTATCCCCATATTGGTTCATCTTTTTAGAAAAAAAACTAGATAGCTTTGTAGGAAAGAGGCAAAAAATGACAGAGTCCAACGAAACAATTCTCACATAAGAAAGGATCCTACTCAAAGTACTTTTTTTTCCTCTCAGGAAAAAAAGCCTGTATATTAAAGGATGCTGGTTTCCTGTTTTTTAAAAAAACTGACCCATTAACAATATTGTTCACAATGAATTATCAAAATCGTTCTGATAAGAACACATAAAGATTATACCAGCAGTCTCCAGCTTGAGTTGAGCTGTACTCTGCATTTGCTTCCTGGTAGACTGGTAGGTGCTCCCTGGGAGTTGAGGGGACAGGGACTTCAAGGAAGCAGTGTGTTAGAAGCAACGTGCAATGTGATCTGCGCCCTCACTCCTCCTCCACAGGCAGCTGGGCTCCTACAGTTTAACAGGTGTCACAGACTGCCCTTGGGCTAGAATACGCTCATAAGGGCAGAGATTTTTGTCTATTTCGTTCATTGTTCACTAATGTATCCTCAATACCCAGAACAATGCTTTAGCACACAGTAGACACTCAAATACTTAATGAATGAATCAAGCAATATAAAGGTTAAAAACTGATAAGATCAATAAGTACTCGAAAAATGGACAAATAACATGACAGACAGTTCAAGGAGAAGGAAATATAAATGGCTCTGAAACATGAGAAGATATTCAACCTCAGAGATGATAAAAGCATTTCAAATGAAAGTTAACATGAGATAACATTTATCCCCTAACAAATTGACAAAAATGCTAAAATTTATTAAAACACTCTGTAGGTGAGGCTTCGGGAAAACATGCATGCATATACATTGCTGGTGGGAACAGAAATAGGAGAGCCTCTTGGGAGGGAAGTTTGGCACTACGTATTAAAATTACAAATACATAGACCCTTGGCCCAGCAATCTTTCTGGCAACTTATCCCACAGATATACTTGCACACATGCGAAGTGACTCATGGCAAGGTTATTCACTGCATTAATATTAATAATAGCAAAAGTATCGAAACAACTAAGAACCCATCAATAGGGGAGTTGTTAATAAGTTGGGGTACACATACACTGCATTACTTGCAACTGCAGAAAAGAATAATGAAGCTCTCTTTGCACTTACATGAAAAGATACAGTATACACCAGTAAGTGAAACAAGTGAGGTACAGAACAATGCAAATAGTGTGCTTATTTTTGTGTATAAAGAAAAATAAAATAAATACATTTGTATTTGCTTATATTTGCATAAAGAAACTCTGGAACAATGCCAAGAAGTGGATAAAAGTGGTTTCTTTGAGGGAGGGGTGGATCCTAGGCACATGGGGAACAGGGTACATGCAAGACTGCATTATGTAATTTTTAGATTTTTGAACCATGTGAATATATTACCTAGTCAAATAATTATATTTTAAAAAATCAGGAGGCTGAACTACAGAAACGAGAGAGAGAGAAAGAGAGAGAGAGAGAGCGCGCCTTTAGGGAGAATGCATGAATACTTAAGGCAACATGTATTTATTTTAATTAATTAATTTATTTATTTTTGGCTGCACTGGGTCTCCATTGCTGCACGCGGGCTTTCTCTAGTTACGGCGAGCAGGGGCTACTCTTCCTTGCGGTGCGCGGTCTTCTCATTGCAGTGGCTTCTCTTGTTGCGGAGCACAGGCTCTCGGCACACGGGCTCAGTAACTGTAGCACGTGGGCTTCAACAGGTGTGGCTTGTGGGCTCTAGAGCGCAGGCTCAGTAGTTGTGGCGCACAGGCTTAGTTGCTCCGTGGCATGTGAGATCTTCCTGGACCAGGGCTTGAACCCGTGTCCCCTGCGTTGGCAGGCAGATTCTTAACCACTGCGCCACCAGGGAAGTCCCCAGCATTTATTTTTAAATGAATATACTTGTTACGAAAACATCCACCTAAGATTAAAACTAATCCCCTACGGACTTCCTCTAAAGTGTCACTCTGTAGGTCGACTTTGAGTTACTCAAAGTATTTAAAAGCAGTAATATGATGTCTGTTTGAAAATCTGTTAGAAATCATATTTCCAACTAACTTCTCAGATTGGTCCATGTCCCAATTAGTTCAAATCGTGCTTTTCATTTATAGTAAATTCACACACAAATCTCACAATCCATGATTATTATGGTGTGAGGTTTTATAGGTATAAAGAATGCATTGCATTTCATATGTCTGATCTTTCTTTCCCTATCAGAAAACTAAGGAAAATTTTAAAAATCGAATTTGTTTAAATGACTTAAGAGAATGCTTCCAGTGAAAAAAGACCTCCAGTATTAAAACTACCACAACCTTTCAGCCATAGAACATGGTCATTAAAAAATGAGTCTTACCTGACTTCAGCTGGTGGACTTGGGGAATAGGGATTTGCAGAACAAGCTAGAATTCTAATGACTGCTCCAGGATGATAGGTTTCTAGAACGTGAACGGCTGTAGGATACACCTGTTGTTCAAAAGCAAGTTCCACATAGTCTTGGCTCTGGAAATTAGGCGGCGTCCTCTTAAATGGCACAGGAGCGCTGGGACACTGATCCCACCATGTTCCGTAAGTTCGAAACACAGCTGTCTGAGTGAAGTCACCAGAACTCGGGAATACATTTGGTACACCTGCTAAGTTCCACATGGTATAGGACATGCTATTCTCACTCCCATAATGGGAGCTGAAATCCACTACTTCTTTGGCATACTGGACCACCTCTGCATTGAGAGGGGAAGTCCGGCTGTTTGCTTCTATAGTTCTATGGCTGTTCATCATTTCTCCTCTTGTAGCTGTCCTGGCTCGGCGCCGAAGGCACATATAATAAAACATAGTCAGAACTGTTAACATGGGAAAGACTGGTGGCATCTAGGTGTGAATTATGAAGCTTCAAAAGGTCAGGTGTCCTCGGTAAGACGCGCGAACTCTTTGAAGGATGTTCTAAAAAAATGAATGGCTTGTTGAAGTAAAATAATTTAAATAAACAGAAAAATGCATGGATAAGGTAATAAATGGCTTTTTACCCAATGTAATTTCCCAGAATGAAACTGAAAAAAACAACATTCACGTAAATGAGACTCTCTGGTATAATTTATCTAATGTACTTTTAAGAAAACTGAATACTGAAAATGTATACAATTTTATGCTATATGGGAAGCAAAACTGACATTGTAAGGCAATGGCAGATGTATGACCCCAAAAAAACCCTATTTTATGCAAAATTATAACTATCCTTCAAGAAATACTAAGTCCTTGAACTTTTAAAATTAAAATTATTTAAAATATATGGGGAACCACTAAAATACTGCTGTAAATCCAAAAGGACCTTAGGCATTTTATAACTTCACATTTAAACAAATGATTCCCTATTGTTAATTATGACTCACTTCCGAACATGCTAAGTACAGATTTCACATTATGGGAATACAGATTTCTGGAGCTGACAGTTAATCCAGACCAACTATATTAACTGCCTTACACGTCACAGATCACCAGACAGTGTTTAATTTATAACCCCTAGCATCATTTGTGAGGGTAGTCCATGGCTGGCTGGCATCTGGTTTGTTGCCAGCTACTCTTAGAAATCACTCACCCCAGATAGAATGGTCACAGGATACACACCAGAAATGCAAAGGTTGGCACTCATCCATGTGGCCTGGCAATGACACTCTGATTTCAGGTACCAATGTTGAAATACGACATTCTTTTACCTGTAAGACAAGAGTTTTAGAAAATATTTTTATTTCTGACTTAGGAAGTCAAATATCCCAACAAGTTTATTATCATAGATAAATAGCTACTTACTAGATACAGAACGTTCAAATTGAACACATCTTTCCGAATTGTGTGGACAATTTTGAATAATTAATATATTTTTAAAATTTTATGACAGAATGTAATAAAAATATTATTAATGAACCCTTTTTATATAGAGGTTGCAAACCCATAGCTTATGGGTCAAACCATGCCAGCAGATATATTAGGACCAAATATATTTGGTGATTTTTAAAATTTGGATGAGTTTGGATGAGTTTAACAATCCAGAAAACCCTGTTGAGAAGAGGCCTGGTGGCCGCTCCTGTTCCCAGCCAGCTCTACTAGTTTACAACACAGGCCTGGCCCCTGTCTGCACTGACTAGTAATCTCTTGTCTACACAAACAGGGAAATCGAGCATACTAATTTTTCTACCTGTAAAGTCTTGAGTTTAATTTCTCCTAAGTAAAAGAAGGAAAATAAAACAACTTTTCTTTAGTAGAGCAAAACGTTAACACTAAGATTATAAAACATTAAACGCCTCTCCAACCCAAAACCTCTAACAGCTTTTTGTTCTTACGTACAAGATAGAATCTAAATCCCTTGGTTTGACATTTCAAGGCTCTCCTCAAGCTAGACCCATTTCTTTTTGTCTAATGCAGTAAACTCTTTCACTTTCTAAACACCCTTCCTATTTTACTTTAACTCTACCTCGACATTCCTTTTCCAGCCACTTTATTCCATAAGTAGGCTTATTATCTGGTACCACCTTTGTATCAGACATATACCCTTGTTCCACAAGGGCCTACATTAGGACCAAGTTTCTTGAAGGAAGGAATCTAGCCAAAGATTTCATTTATCAAAGTACTCAGTACATAGCAGGCACAAAATATGTCACGTGTTGACAGAAAGATGATGAGCAAACAAAAAAATTATACAAATCTAAAATAATTTAAAATTAGATAACAGCATCCTCTTCCTCTCAATCCCAGCCAGATCCACACTGAAACGTCTGACAAAAATATAACCGGCAAAACAGTAAATGAAGAGCTGAGTTAGAAACACGTGAGGAAAACCCACGGTTGTGAGAAACAGAGAGGAAAGTCAAAGGGCGGAGAGCAGGAGCTGAAGCTAGTATGAGTCAGGGAACCAATTATGGGTCTTAGTGGTTGTAATAAGGGGACTTTCTAACACACATGCAGAGAGGTTATTTCAAGCCACGGGTCACATTTGGAAGAAACTTCATAAAGCCAAATTCAGGAAAAATCACCCTATCTGTAAAGCCAGGAACGCGAAAACTTAGCTCACTGGCCAGGAAGCCAAAGTACACTTGACATCAACCTAGGCAGTGGCGGAAAGTCACCGGAGGGAAATCAGAACCCTGTTAGGCGTGTACCACGCAGAGTGTGGGCCTAAATTCACACCGTCTTCATGGCTGAGAATCCCTACACCATCCCTAAGCCAAAAGATCTAAAAAGAAAGAGTGGTCCTGAACTGGTAGGAGCAGATGTGAACCTCTTTGCAGGGATGCTTCCACAACACGAGACTGACTAAACCCTTACTAAAGATGCATCACAGTACAAACTTGCAGACCGCAAAAGAAAATGAACCACAGGGACGGACAGTCAGCAGGCAGACACACTAAATGGAAGAACTTGCACCCTAAAAACAAGAAATAATAGAACACTCTGAACAAGACTTTTCCTGAAAAGACTAACAAAGCATGTATTAAAATAAATAAGGAGTTTCTGCAGCACATGCTCTAATGCTGACATATCATGAGTTGACAAATCAGATTCACCTCAGGACATACAACACCAAGTGCTGAAGTATAGGACAGGTTGTAAATGTGGGGAAAATAATTATCTAGAATATCACCTCTTTATTCAAACATTTCACCTACCACAAGTATAAATATGTCAAATTAAAAAATTTACAAATGCACAAATATCAAATCTTTAACACCAAAACCTGAAATGAAATAGCTCTTTCTTTTACCACATACACTTTATTTCAAAATAGGCCCCCAGGTAAATTAAGAAGTGTAATTTTCTAAAGAAGTTACTTGGCCCATCTCTTTCTTAAAAGAAAATTAATGAAACAAATTTAAACTGCAAAAATGAAATTTATGAAATAAAGAATAGTGTACAAGTATCCAACTCAATTGACAGCTCAGCTAATTTGGAAGACTGTGGAGCTCAGCTAATTTGGAAGATTGTGGATGTTTTATTCCTGGAAATCTTCAAGGGAAGGACAGAAACCCATCTGCCAAGGTGGATGGATGGGTCTGACTGTATAATCTATGGACATCACCTCTCTCTCCACAGTCTATAAATTGCTGCAACTGAGCTCCTTTTACTTTCTTTATAAAACTGCATTTATCAGAAAGTAATAGTTTTATAAAACCAAAGAAACACCTGCAAAATAAGATATCATCATTCATGTGAACATTCACAATCATTCCTGGCAAAAAGGTTGAGACAAATTGTGAAAGACAAATTCTATTTGACCTACCAAGCCATGAACTTCACAACTGTTTCCCAGCTAGCTTTTACCATCATAGATTATGGGATAATATCAAAAACAGCAAGACTATCGTGTGGGCAATATCATTTTTAAGCTGTTGTTAAGTAAAATTCTGCACTGAAGTAACATATGTACAAGTGAGTTATAACTTTATAACATATAAAGAAGTTTACATTTACACATGAAGTTTACATTTTCACATTTACATATGAAGAAGTTCAAACTTCTCAGCGAGAAATGTAAATGGATGCTTGATTTTTTCCAACTATGGATAACAATAATCTTTAGAGTTAATTTTTTGTAAGATAAAGCTAAAATGACAAAAAATTTTAAAAGAAGGAAAAGCAGTGTAAAAAAAAAAAGCACTGGAAATAAAGCACTGGAAAAGCAAATATATTTATTCTTTTTCCAGCCATACTATTTGGAAAAATGTAATGAAGTTAAAACCTGTTTTTGAAAACAAACACGGCATGGAAGTAAAAAAGGGAAATGTGTAAACCCATTGTTAACACCCTTCTTGATTCTAAACTCCTTTCCAGTCAACTAAGATGATACATCGAAGTATTTGGGGGCTTGGGGACGAACATATGGAGAAGAAAGGATAGCTCACTCTACTTTTCCCTGGGAAATGAAGCTGAAAAAGGGAAGAGAGCCGCAGTTTCAGGACTCATGTGGGCAGCAACGACCATGCAGAAGTTTAAATTGTCCATGTACTATCTGGACTTTTGCCAAGGCATTGAGGCAATTTGTGATAACCAGTGAATATCCCAATGGGCACTGAACCAAATGCAAAAGATACAATAACTCCCCTTTAGGAGGAGAATGGAATTCAAAGACAAAATGATTTTTCCCACCTGGTGCAAAGAAACAGATATTAGTCTGGTACACTAAATTTGTCCAAGAGGGTGACTATAAGATATACCTTTTGGGAGGTATATACATTTCTTTTCCAGTTCATTCAAAAAGCTACATTATACAAGGATCATTTTTACAGTGAAATGTCTGTAATATATTAAATGTGCTTTTCAAATAATTTTGACTATAATAAAACATTTGAGCAAAACAAAGCTACATTAATTTTAAGGATTCTCACAATACATAAAAATATTATTTTCCGTTTAACAAAAAGTCTGAAATAGAAATAGGGTGATCTTTATTTTACAAGTTATTTTATCTAATCAATTGTCAACAATGATTACAAAGTAAGAAATTCCCCACAACTCACTGAAATTTTATACTAGCACAATCAAGGAATACAAAACAACAGCCGTTTTAACCTGCATCAGGAGACTTTCATACACCTTGGGAAACAACTTGCTTTGTGCGACATGATATCATTTTAATACAAGTTTATTTTCAACCACATCTTTCATATTATAAAATGCTTAACGAAGTTAAACAATACAATTACAGAGAAACCAATAACAGTGGAAAAGAGAAATTAAGAGGTATAGACAAGGGAGAACATATGTTTACTACTGAGATTTGAAGTGAGATGGGGAGTCGATGAGGCGGAGAGAAGCAGGATGGCAGGAACTGCAGAGAAGATGGCAGAGGAAAGTGGAGGAAGGAAAAGGGCTTTTCAGGAAATCAACGAAAGGAGGCAGTTGGGATGAACTCGAAAGCCTAGGTTCATGGTGTGATGGAATAACCTGGAAAACAAGTTTAAAACTCCAAAGAGGATTCTCAACTTATATTAAAGTCAAAAGATATGGGAAAGATAAAAAGGCCAGGCAAAAAGGCAGAGCTCTACACTGAAGGCAAGTCATAACACAATACTTACTTGTAAAATAACACAATACGTACTTGTAAAATAGCCCACAAAGATGTGTCAATGAAGTGACAGAAAAAAACGAGGGTTTCGGCAGCCTTGCAGGATGTTAACAAAATGTCACAGAAGGCGTAATGTGGTAACAGATCAAGAAAAAATGGCTGAACTTTAAATGCTGTCATTTCTGAATCCTGATGAAACTGATCAAGAGACACTGCTTTAAGGAAAGGACTTTTCTGGTTGAGTCTAGACATCAAGACACGAGGGAATGGAGGAAAATATCAATCAAGAAAAGAATGGAATTACACTTGAACTTGGTGCAGCAGCGGACATAACCAGCCCCCTTCCCTGGCCTGCCTCCTGTAGGCTTCTACGCCACCACATGCTCTCCTATCTCCTCCCACCCCTCTGGTAACTTCTCAGTCTCCTCTCTGGGCCTTCTCCCTCCTCATTCTTCTAAAATATACAGAGGTCCCATTAAAGGAAGGCTGTCTTCTTGATAACATGATACATGAGAACCTCCCACCTACCTTGGACCAGTCTTCTCCCTGTCCCTTCCACTTCCACACACCCCACCCTTCCTGCAGACCCACCAGAACCTCTACCACGGCCTCAGCTGCACTTGTGCTTTCACACCTCAGCATCTTCAAGTCTCCCACTGAGGCTGCGTGGCTCTGGAATTCCCTTGCTCCTCCTCTGCTTGGCACCCTCTTACTCATCTTTAAGGTTCAGACCTTATCCACTACCCGCTTTTTCCTTGCTCTTACATTTCGTGTGCCATTTCTTACATGCTGAGATATTTTTTCTACCTTAATAGACTACGAACCCCTCAAGTTCTAAGAATGTGTCTTAATTAGAACTACATCTTTAGGGCTTAGCACATGCCAATATATACTCAATAAACATTTATTCATCTTTTTTGGAGACTGGCAGAGTAGATGGCAGAAGAGAATTAAATAAGTTTAAAATAGACACAGAAATAAAACCCTTCAATACAAGGCACATGTAGACCAAAAAATGACGTAAAAAAAGTTCCATATCTGGATATAGAGAAAAAGAGGGGGGAAGTGGATAAGGAAAACGGAAACACAATAGGTAAGAATCAAATGTATGACTTTCCTTGAAACACTCCAATAAGGAATAGTATATATATTGAAATTTTACTGTTCAATGAGAATGTGAAACAGTGGTAACTTTTTGTACTAATTCTATTAGTACAAAAGCAGCCTTGAATACGTAAAAAGACCTGACCTTGGCCACAAAGAAACTCTGATTGAAATTAAAGAAAGATTCATGAAAGAGATGATTAGAGAGGTAAAAGAAAGCTATTCTCTCAAATATGGTGATTTTTTTTAACACTCCAAATCTATGTTAAGACCATACGGTGATTATGGAGAACTGGAAAAACTGTGGATGAAAAAGAAGTTCTTAAACAAAAAAGGGATAACCTCAAGCAAAAGAAAAGAGACAGGCCAAGAGAGGCAATAATATAAGAGTAAGGGTAAAAAGACAGGTTCATATTGTTCAGGTATTAGATATGCTATAGGGAGGAGCAAAGTCTTAACAATAGCATCCCTTAATTACTTACAATGTACTATATTGAAAAAATATGACAGTGTCAGGAAGGAGACTATGGGGGGTTGAATATTATAACTTCACGTTTCTCTCTCTTCCTCTAAGTAAATTCTCCTCCAGTTGAAACATTTTTATTATGACTATAGTTTGTAATCAACAAGGCCCCAATATAGAATAAACAGGTTGAGTTCTTAACTGAACCATGTGGACGAACAGAGAGAAGAGAGCCTCCTATCCAGCTTCAAGGCTTTTTGAAAATCCAGGCATATAAAGCAGAAGGAGAAGGCAAGGGAACCAACCAGGAAGAAAAACCTAAAGGCCAGGGAAAAATCTTGAAAACCAAAGAGGTAAACAGTATCCACTTCTCTTCCAGGAATCAAGGTCAGCTTTGAAAATACAAAAAGTATGGAACACAGTGGGCTCTTCAAAATTTCTGCTGAGTTAATGAGCAAATGGCCAGGACTAAGCAGGAAGTGCCTAACCAGTGAAACTAGGAATACACTTGTCAGAAAACAAAGGAGGTTTAGAATCAATTTAAACTAGGAATTGACAATGGTTAGTTCTACAGAATGTTTTATTTCTCCTCTTTCTTTCCTAGACTTTAACAAGCATATCTAAACTTACGAAATATTTCATAAGCAATCTTTAGTAGCACGAAAAAGGAATTAAGGACTCAATGTTAAAAACACACACACACACAACTGTAGGATAAATGAATGGTGATTTTCTGATACAATAGATCTGGAAACCCTCTTCCTACCCAAGATACTATCTCACAAGTGACAAAGAGGGACATATTTCTAATTACACAGGTATGACACTATAAAGTACCTTACTTACAAATGTCACTAATGCTATATTATCTCCATTTTACATGTTTCTTAATTGTTTAATGATGAATAAGAATAAACCATCTGAATGGGAAGAACTATAATAACCCTAAACCTCTAGCTGACACACAATGTATATTTAACTAAAACCTACAGTATTAAAAATTAGGAATATCTGGTGGCAGATAATTTTAATGGACACACTAAAGAGAGAAAAAAATCTCTCTCTAGCTATTAAAACCACAAAGTAAATGTGAATTTATTTTAGCCAAATACTAACTATACATTTGTACATTAAAATAAAGAGCATTTTACCTAATAAAAATATACTGAATTTATTTGGCCTTCCTAACAAAAATCCAAGTACAAGATCACTGCTAGCCATTCAAGCTAAAAGAGCCATTAGTTAAAATGGTGTAATACTGTTAAATTAACTTTGGGGTATAACTTACATTCCAAAACATGTACTCCATTTTAAGTGTACAGTTCAACGAGTTTTGACAAAGACATATACCAGTGCAACCACCACCAGGACCGAGATATAGAATATCTCTATTCTCCCAATCACCCATCCACTCCCTGTGCCAGGAAAAAACTGATCTTCTTGCTGTCACTATAAATCATATTGTCCTTTATTCTAGAGTTAACATATAAGTGAAATATGTATGTATTTTTGTGTCTAATTTATTTTGCTCAGCATAACTGAGATTTTTCCCTGTTGTTACATGTAACAGTTTGTTCCTTTCTTGCTAAATCATATCTATTATACAGACATATTCATTCACCTGCTCATAGACATTTGGGTTGTTTCTAGGACCAAAATGTTTCCAAAATGGCTGTAACATTTTACATTCCCACCAGCAACAAGTGAGAGTTCTAGCTGCTCCACATCTTCATCAACAGTTAATATTGTCAGTCTTTGGACATTCCAGTGGGTGGGTGGCGATACCCTACGGTTTTAGTCTGCATTTCTCAATGGACTAGTAATGATGTGGAGCATCTTTTCATGTTCTTATTTCCCATACGTATCTTCTTCAGTGAAATGTCTATTTTGCCCATTTTCATTGTTTTTTTGTTTTCTTATTATTTATTGAGTTGTAAGAGTTCTTTATACATTCTAGATACAATCTTTATCAGATATATCTTTTGCAAATAGTTTCTCCCAGTCTGTGCTTCCCTTTTTTTTTCTTTTTTTCCTATAAATTTATTTTATTTATTTATTTTTGACTGCATTGGGTCTTTGTTGCTGTGAGCGGGCTTTCTCTAGTTGTGGCGAGCAGGGGCTACTCTTCATTGCGGTGTGCAGACTTCTCATTGTGGTGGCTTCTCTTATTGCGGAGCACGGGCTCTAGGCTCGTGGGCTTCAGTTTGTGGCACACGTGTTCAGTAGTTGTGGCTCATGGGCTTAGCTGCTCCACGGCATGTGGGATCTTGCCAGAGCAGGGCTTGAACCTGTGTCCCCTGCATTGGCAGGCGGATTCTTAACCACTGTGCCACCAGGGAAGCCCTTGCCTTTTCATCTATTTGATAATATCTTTTAAAGAGAAAAGTTTTCAATTTTTAAGGGCAATTTATCATTTGTCTTTTATGACATATTTTTGTGTGTCCTAGCAAATGCTTTACTTAAGAGCAGTTTCAAGTTTCAAGTTTCAAACACTAAGACAGATAGTGTTTAATATCTTAAATCTGGGAACAGTTAAATACAGATCATTCAAATTTTAAGATATCAAACTGGATGCTACAAACACTTCCAGTGGGAATACAAAATGGTACAGCCACTATGGGAAAGTCTGACAGTTTATTATAAAGTTTACATACTCTTACCAAACCATCCAGCAATCCCACTCTTAGGTATTTACCCAAGTGTATTAAAACCTACATTTAAACAAAAACCTGTACACAAATGTTTAAAGCAGATATATTCATCATTATTCCAATCTGGAAATATCCAAGATGTCCTTCAACAGGCAAATGGATAAACAGTGGTACACCTATCCAATGAAATACTACTCAGTAATAGCAAGGAATGAGTCACGGATTCAGGCAATAGGAGAGATGACTCTTAAAATGCATTTTTTGACTGAAAGAAGACACACAAAGGCTACCTAATTGTTTAATTTCATGTACATGATACTCTGGAAAAGGCAAAATTATAGGGAAGGAAAGCAGATCAGTGGTCACCAGGGAGTTAGGGGAGAAGACAGGGTTGCTTCCAATGACTACAAAGGGGCCACGCAAAAGAATTTTTACAGCAATGAAACCTTTCTGTATGCTTCTGTTTTCAGTCTTTGCTGTGGACCAAGACAGTCAAGTTGGAGATTTGGTATCCCAGAATCAGCTTGTTTATGGGCATCCTAGCTTATTAGTCTGTTTTTGACCAGCACACCCTGAAAGATATCTACTAGTTGGCATGTCCTGCCCATTCATTATGCGCAGGGCAAAGCCTGATCTCAGAGCCCCAGCCACTCACCTGGCCTTTGGGGACCACCTGCCCAGAAAAGAGACCTTCATGACTTCTGAGAGATTCCCGACCAGGAACAAATCAGTCACTACAAATCTGAATTTATATATATGAGTAGAATTAGCCATCTTAAAGACATAGAAATAACTTGGGTAATTAGAGCAAGTGGTCTCCAACAAAAGTTAATGCAAAAAATAGAAGAGTTTTAAAATAATAACTAGTATCTTTAGTGTGAATTAATAGGGCATAGGATCCATAAAATAAGTACAAGCGAATTTAGAAAAAAAATTTTTTTAAGTTCGTGGAAATTAAAGTCATGGTGTTCAAAATAAATTGAAAATCTAAATGAAAAAAATAATAAGTAACCTGGAACACAGATGCAAGAAACCTAATATCTATATAAAGTGAATTCAAGAAGAGATTGAAGCTGATGAAAATTCAAAAAAATGCTAGAAGATACTGTAATATTTTAGAAATTCTTAAGGAAAAAGAACTGACTCAAACTCTTATTCACATAGATAAACAAACAACAAACAGAAAACTGTTTCTGGACATGCAAGTATACTTCCCATAACTCTTCTTAAAAACATTACTCAAGAAAGTATTCCAGTCAAAAAACAAATGAACTAAAGTAAATAATTTTTAAAAAGGGAAGACATAATATTCAAGTAACCAGTGACCTTATAGTTAAGTCTAAGTCATTATAGATGCAGTAGTGGTAAAGTTGAAAAGGATGGTTAGGGAAAAAAAAACAGAAGATAAGTGATTTAAAAAGGAAATCAAATCAATTGAATCAAGAATGTGGGGAAGGCAAGGAGTCAAGGTCTCACCTTATTAAATGGAGGTGTGAGGGCAACAGAAAGTCAATTCTACATGGTTTTAGAATTTCCAAACTTGCAGGGGAGAAAAAAAGTAAATATGAATAGGTTAAATTTTCCTATTAAGAAGTAAGCCCTTTAGCAAGCGATCCTTGTAATGGAGTGATTCTGTATTTTGACTATGGTGGTGGTGACAAGACCTACATAAAATGTCAGAGAACACACATACACACACAAATGCCTGTAGTGATAAAACTGATGAAATCTGAGTAAAGTGTGCAGATTGTGTCAATGTCAATTTCCTGCATGTACTATTGTGCTATAGCACAATGTTACCACAGGAAGAAACTGGGTGAAGTATATACACAAGATCTTCCTGTATAATTTCTTTTAAGTGCTTGTGAATCTGTATCTTTTTAAAAAGTTTTCTAACATTGCAAAATAAATAATAAATAAAGACAAATTTTCAAGTTGGGAGGGGGGAAGGTTTTAAGGAAAAATGAAAGTCTAGCTAGATGATGTTTTACATTTAAAGAGAGGCAAGTAAAGCAAAATGATGCAGAATAACTGAAAGAAACATATGGGCAATAAAGATCTATCCAGTATACACAAAACTGACAGAGATGGCAACAGTAATATCAGAAATCATTAAACAGAACAAAAAAATTTATATTTTATAAGATTAAAATCCACTAAGAACAAACATCTTTAAGGATGAATCCAACCAAATTCACAGTCACAGTAAGAGACTAATATATTTTGCTTACTGATTTGTCAGTTTTGAGAAAACAGTAAATAAGGATATAGTACAATGAATGTGTCAAACCAAAAACAGGGAAAGGACGGCTTATCAAAAATGCTTTGGGAAAATGTCCATACATTTAGAAAAGTAAATTTAGAATACAGTTGATCCTTGAACAACGCAGGGGTTAGGTGCATGGGACCTCTGTGCAGTTGAAAATCCATGTATAACTTATAGTTGGCCCTGCATATACACAGTTCCTCCTCATCCTCAGTTTTGCATCTGCAGATTCAACCAACAGTGGACTGTGTAGTACTGAGCATTTACTATTGAAAAAAATCCACGTCATACCAGCAAATGCCATTCAAACCCACGTTATTCACTGGTCAACTATATTATCAAAGCAACCTTTTTTTTTTGCGGTACGCGGGCCTCTCACTGTTGTGGCCTCTCCCTTTGCGGAGCACAGGCTCCGGATGCACAGGCTCAGCGGCCATGGCTCACGGGCCCAGCCGCTCCGCAGCATGTGGGATCTTCCCCGACCGGGGCACGAACCCGTGTCCCCTGCATCGGCAGGTGGACTCTCAACCACTGAGCCACCAGGGAAGCACCAAAGCAACCATGTTTTAAAAATCTAAATATATAATACAAAATATCCAATAAAAGAATATGTACAAAGAGTATTTTAAAAACCTTGGAACGGAAACTCAGGAGGCCATAAAGGAAGAGAACACAGAACTGACAACATACATATTAAAGATTTCTACATGGCAAAAGATCCCAGAAACAGCATTTAAAGAATAAACTATGAAAAAATACTAGAAATGGTGTACCAGGTCATTGATAGCATGGCATGTAAAGAGCTATTACAAATCAGTAAGAAAAAGAGGAACACTTCAACAGAAAACTAAGCAAAGAATATGAACAGGTAAGTAACAAAACATTTACAGATATTCGACTTCATCAATAAGCTGACAAATGCAAAATTGAAACAGTAAAAATATACTTTTCATCCATAAAATTACTAAAATGTAAAAAATGGTATCATTTTAGCAGTGATTTTTTTTTCAGGAAAATTCTTCACGTCTCTCACATTTCTGCATATCCTATAAGCAGAGTCACTGATAATCTGTTCCAAACTATCCTTTCAAGGGTATTTATACAGCAAACGTTGTTGGCAGATAAAGAGAGGTCTCCCTCTGGAGTAGAGGGAAGGTTTTTTTTTTTTTTTTTTTTTTACTATCCAGCATAATAAAGATAATGTCTCTCTCTAGGGCAAAGGTTAGGCAGGTTTACTTGCAGCCTATTATGAATGGGTCAGGTTCCCTAAGCTCAGGGTTCCTCTCTTGTAATGCAATCTACTGCATGTGCTAGAATCATCTGACCCTCATCACATCACCCTGTGGAAATTAGGGTTCAAGGAAATGGCACAAGACAATGATGATCCTCTGGCTACTGTAATTACTGTGCTTTGTCTCTGACCCAGGATCTCATGTCTTCTACCAGCAACCATGAAACTATGAGCTTGCAAGTAGGGTAAAACTCAGCCTTGACAATTCCTGGCAATGATACAGCAACAGCGGGCAGCATTCTCAGAAATTGTATAAATTTACTCTTATGGCAACCTTTTGAAGAGAAATATGGAACAATCTATCATAATTTCAAAACGTATACAGCCTTTGACCCAGCAATTCCACGTCTAAACATTCACACTAAGGAACTAAGTAAATGTGCAAATATGTGCACATAAAAGTAATCCCTGAGGCTTTGTTTCTACCAGAAATAAATTTGGAATAGCCTAAATATCACCAGAGGATTGGTTAAATAAATTTTGGGTTATTCCTACAATGAAATACCAAAATACTTTAAAAAGATAATGTTATATGCACTGACACAGAAAGATTTTCATCAATTATTACCAACTGGCAGTTACTGAAAATTATACGTAGTATACTGCCAGTTATTAAACACACATAGGCTTATACACATGTATTTTTAATGTCTGGAAGGAAAGAGAACAAGTGATTAAACAGTGATGATCTCTGGGGAATGGGGTTACCAGATAGGTGGGCACACCACACTTCTACTTTCCCCTTTGGCTATTTCTGTATTACTTGACTTTTTTTTAAAGAACGTATACATTTATTTTATGATCTAATAATATTTGTAAGTATCTATTATAGCAACACTTGAAAATCATTACATTTAAGATGTTCAACTGGGATAGTAAAATACAAATGGGCATGGTGCAGTCCCAGGGATCACTTCTATAGGCATTTATCCCTTAGAGCTACTGAAACCAGGTACAGAACATCCTGAGTCACAGCTGATGAGGAGAGACACACTCCACTTACTAGTACACAATGCAAAGTCAAAAGACATGCAGATTTTGAATCAAGCTGCTTTTCTAGGTACATCTATAAGGAGCAACTCTAACATGGCAAGTTGTGAGTTAGCAAGAGAAGGGATTTATTTAATGATTCAACTGACCATGAGAAAGGCAAGCTAAAAAATAATTTCAACAAGAGGCAAGAAACTTTAAGGAGGGGGTGGAGTAGGGAGGAAGGGATAAAAAAGGAAATCAACTTACCCTCACTAAATGTGTCCATTCCAAAAATATTTAGGCACTGTTTGAATCACTAGACACTAAAACACATTATAAAGCTAAAGTAATAAGACCAGTATGGTATCAGTACAGGAAGCCAGAGATTGCTAAACATTAATTCAGAAAAAGTTCCAAGAATATACAAGAATTAGGGCCTCAGATAAATACAGTACTTGCCATCAGTAGGGAAAAACAGAATTCAACAAATGATGATGGGGACAATGACTAACAACTACGAGAGAGGAAATAAAGGGCCTTAATTCCATCCTTATACTAAAATATAATTGAGGTAGGTTAAAGATTTCAATATGAAGAATAAGACCATTAAAAGTACTAGAAGAAAAGAGAGGAGGACACTTATATACAATTCACGTGGCAAAAGGTCTTTCTTCAGAGGATACCAGAGTTAGATCTATGAAGTTAAAACCGATTATGTTGATCACAGCAAAATTTAAGAGGATGAGGCAATGAGACTAACCCAGTAAAGAAAGAAAGGGCGGTTTTTGTTAACTGGCCATATTTAGAAGTAAAAGATAACAGCAACATTTTACGATGTCACTGTACAGAGGACTATTATTGCATTACTGGATCACGGCGCTAGTAAAAAGGAATTAACCATCTTACATTGAGCTGATGACCTCTCTGATTTTCAAGTCCATAACAGAAGGGAAGAGTATGAAAATGCAGGACTCAGAGAAGCCAAAATTTGGGACAGTAGTAAAAAGAAAAAAGAGAGAAAGAAAAGAAAAGATATGGTACTCAGAAAGGAAGTGTGGAAAGAAGGATCCAATTCAATGAACGAGTAGAGCACCTACTACGGGGCGATGCATACTGTCACTAGAAAAATAAGTACATGTCCCTTTCCCCCAAGAACTTAGTATCTAATAAAGGGCTAGAGAAGCATTGATGTCTCAGGAAAATCTCCCTCTACTCAACCAACAGGTACAATATGTAATATAGGACAACAGAAGCAATGAAGTGAGATTTAAGTGGAAAAAACTGTACTTATATTCTGAACTTAAGAATACCAAGAAGCAGTAAAGGCAGCTTGTGTCCTCTAACAGATAAAAGCAAGCAAGATCCCACACCTGCCGTGAGTCCTCCGGGGCATAAAGCCAGACACAGCATCCTTGCCAACGCAACTACCTGACCACAGGTTTATAGCATCTTGACTTTCTAGTTATTTGTATATTTTAATTAGTGACTGCAAGCGAGGCTCTGTGGCAACGAGCATTTGGGAAACCATCAAGGAAATCCAAAACCACTCCCATTGCAAACATGCTGACAAGGAGGCCAAGTGGATGTTCATCATCACACTGTATTCTAAGGATATCCCTAAAACACAGAAACTGGGCTGCTGCCGGGTATCTCGTGGCAGTCCTGAATTAAGACATGGGCCTGGTTAGGTAAAAACCATCGGGTGCCAAAAAGAAATCAAGGAAGCACGCGCAGGAGGCAGCAAGTACACAGGCGGGCAGGTGGCCGACTCAGGGCTGCAGGGTCAGCACTACCCGCCAACCCCGCGGTGTAAACAACCCTGCGCCGCGCGCACTGGGCGACGCCTCACGCCCGGCAGACAGTCGAGCAGAGAAGCAGCGCCCGAGGCAAGTAAGCTGTTTGCAGGGTCACCAGCAAGCCCCGCAAGCGCAGGCGGGCGGCGGGGCCGGTAAGGCCGGGAAGGGGACCTCTGCCGGACGCCCGGGCTCCCCGAAGCGCGGCTCCGCCCGGGCCCGGCCCAGCCCCAGCGCCGAAAGAGGAAGACGGAGACCCGCAGGAGGGAGAAGTAATGGAAGGGCCGTACCCTGCAGGGTCCGGTAGTGGCGTGCGCCGTAGGCTCCACCAGCGGCCAGCCGGCGCAGGGAGGCCGGGGCGCGGGGGCAACTCCCAGGCTCCGCTCAGCGGCGCGCCCGGCCGAATACGACCCGGAAGGAAGAGGCGCAGGCTTCGCGGAGGGGCGTGGCCAGGGACGGGGCGGGGCCACGGCGGCGTCTGGACCGGCCCTCCTAGGCCGAGGGGAGGAGCTTCCTACCGCTTTCCTTGCCGGAGTCGTACCCTACAAATTGCCTGTTAACTCCCCAGAAGGCAGCGGTTGCAAATGTACTGCGTAAATAATCTCTTCTTCTCATCAGCCTGCTAGGACTTCTCCAGTCTAGAATTGTTGGGTTAGGGGATGCACAGGGATTACTGATGTTAAGGTTCTCAGAGGAAAAGTGGAACAAAAGTTATAGGCGCTCCTAAAGGCATAATTCACCAAGTTTGCAAACCTCTTCTGTCCCAGATACAAGTCCTTCCTGCAGGCTCATCTCCCTCCCAACATTCCGAAGGCCGTGATCATTACCTCTGTCGAAGAAGATGCTCTCACGGTCTCCCTTAATCATTTTAATGTGTTTTGAATAGATACAATATTACCCTTTTTTTAGTTTGCATATTTATCTTGCATATTGCAAGGTTTCCATTAGGATGGAAAACGTTTAATAATGAAGAAAGGTTGACCTACACATTACTTGCTATCTAATTGCTCCTAAAGAGGCAAAATAATAAGGATATTTATTTATAAATTATATACATGAACTGAGCTAATACATGATGTGCAGTATAAATTGTATATAAAAATGGAAAATTTTTAACAGAATTGAAGCTTAATCCCCATTCCACCCTCAACTCTCCTTGAGTGTGGCCAGCACTTGGTGACTTGCTTGCAAAGAATATGGAAAGGAGGGGAAAGTAGCTTCATTGTGGAGAAAGCTGGGAAACACTTCCTTAGCCAGATGGAAGTTAACACGGTTAGTGATAAGCCAAGTTGATAGCATGTGCCTTGATATGGTGAGAAGAAAACGGTACTTCATCTCTGTGATAGTCTTCCTCAAAACAAAAAAAAAGAAAAACTGAGAAATTGTCACAGACCGGAGCCCTCTCCCTTAGGAGACAGGACCACTAAATGTAACATGGTATTTCGAATGGGATCCTGGAACATGAAAAGAACATTAGTGGGAAATCTAGTTCTACTAGAATAAAGAATGGAATTTAGTAGTGATGTGCCAGTGCTGGTTTCTTAGTTGTAACAAACGTATTATTATAACATAAAGTATTAACAATAAAAGGAAAATGGATGAGTGATGTAAGGGAACTCTCTGTATCATCTTTGCGACTTTTCTGTAAATTTCTATTTATTCTAAAATAAAGAGTGGATTACAAATAATAAATTAATTGTAAGTAAATGAAACTGACTGTTTATGGTTGCCAGCTAGACTTAATTGAGCTGATGTCCATAGAGCACTCAGACTCAGTCTTACTAAAACAGTTTCTCATTTCTCATATAATTTCTAAATAAACTTTTCATTGAAGTAAAAAATGTCTTTAGAAAAAGACAAAATACAATGCAGAGTTTGATGAAAAGTGAACATACACATGTATTCATCACTCAGGTAAAAAAAAATAATTACTAGTACTCAGAAGCCTCTCTTTGCTCTTCTAAATCTCTACCCTTTACTCCTCTTCAAAGGTAACGATTATCCTGGGCTTCCCTGGTGGCGCAGTGGTTGAGAGTCCGCCTGCCGATGTAGAGGACGCGGGTTCGTTCCCCGGTCCGGAGAGATCCCACATGCCGCGGAGCGGCTGGGCCCGTGAGCCATTGCCGCGGAGCCTGTGCTCCGCAACGGGAGAGGCCACAGCGGTGAGAGGCCCGCGTACCGCAAAAAAAAAAAAAAAAAAAAAAAAAAAAATAAGTAACCATTATCCTGACTTCGAATACCAGAGATTCATTTTGCTAACTTTTGCCTTTATGTAGATGGATTCATACATTATGTGTACACTCTTTTGAATCTGGTTTCTTTCTCTCAAAATTCGGTTTGTGAGAGTTATTCATATTATTGAGTGTAGTGGTAGTTTCTCGAGTTTCTGTGGTACAAACATACCAAAAGTTATTTATCTATTCTACTCCTGATGGACTTTTAGTTTTGATTATTACAAGTGATGCTGCTATGAACATTCTTACTCATATTTGTCAGTGCACATCCTTTGCATGCCCTTCCATACATTTCCTATTGTGTGCGTGTGTGTGTGTGTGTGTGTGTGTGTGTGTGTGTGTGTGTAAGAGATGTAGTAGTTGGTGCTGTTGTTTTTAAAGGCACTTGAAGTGCTGCTTGGAACGTATATAAGGTTCTGTTTAAGGAAAGGAAAAGACCACGGCAAAGTTCCGTTTCTGTGAGTAGATGGAATTTCGATCATCGTTGTTCAATCTATCCTCCCTCCATCCTTCTCATCTCAAGGGTCATGCCATTGCCGTGCTTTGTTTGCTGGGCAGAAGAGCTAAGTGAGGCCAAGGAAAAGGGTGATACTTATCAGTTCATGATGGCACTGATTTAATGGGTGAACTAATGCCTTGTTATTAAATGGAATGTTGTTTAGAGCTGAATAGCATCCCACGCCGTAACAGCGCTATTACAAATAAAGAAAGTCCCAACAAAGCTTAATTGTGCATAAAGTCACCAGCTCAGCAAGTTGCTTATGATCCATTCTATGTTAGCTTCAAAAGTTACAATGTTCTGCTCAGAAGGGGAGGCGGGCAAAGAAGCAGCAGGTTCAAAACTCTTCTTTGTCTCTAACTCTTGAAACACTCACCGTCATACCCTCTGCTATTTTCAAGTGATTTTTCTTCATCTTTTTATTTACTTATTTTACTTTTTGGCTGCATTGGGTCTTAGCTGCTGCGCGCAGGCTTTCTCTAGTTGTGGCGAGCAGGAGCTACTTTTTGTTGTGGTGCACGGGCTTCTCATTGCGGTGGCTTCTCTTGTTGTGGAGCTCAGGCTCTAGGCGCGCGGGCTTCAGTAGTTGTAGCACACGTGCTCAGTAGTTGTGACTCGCGGGGTCTAGAGCGCAGGCTCAGTAGTTGTGGCGCACGGGCTTAGTTGCTCCGCGGCATGTGGGATCTTCCCGGACCAGGGCTCAAACCCATGTCCCCTGCATTGGCAGGTGGATTCTTAACCACTGCGCCACCAGGGAAGTTCCTTTTCTTCATCTTAAAAAGAAATTTCTACCAGTTATAAACTTTCAGTGCAATGAGTAAGCATGGCAATAAGATACTACACCAGAGAGGCAGAGATGTCATTCAATACGCTGCCAAGAGGACCCAAAATGTCTTCATAGTGAGCTCCCTTAGGTGTTCTGCCATTGGTTCCCAAATAAGTTCTTCTGTCAAGACCTCTTAGAAAATGCAACTCCATACATTTCCTACATAACTCAGCCAAAATAATTTACCCCTCTGTGAAATCTTAAGTTAACTAGTTTGTTGGAAAATGGCATTCAGTCAGTAATATTAGTCCAAGGTGTTTAATTTGCAGGTGGCCAAAGAGCATGAATAATAGTGAAAGTGGTCTATCTGTGTACTTTTTTAAACCTCTTACAGTCTAGAAAAGAGTTTCACTTTAATATTAATCTATCACAAAATTAGTCTAGAAATCGTCACAGCCGTTAAGAAGAAAATAAGAATTTTAAGCCAGAAGTAAGCCCAAAAGTTATGTAGTCCAAACCTTCTTTTTTTTTAAATTTATTTATTATTATTATTTTTTTTTTTTGCGGTACGCGGGCCTCTCACTGTTGTGGCTTCTCCCGTTGCGGAGCACAGGCTCCGGATGCGCAGGCCCAGCGGCCATGGCTCACGGGCCCAGCCGCTCCGCGGCATGTGGGATCTTCCCGGACAGGAGCACGAACCCACGTCCTCTGCATTGGCAGGCAGACCCTCAACCACTGTGCCACCAGGGAAGCCCCAAACCCCTTTTTTTACAGATGAGGAAACTGGGGCTCAGAGAGGTTAGGTGACTTCCCCAAATCAAAGTGTCAGAACTGTCCATGAAACTTAGTTCTCTGACTTTAAATCCAGAGGCTTTGGGGTTCTTGTTTTTTGTTTGTTAATGATACCACATTTTCATGTTATTATTTAACAAAAACTAAACTAATCATGCTTCTATATTACCATAACCTTGAAAGAGCTGAATACAATAGAAAGAAAATTGAACTTGGGAGTAGGAAGACCTGTCTATCTAGCTCTGCTATGTAAGTAACTCTGTGATCTTGGATAAGTTACAACTTCTCTGAGCTTGTTCTCAGGTCTATGAAATGTGCCTAACTCACAGGCACTGGAGAGATTTAAAAGAAATCATATATTTGAAAGTAATCTGTGAGCTATAAAGTACTATGCAGTGTATGAATATTATTAATATTTATTACAAGGTGTTGAAGATCAGAAATTGAGTCTTTCCAGTACAAAATGTCAGAACAGAACCTTCAAGTTCATTTTAGTCTAATCCTTCCCATTGTCACCAGAGGTGAGAAAAGCCCAGAAAATGTGAGTAATTTACCCAAAGACTTATGGTAAGTTGCTGGCAAAGCCAAGACTTGAATATAGGTCTCTTAACTTACAACTTCTAATATCTTTGAAGAGTGACTACTAATTACAAACCAGTAAGATGGTTTAAAATAACCAGATAAAACTTTAGACAATCTACACAGGCCTCAAAGGGATATCTTGAAATATTTTTTTAAATATTTTAAAAATATATTTTTAAAATAACTTATCTAACTCACACTGTGCATGCTTTTTGAGTTGTATTGTTCTTTCTTCTGTAGCTTGAATCATTTACTTAAAATTTTAGCATTGATAAATGATTCTCACTGGTCAAGAATAACATAGGAGAAATACCACCTGGAGACAGTGGACAGAATAGATCTCTTCCTGAAGTAACTTCACACCTGTGGTTCTATGACGGCTAGAGCACACAGCTGTGAAAATGAAGCTTGTGGTCAGGACCTCCACTAAACCCATTTGAGGCTACAATCCCTCTCCTTCCTACTTTTCCTTTTTGAAGTGGAGATGCTTTTAAAAGAGCTCCTGTGTGTCTGCATTAGGCAGATCCCTATGGTCTATTCACAGAAGAAAAGCAAAGATTCTCTGTCCATACAGGTAAAGCAAAAATGATATGTGACTGAGAGTTTCAGTAGTAATGTTCCATGTAATTCAAAGTCTTTAATCCCTTACAACTATTTTGTCCTCAGTGGAAGATTTGAGGGGACTGGATTATCCAGATAAACACTCAGTATTCGTTCATTTATTTGTGCTCTGGCACAAGTGTGAATAGCCTGTCCCCACTGTAATATAATCTATGCAATTATTTAAAAGAAAATTATGAAAATATGATTTTCTAGGTTACGTATATCCATTGGAACATAAAGAAGTGTATCCTCTTTTTGTTATTGAGCCATAACTATTTTCCCCATCAAGTTAATATAAATAATATCACAGGGACTTCCCTGGTGGCACAGTGGTTAAGAATCTGCCTGCCAATGCAGGGGACACGGGTCCAAGCCCTGGTCCGGGAATATCCCACATGCTGCAGAGCAACTAAGCCCGTGCACCACAACTACTGAGCCTGCACTCTAGAGCCTGCGAGCCAAAACTACTGAAGCCTGCGCACTACAACTACTGAAGCCTGTGCACCTAGAGCCTGTGCTCCGCAACAAGAGAAGCCACCACAATGAGAAGCCCGCACACCGCAACAAAGACCCAATGCAGCCAAAAATAAATAAATAAAATAAATTTATTTATAAAAATAATATCACCTATATAGTAAATACAAATGAACCAAGAATAATTTATTATGCATAATTTAAAATGAAATCTTTACACTAATTGGTGAACCTTTATTTTAAAGCTTCCCCCAAACCCAGTACCCATTGACGACCTATTTCCTTCATCCAGCATTATCTCTTCTGGATAGCGTGTGAGCAGACAAAGATCATCTGGCAAGAAGCACCCTAAAAGTGTATCTGTAAGTATCATCCTTTGTGGTACTATAACTGTTTGGGATTTCTTGGTTAGAATCCTCAGTGCCTTATTGGGAAAAATTCCTCTATGTCAAAGAAACATAGAAAATAAATTTAAAAGTAGCTTTCTTTTTTTCTCTCTCTTTCTTCTGGTTATAAATTGGTAGAAGTTTTCCAAGTTTTGAGGAGAAATTGACTTTCCCCTTTAATGGGTTCCTCAAAACGTTACCAAGGATAAAGTTCCTATTATACACTATCCTTCTGCTATTTTTTTTCTTGCTTATCATTTCAGCCTTTAATGGTGACAGATCTGATTGCTTTAGAGTAGGGGGTCTTTCCTCCAAATCAAATGACTCACAAAGCAAGTCACTAAAAGAAGAGGGTGAGAATCCAGGATGGGTTGCTGGCAGCATTCCCCCTTCCGCTCGCTTCTTGGTCTCCTGCCCCCTGAGAACGCCTGCGGCTGCCAGGACCACATAAATGTCTCGGAGACGGGCCAGACGAGATTTAACAATGGTCAGCTTGGATCAATCAGTTATGGAACCGAGCACTTTATTTACTATTTCCTAAGTAGATTGCTATTCATATAATGTTGGACTATTTTATAGGATGAGAGGTCCTGAGCTAATTTCATATTTGTATGTCCTATTTCCCTAATAATGAATATTTTTCCATAGCCTTTAGTGCAGCTAGGAAGCAAGCTTAATGCAATCACTGAAAAGTACCTCTTTAGGGAAACAACACAAGTATTTGAAATTCAGAAGAGTGGGTTTTTGAGCTACTTTCTGTGAAGGTCATATTCTGAAGATGGGAGGGGCCGTTTTTGGTAAGGACAATATCACTATTTATTCTCCCATTAATAAGAATTTATGTTCATTTAGACAGAGTTGGACCTTACATACAAATTGTGTTTGGTGGTTTATTCTATTCCAGTTCTGTCTGTGCTTCTGACTGCAAGTAGGAATCTAAGTAGGCATTCTTTCACAAGGAATGCCTGACAAATACCATTTGTTGTAAAAATAGTAAAAGTCATATACGCCAGTACTTTAATGTGAATCTGGGTCTCCTGGGAATCACGTTAAAATACAGATTCTGATTTTGGGTGGAGCTTGAGTTCTGAACTTATAACAATTCCCAGGCTATGTGGATGCTACTAAGCCTTGAACTACACTTTGAATAGAAAGCTTTAGGCCATTTCACTTGCGAATATTGTATCTGACCTATGAAGATTTAGTTAGCATGACCAAACACCAATATTACAGAGCAATATCTCGACTTTAACTGGAGTCTTGAATAAGGTAGTAAGTGGATAGAATCTTGTTAGATATGTGTACCGCTCCTTTAGATGGTTTTACATTTCCTTGGGAATAGGGGGAGGTAATCTAGATTCTATTTTCATTTTACTGAAAAGGCCAATTCAAGAGAAAAATCTATGAGGCGATAGCCCAAGTGGGTATCCCTTTAGTCTCAGAAGACTGTAGCTGGCCCATCTTTCAAGGTAATTGAGGAAGCCAGCAGCCAGTATTAGCAGAGTTTTGGAGACCGAATTCTGGCATGTGCCAAGACTACATGAGCTGGATGAGTTTAGCTTTCTATGTGTCAAAGTTCTCAACCAGTAATGCCAATCTCTAGCTGCTATTCTGCTCTGGCCTGCTTTTGTTTTCACCAAGTGCAAGTGCAGCACAGAAACGGGGGCATAAGAAAAATATCAGATTTGTTATTCACAGCAACAGCTCCAAGCCCAGACAGCTGCAAAGTAAATCTGAACAAGGTCTTGCTGTGACTTTGTGACCAAAGACTTAATGCTCTCATACCATTAGTGGGCTCTAGCACTTTATCAAACCTGTGATATTCACTAGCTACCAGTAATTGTTGATTAATGAGCAAAGTTTTCTCTGCCTTGTTTTCTTCAGGATTCTAATATACCTTCATCTTGTGGAAATGTGTTGAATCAGTCAGTTGACATTCTCTGTGAGCTTTTTTTTTTTTTTTTTTTTTTTTTGCGGTACGCGGGCCTCTCACTGTTGTGGCCTCCCCCGTAGCGGAGCCCAGGCTCCGGACTCGCAGGCTCAGCTGCCACGGCACACGGACGCAGCCGCTCCGCGGCATATGGGATCTTCCCGGACCGGGGCACAAACCTGTGTCCCCTGCATCGACAGGCGGACTCAACCACTGTGCCACCAGGGAAGCCCTCTGTGAGCTTTTTTTAGATATTGCTGTATCTAAACAGAGGACATCTTGCTCTTTTACCTGTTCCGCTTGAGATGACCTTGTAGTGCTGTATCCGCATTAAGTTATACCTTTAAGAAAACAATCACACTTTCATGCATTCAGAGAGAGCAATTAACAGACTAGAGCATTTGGGAAAAAGTTTTTTTGTTCTGTAATTTTCAAAGGCTCTTTACTTAAGCAGGATACGAAAATGATATAACTAGAAGGATTTCTAAAGAGCATCTAGTCCAGGGTGACAAATGAGTTTCACTTCCAGTGCCGCAGGACAGAGGAACGAGGACAGATGTACCTTTTATTTTCCAATCCAGATCTAGTATCAACCTTAACTTCTAATCTGAGTTTTTCTTTTCTTTCCTTCTCTCTTTTTTTTTTTTAAACTATTTAACACAAGTACCAACCAGGCTGCAAAATTACATCTGAGGAAGGACTGGGGACATACCAAGAGCCTAGGACAACTCTGCCAATTTCACCTCCCTTTCAGATTTCCTCTACCCCTTATTCCATGATTGACCAGCATTTGGGGCTCCCCAGTACCACATACATGGCAAGCTTCATCCTCTAGCATTTTTAAAGGGGTCCATATTATGACTGGGTGCTTTGTGCCTGATTCCATGGTCACAAAGAATCACGTTACAGCACCCTTGAACCATACTATAGAATGTTTATGACCAAGCCACAGCTCAAAATAGTTGGGTACATAGATGTGTCTCTGGTTTCCATTTACATCCTTTTCCAGAATCAAGGCTTCAAAACTGCTGGCAGGTGCCTCCTTTGCTTTCCACACTTCCTCTCTCATTGCATATAGCACTGGGAGGGAGGCACAGGTGGGTGACAGTACCATTCGACACCTTATAATATGTTGGAAGCATCCAAGTATAGAAATATATTTTGTCTTGTTTATTTCTGGATTCAGGAGAGTGTTAATTGCAGCCAAGATGTCTAAGCTGATTTAGATGTCTCTCTGTCAGTGTGACCTTGGCTAAGTTACTTCACCTTTTTGATATTTTGTCAAGTGCGGATAGTGGCACTTGCTCTTAAATATGGTTAATCAAGATATGCAAAAGAACTTTGCTCTCTCCACAGGAAAGTTTCTCGTCTACATAAACACAAGGAATTATTAAGATACTGATATTTTCAGGCTGAGTTAAATGTGATTGAATTTGGCACCATTAAATGTGCATGTTCAGTGATTTCGTTATTGGTGGGCTGATTCTTGGTATGTTAATGAAGACCTATCTATAGTTTTCTTGATTAACTCATGGCTCAGGAATTGTTACTTCAAGCACCAAACAAGATTCAGTTTTTTGAGGCATTGCATCCAATATCTCAATTATTCATCTTAAGAATTAGTGTAAAATTAGCACAGATCCTGTTCATATGGAAATAGATGGGTATGTTAATTGAAATGCTGTAGCTGGAAAAAGTTTTGCATAAAGAAAGGATTGATATTAATATCTTTGAATGGAAGATGTATATCATATTGTTAATAAGGAACAATTCATTCATGTGTACTTTTTCTAAACAATTATTTTATGTAGTTTATCTCACTTCCAAAGTAGAAGCTATTCAGTCTAGCAAATATTTTGAAATAGAAATATGCTAATAACACTTTTTAACTTAAAGTAAAAGCTATGTTAAAACATTAACATTGGGCTTCTTTGGTGATGCAGTGGTTAAGAATCCACCGGCCAATGCAGGGAACACAAGTTCGATCCCTGAGTCATGCACCATGACTACTGAGCCTGCGCTCTAGAGCCCGCGAGCCACAACTACTGAAGCTCGCGCGCCTAGACCCCGTGCTCTGCAACAAGAGAAGCCACCGCAGTGAGAAGTCCACTCACCACAACGAAGAGTAGCCCCCGCTTACCGCAACTAGAGAAAGCCGGCGTGCAGCAATGAAGACCCAACGCAGCCAAAAATAAATTAATTAATATTTTTAAAAATTAACATTTTTTTCTTGCTCCTTCTTGTCATATTTTTTATCACTTTTCATGTTCAAATTTTCACATTCAGCTGCTGTAAGGGTTTATTAATTCTTAATCAGAACCAAATAATTAGGGTACACTTCTACCAACTATCCCGATTAAACACTAGGTGTGTATGATAACTTGCCATCACTAAAATTCCTTGGTTCTCCCAAGTAAGTCCCTTGAAGCCTTTTCTGAAATTAAATACAAAGTTAAGCCCAAATAGTGGGAACAATAATTTATAGAATTGTGAAGTAAATGAGACACTAATTTACATTGCATGTAAATATATATATACATTTTATACTTACGTATATATCTATATACACACGTACACATACACACCAGACTCAAAGACTCTAATCAGATTTAAATTTCTGAAGCTTATAATCATATATAATAAATACATATCATATAAACCTTATTATACTATTATAACCTTAGTATAATATTTCACCATTCCTTGTCATTCAGAAATTTAACTCAGAAATTTAACTCAACAAATTTGTGTTGTGGATCTCTTATGTGAAAGGTATTCTGCTAAGCGCAGAGGACATAAACACTAACAAAGACCTCACTACCTAGCCAAAGACATAATCCATATGTACAGATACGTTAATCACAAGAAGAGGATTTAAAAGCATTATAAACAAAATTCTGAAGGAGCATAAAGTTGGATAAGATGCCACCAAGCATGGCTACTTAAAGGAGTTGGCGTGTTGAACTGAGCTAAAAAAGATAGGTAAAATTCCGGGGATCTCCAGGCAAAGGCAAGGACATGAAGAAGAGCCTGCAGGGGGAAAAGAGGCAGGAAGAGTTTTTGGGGACTAGTGATAGGAGAGAGCTGCCAAGAGTAGCGAAATATCGCCAACCCTTTTTTTATCCACAGCATACTGTGATCATTTTGCCCCCTTTTGATCAATGTTGTGAAAATATTGTTATTGAACACAGATTGGTATGTGAAGAAATTCTAAAGCAGAAGTGATTTTCTAGGGAGCACATACACTATCATTTCACTTCTTCTGATGGCCTGAGATAACTGAGGTTGGCATTAACTGACAAAGTCAACGTTAATACTCCTTAAGCAAGAGCTTAAGGAGTTCGCAGAAGGAAAAAAGAATCATCCAGCGATACCGTGCTGGCAGCCATCTGACAAAATCGGAGCACAGGGAAGATGGCGGGGAGAGGCACTGGAGGCCCCTGGGCTGAGGCGCTGTTGGCTGAGACTGCAAGTCCAGGCCCCCAGTTCCACCTCATACTCCAGTGGAACCCGGTAGTAAAGGGCAGTAGGAGTTGGGGATAAAAACATTGAGCAAGTAGTCCTCAGAGAGAGGGGTTTCTCCAACCATTTCTAACTCAAAATTATGGGACGAGGGGCTTCCCTGGTGGCGCAGTGGTTGAGAGTCCGCCTGCCGATTCAGGGGACACGGGTTCGTGCCCCGGTCCGGGAAGATCCCACATGCCGCGGAGCGGCTGGGCGCGTGAGCCATGGCCACTGAGCCTGCGCGTCCGGAGCCTGTGCTCCGCAACGGGAGAGGCCACAACAGTGAGAGGCCCGCGTACCACAAAAACAAAAAAAAAGAATAGCAATAAATGGATCAACAGTCAGGAAAATGTTATGGCTATATCAAAAGGTGAGTGAGTGAGTGTATATTTATATGTTCACAAGGTATCTGAGTGTCATTATTTTTACAATTCCCTGCTTAAACAGACTTAAAAACGACATTGAAAGCCATTGGCCCCGACGATCTCAGATAAGAGAGCCTTATCTGAGGCTGGAGGGCTCGTGCCAGGTGGGTGACATTAGGGGTCTAGGGAAGGGGCAGGGAGAATGGAGAGTAAGGGTCAGAGAGGAGACACTTGAAGAGAATAGACTCAGCAGGAGAGGAAGGAATATGACCTGAAGGTTTGAGCCTAAGTGCTTGAAAAGATATTCATCAGAAGAGAGGACCGAATTTTGGGAGGGCGTGATGAAAACACTTTATTTAAATGTAATGGTTTTGGGACTTCTCTCATGGTGCAGTGGCTAAGAATCCGCCTGCCAGTGCAGGGGACACGGGTTCGATCCCTGGTCCGGGAAGATTCCACATGCCACAGAACAACTAAGCCCGTGTGCCACAACTACTGAGCCTGCGCTCTAGAGCCCCCAAGCCACAACTACTGAGCCCATGTGCCGCAACTACTGAAGCCCATGTGCCTAGAGCCTATGCTCTGCAACAAAGAGAAGCCACTGCAATGAGAAGCCCATGCACCACAGCAAAGAGTAGCCCCCGCTCGCTGCAACTAGAGAAAGCCTGCGTGCAGCAACGAAGACCCACACAGCCAAAAGTAAATAAATACGTAAATAAATACATAAATATTTTAAAATAAATAAATATAATGGTTTTTAAACTGTGGTATTTCCCAGGATTTGGTCCTGGCCCTCTTCATTCTTCCACAAAACACTCTCTAGGCAAATGCATCTCGTGCCTTTGGTTAGCGTATTCTAATCGTGCCAGAATTCATGATCCAGCTCAAACCTCTCTGCTGAATTTTAGACTAGTATATACAGCTGGCTCCCACACACAGCTCTTCTTGGATGTTCCATAGAACATTCATTGAACATTCAATGTGTGCAAAGCAATTTATCACCTTCCCACTAACACCTGTTCCTTTTCCAAATTACCTTAACAAATGATACCGTCATTCACCCAATCATTCTGGCCATGAGTGATCTGGAAACCAACCTAAATGTCTTCCTTTACCCCACCCTTCACATTTAATTGGTCTCTAAGACTTGCCATTTCACCTTTTAAATATTGTTTGAATCTATCCCTTCTGCCTCCTAAGTCATTTCCCTGACTTCTTAACTGGTCTCTGCCTTCATGCTTTCTTCCTTCTAATCCAGGCCTCACATTGACAGTTATATTTATAAAATGCAATATGATCACACTACACAAATGGTTAAAACTCTTCAATGACTCTCCATTGTTTATAAGGATCTATCCCCAAATTTTGTAGATGGTACATAACATACAGGACACATCGTGAACTGCTCTCTGCCTCTCTGTCCAGATTCATCTCTACCTCTTGTACCCTATGATCAGTCATATAGAATTATCATGAAAATAGCCCTGCCTGCCAGAATTTACCATTCAAAATCTCTGCACAGTGGATTTCTCAAGGCAGAAGATCTTACCTTGATCAATGAAGAGCATCTGTATTTGCTTCAAGGAATCTTTCAAGAAACAGAGAAAAACAATCTCAATCCAAACTTTCTGAATTCATTTAAAGAAATTCCACAGAGAAAAATCCTCAAAAGGGGATATTTACAATATATATTTTATTGTAAATATTTGTTTTATGAATTTATAAATATTTGCTTCTAATTAACTATATTTTCTAATTTCCTTGCATTTACTTTTATGATTAACATTGGTATTTTTATAGCATGATTAGGACCAGAGCTCCGATTCATAACACTGTATCTATAGGACTTTATCTAAAGAATTTATCTAAAAATGACTTGACTTCAACAATCATACAAAAAGCAATTATGCTGCCAGAAGTACCCTATACACAAAGACAGAAATGAAAAAGAGAACAGAAAGGATATTAAAAGAACTCCAAGAAAATGTTTTGCACATCTCTATAATAATAAAATCAGAAAGAAATGAACAGTAGTCTAAGAAAATATAAATTACCAAAATTGGCCCTTGACGAGGTAGAAAATCTAAATAAATCAATTTTCATGTAAAAAATAAAGTTGTCACAGAACTACTCCTCAAAAATGTGCAGGACGCAGATGGTTTTACAGATGAATTATTTCAAACTTTCCAGGAACAAATTTTTTCTATGTTATATAAACTGGTCCAGAACATAGATATAGAAGGAAACTGTTTCTCTCCCTTACATGAAGTTAGCATCCATTCTAACAAGGAGAATACAAACTTCAAACCAACTGCCCTGAAAAGAACTGACACAAAACTCCTAAGTAAAAGATGAGCCCATTTAGTTTGAATATTATTAAATGTTAAAGAATGACCTAGGGGCTTCCCTGGTGGCTCAGTGGTTAAGAGTCCACCTGCCAATGCAGGGGACACGGGTTTGAGCCCTGGTCTGGGAAGATCCCACATGCTGCCGAGCAGCTAAGCCTGCGTGCCACAACTACTGAGCCTGCAATGTAGAGCCCGTGAGCCACAACTGCTGAAGCCCACGCGCCTAGAGCCCATGCTCCTCAACAAGAGAAGCCACCGCTCGTCGCAACTAGAGAAAGCCCACGTGCAACAATGAAGACCCGATGCAGTCCAAAAATAAATAAAAAAGAAATACATTTTTTTTTAAAAAAAGAATGACCTAGCAAAGTTAATTTCAAAAATGCAAGGATAGTTCAATAGTAGAAAACGTATTAATAAATCAAAAGAGGAAAACCATATTATCATCCTGTAATAAAAAAAAGGCATTTAATTTATTTTGATAAACTTGAACTAGGAAAATGCAGACAGTCCGTGTTTGGCATAATCATCACCTACTCTTAAAATGGGTATGAAACGGTTAACCAATAAACCCCTGAGATGCCACAAGGTATCATAAACTCCATACGTTCTGTACAGTAGAAGAGCCTGTTTCAGTCCAGTTCTGTCTACTCCCTCCTCCCGGAAATGGAGCATGAGATGCAAAGTGCTTCCCATGGCACTGCCCTGGAGCAGAGTAGGTATAGACAGACCACAGGGAGACAAGGCAGAGAGCAGAGAGCACTGCACAGGTAAAATCCTCACTCCTAGAAAAGCAGGCAGCCATAGCAGGCATTTCAATGGCATGTTGTCAGGAAGAAATACAACTGATGAAGCAACTGCTAATGCAAAGGCTGTTCATTCTCTGGAATTGACATCACAGATCTGGTGTAGAGAAGTGATCATTTAACATAGATGACTGAAGACCTGATCAGTGGGGGACAGAGAAAAAAAAGGCAATGATCCAGCTCAATATAAAAAGAGCATCCAAACTGGGGCAGGATAGAAATTGTTACCTTCATCACACCTGGAACCACACTGCGGATGTGCCCTAGTTTGGGATATTTATTTATAGCTGAATTCATCATATAATTTGTAGGATGAAGAAAGAGGGAGGTACTACACAAGCCCACGCTACACAAGCCCATGAAGACCTAAGGGTCTGCAGTGTAAGCTGCTCTTTTCTAAGAAGAGTCTCCTGAACTGCTTTGTTTTGCTTTGGGTTTTTTTTTTGTTGTTTTTTTAAATAAATTTATTTATTTTATTATTTTATTTTATTTATTTATTGTTTCTGGATGCTTTGGGTCTTTGTTGCTGCTTCGTTGCTTTTCTCTAGTTGCAGTGAGCGGGGGCTACTCTTCGTTGCAGTGCGCAGGCTTCTCATTGCAGTGGCCTCTCTTGTTGCAGAGCACAGGCTCTAGGCACACGGGCTTCAGTAGTTGTGGCACGTGGGCTCAGTAGTTGTGGCTCGAGGGCGCTAGAGCACAGGCTCAGTAGTTGTGGCGCACGGGCTTAGTTGCTCCACAGCATGTGGGATCTTCCCGGGCCAGGGCCTGAACCCGTGTCCCCTGCATTGGCAGGCGGATTCTTAACCACTGAGCCACCAGGGAAGCCCTTTGCTTTGTTTTTCTCTCCCTTTAAAAGCTGGGGTGAGATGTGCCTCCAGCTTCAAGTGAAAACAAACTGCCACAATAGCCACTGCTGACTGGGGAAGAGATTGTATATGAAGCAAAGGCACCCTTAGAATGGAGCCAATGAACCAAGCATTAAACTAATAAAAGATGATGAAAATTGTTTACAGTGCAATAAATTTAAATTTAAGTAAAAAGATGATGTTTGAACTAAGTATATGATTACTTTCTAAAAATACACTTTGGTAGTTTGTATGCATAGGCAGCTATGTCAAGAGTTCCAAGACCACTGTCAGGCTGAATGATTTGCTGAAAGGACTCACAGGACTCAAGAAAGCTGTTGTACTCACAGTTATGATTTATTACAGGGAAAAGATACAGATGAAGATAAGAAAAGGGTAAAGGTACCTAGGGTGAAGTCCAGGAAACACCAGGCACAAGCTTCCAAATGTGTCATCCCAATGGAATTGCACAGGGACATACTTAATTCTCCCAGCAATGATATTTGACAACGCATACAAAATGTTCCCCCAAAAAGCAGCTCAACTGAGTCTTGGTGTCCAGGGTTTATAATGGACGCCAATCATGCAGGCATGCAGGGCTGTATGAATGCTCTCAACTACTCAGACTCTGCCCATATGCCCAGAGCAAAAACAGGCATTCACTGTAAGTCACGTTTTATTTGTTTTTTTTTTTAAATATATTTCACTTTTTAGAGCAGTTTTAGGTTCACAGCAATATTGAGCAGAAGGTACAGAGATTCCCCATATACCTCCTGCCCCTACACATGCATAGCCTCCCCATTATCAATATCACCCACCAGAATAGGTACATTTGCTACAATTGATTAACCTACATTGACAAACCGTAGTTTATATAGGCTTTATTCTTGGTGTTGTACCTTCTGTGGGTTGGGTTAAACTTGTAATAACATGTATCCACCATCATAGCATCACACAGAGTAGTTTTACCGCCCTAAATATTTTCTGTACTCAGCCTATTCATCCTTCCCTCCCCACTAACTGCTGGAAACTTCTGATCATTATACTGTCTCCATAGTTTTGCCTTTTCTACACATCATAAGGTTGGAATCATACAGTGTGTGGCCTTCCAGCATGGCTTTTTTCACATAGTAACATGCATTTCAGGTTCCCCCATGTCTTTTCATGGCTTGATAGCTCCGTTCTTTTTAGCACTGAATAATATTCCATTGCCTGGATATACCACATATATTTATCCATTCATCTACTGAAGGACATCTTGGTTACTTCCAAGTTTTGGAAATTATTAATTTAGCAGTAATAAACATTCGTCAGCAAGTTTTTATATGGACGTTAAGTTTTCAACTCATTTGGGTAATACCAAGGAGCACTATTGCTAGATCGCATGGTAAGAGTGTGGTTAGTTTTGTAAGAAACCACCAAACTAACTTCTCAACGGGCTGCATCACCAGTGGCGAATGAGAGTTCCTGTTGCTCCACACATAAATCATATTTTTAGGGTAAGTCTATCTGGTCAAACAGGTGTAGCCTGGCCCAAGACCTCAGGCACACAAAACACTCTTAGCTGGCAGAATACTCCAAGGTCTCAGAGGCTATCTCCCAGCAGTTAGTCAAGGGCCAGCTCTGAAGCCCCACTTTTATTTCGAAAGGACTGAACTTGAGCAACAAAGGCCTGCTGAGTTAACACTTTCCTGCCCCCCACAGCCCAGGTCGTGAGAGCCCAGCTGCTCCTAAAAAGAACCTGTTCTACACCCAATTAGCATGAGAAGAGGGTTTACCCTACGATTTTCTTCCAGGCAGCCTGAAGTAACAGGAAACACCCACTGGCTGAAACACAGATCCTTCTCTCCTCAACGGTGTTTTCATCATTCCTGGGGTGATACTACTCCAACCCCCAATTCTCTCCTTTACCTCTAGCTAGCACCGTACCCTGCCTAGAGAGACAAGAAATAAAGTTCTCTACTGTTCTCCGGGCTGGAAGTCCCTCCCTACCCATGTGGTCCGAGGGAGGCTGGAAGCAAGCATTGAAGGTTGCCTGGGTTTGTTGTGGCATTGGTGAGTTGCAGTTCTTAAAGAATCCATTTGGTTAGAGGAAAAGAACCTGCTCTCAGTTCCTTCTTTGGAATTCAGCAAAATAGTAACCTTTAACTAGACTACTTTAGAAAAATGACAATTCTTTGCGAGGCTGGGATGTGACCTTACAGAAGAAAGCATGTGCTCTGGATTGGCAATGCTCCATCTCTCTCTTAGCCAGAATGTTTGGGTCTGGGACACAAAGAGGAGGTGAGAATGATGCCCTTCATAACGACACCTAAGGACCCACCCTCAACGTTTCCGGTTAGACAAGACCAGATGGAGAAAAATAATGCATGCATGTTAAGAAAGCTGGATTTATCCTGGAGGTAATGGGAAGCCGTTGAAGGAATTTACATGGGCCATGACAGACTAAAATTTATATTTTTAAAATATTGCTCTGCACACAATGAGGATAGAGGAAAACGAGAATGGATGCCAATTTAGGAGATTAGTGCATTAATTAAGGCAAAACTGGATGGATTAAGATAGCATCCGTGGGAGTGGAGAGGACTTTGGATAAGAGATATTCAGAGAAAACTGACATGTGCTGGAAAGAAGCTGACATGATGCCCATATTCTGGGTTGGATGACAGAAGGATGGAGAATCCATTAGCCCAGGGTCTCTAGTAGGAAATAACAGAGGAAGGAGTAACACCTAGCATGATGGACTACACTTAGGAGGGGTTAACACATCTTTAAGTTGAATGTTGGAAGAGGAATTTTAGGAAGATTATTCTGAAAGCAGTAAGTCACAGGTCCTGATTAAGTGAGAAACAAAAGCCAGAGAGACTCCAATTAGGGTGTGGCAGTGATAATAGGAAACGAAAGGAAAATCACTAACTTGAAACCATAAAACTCCTAGAAGAAAACAGGCTGTAAGCTCCTTGGCATCAGTCTTTGCAATGAAAGAGCTATCAAGATTTCTGATATTTTTACCAGAAATAAACAAATGAGACTACATCAAACTAAAAAGCGTCCGCACAGTGAAGGAAACCATCAACAAAATAAAAAAGCAACCTACTCAATGGGAGAAAATATTTGCAAATCATATATCTGATAGGGGTTAATATCCAAAATATATGAAGTACTCATACAACTTAATAGCAAGAAAACCAAACAATACAATTAAAAAGTGGGCAGAAGATGTGAATAGACATTGTTCCAAAGGAGACATACAGGTGGCCAACAGGTATATGAAAAGGGGCCCAACATCATTAATCATCAGGAAATGCAAATCAAAAGGACAATGAGATATTACCTCACACCTGTTTGAATATTATCAAAAAGTCTACAAAGAACAAGCGTTGGAGAGAAGATAGAGAAAAGAGAACACTTGCGCTCTGTAGGTGGAAATGTAAATTGGTACAGCCTCTATGAAAAACAGTATAGAGATTCCTCAAAAATTAAAAATAGAACTACCATATCATCCAGCAACTCCACTTCTGGGTATCTATCTGAAGAAAAAAACACTAACTTGAAAAAATATGTGCACCCCCATGTTTATTGCAACATTATTTACAATAGCCAGGACATGGAAGCAACCTAAGTGTCCATAATTTATGGATGAATGGATAGAGCAAATGTGATTTTATATATATATATATATATATATATATATATATATATATATATATATATATGTGTGTGTGTGTGTGTGTGTGTGTGTGTGTGTGTGTGTGATTATATGTATACGTATTATATAATCATTATTATATGTAAAGATTATAATATATACATATATGTGTGTATATATATATATAATTCAGCCATAAAGAAGAATGAAATCTTGCCATTTGCAGCAACATGAATGGAACTTGAGGGCATTATGCTAAGTGAAATAAGTCAGACAGAGAAAGACAAATACTGTATGATCTCACTTATATGTGGAATCTAAAATTACAGACTTCCCTGGTGGCATAGTGGTTGGGAATCCGCCTGCCAATGCAGGACACAGGTTCGATCCCTGGTCCAGGAAGATCCCACATGCCATGGAGCAACTAAGCCCATGCGCCACAACTACTGAGCCTGCACTCTAGAGCCTGTGAGCCACAACTACTGAAGCCCATGTGCCTAGAGCCCATGCTCTGCAACAAGAGAAGCCACTGCAATGAGAAGCCCGCTCACCACAAGGAAGAGTAGCCCCAGCTCAATGCAACCAGAGAGAGCCCACGAGCAGCAACGAAGACCCAAAGCAGCCAAAAATAAATAAATAAACAAAAATTTTTAAAAAATAAAATAAAATAACAAACAAAAATTTATAAACTCTGATGATTGGTTAATAGAATACAATATATGATGGGGAAAAAAATAAAGATGATTCCTGTCTTCCAATTTTAATTCCTAGCTGAAGTACCAATGTCATATGGCAGGAATGCCATGGATAAATAATATTATTGGGCTTCTCTGGTGGCGCAGTGGTTGAGAGTCCACCTGCCGATGAAAGGGACACGGGTTCGTGCCCCGGTCCGGGAAGATCCCACATTGCCGCGGAGCGGCTGGGCCCGTGAGCCACGGCCGCTGAGCCTGCGCGTCCGGAGCCTCTGCTCCGCAGCGGGAGAGGCCACAACGGTGAGAGGCCCGCGTACCGCAAAAATAATAATAATAATAATAATATTAATTCTAATAAGAAACTTCAATTTGAATTTTTGTTATATGGCTAAATTATTTTTTCCATTTGGCACAGAAGTCTCATTATGCTTACAACCATTATCATTGGGAAAATAAGTTTTCTTATCCAGAACTGAGCTGATTTCCAAATTACCACTTGTGCTGGTAATGCTTAAGTGCCATAGCTGTTGTTTCTTCAGTACTCTTGCTCTCTGATGAATGGTGATTTAGTTAGTGTAACTGTTCAACCAAGTTTTAAAGCCTGATTGTAACTTTCAGTTCAAGGTGTTTGACATTTTATCCACATTTAAATATCTGAAAAACATTTGGAAACTTCAGCTGGGAGACCAAAAAATTCTGTCACAAAGGTTCCTGACCTTTTTACATTTCTGAGGAAAGGAATTAAGACTTCAGGTTTTCTTAATACACATTTGAAACAAAGTTCATTGATCGAAAGTTTTCTGTTCTGCATTTGTCTCTTTGGCTTCAGCTAATGTCAGTATGAAGTCTGTGGCTCTCCATCCATTACTTTCTCTTTTTCCCTCTAACCCCTATAAAGTTCAATTGACTTTCAGTAGAGTAAATACAGATCCAGGTTCTGTTTAGGTTTGAGTATGTACTACCAAAGTGGTCAGAATACTAAACTAAAACGTCAATAATCCTAACACTGGCTGGCAAAGGATTTGCTTAAATTTGAATCCTCAGTCTTGTTTTCATTTTAGTAAAATTGGATATTTTCCAATTCCTCATTTATTCAGTAAATGATTCCTTATTGGGGGTGTACCGTGTGCCAGACATTTGGGATACATCTGTAAAGCAAATGAAGACCTTTCACTCATAAAGCTTACACTTGAGAAAGGATATAAGACAATGAGCATAATAAATAAATAAATCTATGGTATGTGAGGAGGTGATTAGTGCTTTGAGAACAAGAAAATGTAGAGCAGAATGGGGAGGATTTAGGAAAGGGGGGTAGGGTGGAGCAGTTGCTGTATTAAATATGGAGATCAAGGTGGGCCTTAAGGAGGAGGTGAGACAGAAGCATAAACCTGAAGGATGTGAGGGAGAGAGCCAAAAAGATATCTGGGGAAAGAGCATTTCAGGTAAAGGAGACAGCAAAAGCAAAGAGCCTAAGGCAGGATAGTGCCTAGAATGTTCAAGAAACAGCAAGGACTGGGGTGTAAGGGGATTAGCAGAGGAAGTAAGCTATGGAAGCATAGGCATGGATAGGTATTCACAAACACCTGCTGGCAAGCTCAAGGTCTCATTTGATCTGAACATAACTATGCAACCTTTTTTCAGCCCCAAATAGATTTTCTGCTTGTTGATCTCCCATTGTCACCATTTCTCCAAGACATTTTGTCTATTTCTACCTCTACGCCTGTATGAATTCCTCTTGCACTACATTTCGTAGCTTTCACTTAGTAATAAAATCCTCTTCTTTGCACAGCAACGTGGATGGACTTGGAGGATATTATGCTAAGTGAAAAAAGTCAGACAAAGACAAATACTGCATGATATCACTTGTACATGGAATCTAAAAAATACAACAAACTAGTGAAGATAGTAAAAAATAAGCAGACTCACAGATATAGAGAACAAACTAGTGGTTACCAGTGGGGAGAGGGAAGGAGGGAGGGGCAAGATAAGGGTAGGGGACTGAGAGGTACAAACTATAATATGAGGTATAAAGCAAGCTACAAGGACATATTGTACAACATGGGAATATAGCCAATATTTTATAATAACTATAAATGGAGTATAACGTTTAAAAATTGTGAATCACTGTATTGTACACCTGTAACATAAAATATTGTATGGCAACTATACTTCAATTTTTTTTAAAAATTGGCCAAAATAATTCTCTTCTTTGCTAAGGTCTACCTCATGGTTCATTCATTCTCAATGATGCTTTCCCTAACTTCACTTACCCTTTTTTTTTTTTTTAATTTACTCAGTGCCACATATTTTATCCCTTAAATGTTTGCTGTCTGTGTCATTCCTTTATTCCATCATTCATGTTACTCTTTTTTTTTTATAGGGTATGTGCTTCCTGAAGTCCCAGATCACATGTCATACATACTTCATCTATATTTGACTAGCCTTGACTAGCAGAGTGTTTATATCTTATCAGGCTCTGGTCGAACAGAGACGAGTAACACTCCATCTCTATCCTGGAGGAGTACAAGCTGGAGAGAAAATGACTGGCAAATCAATAAAGATGATATTATACGATCAATGGACAGGTATAATTCTGAGAGTGACAGCACTCAGAACAGAGAGGAAAAGAGGAACAAATATGTATCAGATGCCACACGTTATCTCATTTAATTCCTACAATAGTCTAGCAGATGGAGGTTAGAAACCTCGTTTTAGAAGATGAGGAAATTGAGGTCCAGAGAGGTAAAGTTTCTTGACCGTGGTTACTCAGGTAGAGAAGATCAGTCCTGGGACAAGAACTGGGCCTTTGATTTTCATTTAAGTACACAGTTCTTCCACTTACCTATTATCCTTTATCAGTCCAAAGAACACAGCAACTGAGAAATATGTTTTATACCAGCCAAATAAAATAGCAATTTCTTTCATTTGCCTTATGTTGCCTTTCAAATATCAGAGGATGTCCATGGTAAACATACTTCTCTTTATTTTATAAACTTCAATCTTGTCTCTCCTCAGACTTTGATTTAAAAAAAAATAAAATCTAGTTCTAGCTATATTTTTCTCTTACAATCCCTATTATATGTTTGTTTAAAGATCAGTTGTGAAACGAAAATGTCAAGTTCAAATTCTAACTCTGCCTTTTATTTATTATAGGTTACTCAATTTAGTGGTTTTAGGTCACTCCATTTGTAAAATAGAGATACAAAGATGAGGACCCTTGTAGAATTAATTAATATTTTTAAAATCACTGATACTATGCAACTGAAAAATGTTATTTAAGTGGACAGAATTACAGTTTTCCTGGCATGCATAGGAAAGACTATTAGGATATGTGCATTAGATAATTACCTGACTTCTCAAATAACCATTGTGGAAAAATCTGAGACCATTCAAATGAGAACAAACAGAGGATAATTATTCAGAGCTTGCTATATAGCAAGCGAGTCAGCAGCCATCATTCACATTTGGGCAGAGACTCAAAGGCAGGCAGAGGAGTGGGAAAGCTTTAGAGTAGAAAAAAAGGATCCTTCAGGTATGCCTTGACTGAAGGCTGTTAGCATGGGAAGCTTTAGACAGGCTATCTAGAAGTGGGGCATCCTGTGTGATTGGTTAAGAGTATATATTTGGCTTTCTCTGGTTGGTCCTCAGTTGGGAGCAGGGACAACAATTAGGGAAGCTGTCTTATTAATCAAGTCCTGGCCATTTTGTTACAGAGGTTAGTGTTTGGCTTTCTGGGTTGGTTGCTAGAGATAGAGAGTCTGACTTACAGCAGGTTGGCTCCCTGGACTAGTTACTGCAGGTAATGGATTGGTTTCCTGGTCTGGTTGCTGCAGACTGGGGGTCAGAGTTTTATTTTCATTTATGACCTGGCCATTGTCTTGTTAGATATTCAGTCTCTCACTGTATATCTATCAACAGTTGATTTAGCAGGTCTCTATGATTTAAAGAACTCTATATGTGTTTTAATAAATCACTATTTTAAAATTTAGTTCCAGAATCATCTAGAGTACATATACCAATTTTTCTAAGCATTAATCTCACTCAATTCAGTATATTAGTAATTTGAGTGTTTCCTTCTCTTGTCAAAACTTTTAGCTAAATATTTCAAATGTGACCTAAAATTTCTATCATGATTTATTAGGCAATATATGTAGGGTGGAAAAGTCATTGTTGGATTCTATAGCGTTTATTGCCATTGTTAATTACCATGGTTATCATTGTTACTTAGCCCTCCAAAAAAAGTCAGGCTGATCACATATGTGTTCATATACTTCAAAGGCTAAGAGGAAATAAAAAACTATAACTGGAACTCAAGGTGCTATACACTAAACGATATGAAATTTCTGGAGAATGAAATCACTTTCAAAACTCTCCATGACAAAATAAATCTTTGTAGCCAGCAAAGCAAAGGTAATTCAGATCCATGCTGAGAGAGTCATAAAACTACTGTCAACATTGCGACTCTAGTAACTTTCTTTTGGTCACTTCCCATGAAGGTGGCCAGAAAGACAGAGTGGACATTTGTTTTTTCCCCGCCTGGATGATTTTTGATTAGCGATGTACCCCTTCTTCACACTCAGCTCTCACTGTCAGGGGTTAGAGGAGGCTCCTATGGGGTAGACCCTGGTGTAAGCCAATCAAAATGTCAGATTTCATGACCACCGTGATTGGTTCAAAGATGGGCTTATGATCTAAACTGGTCCAATCAAAATAAATGTCAAGAGTTTAAAGGAGAATGCTGGAACAAATACTCTCACACTTTCCAGGTGGGCCTGAGCCAGAAATCCTGCAGCCCAAGGACAATTGGCAGCCATCTTGCACCCACAAGAAGGGTCACAAGTTGGAAAATAAAATCAACAGAGACAAAATAGAGTCCAGCAGTAAAGGGAGGGAAACCAGAAAGCAACTGATGAGATTGTTCGAATCTGAGTATTTTCTATTTATAACTTTATAGTCTTTTCCTAAAAGACTATAAAACATGGCAAAGCAGAAAGACAACATAAACAAGGCTAAAGCAGCAAATAATCCCACTGTCCATAACCTTATCATCTAGAGATGACCATGCTACCATTTCAGAAGTCAGAATTTCAAAAGGCAGAGGCAAAAGCTTGTAGCTGGGGCTTCCCTGGTGGCGCAGTGGTTGAGAGTCTGCCTGCCGATGCTGGGGACGCAGGTTCGTGCACCGGTCAGGGAGAATCCCACATGCCGCGGTGCGGCTGGGCCCGTGAGCCATGGCCGCTGAGCCAGCGCGTCCGGAGCCTGTGCTCCGCAACGGGAGAGGCCACAGCGGTGAGAGGCCCGCGTACCGCAAAAAAAAAAAAAAAAAAAAGCTTGTAGCTGGAAAAAGAGGCATGTATCGGGGGAGCAAAGCAAAATGGCAAATATCATATAACACATATCATCAAGCAATCAACAGCAACTGCCATGCAAGATGGAACCATTTCTTTGGTGAAAGCCCTGTGGCAAAGTTTATGATTATTTCTTGCAAGCAGCAACTATAGCCCCAAATCAAAAGGCAGGATTTGACTAACCCAGGTTTGATTAGACAGATTCACACACGTCATCTCAGTGTCAAAGAACAGCTGCATTCATTAACTGAAGCCAAGCAAAAGTCATAGCTCTGGAAGGGAATATCTGTCTAAATGTCCCTAAGGCTTCCCTGTCCTCAGGAAGCTTTCCATCAAGAAAGCTTCCCTACAAGAAAGGAAATCACAGCCATGTACTTAACGTGATTTCAGGACTACAAGTCTTCATTTGAACAGAAAAGTGCCTTCACTTTGGGCCTTTTATATGTACTCCTACCTGAGCCCAAAACTCTTACCCCCAGAGACATTTTGGTGCATTAGAGAACAAAACCTAGTGCATTCGTCCTAAAGAGATAGTTTTTACCTCTAAAAGAAACAAAGATTGACTGAGCGAGAGTTCTGTAAATGAACCAGAGACAACCCCTGTGCATTCACCTAAAATGGCCCCAGAGTTACTGACTTCACAGCAGACTCAGACCGTCAGCCCAAAGCCAGCCGGAGCCAAACTCAAATTCTCACACATCCAGTTGCTTTAAATAGAGTCCAAATAAACGTATTTTTAGCCCTTTGGAGCCTACCTACTTTACACACTCCCTGAAACCGCACCCAGTATCTGCTAACCATGGATAAGATGAAGCCCGTAGCTATAAAAGACGTCAAGGCACTTTTGCCCTTCAGCACTCTCGGACCCAGAAACTCCCTACCTCCAGCTGAGCAACATCCTAGACACAAAGCTCCCCACTCCAATCTCCCCTTCAGCCCTAGTGCCCTTTTAGGTGGTGGTTTCAGCGTGCTGTTGCCTCTGCAAGGTCTCCTGCTGGGAGGGGCTCCCCTGTCCCACCACCCTGTCCGAGCACCCCTCAATAAAGCTTTTTGTGTGCTCTTGCCTCTTGTGGTCCTGTCCTTTCTTTGTTCAACTCCAACTTCTCTCAACTTACCAGAGCCAGCTGAGTCCCAGGCTTTCCTAATGCATTTGTACCATTTCTTTCAGAAGAAACGTGTTCCCCAAATCTTATTAATGAAATGACTTTTACTGCATATTAATATTAATATATTTCCCCGGCTCACCCAAGTCCCAAACTAACTGAGAAATAAAGGAGTCAGGGGAAGGTGATCAAACTTCTGATAAAACTACTGAACTTTATGACATTCATGTGTGAATCCAGCAGTGGGCTTCCTCATGCTGCCGCGTGAATTATTAGGCAGATTTACTCACTCAGTCTCAGGAGGGGTTGGAGATCCAACCTGCCCACTCCAAGGGCACATCAGAGCTCGTGGACTCTCCAGGCAGCCGGGAAGATGCACCCCAAAATGATAGGCAGATAAAGAGGCTCAGTTTTTTCCTGAGTGCATCAGCCAGAGAGGCCCCTGAATGATGGGGAAGATATAGGTCAAGAGTTTCCCAATGGATGGCCATCCACATAGAAGGAAACAACAGCTTTGGGGAATACGTGTTCTCCTCTAATAATCATGTTTTCTTTTGTGATTGCTACTTACAAAGGTGGAAATGCTTCTGTAGAGAAAGTTTAGATCCAAGATGACATGAATGACTTTACAATCATATACTTAAAGGAGGAATATTACTATTTCTTTAGATAAAACGCTCATTAGGATGCTCAAATTATATCAATGAAAATGACTAAATTTATTTTTAGGTTTAAGGTAATAATAATATACAGGCCTAAAAATATGTCAGCTTACCTGACTGAAACACAATGGAATGAAAACAACTAACCAGTAGTTTAGTCTATAATGATAAATTAGCGCTGTATTCTGTGCAAGGAAAACATACCACTGCTTGGGGTGTGTTTAAAACCTCTTCTAGTGATTGTAGTTACTTTCTGGCTTTTCTTTCTTTCTTTCTTTGTTTATTTAATTTATTTATTTTTGGCTGCATTGGGTCTCCATTTCTGTGTGTGGGGTTTCTCTAGTTGCATCGAGCGTGGGCTACTCTTCGTTGCGGTGTGCGGGCTTCTCATTGCAGTGGCTTCTCTTGTTGCGGAGCATGGGCCTTAGGCCCACAGGCTCAGTAGTTGTGGTGCGCGGGCTCAGTAGTTGTGGCTCGCGGGCTCTAGAGCACAGGCTCAGTAGTTATGGTGCACGGGCTTAGTTGCTCCACAGCATGTGGGATCTTCCCAGACCAGGGCTCGAACCCATGTCCCCTGCATTGGCAGGAGGATTCTTAACCACTGGGCCACCAGGGAAGTCCCTAGCTTTTCAAGATGAACAGTTCCGTCTTGGTTCTAAGAGGAGGCACTAACCACCAGCAGTGGTGACAGCCTAGAACATAGCAACAAAGGAAGGAAAGCACTTGGGAGAACACGTCATCCTAAAAGTCTCCAAAGCAGGTTGTCTTGTGGTGTTTCTCAAGTCACAACCTTGATTACAAATACCATAAACTCACGTGTCCGCCTGGCAGGCTTCTGTATTTTGAGGTATACTTATAAATATCCACTGGGCCGAAATGTACACAAGACTTAAGTCCCAGGAAACAAGAAAGGAAAAGTTTTGAGCACATGAGAACGAGAGGTTATATGAGGGTACTGTGGCTTTAACTGTAAGCCCTGAAACCCTGAGTGTGTTGTGACATTGTTGTGACATTTAAGAAGAGTTACACCAGACAATTTAGATTTCACTGTGACATATGCTGTATAAATTCTTTAATGTTTAGCTTATCTTGCACTAAACAGCAGAAGAATACTTCGTAAGTGCAAGTAGGTCAACATCACTTTAATTTGCATTATCAGTTCAGAAGAACATTTTACACTATATGTGTTGTGATAAAACACTGTGTCATTTCTGTCACCCAATGCAGAGTATTTTTAGGTCTTTGCACATTATGTGTAGAGATATTTGGTATCGCCTTTAATGTAACTTGCCATCTGTGTTCTAGTTTCTAAGCTTTGGCAGAAGTGAGCTAAAAGCATTGGCCAAACTTCAAGGGGTTAAGATTTTTGCTAACAAATATGGACTATTTGATATGAAAACCATCATTGTTTGATATGTCAAATAAAACATTTGTCAATCAAAAGTCTTTAAGCACTGGGCTATGTGACATTTACTCTTTTATAAACCAACAAAGTCCCTGGTGGCATGCCTTTTTTCCTCTCATTTAAATAGTGGTAAGAGAACAAATCATACTTCAGGGCAAGTTGATAACTGCCGGTCACGATTCCTGCCTTGTTTACTATAATGAGGAGGGTAATAAATGCATCTGACCATTTCGGCTGGCATTTGCATAGATGAATGATTTGTCCAGTCAGTTGCTCTCCAGTGATTTGGGTCTTTTTGTCAGCACAAAGAGCATTCAGTCTCTCTGGAATTTCCAGCAGCCAAGCTCTCATTAGCAAACATCCTTTACCATGAATGATTCAAATAATTACCACTGAAATAATAAACTGTTTCACAAAAACATTTTATTTGATGGCTCCAAACATCAACTTTTCTGAATTGTTGACATTCAAATAAGCCAGAGAACTTCATTGTTAAGGAACAATGGTGCTCTTGTTAAAGGGTGGGCATTGTTTTACCTCCAGCAGACCTTTAAACTTGGCCCACTATCAAATGCGTCCCTCAAGCTGCCAGCCGACATTCTGGGTAATCAGAGGGCATGCACCAGATGGAGCTGTTAAAACTTTGCATATTCAAACTCCAGGAAATATTCTTTAGATTTTCTTTTGAGGTTGCAAACCTAGAACTCCAGATTAATTAGCAGTTGTTACTTTGTATCTTTTTTGCACCTACTGGAGCCAAATAATGTTAAATGTCCTCACTTACACTGAGCTATTCAAGCACAAGTTCTCTGCTGTAATGGTATTCTATGTGTATAATTAAGTGTTATTTGATATAGTTTTGGAGTTCAAGCAAATGAGCAGCAACAATTATACCTTATTATGATCTTCTCTAGTGCATAGCCATAGGGCTGCTCTCAGTGCATTACCAAGTTCATCGCACCAAGCAGACAGCAGTTCCTGTTATCAACTTTTTTCACCCTCTGCGCCATGCATAATTTAGAGAGTTTTATTAATTTTGAGCGGGTTTAATGTATGCGCATGTTCTCAAGATCTAGGTAGATTGTATGACTAAGTTTAGCTTTCACAGGGCAATTGTTTATGCATGTAAATGTCTGAAAAATATTTATCCTCAAAGCTTAAAAAGCTACGGTTTCATTTAAATAGATTAACTGGCACATTGCACCTTCTTCCTTACCTGCAAGAAAAAAATCAGGAAGGGAACAAGTGGAATGTATTTCTGTGCTTCGCAAATTTCCTCATTACTTTGCTTTCACTTTCAAATTTAGACATTTTATATAAGGCAAGAATGGAAAACCGTCAACAATACTGAAATACCTTGATGTTCATACAAAATTACAACTCGATACAAGAACATCTTGATCACCGTAAGTGAAATTTTTAAACGTTAGCTTTGCGGAATAGCTTAAGGATATTAATAATACCAGGTGGATTTTATAGACTATAGCCACACTCTCATATAAGTCAAGGACATCAAAATTACCCTCTGAGATGTGCCTAATATAGACGGCCACACAAAATGGAATACAATTCCTTAAGCTTCCATTTCTATCCCACAAAGATAGGTGCAAATTAGAAGCATAATTTGTCATACTTAAGATAATTTACTTTATTGGGACTTTGTATCCAAATCCTCAAGTTTCTCCTTTGCGGCTAGCTGGGAATCTTTTGTACCAAATGGTGTGGATTTCTGTTTCCCCTTCCTCGTGCTGCCTTGCTCTGGTTGCGATCATGGTCAACACTAGGGAGCCCATTTTTCATTTTGTTATTTGGCTTGTCAAATCAAAGGTCAAGAGATGATGAAGAAACTCCAAAATAGCCCAGGATTGGCAGGTTTCCCCCCCAAATTTTCTAACAGAATTTGGTGCTTATGAAAGTGAGGGAATAAAGAACTGGCTCTAGCCATAAATTATGCAGGCAAGAGCTTTCCAAGTTTTGCACGGTTTCACTGCCTAGTGCCTAGAGGCCCGGAAGAGAAAAGCAGGCGTCCTCCCATTAATAGTGCTATCTTCATGATCGCAGGGCTGGGGGCACAAGAAGACAGCTTTCTGACATCGGCTCATCATTTACGATTGGCGATGAGGACAAAGAGTAAATGCAGCCTTACCTCTTTATCTGTGATCCCTTTCAGACGTGACTTTATAGAGGAGGGATATAGAGCCATAGAATGTCCATGGCAGGAGCGACATCAGGATCATAGTAAGCAGCAAAACTTGTACGAATCCAGGGCTCTTGACAGCACAGGCAGAGGTCATTCTCTTAGAGTTAAACCATAGTGATGCACCCCTAAGGCTCGAACCTCACTCGTGAGGACCTTTCTCATGACAAATTTACGGCAGACAGATGCCCTAAACATGCATGAAATTTCTTTCATGTTAATAACAATGATTCCACACAGTGCTACCACCGGTCAACAGGTTTTTTAATGATAATGTCACTCCAGGTGCTGGGACAAGAATCAGTCACCGTTGTGTTGTTCTCTCCCAGTGACAGGAAGGAGAATTGTCTGGTATTGTGCTCATAGAATAAAGGGAACATGCTCTTTTTAAAAGGCAGGGATTTTTGTTTAACGAATTATTCCGGAGACTGCTACTATCAAGTTACTGAGATGTTTTTAAGCCCACAGCTTCCTGTGAGCAAAGTACTGTTTTCAGTTCCATTTGGAGGCAAGAAGAAAAAGCCCCACAGGGCCTTGAAACAATGCATTTTCTTGAGTTGTCCCAAAATACTGACGTATTTGATATTGTGGTTTGGTTGTAGAATTCAGGCAAGTATTTCCTCTTTAATAAATGCTCAAATGGCATTAACTTTTGCTTTAAGCTCTGTTATAGGCTGAATTGTGTCCCCCTCAAAATTCATATGTTGAAGCCAGAACTCCCAATATCTCAGAATGTGATTGTATTTGGAGATAGGGCCTTTAAAAAGGTGATTTTGTTAAAACGAGGCTGTTAGCGTGGTCCTAATCCAATCTGACCAGTGTCCTTACCAGAAGAGAAGGTTTGGACACAAAAAGAGACACCAGAGATGCTCCCACATGGAGAAAAGTCCACTTGAAGAGGCAGCAGGAGGGTCGCCGTCTGCAAGTCAAAGAGAGAGGCCTTAGAGGAAGCCAACATTGCCAGCACCTTGATCTTGAAATTCCAGCCTCCAGAATTGTGAGAAAATAAATTTCTGTTTTAAGCTACTCAGTCTGTCGTGCTTTGTTACGGCAGCCCTAGCAAATGAATACAAATTCCTTGAATGTATAACTTTATTTAACCTCTAAAATAGCCCTTGCCAAGCCCTCTGCCTGAAATGCATTTCCTCCCCTCTGTCTTTTGCCTGCCTAACTCCTACTCATCCTTCAGTTCTTGGCTTAGACAACACCTCCTCCAGGAAGACTTCCATCTGTGCAGCCCTGGTCCATACCCCTCTTTTGGGTTCAGTAGAGTGTCATGACACATCACATGACACTAAGGAGGAAACCTGAGTTCAAACTCTTGCAAGTAGCAGCCAAGGGCTAATAGGTTTGGCATTTGACCTTACTTTGCTCAATTTTAATTGAAAAATGTATTATGTTACAAATGGGAAGTCACCAACTTGTGAAATAGAATAGTTGAGTAAAAGTAGGATTGTTAAGGTCTTGGGCTTAGGCCCTCAGATTTGCAAAATCCCGTGCTGCGCTGACTGCTGGTCTAGTAGAGACACACATATACAGTTATGCATGCACCTGTGCCCACACGCATGTTCACATTTACACACTTGGGCTCCCCATATGCATGGACATGCACACACATGTGCACGTGCATTTGAGGGAGAGGCAAACCGGACAATCCCAGAAGGGAGTTGTCACTCATTAACACTTTACCTAACAATGTGTGTTTTTCCTGTTTAGCCTTTATAAACTGCGTTGAGACTGCTTTTCATATCCAGTCTGATGCGGAAAGTCTTCTGATTGGGCAGCACTTAACTAAAGTAAGAATTCACCTAATGGAACTAGCTCCCTTCCTTGAAGTTCCCTGAGAGCAGAAATGCTTCCATGGTAGCCTCGGTGCCTATGGGCACAGGACCTGAACTTAGAATAATGCCCAATAAATGTTGCTCTTAAAGTAGAAAGAACTGAGTGAGAAAGAGTGAAGTTAAGAAAGAGATGAAGTGAGGGGCAAGCTTTCTTATTCATTCATTGCTCAGCGACTTGCCTCAAACCCTACAGCCTCCAGTATTTGCATTCATCCTTTTTATACTTAAACTTCTCTTCAATGACCATGTTTCTATTTCTTTGTCATTTTGAAAGGGATGGATTTGAACCCACGTTTTCTGAGCCAGAATGACAAATCCTGCCTTTCCTGCCTTACTAGATAAATATTCAACCGCAAACCTCTGATAACTCCCCCAGTTTGACTCTAAATAGCTATCATGAAGTAATTACAGATGCTTTCTCCTGTTGTGTGGAATAATTGCCTCATCTGTCCCCACCCCTGAACTTATTCACTAAGCTTTAATCATCACAAAAAATGTATTTATGCAAGGAAATAGCAAGTTATTCACTCAGCTCATTTTACTCACCATTGTCTTCTGATTTCTTCACACTACTTAATTTAGCACGTCAAGGTGAAACGATTAGCTTATCTCCCCTTGACACGGCTAGAGTCCACTGACAAAACACATTTGTGACATTCTTGTTTGTCTTTTTCCTCTCTAGTAATAGCTATCTCCTGAATTACTTATTGTTCGTTGATATTTCCAAGCCAGAATAAGTATGTGACCAGCAGATAAATCTGGTTGATAATAAATCAGAACAAATAAGGGCATCAAAGAAAATGCCATCTCTCAGGACCACTAGCCACGATAAGTGATTGTTTCAGATCAACATCTGCTTTTAACTCCTCCCGGATGATAAGAAAAGCCCAATTAACACCCGCAGTTTAAAAAGCTGCAACTTTTTATTTATCTAAGACTCTACTGCTAAAAACCTTGCCAGATTTACAATTCTAAAGACAACAGCTTTTTGTAAATGTGTTTTATTTGCAGTTATAATATCTATAGTTAAATCAGTTCATTAAAAACAGAGTTGTAAACTATCTCCCAAACTGCCATGTTTGAGTGTTTAAAGCAAAAAAATGATTAAATCATAATCTTACACTGCATTTGGGTAGAACTGTGAAGTCGTCTAGTATACAAAATAATGTCCTTATATAGGAAATCCTTTGTTAATTAAGATAGAGGTTAGGACCGTGTAATCTTGTACTGCACATTCAGTCACTCGACCTAGAATTAAACGTGCATTGTCCCTAAGCACTTCACCAGGGGAGCATTCGCTACACTTAACTTCTTGAGTTGTTACCTACCCAGGTCTCAGAGAAAATGAGCAACAGTATAAAATCAGTGGAAAAAGTGACACCTTCTAAAACACAGAAACAATCATGGAACACGCTATAGGTGCAAAGCCGCCGGTCTGGGTGAAAGCAGGCTGCATTTTGCCTTTTGAATTGTATTATTTCTTACTTGGCGTCATTCTTTTCACAAGAAAGCTAGGGTTTTTTCTTTTTTTTTTTTTTTAATAAGAGCTGAAAAGATCCTAGAGTTTCCACGAGGCTCTGCTGTGGAAAGAGTCCTGTGAGTGAGGGCTCACGGGCGGAGAAGGAGCTCTGGACCCAGAGCCAGAGGCCTGGCTCCCAAGCGCAGCCCTGCTCCACGGATTGTGTGATTTGGGTTTGCCTCTTAACCACTCTCTACCTTTCTGTCTTCATTGTTAAAATCGGAATACTAAGAGCTGTCCTGCCTGCATAGTTGTTATGAGGATCAGATGAATTAATAAACGTGAGAGGGCTTTGGAAAAGTTAAAAGTGCCCTTCTAGCGTTAGTTATTCTTATTTGGCTTTCATATTCTTCGAAAATCCCATTTATAATAAGGCTCTCCTGGAGAAGTAGCTGTTTACTGAAATCCCATGAAAGCTTTGTCTTTGTATTATCTCTTATGGGTTCCCTGGGAAGTTCAGCAAATAAGTCTCTGTTCCCTACTGCGCCATGTGTACCTTGCCCAAAGCGATTCCAGGACCTGCCTTTGCGCTGCACATGGTCAGATCGTTGAAGATCGGCGCTATGGCAATGAGATTAAAAATACATATACTATTTATACAGTGTTTTTCTAATTACAAAGGTAATACACTTTCTTAATAGAACATTCTGAAATGACAGGAACTCACAAAGAAAGAAAAAAATGTAAATTACTTCCAATCCTACTACCTAAATGCAAACATTGTTAATATTTTGACGTATGTCCTTCAGGCCTCTTTCCATGCATCTATGATACACGATGTGTATTTGTAAATAGACATGTTCCTATGAACTGGTTGTTTGTCCGCACTCTCAACACCCCCCCATTCATATGCTGAAGGCTTAACTCTCAATGTGATGGTGTTTGGAAATAAGGCCTTCAGGAGGTAATTAAGGTTAAATGATGTCATAAGGTTAAATGATGTCAAGGATGGTGCCCTGATCCAATAGGATTAATACTCTTATAAGAAGAGGCACCAGAGAGTTTCTTCTCTCTTTCTCTCTGTCTCTCTCTCTCTCCCATGTAAGGACACAGAGAGAAGGCAATTGCTTTCCACAAGCCAGGAAGAAACTTCTCACCAGGAACTAAATTGGCTGGTACCTTGATCTTGGTCTTTTCAGCATCCAGAATTGTGGGAAATAAATTCCTGTTATTTAAGCCACCCAGTCTATGGTATTCTGTTTTGAGAGCCTGAACAGACTAATAACAGGTGTATCATACCCTGCTATGTCATTTGTGTTTTTTTCGCTTAGTATATGATGAATATTTCTCCATGCATTAACTATTCTACAATGTGGTTTTAATGGCTTTAAAATATGACAAAACATGGATGCAACCTAAATTTTTAACCATCTCCTATTGCTGGACATTTTGATGGTTTTCAATTTTTTTATTATTATAAGTAATGCAGTAATGAATATCCTTGGATTTACCTTTTTGTGTAGCTCTCATTCCTCAACACAGAATTGATCAGAAAGAATGAATATTTTTAAAGTTCTTGATATATATATTAAAATATCTTCCAGAAAGACTGTATCAATTTACCCTCCTATTGATAGTTATTTGAGGATGTTTATTTTCAAGAACTCCCACCAAAAATAGTCACTATCATTGTAAAACGGCATTTGTTGATTTGCAGGCGAACAGTTCTCTCCTTCCTATTTTTTAATGTGTATTCTTTTTTTTTTTTTTTTTTTTTGCTATACGCGGGCCTCTCACTGTTGTGGCCTCTCCCGTTGCGGAGCACAGGCTCCATACGCACAGGCTCAGCGGCCATGGCTCACGGGCCCAGCCGCTCTGCGGCATGTGGGATCTTCCCGGACCGGGGCACGAACCCGTGTCCCCTGAATCGGCAGGCGGACTTTCAACCACTGCGCCACCAGGGAAGCCCTAATGTGTATTCTTAATTACTAAACTAATGAATTTTGGGTTTGCTCTTTAGGGATAGGAAAGACTATCCCTCTTATCATATTGATATATTATGACTAGTAAATATTTTATTATTAAAATATTAATTTTTCAATATGTTAGACCCTTTGTTTTATGACATACACTTTACCACAGGTAGAATACACTTAATGTAATCACCAGTCCTGCAGTTTCCAACATCATGTGCAAAACTTCACTGCTTTGCTATTCCTAATTCTCAGAAAACCCCAGAAATGTGGAATTTTATAGATTTTATGGAAGCTGGAATTTAAGTCTGAATTAGTCTTAAAAATCTTCTAGGAATCCTTAAGACAGAGGATTATGAAATGCTTCAAAGTAAATGATATGCTGGTAATGTGATATTAGGATCTTCAAAATAAGTCATTTTAATTGTATTACATGGGTGTTTTCTCCTATAAGCCTTAATTATCCACTGTTACTCTTCATTATGGCACATAGTAGATGCAAAATAAATATTTGTTAGATGATTGAATGAATTAATGGGGGAATCATCTACTAGTTTCCTGTTTCAAATAGAAGCAAATAAAGTCTAATTCTATTCTAAACCACTTTAAATCAATACCTATAATCCTATTCATTCCTATCCCCAATGTAATCCTCGTTTACATTCTCCTCTGTTATGATAAATTTTACTTTTTTTCTTCCGAGATCTCCTGAAAGACCACATTTCTAGAAATTTTTGAGTGGTTTAATGTTCAAGGAATTGTTTTTCTAATGCTCTAACTCAATGACCAAGTCTTTAGCTGAGTTTCAAAGTTAGCAAGGGATAAAATTAGGGAAAGTAGGATTCACAATTTCTCCAAGTCAGGTGGAGAATAAATGACATGTAAAGCCTCTATTTATTCTTTTGTTTAATCAGCAATTACCATAGAAAATTTGCCCTAAACTGGCTTTGGAAAACTCATTGTTTTTTTTTTCCAGGTCATTACCCCAGGAAGCATTTTGATTTTTATTCTCTTTGACTGAGACCAACCTTGATCTACCCTCCACTCTTGTCCACGCCCAATGAAAATATCTTTTTTAAAAATTAGTGTCTATTTTATGTTCGTTTGCAAAGAGGCAGTTGCTGAGAGATCTGTCATGACATTTTTGATACAGTTAAAAAAGAGTTAAAAGAAATTTTCCTCAAAAAGACCAGTACAAAAGTACTCCTACATGTACTAGGCTTTCGAATGCCTCAAATATTTTCATGAATGAAAGCCCTCTTGGTTATTTTCATTATAGGAGAAATTCTTTTATGGAAAATTCAAACCAACAAAGGAAGCTCAGATAGCAGTTCTAACATTTTTCAGCAGAGTTGACCAAACATGAGTCCTAAATTGACGTATTATGAACACAATAAATAAGGTTTTAAAGGCTGGCTAACACTGCAAAGCTTTTTGAAACAGACTTGTCCTTTATGTATCTATCTTTCTGGGAGTTCATGGATCATGGGAGGACATGGAATTTGAAGGCCTCTGGTTATTCTTACAATAGCCACGGCTAACGGACAGCTGGGCCACGAGGGTCAGTTACTTCCTGTAGAATTATCTGTGATGAATTGTCCTTGTTGCCAGCTTGGAAGTGGAGGAGCTCTTCAATTGCCTGACCAGGCAGAGTTATTAAAAGACTGCACCGGCATTGTGAAAGGTTAATTGCTGATGGATAAACAATTCAACTCAAACAATTTCTGTTGAATTTCTACTTTGTACAAGGCACAAAGATGGCAGTGTTGGAAGCTGTGGCACGGGCAGTGATGGACCTGGAGGTGGAAGTGGGGGCGAGGAGGGTGTGTTTCTGAGGGGAGAGAGTTACAAAGGGGAATGACCTAGTCCCTGTCCTCAAGTGTGGAAGTGCTGTAATGGAGGCGCAGATAAGGGCTATGGGAGCAAAGAGGCAGGAGACATCCTTTCTGAAAGATGGGGAAAGAGTATGGCTCATCCAGGAGGAGCCTGATGGTTCTAGTCTCAGGTTATAAGAGATGAAAAGTAAACTGCTTACAGTGGGTCAAGAGGCAGAGGGCAGTTTTAGGAAGAAGTGTTTTGTAGGTGACCAAAGGATATAGCTCAGATTGACTAAGGATTAATCAGTGGGGGAGAGAGAGAGAGAGACAGAGACAGAGAGAAAGAGAGAGAGGAAGAGAGAGAGAGAGAAGGAGGGAGAGACAGACAGAGAGAGAGGGAGAGACAGAGAGAGGGAGAGACAGAGAGAGAGGAAAGGAGAAGTCTCATTATAAAAGAACCAGAATCTGGAACCGCCCAAGGCATTCAGTGAGACCTAACTCCTTTCAGGTTCTTATCTGTAATAATCTAGCTACATATGGAACGTTTGTTCCACCTCCAGAGTGCACGCTCCATGGAGGCAGCCAATTCATCAGTTTCATTCATTGCCCCCCAAAGGACACTGGGTACCTATAAGCACATAAAAATATGAGCAGAAAGAATATATAAAAGTATGTGATGAATGACTTACAGAACTAGTGATGAGGCCTGTGTTCCAGAAGGTGGGGTTTGAGGAAATGCCCCCAACCCCAGTATCAGCTGGTAGCATATATCTGTAAATAGCAAATGGTGAGAAATGTGTAGGATACAACAAGATATTGATTAGAAAATTTTTTTTATTCCTCTGGAATTGGCATCTAGGACCCAATACTGACACTGAAGAGGAGTCAATTACCCTATATTATAAAGACAGCAGAAAACAGAAACAAACACCTCTTTAGAGCTTATTAAGAGTTGGCCAAACCAACATTATAAATCAACTATACTTCAATAATTTTTTTTTTTAATTCATGCAAAAAAGAAAGAAAGAGTTGGCCAGATAGGCCAACAGGGATGGGGGATTCAAAGGGATCACTGGAGTCAAAAGTCATCAACTGAGTGCGGAGCGCCCTGGGGGGTCTTCTCTCTCGTTCGTCCTCCCTGCCAGCCCTCAAGTCCTCTGTCCAGTTAGGAGGAGGGCTTTGAGAGAATTACTTGTAGAGACTGGTTGAACATGTACTATGCAGCCTACTACTCTGGACTCCTTTTTAAGTAGAAAGAAAAGAGAGGGATGGCCGAGTGGAGAGAGGACCAGACACAAGTGGGCTGACTCCCACCTTTTGGGGAGGCAAGGATGGCTGCGTTCCCCTTGGATCAAGCAGATGCAGCAGCAGGTCAGCTGGGCTGAAGTCCAGAGTGAGAGGACACCAGCAACAGGAGGTAGTGGGACCTATTCCTAAAGAGGAAGGTGGAGGGGGTGTGGAAGAGATGGAGCCTAGAGGACCGCCTGGCAGTGTACTGTGCAGCAGGGCAGCGGGACATCCCTCCAGGGTCTCCCCAAAGAGCAAGAACCCGCATGTAGGAGACCTGGAACAACTTCATCCCATGAGAGAGAGGCCATGGGGATACCTACCACCCAGAGAACCTCATGGTCAGTCATTCTTGGCCAAGGAAGCAGAGACAGCAGTGAGAAGACCATGGTAAATAAGAGATGCTTGTCCGTGTCCACTATCCCGCTTTCTCTGCCAATCTATGGGAGAAGAAGGAAACCCAGTGGGAGAAGAAGCCAAGCCCCTCTATCAAAGGCCGGTGCTGGGAGGGAAGAATGGATGAACACTAACTTGGATATGAAGCTAAAGATTTCAGTGAGAATGGACTCTATTCAGCTGAAAGCCACTGTTGAAGATGTTGTTATGGAATGATGAAAAAGGAGGATTGGGCAGAATACATTGGGTTGGCCAAAAAGTTCGTTCGGCTTTTTCCATAGCGTCTTATGGAAAAACCAAAACGAAATTTTTGGCCAACCCAAGAGTTAAAGGCTTTGGTTTGGAGAGGGGAAAAGATTATGTTTCTTCTCCATCAACACCAGATGATTCAACAATTGTTTATAGGTATATTCATGGTCTTTCCTCACTGGGGAATCAGGTAGACTCTCATCTAGGAGGGAGTAGGTTGGTGTTGCTCTTCTAATGCTGGCCAGAAGCCTTACCTTTCAGTATCCTGATTCTGCTTCATCTGTTTGACACATCAATGATTCATTCAACAAACACTTACTGAACACAGTTGTCATCCACAAAATGGTCAGCTATTGTTACACCTGGCATTCAGTAAATATTTGCTGAATTGAATGAATAACAAAAGCCAATAGCATTGGGGGCTCACTATGTGCCAAGTACTCTTGCAACTGCTTTATATTTATTTCCTTTCATCCTTCAATCACCCTAGGAAGAGGGTATTACCATCAACCCTAGTTTACTGATAAGGGAGCTGAAGTACAAAGAGTTTAGGTAACTTGCTCAGAGTCACCCTGTGATCAAAGTGGTGAAAACAAGTTAAGGAGATTCCCAGATCATGACATAAATTCTTGGTTTCTAGCGGGTTTTTTGTAAATGCTGTCTTATCTTTAACACCCTCTTTTCTGGCCAAAACCAGAATTGTTAGCAAACAACACCATCTTATATGAAAACACTTATTTTATACAGTTATGTACTGAAAATAGACAATTTCAAAAAGCACAATCAAGTAATCAAGGGAAACTCTTCTGCGATCACATACATTTTTTTCCCCATAATTCTATAAAACATGTCATTTGCATCAAGGTCATTTTGTTATTTGCTTTTATTGGACACATGCAAATTTGGAAGATATCAAACTCTGCCAGCCTTGAATTGCATAATCACCGCAGCATTGATGTAAATATAGATCACTTAAAATATATCAAAGTAGGAATTCTAGGAAAAGTTTGATTGAGAAAAAATATCATAGACATATATTTTTGGCTATGTTCACATCTACCTATGTAAATAACTGTCTACTCACATTCATGAATATTTAGTTCAGCAATATTTTAAATTTGGATCCCTACCTTTGAATGGAGCTAACACATTGCTCACTGACTAATTTAACTTAAAACAAATCTTTAGGCAAGTTGTCCACTGAAAACATTTTACCCAGCAAGCTAATCATTTCTTCCAGTTGTTTAAACAATACACAGTATTGAACAGTATTTCCTTCTAAGCCTCATCACTATTTTTTTTTTGTGTGTGTGTGGTACGCGGGCCTCTCACTGTTGTGGCCTCTTCCATTGCGGAGCACAGGCTCCGGACGCGCAGGCTCAGTGGCCATGGCTCACGGGCCCAGCCGCTCCGCGGCACGCGGGATCCTCCCGGACCGGGGCACGAACCCGTGTCCCCTGCAACGGCAGGCGGACTCTCAACCACTGCGCCACCAGGGAAGCCCCCCTCATCTCTATTAAATGCACAGGAAGAGATTCAGTAAGCTGAGCCGTTAGAAGCTCAGCCTCTTGAGTTATGCCAACTTGGGATTCAAATCCTGACATGACCTGGTCAAGATATTTAAGCCACCTAACCCTCAATGTCTCCATCTGTAAAATGGGATAATAATAGTACCTACCTCCTAAGGCTGTCTGTAGTAACCATCAAATAAGACAATAGTTGTGAAGGGCTCAAAAGCTTAATGACTATACTGTTAATCTGTATTAAGAGAAATAAATTCCAGTCATGTTTATTAGTGACTCCCAAAGAACACTTGGTAGATATTTACATTATCATTGTTGAATTGAATCAAAATTCAGAAGGGAAACTGTTTAGAGTCAAACAACATAGCTGTAGTATGAGTTACTATTTAGTTTTCCCCCAGCACATGCAAAGATGGGTTGCATAGGACTCACACTAACAGCTTTTGAAAATGTGGGATTCTGGTACTTTGAAGGTTCTGAGTCACTCCGAAGGTCTGGTACGAGGCCAGGAACGCATATTTTTAAAAGGTCCCCACAGGGATTCTAATGGACAGCCAGCTTTGGGAACATTGCCCAAATGCACTTTCAATTCAATAAAAACAAATTTCCCCAGTACTTCTGTTTGGCCAGGTGAGCCCCCAGGGGAAGGAAACCTGATCCCACGAGGTCCCATATCATAGCATCTGCAAAAATGACCTTCTCAACTCTCTCAAACTTTGGCCAGTGTGAGGAGGTCCCAGAATTGCACCAGGGAAACCGTCGGAAAGGGGACCTGACCCTGAGCATCTTCCAAGGCACCAGTGCCCCCAACGCAGGGATCCATAACTCCTCTCAACCAGAGTTGGAACAAGAGGCATGGAGTCACAAGAAAACAAAATTCTCTCATGTCCTCATTGGATTTCTGTTCTTTTGTATCTCTCTGTGCCATGTAGTACAAAGGCAGTCCATAAACACTCACTGACTAATTATTGTAAGCTTAGAAAGAGTCAGCCTCCCATTATGTCAGTCCTTAAGGCACATCACCTATGGGATGTGAATTTAGCCAGTGAGGTTGAGTTAATTAATATGCCTCCCCACTGAATCCTATGAAAAACTGCATACATTTTATTCCCTCCCCCCCCTGCATGTCTCCTCTTTTTCTAGTCATGTGTTTCAATCCCTTCTCACTTGTTTTACTCGTCTTTCCTGCTGTAACACCTTCAGGCATGCCATAAAGTCACATGTTACGGGATATAAATAACTGAAAAACATTAATCTCTGCGGTGGCAGGGAAGCTGTTGCCACTTTTTTTTTTTTTTCCTGGAAACCTGCCTTTAATGTGACAGTATACTACAGCAGTTTGAAACATTTTCACAAAACATTTCTGAGTGAAGCCGGAAGGGGAGATGGGGAAGTTAAGATACTGCTGTGGCCTTCACACATCAGTTTATAACTTGCCTAAATATTTATTTGTCATCATGTCAACAGGGCTCAAACATGAGCCAATAATTCATTTCAATCCAGATCTGTATTCTCTGAAGTGTTCTTGGGGAAAAAAAGTTGCTCTGTACTTCTAAACTTTTATTCCACTATCACTGGAGAAATACTGATTATTTACTTATTTAGGGTTTTCTTTTGGAAACTCTTAACAGAGTTGTAAATCGCAAGAGCAGGTAACATCTCTGTTTTTGCCCAGTGTTACATCTCCTATACTTAGCACAATGACTGGTCATGCTAGGTGCTTAAAAATATTTTTTTTTTAGTAAATGAAGACATTCTTTAGAAAAGAGAGTTGGAAGACTCAAGATGACAGAGAAGCCTTTGGAAGACTATTTTGGCGCAAAGAGAACTCCAATTTTCCAGATGGGAAATTCTTTTCTACCAGCACACACTCACAAACTCACAGAAGCATAATGAGATGAAGAGGACAATATGGTATTTGTCAAGGAAAGGAATTAAATGTCCTCTTTCTTTACCCATGATAACAAGGTGAGTATAGAAAACATACATGTGCTTCAAATAGAAGTTCCTGGAATGGCTCCCCATTTTTCCAAGGATGAAATCTTCTTAACTTAGCAAGGTTTATAAGGCCCTGAATGACTTTGACCCTGCTCACCTGTCTAGCTTCAATGTCACCGCCACCACCACCACTCCCTCACAAGTGTCCTGTATTCCAGACATACTGAATTTCCTTCACATTCTTTTGCATATGGGCCTTGACATACGCTGTACCGTCTGCAGGGAACTTATTCCACCTCGTCACTAGCCAATTCCCTTTCATCCTTTAGGTGTCTGCTTATGTCATTTCCTCCAGGAAGTCGCCAAGCCCTTTGGGCTGTGTTCCCCTCCTATATTGATTCCTTATGGCATCCCCTATATTGCATTGTAATTGATTGTTCTGTTGCCTCTACGGAGACTGTAGGCTCCGGGGGGCAGTGACCAAGCCTATGTTGTTCACTGTTGTTTCTTCAGCATTGAGCACAGTCCAACACATAGTCAATAAATAGTTCTTGAGTGAATGAAGAAGAAGGGAAGGAAAGAAATCTGCAGCCTGAGCAAACAGAGAGGGACCATGCCAGAGGAGAGATGGCAGGTACACTGAGTCAGCATTGTCTTGGTTTTCCTGGCTCCCAGGAAATCTACTCAGTGGAGTCCCAGAAGATATGGAAAGGTCAACAGGGAAGCAACTGAGCCCAAAATTATGTTAGGGAAAGGAGAGAAAAAAAGAGTAAATGATTGCTGATGAGGTTAATAGGTTTTGAAAAATCAAAGACTATTTGTAGTTAATACACTCATTACTAGCTATATATATGTTCTGAAGTGGTTCTTATTAAATGAAATTTTCACTTAATATCAGATAAAAACTCTTGTCCCATTTTTTTAGTTTTATCCTGACTTACGAAGAATATACCAGTCAAGATCATTCCATGCAACCAAATCCAAGGAAATTAATAAAACAAATAACTTGATTTGGGTGTGCAGAAACCATCAAAAAGAGAGTTTTTAATGAATTTTAAGCTTCGTGTTTTGAACACAGAACTCATTTAAGCCAAGAACTATCACCTTTGGTCTCTGCTATCTATAAGCCTTTCTTGAACGCTTACATGCTCAGGGTGATATCCCAACAAAAACCATTTGTTGGGCTTCCCTGGTGGCGCAGTGGTTGAGAGTCCGCCTGCCGATGCAGGGGACACGGGTTCGTGCCCCGGTCCGGGAGGATGCCACATGCCGCGAAGCGGCTGGGCCCGTGAGCCATGGCCGCTGAGCCTGCGTGTCCGGAGCCTCTGCTCCGCAGCGGGAGAGGCCACAATAGTGAGAGGCCCGCGTATCGCAAAAAACAACAACAACAAAAACAAAAAAAACAACCATTTGTTATCCTAGTTTAAAAAGAAGGGGAAAATTGAGTCATAGTTATGAAGATAACCCAAATCACCATGCATTTCCTGATTGGCTTAATTCTCTCACTCGAATACAATGCAGTGTTGAGTAGACCTACAAATTAGCTTTCAGTTCTACTGTACAAATGCAGTGGTCTGTGGGCCATAAAAGTGGCAGTGAGAGGTCTGACAAAGATTCTGGATACCCCAAGCATTGGGGGGTCCTGTTTGACCTGACTGCTCCTCTCCGACCTGACCACAGTGATTTATTTATTTTTTACATTTGATGCAATTATTGAGGTATCCATTCTACATCTGTAAAAATGATAAAATTAAAAGTCAGTTTACAAATCAGTAAACAAAGATAGAAAAGTAATAAAATAAAAAACATGGATTAAAGAACAAGATCTTGGGTATTGAACTTACATTGCTCACAGCAACTCACTTTCCTTTAAAGTGACCTACTGGTCACTCTTTAAAAACTTTTTAGGTCTCTCCCTCTCTCTCTCTCTCCCCCCCACCTTTCTCATTCTCTATGATTGAAACATACTAATTTCAATCCAATAATAAAGTATTTTATTATACACTTGAAAATTTTTAAAAGAAACTTTCATTGCATTTTTTTTTTTTTTTTTTTGCGGTACACGGGCCTCTCACTGCTGTGGCCTCTCCCGTTGCGGAGCACAGGCTCCGGACGCACAGGCTCAGCGGCCATGGCTCACGGGCCCAGCCGCTCTGCGGCATGTGGGATCTTCCTGGACCGGGGCACGAACCCGTGTCCCCTGCATCGGCAGGTGGACTCCCAACCACTGCACCACCAGGGAAGCCCCCATTTCATTTTTTGGGTATTTGTTTAAATCTGTTTTCTTTTTCCTCTTCACCTTTATAGAAAACCAAGTTCCCTTTTTTAAAAAAAAAAAAAAAATTAAATTGTATTTAATTCTTAAAAGTGTCTATTAAATTAGCATCACTCAAAATTAAAGTCAAAGCTAAAAGATGAATGATTACTTCATGCCAAGTTCAACAGCTACATAAAATATCAGGTATACAGCTATTATACGAGCATTTTTGTTTTAAATTCAATTAAAAACCTATAAAGCCTTTCTTTGGATATTTCCATTAAATTATTGCATTTATCCAACTAGAACAACAAACATGATTCTCATTTTAACTCCTGTTATTAAAATGTTTTTCTTATTTTCTTACTCAGACCAGAGTTTTTATTGAAATTTTGGTTCCCTCATTTTTCTATCTATAATGGGAAATTTTCTCATAATTAGTTCTGTATAATTATATTTAACTTTGTTACAATCTACCCATCTTATTTAAAACTCTTATGTAACCTGACTTTTTGATATTATAACCATTTTGTGTTTTCCTATCATATAATTGGTCAAGGGCTTTAAAATAAAAACTGATTAGAGATTAAAAGAAAAAAAGAAACCTGAAAATAAGCATTAATTTAAAAAGGAAATCTATTTTCTACAATTTTCTATTTTATATCATCAACTGCTCATTAGAGGGAAAAAATATGTCCAATAATTCTTTTGAATACCACCAAGACACTTAGCACACGGATATCCAACTAACCCTCATTGATACACTATTCTAAGCATACTAGGCACTAACCAAATATTCTTTATCAGCCTATGATAATTTTCATCTATGGGGTAAGAGGTTGACCAATAAGATTTAATTCATATACAAATCACAAAGTTAAGACTCAAAAGAAATATGGAGTTTCAAGAAATTGAAGGATAGAATAAAAGCATGCATTTAAAAGATGCTAGTAATGCATTAACTGTCATACCTTTGAAATTACCTTGTTTCTTAATTAGAATTCTTCAAGCATAGCAATTGAATTTGTCCTCACTGAGAACCACACCCTAGACAAATTCAAAACATGGAGAGAAATTATTTTCTAGTTAATGGAGCATGTAAGTTTATTTTAATATTCAAGGTTATGATAGGTGAAATGTAAACTGAAAAGTTTTCCTTTTTATCACGGCTCATGGTATAATAGCAGTACTTACTTTACGAACTAAAAGTCCAATTACCATAAAACAAATGGAAGGTCATTATATTTTACTTGCCTTCTGTACGCAGTCTGTGAAATGTATTTCCTCACAACATAGCACACTGTAATACTTTGTGTTTGAAGTAAATCCTGGGACCCCAGCCTTATATTTTCCTCATTACAAATTGCATGGGCTCTATTCCAGCAGCAACAACACAGTCTTCTTTTTTTGAGAAGAGGGAAGAATTTTTTTATTTTTATTTATTTATTTTTTAACATCTTTATTGGAGTATAATTGCTTTACAATGTGTGTTAGTTTCTGCTGTACAACAAAGTGAATCAGCTATACATATACATATATCCCTATATCTCCTCTCTCCTGTGTCTCCCTCCCACTCTCCCTATCCCACCCCTCTAGGTGGACACAAAGCACCCAGCTGATCTCCCTGTGCTATGCAGCTGCTTCCCGCTAGCTATCTACTTTATATTTCGTAGTGTATATATGTCCATGACACTCTCTCACTTCATCCCAGCTTCCCCTTCCCCCTCCCCATGTCCTCAAGTCCATTCTCTACGTCTGCGTCTTTATTCCTGTCCTACCCCTTGTTCTTTAGAGCCTTTTTTTTTTAGATTCCATAGTTTACCACCCTTGAAACAGAGTTTGCTTCATATGCCAATATTATCCTTTTACTTAATTGTTCTTGGTAACTGTATGTTTATTTCATTTGTATTTGCCTGTCTCCACCATCCAATTCTATTTATTTCTTCCATTTATGGAGTCTTTTGAAATCAACGTTAGAATTATTATGTGTTTCTATGAGGAGGAGTGAGAATACGTTGGTTGATGCTACCACTGTCACAAACTCAACTGCCTGCAGAGCCCAGGCAAGTTACAGAAATGTGGAAAGATAACAGTGTTAGACAGGGAGCAGAGGCTATGGAAACCCAAGCGTACCTGCCCAGCCTAGGGGCATTCAAACACAAAACTTCACCCCTGCCAGTCCGATTTGGCCTTTTAGTCACTAGTTTGTCACCCCAGACACCCTCATTTCTTGCTCTGAGCCTGGGAGGTATGTTGGTGGTGACAGGGTGATTAGCTATATTTTATTGGTAAAGGAATTGAAACACAGAATAGTAACTTTACAAATGTCACACAGGAAAATCAGCTTCATGCACATGTCTTATTCAAAGATAGGAGATTGCAAAAAGGTAAAAGAAAAAGCGTGACCTAAAACCTGGAAGTGAATGAGTAAATAATTTCCTTAAAGAAAAATATTTTCTAATATTTGGAAGCAGTTTTTGATATAGTAAATAAGCTTTAAAACCATAATTGGGACTTCCCTGGTGTCACAGTGGTTAAGAATCCACCTGACAATGCAGGGGACATGGGTTTGAGCCCTGGTCCGGGAAGATCCCACATGCCGCAGAGCAACTAAGCCCGTGCACCACAACTACTGAGCCTGCTCTCTAGAGCCCGTGAGCCACAACTACTGAGCCCACTTGCCCAACTACTGAAGCCCGTGTGCCTAGAGCCCGTGCTCTGCAACAAAGAGAAGCCACTGCAATAAGAAGTCCACGCACCGCAACAAAGAGTAGCCCCCCTCAGTAGCCCCCGCTTGCTGCAACTAGAGAAAGCCTACATGCAGCAACGAAGAACCAATACAGCCAAAAATAAATAAATAAAATAAATTTATTTTTTAAAAAGTGGTTGAGGTGGTAAATTTTTTTTAAAACAACGTAACTGAGTCAGTCCTTTTTCCTGTGATTTGAATACAAACCACACACACACACACACACACATATATTTTATGATTAAATTATAATTACCTTGGGAAATTTGGCATCTTGCCCTTCCTAAGGGCTTTTGACTAATATGTGAATTACCTTGATTTATAGAAAACCTAATTTTAAGGAGAGAATTGTTCCTTTCCTAGATGTCTTACAGGTTTTTATTTTTTTGTTTGTTTTTTAAGATTAAGATTTATTTACTGTTATTACCCTTAGCTTTGAAGGGAGAAGAAGGTTGGGTAACAGAGCCTAGAATCCACTTTTTAATGTGAATGTTTTGAAATTTTTATTCATTTCTACTACAAGCTGAGAAGTAGGCAAAGCATATTCTGCAAATCAAGCCCGTTAAAATTCCACTGCAAAGCGTGGACTTGACTGACTGCAAGTGGAGCTGTCAGCTCGTACAGGCGTCACTGTCAAAGGGCCGTGTCATCTGTCAGTGTCGGTTCCAGCTCACTGTTCCACATAGAGAGAATGCACTGTTGCCTCCCAATTGATAACACGCTGCCAGAAGCATGTTACTTTCTCATCCGTCTTCTTGTAGCTGTCAAAAATGGAATCCATTAATTAGTTCGTTCTTGTGAATTTTAGTTGTTCTAAAGACATGTAAATTTCAAAGTAAGACAAATAAAAATCCCAAACAAGATGCCCATAAGGGCTCAAAATCCCAAAGTGGCCCTTGTTGCTGACAGTAGTGGGTACTGACCAGCTAAGCTCTGCCTTAAGTGAATGTAATGATGTGGCTAGTTTCCCATCCCTTTTAATGAGAGCAAGCTTCCCAAGGGAGCAGAGGGAATGTAGAGGTGGGTAGAGAAAAATGCGGGAGACGCCCTGAACATGGCTCTAACTAGTCAGGTAGTTTAACAAAACTTAGGGAGTTTGGTTGCTATTGCTACTGCATGATTACCTTTTTGTATTTTATTCCTCTCCAGTGGCTTTCGAAAATATTTGGATGGGCTTTATTTCCCTCATTTTGGGGGGGGGGGGTCCCACGAAGCCTAGGCAATTCTGTAAACTCCATATACTTTAGACAGGGTGCCTCATGTGTAATTCACTTCTACACCCCAATATACAGTATATCTACGAATTGAAGGAATATTCTATAAGAAACTGGAAACAAATACATTGAATAATCTTTCTGTCTGATAGGGTATATTGCAAAAATGAATATGTTTAGCTTAACCCAATTTCTTCCCTCTCTACCTTTTCAAGTCAGTGATAAAGGATTGCAGTGACACTAAATTATTTTATTCTACTCAATTCAGTAAGCATTTATTAAGTGGCTACTCTGTGTAACTCACCGTGCTAGATACTCTGGGAAATACAAAAATGATTCAAATACAGTCTTAGTTCTCTAGAAGCTCATGCTTTAGAGAAAGAGGCAAATGCATACACAAAGAGCCCTAATTCATGATAGACTGGAGGAAATATTAAACAATGAGCCGGGCTTCCCTGGTGGCGCAGTGGTTGAGAGTCCGCCTGCCGATGCAGGGGACACGGGTTCGTGCCCCGGTCCGAAAAGATCCCACATGCCGCAGAACAGCAGCGCCCGTGAGCCACGGCCGCTGAGCCTGCGCGTCCGGAGCCTGTGCTCCGCAACGGCAGAGACCACAACAGTGAGAGGCCCGCGTACCGCAAAAAAAAATAAATAAATAAAAAATAAAAATAAACAATGAGCCATGAGAGAAGAAAGAGAAATGTGCTCCATCCCAGGGGCTCTGAAAGGGAGGGACTGCCGGAGCGAGCAATGTCAGAGCAAGACTTTGAAGAATGGGCGGGGTCTACACGTGGCTGTAAATCCTCGATTTTAAAGGATACACCATATATGGAGGAAAAACATCCCAAAGGAGTGTGTTTGCAAATGACCAGGAAAATAGAACTTGCACAAGTGGAGGTGTTTGGGGAAGAGCTTTCCAGCAGGAGGGAGGGCTGGTCCAGTCCAGGGCAGGGAGGATTCTGGGACAGAGACATCCTTCTAGGCAGTGTGCATTTTACCAAAGCCAACAAAGGCGGCACTCCTTTTGTGAAAAATGTACAGGGGAGTAGTTTACTGTGATTACACCCAAGGATTTGTAGTGTAAAGAAATGGTAAATATAACCAGAAGTATCTTTGTGAAATTTTTTTTCTTCTTTCCAGGTTTTCTTTCCAGTATAATATACAATAGAAAAATAGGATCACTAGAATGAACAAAAGATAAGATAAAAAATAATTTAGCAGAATTTCTTTTTTAAGATCCTCAAAACATCTGGGGAATTCATGATTCTTTTCCCACAAACAGCACAATAGTTTGGGATGATTTTAAGGCCCAGGAGGGAAGGGACTTTGTTTTGCTCCTTGTTGAATCCCTACCACTCAGAAGAGTGCGTGGCTCATAATAGGAGCTCCATTGGCATCTAAGTGCACTTGTCGCAAAACCTATCAACTGTAGCTCAGCCAAGTCTCAGAAGTGGAACAAACACGGCTCATCTTACTGCTGCCCTCATACGGGAGGGATAACTTCAGTTTGAGATGAAATGTCACTAGAAGGACAATTGCTTTTTACTAGGGGTTTAAAATACGAACTTTTGTCAGTTAATTTGGTCGCAGTTATTTCTTATGTTTTGAGTGAAACTGATTTCAAAGGGAACAAAACTTAAATGACCAGCAGAAAAATGAACTATCAACAAAGGAATTTTGCTAATGCTAAGAATGTTTGAAATGCTTGTGTTTCTAGCTGTAAGATGCTAACGATAAGGTTATACCTAGAAGGAGGTGAGACTGTCAGCTGTCTGGTTAATTCAGTCCCCCTAACTAGCCAATTTAAATATTCAGTCAGAAAGTGCATTTTATATGCAGAAAACTCGTTTGACTGCCTTCACATCTAAGTAAGCCAGACAGCAGTACCTCTAAGCTTCTCTTTGGGATACATAGGCCTAGCTGTGGTGTATCTAGGATGAAGATGTTAAGCGACTGTTTCATTCCTTGATAGCTGCAGGTAATTTACTTATGGGCTTCTGAGGGAATAGGAGTCAGTGAGGTGACCCCTGTAAACTGAGACGATGAGGGGCACACAGAACAAACATTAGTGACTGCTGAGAGCCTCGTACAGATGTAGGCAGGAGCAATATGCCAAGTGTTCGACACAGACCCTAAGAACGGGCACCGGTTGCAGGTCGTGGTTCAGAGTCCTGAGGGTCCCCTTCTGGGCCAGGCCTTTAGTTGCAGAACAGTGAGGGAGAGGCCAGGGCAGCAGGTGTAGGGGGCAGTGGGTGTGAGGCAGGCGTGCTTATGGTAACAGCCATTTACCACTGGTACAAAAGCAGTGATCTCTTAACAGTCAGTCAAACCAGTGCACCCCAACTGAAAATTATCCTTGAATATTGGTATAGAATCTGGTTTCCACCCACAAGGAGTTTTTTTGTTTTCTTGTTTTTTGTTTTTTTGCATTACGCGGGCCTCTCACTGTTGTGGCCTCTCCCATTGCAGAGCACAGGCTCCGGATGCGCAGGCTCAGCGGCCATGGCTCACGGGCCCAGCCCCTCCCGGACCGGGGCACGAACCCGTGTCCCCTGCATCGGCAGGCGGACTCCCAACCACTGCGCCACCAGGGAAGCCCCCCATGAGGAGTTTTAATGAGTACGCAGTCCCATTCAGCAGAACATCCCAGCCAGACTCAACGTCAGACCAACCGACCAGAGGGGAGAGTTCAGAAAATGGACCGGGCCCCATATGTCTGTGACTAGATCCAGCGTACGATCTCAGATCCTGCCTGAAACTCTAATCCCTGCCTGGCTTCAGTAGGATCGAGTGGTGCCTGTTGGAGGCTATTGACACATATCACACAGAGGAATCAAAGGGCTCCCTTTAAATAATCAGCAATTGGGATGTCATGCTTCTGGAAGGTTCTTCACACACCTCTGACACAAGGTTACTCTTCGCAGCAAAACCCAGCTCTCGAAATCCAATTCCAGAACGTAATGCAAGCTCTACACGTAAATGACAGAATTGACACTGCCTCGGTTATTTGGCCATTCTAATCCCTTACAGTCAGTAGCAACATCTTCCTTCCGTCGGACTAACTTTCCTCCCTCTCTTTCCCTTCAACTCCTCCGGCCCTGCCACACACACCCAACCTTCTCTCCACAATGTTTATTAAAACCAACTATGTGCTAGGGACAGGAAGTAACTTTAAACAGGAGGTCATTTTAACACTTAACTGCACACCAGTATTTCATCCAAGGTCCAGCCCAAGATCCTCCCACCCACAGCAAACTGCTTTCACTCTGTGGGTGCGAGGGTGATGCGCACAACGGGAGATGCACGCTGTGGAGGTAGGTTACTGTAGGAAGAGTGAATCCTGGAGGAAAGATCCTTACAACAAGGAAAAGCCATCCATCACACAGCCGTGAAAAGCTTTGCCACAGTGATACCAAAGCCTTCTCTTCGTGCACATGTTTCGGTGGCCCTGATAAGAACAGGCTACTGTGGTCTTATCCACGCAAGTGCCATCTGACGAGTTGATCTCAGGTACCTACACAAGTCAGATGGTCTGTCGCTAACCTGACTTCAATCCCATCCGACTTAGGTATCAGTCAAAAGTAGGCTGGTTTACCTAGCAAAAATCCTTTTTTAAAAATGAACACACTTATGGATGTTAGAAGTCCATCTATGCCCTTTCCATTAGAGGGATCCCTCAGAAACACCTGATTGCTCATTTAACTTTCGTTTGTATACTGAACATACTTATCCTTGACTGTGAACTCCTGCTGTAAAATAAGACAGCAGTTTGGTTAGTTGTCTATAAATAAGAAAGCAAGATCTATTAACCTAATTTCTCTATGTAAGTCTTCCCCTTCTACCTGAATGCTTTTCTCTTTCTTTCATTAAAGGCAGCTCCCCATGACCTTTAAATTCAGTTAGAAAAGTTAATCCTCTGGTTAATCTGGACCAATTGGTTTCTGAAACACCACTCAGCGACAAACCATTATTTCTAGCTCTGTTTTTAATTGGTTAGAATGTTACTGCTGTGAGAGTCAGTAGCTGTCAGATTCGCCCGCTAGCCCGTCTGAGCTTTCTGGATGTATTCCAAGTCATTAAAGCAGTAAAGCAACATCTCCTGCTCAAGCCCGGGATATTTATCCTGAACCCAAGCCCAGTGCTCTCTCTTGCTCTTATTTAATTAAGGCCTAAAGAACATTGGAAGAACTGAAGATTGGGGACAAGCACACTTTGGGGGGAAAAAAAAAATCTGAGGTTCAGCTTTTTTATGTGAAATGCTCTTTTTGAATCACAACTTAGCACTGATGCTAAATATACGTTTTCTCAGATATTTCATGACTTTTGTCTCAGCTTTGAGTTTCCCCCTTTACCAAGGAGCCCAAAGGAACCCAATATGTCTCAGAGTTAGAGTATTACTGATTTAACCTCAAACAAATAATTTATGACAATTATTTCACTCTTATAAAGAATAGAAGATCCTGTGTTTTCTTTTTAATTGTCCTATTAGGACCTGAGGAGCCACAACTAATAACAGATGATCATTTCAGTCATCCTTTTAAACGATCACCAGATCAAAAGAGATCATCACATACATTTTGTCAGCTCTGTGTGTACCTAGTGAGGGGCTGCATCAGAACCCTGGATTGAGGTCTCAGCTTCCCCCTGAGTGGCTGAGTGATCATGCTTTAGAGACTCAAGTTCTCCAGATCCCAGTGGCCTCATCTATATGATAGCAGTAAAATACTATTTATCTTAGAGTTTTCTAAGTGGTGAGTAGTCATGAAAAAACATATAGGACAGTCTTAGAAAACACTGACAGTGATGCAGTCAAAATTTTATTAACATAAAATCTCACATTAAAGGAGTCCTTGGAGCGACAGGCAGAGTCAGATGTATTCCCTTAAATGGGAGAAGCTTATTCATCTTGAGATCTTTCTTCCCTTCACTCTACCCAGGTGCTCCCAGCTGCCCGTCTCCTGGTGTCTCATGTCCAGAGCTCCTGGTCTAGCTTCTTGTCTTCTCCTGGGCCCTTGATTGGCCTGACTTGATTAAGGGGGGAGTGGTCGAGAGGATGTTTCTGCCCCACTACTGATGTTTCCTTCCATGTGGAAATGTCCCTGCCGGTGAAACCCTCCTGGTCCCATTCCCTCTCTCACTCACTCCGTCGTTTGGAAGGTGGAGTCACTTATCACACTGGTAAATGTGGAAAGGATGAACTGGGTGTGCTTGGCCCAATGCTTCCCTCATTGTCTCAGTGCCACGTGTCATCGTTACTCCCAAGCACATGACAAGCTCCATGGTAAAGGCCCTGAGCCAGGAGGTATGGTCCCTGGCAGTTGCCCATCACGGGGCTGGTAATTCTGTCTAATTCTGTGCTTAGTGTTACAGGTCTCCTTGTCTGCAGATTTGAGCCAGATTCTCCACTGTGAGTTTTATCAGTTTGGTCTTCTTTCTCTCTTTCTCTTTTGTTTTATTTAATTGATTGAGCTCTCAGATGAAGAAGACGGGTCTTATTTATTTTCTATTGGACCCCCTCAAACCCTCCAAACTTACAAACCTATACTTCTATCCGATACTCTGTGCTGAACTTCATACGCATATACCAACTGTCCTTTAAAGAATTCTAGCTGTATGTTCCATGAGTCCCTAAAATTCATGCCAAAAAAACCTAAACCAAACAAACTAAACTAATGTCTTTATCTTTCACCTGTCTCATTAGATTGCAATCATGTATTTGCATGTCTCAGTATGAGCACCCCGAGGGCAGGGACCTGGCATAACTCCAACACTCACCTAATATGTAGAGCGTGGTGGAGGCTCGAGGTTTACCGAGTGAAGGAGCAACAGCGAAACTGCTGGAATGTGAGTGCAGTGGACCAGCTGCCTTTTTTTTTTTTATATATATACAGCAGATTCTTATAGTTATCTATTTTATACATATTAGTGTATATATGTCAATCCCAATCTCCCAATTCATCCCACCACCACCACCACCCCTCACCCCGCCGCCACTTTCCCCCCTTGGTGTCCATTCTGCTGTCTGCCCTCTGGTTCAGCTGCCTTTTGTGTCCCCGCCCTCTTCTGCTGCCCCAGCTCCGCACTGACCCAAAGGTCCCAGGTCAGGGCTTCCAGCAGAGCTACACAAAGACTGCCGAGCGCACAGAAGGTGAGAAGTCAACTCCAAGGGCCCTCAGCTCCGAACTGAGTACCAGCCCAGCACAGCTATTCTGCTAACGTAGATGATCCCGTCATTGTGTCACTAGACTGGAGGGCACACCATCCTCATCCCCTGGACCTCTGTGCATCCCCTAATTGGGCTCCATTCCTCTGATGGACCCCTAAACGCTTCCACTGCATTCTCTGGACCACACCCAAATCCCCTTTATCCTTCACTTCCTCTCCCAGCATTCCTTCCTCTTTCTTATTCTAAATAAAATCTGACCATACCCTGAAGGCACTGCCTGCCCTGCAGCTGTAAGGAGTGGAAGCTATTTTTCTTGCACTCTACCCACAGATGGACCTGGAGCTGAGGTAGCCTCCTTCCTCCTCATTTCCTTCCAGATCACTCACCCTCTCTCCTGACTTTAAGCCTTCAGCGCTTTTGAGGCTCTTGCTATCAGCCATACCAACCAGAATGTCTACCAACCCCCAGTCATCCCGTTTATTCCTCAAAGATGCTACACCAGGCTGGCCGTCACCTCTTCACACTACTTCAGTCTTGGTGATTCTTATATCCAAGGGGATGACACTTCTGATATACCAGCTTCTCTCTCCAATGACTTGTCCTCTACCTTATCTCAGTCATTTTTTCTTGTGGTCGTATTCCAGGCTTTGTCATTACCAATATCTGTAACCCCCCATAACCTCAATTACAAGCCTCCTTCTATCTTTTCTGCTTATTCTCTCTAGTACCCTGATTTCCATAACATTTCACCTGGGACCCCCAATGCATTGACTTCACGCCCTCTTCACTATTCACTATTTCCTTCGTGTCTTCATTTCTTTCCTAATCCCATGACATTTTGACAAATATATAATGGAAATGTGAAAGTAAAAACTGTAGAATAAAAAAGAGAAATGAGGGAAAAAATATTTTCAAGTCCAAAACAACAATCCTAACATGCATATTGAAAAATCCTAAATATTTCCTCAGAATTTGGGGATTTATTTTCCTTCTACTGTTGGACCAGGAAGTCAACCTTCAGGACTATGTTTAGTCAGGGTTTCAGGGCTATTCTTTCATTAGTCTTTGTATCAGGTAGATAATTTAGGAGCCCTTCACACAGCAACAAAAATTGTCAAGGCCTCAAAATCCAAGTTGTTTTGATGGCATAGAACAAACAAAAAATTTTGTCAAGTTAAATTACATTAATTTGACAAAATTTCTTACTCTAAAGGTCCCTGTGATAAAATAATTCTATGAAAAGTTATAGTCAAATTCATTTCTGGAACCCATTCTGCTGCTGGGCAGACAAACTCAACATTAATTTTAGTTTTCTTCTGAGGCATCTGATGAAGGGACTGATAACTTCATTAGAGTAGGTGGATGTGGCTGTTATTATGTATTAACAATCAATTCTGAAGGGAGAAAGACGTACCCAACAGTGCTGAGATGAAAGAAGCACTAACTTACGACTGTTCTGTGTGAAAACAAACCATTTGACAGAAATATACATTATAATCATTTGGAAACTCATTTAAAATAATTCATTCACATTCAACTACAGATGCAAAATAACATGGGAAATAAAGTGAGTAAAAGCTTACCTTAAAATTTTACCTTAAAAATAATTTCCTATATTGGTTACGTCTACTACAGGGGGAAAAAAAAAAAAAGATGGGAAGAAAATGATGTCATCAAATACAGAGGGGAAAACAATTAGAGTGAAAATACCAATTAAGTAGCAAGGCTATACAACGTTGGGTTAAAATGAGAAAAATTCAGGGATATTTGGAGATTAAGGTGTGTGGGTGTGTGGGTGTGTGTGTGTGTGTGTATCACTGTAAATTTAGTAAGAAATAACATTCTGTTATTTTCTTCTGTACCTTTTAAATTTTACCACTATGGAATGAATTGCACTGGAATTGACACAGAAAGGATGGTCCTTATTAACTCTTTGCCTAGACAGGAAAAAAAGAAAAATCAATTAAGTACCAAGAGAGCCATAAACTGGCCCAGGTCTGGAACTTGTAAAACTTCCAAGGGAAATTAGAACAAAGAAGAGATGCTAATTTCTCACAGTAGAGGGGAAACATCCTTTTAATTGGATCAGATTATTTTTTATCTCCTGGATTTTGAAGACTGACCAGAACAATAAGTACCTCCAATAAATTTTGACAATATCAAAGTGACTCAGAGATTAGAGAATTCTGCCATTCTTTTACCTGACAGGTAAAAAGGGAACTGTTAGGGAACTAACAGAGGGCTGGTGTCAGCAGTACTGAGTAACGTTCATGAGGCAGTAGCTACTGGGAAACCTCACAAAGATTTCAGAACTTCTCTGGGCCTCCATTTTCCCTGTTTTTTGGAATTCATACTTTGTATAGGCAGAATTTATATGATGACTTTAACTGCTCTATAACACACATAAGCAAACATATACATACATGTATACCTATATGTATACTCTGTGTATATACATAGCTCTATATATACTTTTTTTTTACTTCTTACCGTGGGTCCTAAATTCATTAGAAAGTTGATAACAAATAATACAAATGGATAATTTTGTTCTAATGTCTCCATCCATTTTCCCAAGAAGAATTGGTCAGTAAAACTGATTGCCCCGCTTTATAATGTTGATGAAGAGACAATGGCTGAGTTTTAACTTAACGTGAAAACTTGGTTAATTTTTTTTCATTTAAAGAAAAATTTTGCTCTTTTCTGATTATGAAAGTAGTATATGCTCATTGCAGAAAATTGGAAAGGAAAAACTAATCCTCCATAATCTTACCCTGCAGAGGCATCAATTAACATCTTGGCAGATGACTTCCAATATTTTCCTACATTTTTTATTTTACCTATCTGAGATTTTACTGTAAAAGCAATTTTATACACACCTTTTAAAAGTTAATCCCATAAACTTTGCCCCATTCAAAACTTTTATAAACATTAACAGATTATGAGTAAGCTTGCCAAGGGGCCAAGGAAGGTTAAAATAATTAGATTTCTTTTTTTGTGAGATTGTCCTCAGCAGAATGCATTTGTGGGAGTGAAGTTGGAGACATGGCAAAAACTAAGGAAGCTGTTGCAATAACCCAAGAGGTTGGTGATGAATGGTGGTATTGAGGGGGAGGAAAGGACAGAGTGAAGATATATCAAGGGGATAGAATCCATTGCCTCAATTTTCTGGGCAACTTAAAGCCAGTTGGTGGTGTTACTGCACCCATTTTCTGAGACACGCGGTTCTGCTTTATCTTTCTCCTTTCTCCTTTCCCTTCTACTTCTCGCTTACCTTATTCTCTAGTCTTTTCCCCAATGTTCCTTCTTCTGTTACTCATACCAGATCTACCCATGACACCTAAGTTATGGTTTGACTCTTTGGTCTTCTTCCAGATTTCAGGACCCTGAAGGCCCTGTGGGAATAATGCAATCTGACAGAGGAGGGGTCTAATGTGGGTGTCAGAGCCACTGATTTAATAAAAATTCGTCAACCACAAAACAATCTCTAACGAGGCACTGACACTAAAAACCCTAACAGGAGAAATTCCCGTATTTACTCCATCAGAGAAGACCATTCAAGATAAACAGTAACAGGTTACCCTGAGGGAGGGGGGAGAATCAACAATGATTGTAATAATTACGATTCTTACCAATCTGATGGGAATTGACGCATTCACTAAATAAAGTAAATTCTATAGTAAAGGAAGGCACAGTAGGAAAATTTCCAGGCATCTGAATAAGATTAATAGGCAATGTGATGAGCACCTGAGGCTAGGAATATCAGATTTTAAAACCCTCAGATCCGTGTGTCTATCATCTGTGGATGTTCACTATTTGCCTGAGGAATGGGTGGTGGTACCGCTCACTACAGTGGAAAAGTGTCTTTTATTGGAAGGCAGTAGAAAGCAGTGACTAGAACAGACTGCGGTCAACTCAGCACCGTCCCCAGTTCCTTCTGAACTCTCCCTTGCATCACAGGGGAGAAGCCTGGGAACTCTATTTTCCAGAATGTTTTGTCTGCGGGGATACTGATTAGATTCCATCAGTGAGAGGCACTCCCATGAAATTTAGAAGGTGAAAGAGAAGAGAAAACATTAGTCTCTGGCAATGGCTAGTGTACTGACATTAGCAGGCAAAACACATGGAATTTTTCTGGCAGCTTCCAGGCATCCACCTAAGAATCAACCAATTTGTGCTGCAGAAAGTTGAGATCACCTATGGCGACTTTTCTTGCAATTCTGACCTATCTAGATATTCTGAAAACCTTATCCCAGTGACTAAGGAAAATAAGCTTCCAAAAAAATGTTAGCTGTTCCCTTTATATATAATGAGGTAGAATAATAATTCTAGCAATAATAATTCTAGCAATAATGTGCTCAACAAATACCTGTCTCCCCTGTCCTTGTGGCTGGTGTGTGCTCTCCTTAGAATGAAGTATAGCAGAAGCCACAACTCAGAATGTGCCATTGGGCAGGGATAATAAAAGTGTGATTTCTGGGCTTCCCTGGTGGCGCAGTGGTTGAGAGTCCACCTGCCGATGCAGGGGACACGGGTTCGTGCCCCGGTCCGGGAAGATCCCACATGCCGCGGAGTGGCTGGGCCTGTGAGCCATGACCGCTGAGCCTGCGCATCCAGAGCCTGTGCTCCGCAACAGGAAAGGCCACAACAGTGAGAGGTCTACATACCACAAAAAAAAACCCCCAAAAACCCATAAGACCCAACTATATGCTGCTTACAAGAAACAAACTTTTAAAGAATGAACTAGAACTCTGGACAAGGCCGGTGATCTGTGGTATGACCGGGTCTGGATTTGATTACCACAAAAATTCTCTGGATGGATGATGAAATAGAGGCTTGAGTGGCTGCTGGTTAGAGTAGAAATTGGGAAATCTCATCCTTCCAACTCCTGCTTTGTGCTCCTAGAATCTGATTCTCAGGAAACTTCCTTCCTCTCTAGTTCTCTGTGGGTGGGCAGTAAATATTCCAAAGAAGGAAGGAAGTTGGGAGACCAACCGCATTTGAAGATGATTAAGTCAAAGAGAAGCAGGACCAGATTAACCCGACTTTATCCTTAAGGAAGAAAAGACCTAAAGTGTGAATTCATTAGAAGCTTCTCTGTGCCATTAGTTTAAAGGAGTTACAAAACGGAAGAGGAGCTGACCCCAGATGGGCTTTATGATGGAAACGCTAAATATTTCAGAGCATGGTGTATAACAGAGACGCTTGCAGAGTGGTCTGTTAGAATGTACGCAGAGGGACTTACAATCCCACTGGGGGCTCACAGGTGAGGTAGTGAAGATTGCTGTAGTTATGCTTCTGCCCAGGAAGAGGCTGTTGGGATCACGAAGGCTCACTGGCTTCTGCTTAACCAGAATTTGAGCAAAGTCATACTCTGTAGTTTTTCACTAAAAGCCACGTCTCCGAGTCACTAGCTCCATAAGGAAGGGCAACGATGTGAATTACTCCCCAGAGTAGATCTTACTATGGTTCAGGAAGAGGTGACAGGGTGGCCCTCTGGGAATGAGCTGGGATGATGGGCTGTCCTCTGATTCTCATGGGGGTTTCCTCACAGAGTACAAATGCTTTCCTTGTACCCATATCGTTCAAGATTCCTAAAAGTACACCTCTTTCTTCTTTCTTTTCATGGAAACTTCAACTTATTTTCATTTCCCTATTCTGTTGTTTCCAGTGGAGTTAAAAAACAATTTCAATTAGCCAATTTAGAGACAGTAACTATCTGTTATTTCTTCTTTTATTGACTTTATTTAATTGCATAATGTAAGTAAGAATCTCCCACTTTTCAAAATTGAGGTTCTGCCACATAGCACAGGGAGATCAGCTCTGTGCTTTGTGACCACCTAGAGGGGTGGGATAGGGAGGGTGGGAGGGAGACGCAAGAGAGAGGCTATATGGGGATATATGTATATGTATAGCTGATTCACTTTGTTATACAGCAGAAACTAACACACCATTGTAAAGCAATTATACTCCAATAAAGATGTTAAAAAAAAGTAGTTTTCTTATTTATCATTTTTTTCTTTTCTATAAAGGAGAGATTTTAAAATTTAGCCTTAGGGTCAATTTTTTATGCTAAATATTCAAATACAAGAAGGAATAACAATTATGGTTTTTAAATATGTGGTATTCATACCTGTTGCTGTATGTAGGGAAAGAAACTTACCTGAATGAATTTATAGGGACAGTGACCGTTTACTTTCTACATGCCAGGTGCTAACGTAAGCATATCTTATGAATTATTTCAGTTAATCCTCACAATAAACCTTAGGACTACTGTTATCGCCATTTTACAGATGAGAAAGCTAACCCTTAGAGGTACTTAATAACTTGCCCAAGGTTACACCACTAAAACGTAAAAGGACTAGGATTAGAATCTAAGCAATCTGGTTCTAGAGCCTACACTCTTAACCGTGAAGCACACTGCCTCCAAGAATAAAGAATGTTTTCCGTGGTACCAGCTTCCAGCCCTCTATAAAAATGGCGCCAAGCCTTCTCGTTGTGAGACAGCAATTCATCCTCCCCAACCAAATCAGCCTTTGCTGTTGGCCAGACAGCCCTCAACCTCCCACCACCCAGTATATGTTTGGTCTCCAGGGCACAGGTCCTGCACCTTCCTCACCACCCAGCCGTGACCAGAGTAGACACCCAGATCCCACCAACGGCTCCTGCGGTAACACAGGTGAGGCCATATCATAGCACCTCTCAGGAAGGGAGTTACAAACCTTACGGGGAAGCACATCACCCCTAATGTCTTTGAACTACATGGATTACTTTGTAAATTATCGTATTATGAGACTCAGAAGTTATAATAATGAACGATTTACAGTAATTTATTTAATCTCCAGCCTGAGTGGATGACGACCATATCACCTTTCTACCTCCACCAGGGCAATGTGCTGTCATCCCCACTTGGCCATAATATACAATCTTTCGTTTGTGAGGAGCTTTCAAGTTTACAAAGTGCTTTCACATCAATTTCTAGCTGAATTTTCACGATAACCGACCAGTTTAACCCCACTGTCCCCATTTACAGATGAACACATTGCAGTTCAGAAAGATGAAGTGCCTGGGCTCAAGGTCACACAGAAAGAGCAGACTTTACACCTAAAACCCACGTCTCCTGTCTCAGAACCTAGAGTGCATTGCTATTACGATGTTACTCAAGGTAGAATTCCACCTTTATTTGTTTTCATTTCCTGAGGTAATATGTATCCTACACACTTTCCTGTGTCCTCTATCTGGCTTTTAAGTAGGTAATGACCACCTAATCAACCTTGATGACTCGAGTCTTAGATAATCCCTTCGGTCTGCAAGAGTCACTGTCATCTTCTAAATAACTTTGAGATTATTCTTGACGTTTATAGCCAGGATTCAGCAAATTTGTAAGAATAGACAACTTTTAAGAAATTGAATAAGAGCCATTTTAGTGTTATTGTAGTCAGATTACTGGATTAAGTAGGGTGGAAAATGAACCCCCAAGAGTGTACATTTGGGCAAGTCAGTGCCCTTCCCCGAGCTCAGTTTTCACATTTGAAATCCAAGGGCATTGGATTAGCATTAGATCATCCCTAGACTCTCACAGTTTCTGAGTCTGATCTTTCAAGCTGAGGTCTAAAGGAAAGCTGTGAACGTGGAGACAACAGGAAGCCAGCAGGAAGAAAGGGAATAAAGCAGGCTCCTGTCACCTCTGAACCACCACCCCTGGGTTCCAGGTCACACGAGATAAGGGCTGGGGAGAATGTGGAAAGCTCATGGGGCCACTGTCAGAGGTGTTCCTGCACAGTCTCACCTCAGCCCCACAGCCTTGCCCCCGAGTCTCTGTAGACGCCCAGAGAAGGGGCTGCAGCATCCTTTTCAGAAATGGCTGTCTACTGCCAGTAAGGTCTTCCTTATGTATCTCCTTGACCATCCACATCATCTATGCCTTGCTCCTTTTCTTCCAGTTCCTGTGGTTGAAAAATATTTGATGACAGCCAGTGGTATAATAGCCAAAAGAGAAGCTGTTTGGCCAAGACTGGGACTCAAACTTTAGAGACTATGCAGGGAAACTTTCTTAAGGTGCAGTCACAGTGGAGGATGTCGTGGTTGAGTCTCAGCTTCCACCTTACCCTTCCCAGATGTTCAGCCGCCCTGTGGTTTGGGGGTTTAGCTCCAAGCTCAGGTTCTGAGACACATAAGCCAAGGGTGGGATTGTGGTGTTTTTCTCATCTCTCTTGCCAGTAACTGGTTTAGAAACCCGGGCTTGGGCCAATCAGCAAAAGGCCTTAGTCCGATGGCAGGGCATGATTTGTGCAGGGATTGACTCTCCCACGTAATCTCTGGGACCTCTCGTCTACTACATGACCCTTGCCCCTTCAAGTCCCCCACACCAGCCTCCTTGTTGTTTCTTGAACATGAACATGCCCTGAGGCTCTTCAATGCACTGTTCGCTCCACCTGGAGTGATTCTCTACACCCAGTCTAATGCTAACTCTCCTTCGAGTCTTTGCTCAAGTACCACCTTCTCAATGAGACCCACTCTGACCATCCTATCTGAAGTTACAACAAACTCCTTCATCACTCTAGGTTTCTTTGTTTTCCTCCTCCCCCCCATAATACTTTTAAAGCATCCTATATAATGTAATTATTCATTACATTTATCGTCACATGGCTCCTCTCTCAGGTGTAAGGCCCCTGGCAGGGAGCTTTGTCTTGTTCACTGCTTTGCCCCAAGTGCCTACCTGCCTGCCATGGTCAACACTCAATGGCTTCCTTATTGCACACTTGTGCAATCGGTCACAATCTGGATGCATTTTACCTGGGTAGACTTTACCTGCCTACAATTTTATGAAGCTCAAAGAAGAAGAGGTCACTGCAGGGGTGGCTGGACTAAAACGAGGATAAAGCCAGAGAACAGAAGTGGCAAATCAGTGGAGCCCAACATGGGACTTTACACTTTGAAATGTGGGGTGCTGTGTAACCCACCGCCAGAGGAAGATGCAAAGGGCCAGGAAGATGAGGAGCTTGTCCAGTGTGTTAACTAGAACTCTTGTCCAGAGGCTGTTAACTGACCTCCAGAGTTCTCTACACTTTAAACCACTTCTTAAAAAACAAACAAGCAAGAAACATCTCTCTTTATTTTTTTTTTTTTTTGGCAGTACGCGGGCCTCTCACTGTTGTGGCCTCTCCCGTTGCGGAGCACAGGTTCCAGACGCGCAGGCTCAGTGGCCATGGCTCAGGCGTCCAGCCGCTCCGCGGCATGTGGGATCTTCCCAGACCGGGGCACGAACCCGCGTCCCCTGCATCGGCAGGCAGACTCTCAACCACTGCGCCACCAGGGAAGCCCAAAACATCTCTCTTAAATCCGTGCATGGTCGCCCTGTGTGGTATGCGGGGAATAATTTTGCCCTAAAGAGTTACTTTTGGTACTTTCTTTCTCCCCACGGAAAACATGGTTTTCTCCTGGAGACAGCGCCATAAGACAAATCTTCCCACGTCTGAGACACTGTGTCTTCCCTGGCGTTGTGGTCTTCCCATCTCCCTTTCTCCTGCCCCCTTTGAGGCTACATATGATGAAGAGATGCGGCTTTGGTCGTCAGAACAGGTTTGGGCCTGCCATGCCTGGGCAAGAGCTATGAGGAAGCTTTCCCCTGAGGGGGCGAAATGAATCCCAGGTCTCCCATAGCATTTGGATTCTCAAGCTTTCAAAAATTCTCCACGAACATGGGCCAGAAACAACACAGGCTATCTCAATTTCGTCTAAACATAAAATAAATTTAAAGAAATCCATCGTGCTAAAATTATAATATGGAACCCATGGGCATTCTAAAGTGCTACCTGGAGGTTTGCTGGGGAAATTCTATGAGATGTTGTTCTGTGAGCTGTAGCATTATCATAAAAACAGTGGGGCCTTGCAAGTGGCTGCTTTTCTTGCTCTGAAAGGGCTGTGGGAGGACATAAGCAGAATTTAGGTGTACAGTTTGGGGAAAAAAAAGAATTTTAGAGAAGTAGATGGATTTGGGGGTGTATACAAATTCCACAAAGATCTATTTACAGGCACTCTGCGTAACTTCAGAGCCAATTGGGAAAAACAGAACCTCAGTATGGAAAAAAAAAAAAAGGCTCACTGGGCCCAGTGGTAGGAGGCTGACACCCGTCCTGAGGGCACAGATCTTTTGTGTGGTGATCGCAGGCCTTCCCGGGGCTAACTGAGTGAGGGACACAGCATGGCATGCGCCAGGACCCCAGAACTTGACACTGTAGCCCAGTCAGAATATATTCTCACCTTTCCTGGCAAAATCTCACATACCTATCCCCTTAGGCAAGTCTAGACCAATATTAGTAAGAAAAAAATGTATTCACAATGATAACACATTCCACCCTCACACACACACGACCCTGAAGATCTGAAGTGATGCTATTTAAAACAGTACGCTAAGAGAAATAATTAGAAAATATTTTACAAAGCGGAAGAAACAATCATTTTAAAATTTGAACATATAAATTAAGAGGCACAATCTCTAATTTCTCTAATTTCCTTCTTAGTCAGCAGACTCCTTTTTTCTGTGTTCTTCACAGAGCAATTTTGTCCTTGAACAATTTCCCTTCTTTCTCAAGAAATGAAGAAAACCTCTCTAAAAAACTCAACCCAGCAGTTAGAACTGCCCTCTTTCCTCATGGAGCACATATGCAGAGGAACACACAAAAGTACTCTGCTGTTGTTTTTATTTGTCTCTTCCATTCTATAACCTCAGACATACAGCTCAATCACCCTAGGGCTCATTTTGCAATATTCCCTGTAAAGAATTTCAGTCTCTTTCACAAAGTTCCCGTGGCATTATGGACACAACCTAAGCAAAACAACCAACGCTTTGACAGTCTTCCCTACTTTGAAGTATAATTAGTTCCTTAACTGAGACACAAACATTGAACCCATTCTTGGATTCAAGCATCAGCAATCCACCCCTTGAAGAAGAGATAATCACTTTTCTTATTCCTAGTCTGTGTCCACGGTTCAATTATTCTACCTTTTACCCACCTTACCCTCTTCCATGTGTTGATCACAGTTGTCTGTTATTTGTGGACAGACTCCTCTTTAGTCACCTTTCATTTCTAGAGTCAAAAGTCACAGCTCTGATGTGTCACCTTTGGGCAAGATGCCTATTCTCATTAGAAAGCTACCCTAGTCCCAAGAAGCCAACAGAATCAAAGTTGTGGATTTTAAGGACCAGATCCTTCTTGACACCTGAGATGAGGAAATCCCTATATCAAGGGCTCTTAGCCTGGAGTCCCGTGGGTGGGCTTAGGAGGATTTGGTACTCCCATCATTATACACAAAATTGTATCTATGGTTGCATGTTAGCCTTTTTTCTAGGGGAAAGAGCACGTAAACTACATGAAACTTTCAAAGTTGTCTATGACACTCCCAAGATTAAGGACCCTTGAAATAAAGAGTTTCTACAACTGACTCCTCTTATTTTTATATGTGAGTGTGGCTCAAAATCACCAGCACCTTTGGTCCAACCCAGTGAGGACAGGTTTGCTGAAGGGATAACAACTTCTAACCTACTTTTTGAAATCAAGAAAAGAGAAAGTTTTTCCTGTTGCAAAAAACAACATGGTGTAGTCTAAATTAGCTACAGGTCCCCAGGTGACTACCTTGTACAGGGTCCCGAGACAGGTGTTAAGACTGAGAACCCTCTAACCCTCATTCTGTTTGCAGTGCACCCTGGAACCGTCTCTTTCCTTCCATCCTCCTTCCTTTTCAAGAAAAAACTTTCATTTTGCTGGTACAGAACAAATAAATCCAAGAGAGCTCCTCTGCAGCTCTCTCTCCCAAACCGTAGACCATTTCTCTCCGTGGGTTTAGGTGTCATAGCCACCCCCATCGACAACTAGTCTGACTTTGCTCACTAGTCATGTCAATGACAATCCCATCAGCAGCACCAACATCAGAAACCAATGGCAGTATTATTGAATGCATGTTTCTATGTGAAGTGCTGTATGTGCATTATCTCATTTAATCACGAAACAGTCTCATAAGTAGGTGTTACTAATAACTCCATTCTACAGATGGGAAAACATGTTAAGGAAGGTTAATTTATGTGTCCAGGGTCACACAGCCGGTAGGGCCAAGCTGGGATTCCAGCCCAGTGCTGCTTGGCCCCAAAGCCTGCCTGCGTTCTAAACCACCACTCTGTAATGAGACCCTCGGATAACTAAACCAGAATGGAGTCTCCTCACGTTGCAAAGCAATTTCTTCAAAGTAGAAACTTCACAGGTGTGCTGCAGAAGACGGTACCATGATCAATACTTGAAAATGCAAATGCAATCATTATATTATGCTCACCTCAGAACACAAAAGCTTGATTGCATAAAAATGCTGCTTTTATTAGTAAACAGGAGAAGGTTGAAACAGTCTTGCAATTTCTGCATTGCTTTATCACTCCTGGTTTAGAGTATGAAAATTTGATCAAAGCACCTTCTTAAGAATTCAGTTTCATTTATATTTTCAGTCCCCAAACATAAATATGGTGATAGTACATATCAGGGACATTAAGGACACTTGTATAAAAATGGAATTGAATGTTGCATTGTAATCCTCTCTCTTATCCACAGAACATGGGGGAAAAATATACTTAAGTGACTCTGGAAGCCGTAGCTCAGCAAAATGCCAGACAACAAAATATCTCTCTCTGATATCAAGTATTTGAGAATTACATTTTCAATAAAAGCAGCTCTCTTGGGTTTACAGCATCAAAACAAGAAGAGGTGCAAAATTATAATTTTACGATGTGTGCCACTTAGAGAAAAACAGTAACTTTTTCCTTCACTTGCTTTGATGTTGTCAAAACAAATCATCACCCTGCTTGCTGCACTTCTCTCCCTCGTGAGGCAAGAGATCCGATAGGGAAAGATGTGTGTGCACCCAGCAAGAGTCCTCCAAATTTTACTGGCAGTTAGAAGAAAAGACATGAGTTGTAAATCTCCTCTCTGATTAGAAAGTTTCCCAAATTTCTCTTTTAAAGAACCCAGTGATGAGTCCAGGAATGGTTCAAAAACTCGACTCCTGAGCTATGCTGGGCCTGAGAGGAGCCGACCAAGGTGAGCCTCTGACGTCCTCAGAGCCCATTCTCAAGCCGCCACCACTGGAGTCAAGCAGGTAATTTGCAATTTAGCACCGGCAGCATTTGGAAGGATTTTTTTTTGAGAACTGCTGTAATCAAGGACCATGGAAATCAGGTGCAGTCGTATCAGTCAGGAAAACAGCTCTGAAAACTCCTGTGTGCTCGGCAGTTGTTAATTTAGAAGCAGACTTCACCTATTGACTGCTGGTGTGTTTGCCTGCTCCGTGGCAGTGCTCACTTGAACCTGGCCCAGCAGGAAATTACTATCACCTTGGCTAGAAATCAGTCCAAATCATGGAAATCACCATAGGGTGTGATTCCGGGTTTGTCAGGAGGTGTGGAGAGAGCACCCTCCCCAGGCGGTACCCACCGATGCAGCAGGTTCGTCCTGACTCACAGCGGCGGGGAGAAGCGTGCTGATCATGACAGGACATGGGCTGCATCTTTGAAAAGGTCTCCTGTGACTCTTAATATTTTTAAGATGTTTAAATTCCCTCAAAAACCAAAGAACAAAGTTATATTCAGATACACGTCCATTTGTGCTCCCTAGGAAAAAAAAAATTTTTTATCTTATATTTTAAGAGAAGTTGACTAAAATTCACAGGTGAAGAAAGAATTCCATTAACTCACAGTGTCAACCAAAGAATGTCACCTTTCATGAATTATCAATTTTTTACAGCACTTTTTTATCTTAGCTGCCCACCTAAAGTGGCAGGGAATTAAAAAGAACTTTCTCTTTAGGGTTGTCTTTTTTCTTTTTTTCTTTTTTTTTTGCATGATGGAATGCTTTACCATATTTCATCACTTCTTAGATTTCCTTTTTCTGAACCATTTAACATCTCTGAAATTGGGGTCAAAATTTATGAGATATCTTAGTTTAATTAGCAGCATTTCTTCTTCCTCCATTTCAAGGAAATATGGTACTTCTATGATCCTTTACCTATTCTAAACCCCCATGGATCCCCAAACTTCCTTTCTTATAAATATGCCCAGGGCTATTTTGAAATCTAGTAAAGACATGAAGCATAAATGTGCCTCACAGCTGTGTATGAAGCTGGCATGCCTCTGCTGTCCCAAGCATACAGGACCTTCTCTGCACAATCTATGCCTTTGCTCCTCACCCGGGGTCCTGGGCAGTGACAGACCCTGCCCTGGCCCAACTCTGTCTCCTCCAGCCTAAAGATGAGCAGTTCTCACTATGTCACTTCCACTGATAACCACTCCCAAGCCCTGACCTACCTTCTTTTCCATATGTTGTATGGGTCTTTGCAGATCCATTTGATAGCTGCTAATAAAGCAAATACTGTAAGGACTAAAAAGAACTGATAATCTGTGTATAGGAAGAGCTGGTGAAGAAGTCCTGGGACCTCCCTGGTGGTGCAGTGGTTCACAATCTTCCGGACAATGCAGGGGACATGGGTTCAAGCCTTGTCCCAGGAATATCCCACATGCCACGGAGCAACTAAGCCCATGCGCCACAACTACTGAGCCTGCCCTCTAGAGAGCCAATGAGCCACAACTACTGAGTCTGCATGCCACAACTACTGAAGCCCGCATGCCTAGAGCCCGTGCTCCGCAACAAGAGAAGCCACCGCAATGAGAAGCCCGCGCACCGCAAGTAGAGATAGCCCCCACGCAGCAACAGAGACCCAACACATCCAAAAATAAACAAATAAATAAATTTTATATATATATATAAAAGAAAGAAGTCCTCAAATAGGGACTTGCATATCAATCATAACTTCTGGGATCTTCCCCGGCATTGGGAGACTTTGTAGAGGATGGCGTTATGCCCAAAGACTAGATTAGAGTTGACCTAGTACCTGCAAAATAAAATAATTAAAACAAAGCAAAATGAAAAAATAAAATTAAAGTAAAATAAAATAAAATAAATTCCTCTTGTAATTCTCTAAATTGGAGGAGGCAAACTGACAGCCAGGCTTCATATAGCTGCCTTTATGTTTATTTGGCTATTTTAACTACTCACATGAAATTTTGAAAGACAAAGGAGGGGCACTTGCCTCTCCCTCTCTGCTGGTGAGGGTGGTTTGGTGTTCCTTCCCTCCTCACAGTGTCAGTCAGAACCAGGTTGGCATTGCGGTGTCTGCACGAGGAAAAGGGAAGCATAACAGTTTCAGAAAAATTGCTGTCTTTGGAGAGAGCAGAGAATGAGATGGGAAAAGTCTTCAACTATAATGAAGAAACAGAGACAGCAGCTTTCTGAGTGGATGGAGCCAGCCCCTTGGCCAGCCATGGGGCACAGACTTGTGGGAAGAACATCACAAGTGCTCTTGGAGTTTCCCCAGGTTTACATCTCACTCTGACTCATCAGCCATGGGCCACATGCAAGTCACCCAGTGTGTCTGAGTCCCAGTTTCCTTGACCACAGAACAGAGGGGAAATCGAGCCGTGTGGCTGACAGGGTCTTGATGCTCCGGCTGGGTGTTAAGCCTGAGCCTCTGAGGTGGGAGAGCCAAGTTCAGGACATTGGTCCACCAGAGACCTCCCTGCCCCACATAATATCAAATGGCAAAAGCTCTCCCAGAGATCTCCATCTCAACACTAACACCCAGCTCCACTCAACGAACAGCAAGCTGCAGTGCTGGACACCCCATGCCAAACAACTAGCAAGACAGGAACACAACACAACCCATTAGCAGAGAGGCTGCCTAAAATCATACTGAGTTCACAGACACCCCAAAATACACCACCAGATGCAGTCCTGCCCACCTGAGGCTGGACAAGATCCAGCCTCATCCACCAGAACACAGGAACCAGTCCCCTCCACCAGGAAGCCTACACAACCCACTGAACCAACCTTACCCACAGAGGGCACACAGCAAAAACAATGGGAACCACGAACCTGCAGCCTGTGAAAAGGAGACCCCAAACACAGTAAGTTAAGTAAAATGAGAAGACAGAGAAATACACAGCACATGACGGAGCGAGGTAAAAACCCACCAGACCAAACAAATGAAGAGGAAATAGGCAGTCTACCTGAAAAAATTTCAGAGTAATCAGAGTAAAGATGATCCAAAATCTTTGAAATAGAATGGAGAAAATACAAGAAATGTCTAACAAGGACCTAGAAGAATTAAAGGGCAAACAAACAATGAAGAACAACAAAATAAATGAAATTAAAAATTCTCTAGAAGGAATCAATAGCAGAATAATGGATAAGTGACCAGGAAGATAAAAGAGGAGAAATAACTACCGCAGAGTAGAATAAAGAAAAAAGAATGAAAAGAATTGAGGACAGTCTCAGAGACCTCTGGGGCAACACTAAATGCACCAACATTCAAATTATAGAGGTCCTAGAAGAAGAAGAGAAAAAAAAGGGACTGAGAAAATATTTGAAGCGATTATAGTTGAAAACTTCCCTAATATGGGAAAGGAAACAGTCAATCAAGTCCAGGAAGCTCAGAGACTCCCATACAGGAGAAATCCAAGGAGAAACACGCCAAGACACGTATTAATCAAGTTATCAAAAATTAAATACAAAGAAAAAAGATTAAAAACAGCAAGGGAAAAGTAACAAATAACATACAAGGGAATCCCCATAAGGTTAACAGCTTATCTCTCAGTAGAAACTCTGCAAACCAGAAGGGAGTGGCAGGACATATTTAAAGTGATGAAGGAGAAAAACCTGCGACCAAGATTACTCTACCCAGCAAGGATCTCATTCAGATTTGATGGAGAAATTAAAACCTTTACAGACAAGCAAAAGCTGAGAGAGTTCAGCACCACCAAACCAGCTTTACAACAAATGCTAAAGGAACTTGTCTAGCCAAGAAACACAAGAGGAGGAAAAGACCTACAATAACGAACCCAAAACAATTAAGAAAATGGGAATAAGAACATACATATGGATAATTACCTTAAATGTAAATGGACTAAATGCTCCCACCAAAAGACACAGACTGGCTGAATGGATACAAAAACAAGACCCGTATATATGCTGTCTACAAGAGACCCACTTCAGACCTAGGGACACATACAGACTGAAAATGAGGGGATGGAAAAAGGTATTGCATGAAATGGAAATCAGAAGAAAGCTGGAGTAGCAATTCTCATATCACACAAAATAGACATCAAGATAAAGGCTATTACAAGAGACAAAGACGGACACTACATAATGATCAAGGGATCAATCCAAGAAGAAGATATAACAATTGTGAATTTTTATGCACCCAATATAGGAGCACCTCAATACATAAGGCAAATGCTAACAGCCATAAAAGGGAAATTGACAGTAACACAATCATAGTAGGGGACATTAACACCTCACTTTCACCAATGGACAGATCATCCAAAATGAAAATAAATAAGGAAACACAAGTTTTAAATGACACATTAGACAACATGGACTTAATTGATATTTATAGAACATTCCATCCAAAAACAACAGAATACACTTTCTTCTCAAGTGCTTATGGAACATTCTCCAGGATAGATCATATCTTGGGTCACAAACCAAGCCCTGGTAAATTTAAGAAAATTGAAATTGTATCAAGTATCTTTTCTGACCACAATGCTATGAGACTAGATATCAATTACAGGAAAACAACTGTAAAAAAATACAAACATATGGAGGCTAAACAATATGCTACTAAATAACCAAGAGATCACTGAGGAAATAAAAAAATACCTAGAAACAAATGACAATGAAAACATGAAGACCCAACACCTATGGGATGCAGCAAAAACAGTTCTAAGAGGGAAGTTTATAGCAATACAATCCTACCTCAGGAAACAAGAAACATCTCAAACAAACAACCTAACCTTACACCTAAAGCAATTAGAGAAAGGAGAACAGAAAAACTCCAAAGTTAGCAGAAGGAAAGAAATCATAAAGCACAGATCAGAAATAAATGAAAAAGAAATGAAGGAAACAATAGCTAAGATCAATAAAACTAAAATCTGTTTCTCTGAGAAGATAAACAACATTGGTAAACCACTAGCCAGACTCATCAAGAAAAAAAGGGAGAAGACTCAAATCAATAGAATTAGAAATGAAAAAAGGAGAAGTAACAACTGACACTGCAGAAATACAAAGGATCATGAGAGATTACTACAAGCAATTATATGTCAATAAAATGGACAACCTGGAACAAATGGACAGATTCTTAGAAAAGCACAACTTTCTGAGACTGAACCAAGAAGAAATAGAAAATATAAGCAGACCAATCACAAGCACTGAAAATGAAACTGTGATTAAAAATCTTCCAACAAACAAAAAACCAGGCTTCACAGGCAAATTCTATCAAACATTTAGAGAAGACCTAACATCTATCCTTCTCAAACTCTTCCAAAATATAGCAGAGGGAGGAACACTCCCAAACTCATTCTATGAGGTCACCATCACCATGATACCAAAACCAGACAAATGTCACAAAGAAAGAAAACTACAGGCCAATACCACTGATGATCATAGAGGCAAAAATCCTCAACAAAATACTAGCAAACAGAATCCAACAGCACTTTAAAAGGATCATATACCATGATCAAGTGGGGTATATCCGAGGAATGCAAGGATTCTTCAATATACGCAAATCAATCAATGTGATAAACCACAATAACAAATTGAAGGATAAAAACCATATAATCATCTCAACAGATGCAGAAAAAGCTTTCGACAAAATTCAACACCCATTTATAATAAAACCCTCCAGAAAGTAGGCATAGAGGGAACTTACCCCAACATAATAAAGGCCATGTATGACAAACCCACAGGCAACATCGTTCTTAATAGTGAAAAACTGAAACCACTTCCACTAAGATCAGGAATAAGACAAGGTTTCCCACTCTCACCACTATTATCCAACATAGTTTTGGAAGTTTTAGCCACAGCAATCAGAGAAGAAAAAGCAATAAAAGGCATCCAAATCAGAAAAGAGGTAAAACTGTCACTGTTTGCAGATGACATGGTACCATACATAGAGAATCCCAAAAATGCTACCAGAAAACTACTAGAGCTAAACAGTGAATTTGGTAAACTAGCAGGACACAAAATTAATGCACAGAAATCTCTTGCATTTCTATACACTAATGATGAAAAATCTGAAAGAGGAATTAAGGAAACACTCCCATTTACCACTGCAACAAAGAGAATAAAATACATCAGAATTAACCTACCTAAGGAGACAAGAGACCTGTATGCAGAAAACTATAAGACACTGATGAAAGAAATTAAAGATGATACAAAGAGATGGAGAGATATACCATGTTCTACGATTAGAAGAATCACATTGTGAAAATGACTATACTACCCAAAGCAATCTACAGATTCAATGCAATCCCTATCAAACTACCAATGGCATTTTTCACAGAACTAGAACAAAAAATTTCACAATTTGTATGGAAACACAAAAGACCCTGAATAGCCAAAGCAATCTTGAGAAAGAAAACCGGAGCTGGAGGAAGCAGGCTCCCAGACTTCAGTCTATACTACAAAGCTACAGTAATCAAGGCAGTACGGTACTGGCACAAAAACAGAAAGATAGATCAGTGGAACAGGATAGAAAGCCCAGAGGTAAACCCACACATATATGGTCACCTTATCTTTGATAAAAGAGGCAAGAATATACAATGGAGAAAAGACAGCCTGTTCAGTAAGTGGTGCTGGGAAAACTGGATAGCTACATGTAAAAGAATGAAATTAGAACACTCCCTAACACCGTACACAAAAATAAACTCAAAATAGATTAAAGACCTAAATGTAAGCCCAGACACGATAAAACTCTTAGAGATAAACAGAGGCAGAACACTCTATGACATAAATCACAGCAAGATCCTTTTGACCTACCTCTTAGAGAAATGGAAATAAAAATAAACAGATGGGACCTAATGAAACTTAAAAGCTTTTGCACAGCAAAGGAAACTATAAACAAGATGAAAAGACAACCCTCGGAATGGGAGAAAATATTTGCAAATGAAGCAACTGACAAAGGATAAATCTCCAAAATTTATAAGAAGCTCATGCAGTTCAATATCAAAAAAACAAACAACCCAATCCAAACATGGGTGGAAGACCTAAATAGACATTTCTGCAAAGAGGATATACAGATTGCCAACAAACACATGAAAGGATGCTCAACATCACTAATCATTAGAGAAATGCAAATCAAAACTACAATGAGATATCACCTCACACCTGTCAGAATGGCCATCATCAAAAAATCTACAAACAATAAATACTGGAGAGGATATGGAGAAAAGGGAATCCTCTTGCACTGTTGGTGGGAATGTAAATTGATACAGCCACTATGGAGAACAATATGGAGATTCCTTAAAAAACTAAAAATAGGACTTCCCTGGTGGCACAGTGGTTAAGAATCTGCTTGCCAATGCAGGGGACACAGGTTCGAGCCCTGGTCTTGGAAGATCCCACATGCCATGGAGCAACGAAGCCCGAGTGCCACAACTACTGAGCCCGCGTGCCACAACTACTGAGCTCGTGTGCCACAACTACTGAAGTCTATGTGCCTAGAGCCCATGCACTGCAACAAAAAGGAGCCCCCACTCACCGCAACTGGAGAAAGCCTGCACACAGCAACGAAGACCCAACGCAGTCAAAAATAAATAAATAAATTTATTGAAAATAAACTAAAAATAGAACTACCATACAACCCAGCAATCCCACTACTGGGCATATAGCCTGAGAATACCATAATTCAAAAAGACGCATGTACCACAATGTTCATTGCAGCTCTCTTTACAATAGCCAGGACGTGGAAGCAACCTAAGTGTCCATTGACAGATGAATGGATAAAGGAGATGTAGCACGTATATACACTAGAATATTACTCAGCCATAAAAAGAAACAAAATTGAGTTATTTGTAGTGAGGTGGATGGAGCTAAAGTCTGTCATACAGAGTGAAGTAAGTCAGAAAGAGAAAAACAAATACCATATACTAATACATATATATGGAATCAATAAAAAAAAAGGTTATGGGGCTTCCCTGGTGGCGCAGTGGTTGAGAGTCCGCCTGCCAATGCAGGGGTCATGGGTTCGTGCCCCGGTCCGGGAAGATCCCACATGCCGCGGAGTGGCTGGGCCCGCTGAGCCTGCACGTCCGGAGCCTGTGCTCCGCAACGGGAGAGGCCACAACAGTGAGAGGCCCGCGTACCACAAAAAAATAAAAAATAAAAAAAATAAAACGTTATGAAGAACCTAGGGGCAGGACAGAAATAAAGACGCAGACATAGAAAATGGACTTGAGGACACGGGGAGGGGGAAGGGTAAGCTAGGACGAAGTGAGAGTGGCATGGACTTATATACACTACCAAATGTAAAACTGATAGCTAGTGGGAAGCAGCCGCATAGCACAGGGAGATCAGCTCGGTGCTTTGTGACCACCTAGAGGGGTGGGATAGGGAGGGCGGGAGGGAGACGCAACAGGGAGGGGATATGGGGATATATGTACATGTATAGCCGATTCACTTTGTTATACAGCGGAAACTAACACACCATTGTAAAGCAATTACACTCCAATAAAGATGTTAAAAAAAAAAAAAAGACAAAGGAGGCAGTTTTAACTCTGATTGTACACAAGCTGCTTTAAGGAGTACTACTCAGAAAAGCATGGAGGTTGGATACGGAGAAGATGACTGGGGAGAAAAATGCTGATTAAAATGCTGTTATGTTGATCAACTGATAGGGCATTTAACACGGCAGGTAGGAAGTTAAACTGCCTGCGAAACCAGTCACAGGACAGGGTGGTCTGTACAGGTGATGGTGTGGCAGACTTCGCACCGGAGCGAGTACAGGAGTTAGGAGGCTGGAGACCCAGACCAGAGAGACATTCCCGAGTGTGTTAGTGGAGGCATGGGAGACTGAGACAGCAGAGGCAGAATGTGGGGAGAGGAAAGTATAGATCCTCTGGGCGGACGGCCACATTCCAGAGATCTGAAGCAGAAAGGAAATTAGTGAGAGAGACTGAGGTGTGACCGAGGGACATAAATAGGAGAACATCACATCATGAAACCTGAGGCCAGAGACACCCAAAAAAGGAGTTTAAACATTACCAAATGCTGTTGAGAGGTCAAGGATAACAGCAGGAAAAAAAGAGATGTGGAATCTGACAGCTGTCAAGTAAGTCAAGAGAACACTGTGCATAGAACAGGGGGCCAGAAGCCAGATATTAAGGAGTTAGGAAGCGAGTGGGTACTAAAGAAGACAGAGCACAAAGACTACGCTTTCAGAAAGTCAGATGTTCTAGAAAAATGGCAAAGGACCCAAACCTTGTTTGCAACATACTCACTAACCAGGAATCCCAATTGCTGCTTATTGAATAAAATAATAGGCACACATTTTGTTTCAAGACATCTTGGGAACCTCCTAGCTGGATATTTGAAAATCACACTTTCTCCCACCAAATTAATCAATTCAGTGTTTGTACAGTCGGGATTCTTTGCAGTCAGGATCAGGCGTGGAAATCAACCCTTTTCTAAGGTCAACAGCGGCACTGTGGTTCTGGCTCCCTCCTTGCCACTCAGCAGCTGCCCTTCTAGAATGTACTGAAAATAATTCCCCTGCCAGGAAAATTTGCCAGTGCTATTTATTGATTTCAGAAAGCTGTGACAAACAACCATGATACCCTGTATAGTAAATTGTCAGAATATAGTGTATCACATAAAGCTCTCAATAGACTTCAGTCAACATTGTGAAAACCGGTGGTTTTAGGGCACCGGTTTAGTTGATTCACCAAACTTCAAGCTTAATCTCATGTTAATTGTATTCTATAGAAATAACCAACTTTGTGCATGTGCTCTGCCACATTACAATAAGCTTGGGGACCATTCAGTTGATATGATCAGCCTGTAGTCCCCTTGGAAGCCAGAAATTTACTCCACGGAAAGGGCTGTAACATATCAGACTAGCAACCTCATCCTCTGCTATCTATGTTATGTTTTATCTACTATGTGTTTTGCCCTTTTAGAAGTCATAATCTACAGCTAAATCGCAGGAGAGATGATATAAAGTTGTCAGCAGGAGAGGCAAGACAGCCATTCTAGGCCAAACAGTCATTTCCTCCCACGATTCCCTCCATCCTGAGTTCTGTGCCTCAGGACTTTATTTCAGTCTGTGCACCCAGCGTCGATCGGGCTTGGGAGCTGAGTTCACCTTGACTATGCTGGAGATGATGATAAAGGAAATGCCAGTTTATTAATTTGTCATGAGAAGCCCAGCTTCACAGTGGATCAGGAATTCAGCACATTCTCCTGTAGGGAAATCCACCTGGTGGAGAAGAGCAGGCGACCTAGCCTCAGATGGAGCTGAAATTCACATCTCACCTGCCGCTCAGAGGCTGTGCGATCCTGGTCAACTAAACTCTGCTTTCGTGTCCAAAAAGGTGCGGTTGGTGCAATAACAGTGTGTTTCATGAGGCTGTTTTAAGAATTAAATGAAAAAATTCATGTAAAATGTTCATCATGATAATAAGTTCATGCTGAATGTGTATTTACTACTATTGCTGTGTGGAGAAATAAATCACGATCAGATTATTTGGTGATCAGGGAATCAGAGAAACGCTGGTCTGATGGAGAATCTTACTACCTGTCATGCATAGGAAAAAAAACCTCCTCTACTCAGAGCTGTCAAATTATTCTCCTATACTTTAATCTAGTGTCTTATGATTTTATTTTTCACATGTAAATCTTTGCTTCCTCTAAAATACATTTTGCTTAAGGAGTCAGCTTTATTTTTTTCCTTAAATGGTTATTCAGCCATCCCATCTCATTATATTTTTATTTTTTCTATTTTCTCTCTTGAAGGATAAATTTCTGGGAGTGGGGAGCATACTTTCGCACCATGTTTGCTCTTTGCAGGTATGAAATTCTTTTCTAGGAATTCTATCTTTGTAAGTTTTAAGTGATGCACATATAGCTACAGTTTTGGGTCACTTTGCCTATCGATAGAATGCAATTTCCTGAGAAAGGCAGAGAGCATTAGAGAGCGTTAATTAGGTCAACACAAACCCTTACCCATTGCCCTCATCACCTGATGAGGGGCTTATTTCAACAGGTGGCTGCTTGGTCCCTTGAAAAGAGCAAAGGGCCAGGAGCCAAACATCTGCAGTCTGACTCTGGAAAAATTGATCTTTGAGCCTTGAAGTTCTTGTCTGTAGAATGAGTAAAATAATATCTGTCATTTTTCTCTCAGGATTGTATAAAAATAAAATCATATCGTAGAAATGCCTGTGCTTTGAGAAAGCAGTAGTGCTCTCCAACGTAAGGGGAACTGTACATGATATGAGGTTTAAGAGATCCTTGACCTGCTAAAGGGAGGTACCTCTTGATCACCTTGGATGGACCGTAGGAGTTGTGGGAAAGGGAATCTACCTGGGAAATCAAAGACTGCATTTGGAAAATTGGAACGATACTGGTATAATTAGGGATTTTATGGGAAGTACGGATGACCTTGTAATATCTCCTGATTAGAAAGGACTATGGCTATTAGACCTTCTGCAGTGTTGGTGCAGATGACTTCAATCACTTGCAAACTAATGGAACCAGGGCAGCTCCAAACTGTGTCTCACATCTCTTTCCTACAATCAACTCTCCAACTCTCCAATTCACACTCGCACACACACACCCCTGGTTCACAATCACTGTGGTTTCTGGGAGTGTGCTGCTACATCTCCCTACAAGAGAACCTTCCCTCAGGAGTGTAGACAGACTCCAGCTGCGATCTTGGATCCACTTTGGACACCTTTGGATCCAATTTGGTGTTCACACCAAGATTATGTTCTTCCAGGGTTGCTCCCAGCTGATAATAGAGCACAGCGGTGGAAATAAGTCCAGGAGTTTGTAAGTTAGGGACTCACCTAACAAGAAACCTTTGCTCTGGGGCCCCCCGTCAGCCTGTAGTCTGGGGCTTTTCTTTCCCAGTTCACTTTCCTCCCCTTTCTCATCACGTCAGACCTTCATCTCAATCTGAAGGTCTCTCCACCAACTCCTGCCCCCTCCCAACTTTATCCTTCACAGGTGTTTCCCCCAATAAATATCCTGCACATTTCAGTCTGTCTTGGTATCTGCTTTTCCAAAGACCCAAACTAACACCTTCACTCCCTGCCCCACTCCTAATTTATAGGTATTTCTTCTCACAAATTTTAGGAGGAAGGCCATTGTGACGCACAACAGAAGGGGGCGCCATTCACATCATTGTCTGTATGAATGTACTAACCCTTGTTTGTGAACTAACATGTGATCTATCCTGGGGAATGATCCATGTACACTTGAAAAGAATGTGTATTCTGCTATTTGGGGGTGAAATGTCTTATATATATCTAATATATACAATGTGTCTTTTAAGGCTCATGTTTCCTTACTGTCTGGATGATCTATCTATTGATACAAGTGGGGTGTTAAAGTCCCCTAGTATTATTGGATCAATACTATTATTGTATTACTGTTAATGTCTCCCTTTATGTCTGTTAATTTTTGACTCACATATTTCGGTGCTCCTACGTTGGGTGCATGTATATTTACAAGTGTTATATCTTCTTGTTGAATTGATTCCCTTATCACTGTAATGTCCTTCTTTGTCTCTTGTTACAGTCTTTGTTTTAAAGCCTATTTTGTCTGATATAAGTATTGCTACCCCAGCTTTATTTTCATTTCCATTTGTATGTAACCTCTTTTTCCTTCACCTCATTTTCAGCCTGTGTGTTTGTCTTTAGATCTGAAGTGAATCTCTTATAGACAGCATATATATGGGTCTTGGGCTTTTTTTAAAAATCCATTCAGCCACCCTATGTCATCCATTTACAGTCAAAGTAATTATTGATAGGTATGTACTTATTCATTGCCCTTTTAAAATTGTTTTCTGGTTATTTTTGTTGTTCTCTATTCCTCTCTTCCCTTGTGATTTCATGACTCTCTGTAGTGTTACATTTGTATTCCTTTCTCATTGTTTTTTTGTGTATCTATTATCAGTTTTTGGTTTGTGGTTACCATGAGGTTCTGATGCAACAATCTATGTTAAGGTAGTCTATTTTAAGTTGATGGTTGCTTAAGGCTGAGCAGGTTCTAAAAGCACTATGTTTTTACTCCCCCATGATATTTTTGCCATCATATTTTACATATTTTTATTTTGTATATCCCTTAACTGTTACAGATACATGTGATTTTCTAGTTTTGTCTTTTAACATTCATACTAATTATATAGATGGTTAATCTGCTACCTTTACTCTATGTTTGCCTTTACTGGTGAGATTTTTCTTTCCTTCAGAGTTTTCACATTTCTAGTTATGAGCTCTTCTTTTTTTCTATTTAAAAAAATCCCTTTAACATTTCTTGTAAGGTTGGTTTAGTGGTGATGAACCCCTTTAGCTTCTACTTGTCTAGAAAACTTTTTAATCTCTCCTTCAAGTCTGAATTATAACCTTGCCAGCTAGAGTATTTTTGGTCATAAGTTTTTATCTTTCAATACTTTAAATAAATTGTCTACTCCTTTCTGGACTGTAAAGCTTCTGCTAAAAAGTCAGCTGATAGTCTTATGGGCTCTCTCCTAATATAACTAGTTGCTTTCACTTGTTGCTTTTAAGATTCTCTCTTTAACTTTTGACATTTTAATTATAATAAGTCTTGGTGTGGGTCTCTTTGGGTTCATCTTGTTTGGAACTCTGTGCTTTCTAGACTCAGCTGTCTGTTTCCTTACCAGGTTAGGGAAGTTTTCAGCCATTATGTCTTCAAATAGGTTTTCTGTCCTTTTCTCCCTCTCTTCTCATTCTGGAACCCCTATAATGCCAATGTTAGTAAGTCTGATGTTGTCCCTGAGGTCCCTTAAACTATCCTCATTTTTTTTGTTTGTTTGTTTATTTCTTTTTCCTTTTGCTGTTCCAATTGGGTAATAGCCTATCTTCCAGATCGCCGATTTGTTCTTCTGCATCATCTAATCTGCTGTTGTTTCCCTCCAGTGCATTTTTCTTTTAAGTTATTGTATTCTTCAGGTCTGATTGGTTCTTTTTTTGTCTTCTACCTCTTTGTTGAAGTTCTCACTGTGTTCCTCCATTCAACGTCTAATGACCATTACTTTGAGCTCTTTATCAGGTGGATTGCTTACCTCCATTGCATTTAGTCTTTTTTCTGACCTTTTTTTTCTTTATTCTTTCTTTTGAAACATATTCCTTTGTCTCTTCGTCTTGCCTAACTCTCTTCTGTTTGTTTGTACGTATTACGTAGATCAGCTACATCTCCAGTCTTGAAAAAAGTGGCTTTGTGTAGAAGCCGTTGAGCCCATAAGAATGGTCCTCCCTGGTCACAGGTGCTGCAGAAGTGTCCCCTATGTGAGCTGCATGTACCCTCCTGTTGTAACTGGGCCAATTGCTATGGGCATTAGCCGGGCTGGTCCCCGGAAGGATGGCTGTGAGGCCCAGCTGAAACTGTTGCATCTGCTCTGGTGTACAGGGCAAGCCCCTGGTGTGGGAGCCACTTTGGAGCGACGCCAATGCTGGCTAAGGTCATCTGCCACATCTGGTGGGGCAGGGGGCCACTTTGAAGGAGCGCTGGTTGGGTCAGGCCCACAGGTGAACCCGGAGCAGGGAGATCTGTGCTAGTAAGTTAGATGGGGAGAGTTGGAAATGGCACCTGCCAGCGCTGGGCCAGCTAGGTAGAAGGTGAGCCAAAAATGAAAACAAAAACAAAACACTGGCACCCACCAGCTCCTCCACACCGGAAGAAACTTCAAACAGTTCCCTGCTCCACGGGCACACGCCCTAAAATTATTCAACGACCTCCTTCATGTATGACCCAGGCTCTTTTCAAACCGCTGCCTCTGTGCTAGGACTTAGAGTAAGTGAGTTTTTGTGCACTCCATTTAAGACTGAAGACTCAGTTTCCTACAGCCCCCTGGCTCTCCTGGATGTAAGCCCTGCTGTTTTTCAAAGCCAGAGGTATGGGCGCTCGTCTTTCCCGTGCAGCTACCCCAGGCTGGGGAGCCCTTTGTGGGGTTTGGAGCTCCCACTCCTCCGGGGCTGTGATATCCTACCCACCTGTGGGTCTCAGTGCTGGGGCGTGTGTCCCAGCCAGATCGTGTGTCCACCCCTCCTACCTGTCTCAGTGTGGCTTTTTCTTTTTATCTTTAGTTGTGGAAAATCTTTTCTGCTTGTCTTCGGGTCATTCTCAGAGATAGTGTCTCTATGTGTAGTTGTAATTTTGGTGTGTCCGTGGGAGGAGACAAGCCTGGGATCTTCCTACTCTACCATCTTGTCCCACCGCTCAAGCCTGCAGAGTTTTTATTCACAGAATGGGATGCTGCCTGAGAGTTTCTGGAGCACTCCAACGGCACTTTACCTACAATACCAAAGCAAGCTAGACAGTTTTCAAAATGGTTAGTCTAATTGGCTGCAATTGTTTAAAGCCTTTCCAGCGACAGAAAAGTGTTTTAGGGCACAGATCTGCAAGATTTTTCGGTAAAAGGCCATATAGTAAATACTTTTGGCTTCACAGGCCACACAGGTCTCTGTTACAACTACTCAGCTCTCCCATTATAGTGTGAAAGCAGTCAGAGATCATATGTAACATGAATGGACATGGCTGTGTTCCAATAATAGTATTTATGGTCACTACAATTTGAATTTTTATAATGTTTACACTTCATCAAAAATAATCTTCTGACTCTTTTTTCAACCAGTTAAAAATGTAAAAAATATTCTTAGCTTCAGGTTGGCCAAATACCAAAACAGGTGGGGAACCAGATTTGGCCCACAGGATGTATTTTGCTGACCCCTGCTTCAGGCTTCTCACTAAGAAGGGAGATCAGTGAGGGGCACGGCCGGTTCTGGATCGTAACACACTGGCCTAGTTTGGCCCCTGTGAGGACGCTGGATCAACCTTGATCTGAAACAGACCAGCTTGCGAGGAAAGGGGAGGCACTTATTACAATACTCTCTGTGTTCCTTTGAGAGTCAGGATTACCACTGGATTCCTCTGCCTTGCCCTTGTGAGTGTCACTGACATCAAAAAGCAAGAAAATGGGGCTTCCCTGGTGGCGCAGTGGTTGAGAGTCCGCCTGCCGATGCAGGGGACACGGGTTCGTGCCCCGATCCGGGAAGATCCCACATGCTGCGGAGCGGCTGGGCCCGTGAGCCATGGCCGCTGAGCCTGCGCGTCCCGAGGCTGTGTTCCGCAACGGGAGAGGCCACAACAGCGAGAGGCCCGCGTACCACAAAAAAAAAAAAAAAAAAAAAAAAGCAAGAAAATGTTGCCTGCTGGTTTCTTGCAATGCTCTGAGAGTTTTAAGGCCATCTCACTTGAATTATTATATTCAGAATGAAAGTCATAGTTTAAACCCTGAGAGGGCGCCTTCTTTCTGGGCAGGTATCTGTATACATAACATGTTGCAGGTTAGAGAACACTCTTCCATTGCAAACATCAGACCGTGGGATTTTTTGTTTGCTTGTTTTTGTTTGTTTGCTTAGCTTGGGGGGGCAGTTTTCATTGTATATCTTTAGGAGATACTAAAGATAAAAGAAAAAGCCCCTTAAGTTTCTACCACATGCTACTGAATCAGGGGCTGGTATGAAAATGCAATATTCTGTACAGTTTGTTTAATCACACTGTTCTCTGATGCCATATCTAATTTTTCCAGCCTGACCTTTCCTAAGATTCTGCTTCCTCTTTCATCGGGATTTAAGTGAAAGGGCAAAGCATTTTGCATGAATATAGAAACAGAGTAGGAATTGTATAAATCCACTGAAGCAAAAGAAACTCAGGGCAATTAATAGCATTTGTTGAATCCACTTGCTCTCAGGGAACTTACTATCCTACATTACACATTAAACCCCTGGGGAATGCACTGTTCATCGTTTAAGGAGGAAAAGAGGGCTGTAAAGAATCAAAGGAAACAAGAATGTTCACATACCGAAGTCAAATATTAATCAGACTACTGTTTTTGATTTTTTGATTTCAAGAGTAAAGACTTGGATTGTTAGTAATTCTGTGTGTGCATGTGATCCAGCCCCTTCTCCAAAAAATATGCTTCCCCATCAAAAACAACCCCCTCAAAAAAAAATAAACCCTTCCCCACACACATACAAACAAGAGTCCTACTTTTTAACCTGTAAAATAATATGAAACGCTGCATAGGAATTTTCATAGTTATTGAAAGTCTATTTTATTTTATTTTTGGCCATGCCACTCGGCATGTGGGATCTTAGTTCCCCAACCAGGGATCGAACCCATGCCCCCTGCAGTAGAAGCACAGAGACTTAACCACTGAACCGCCAGGGAAGTCCCACTGATAGTCTAGATTAGAGTCAGCTCCAAAGAACAGCAAGACCAATGGTCAAACCCAGACTCATGCTCTACATCCTCACTTTTCTTTTGAAGTTCCCAGTTGTCTTCTTTCTTTCCTTCTATTTTTTGTTTCCTTTTACTTTTAAAAGTTAGTTTATTTTGAGACAATTTTAAATTATAGAAAAGTTAAAAAAATATAACATCACATTCTACCATCCAAAAATAACACGTATTACATTTCCTTCTGTTACAAAAAATTGAATATTGCAACTATAACCAAAGTCCCTCTTCCACCTCCCCAGAAGCAGCCGCCGTCACGACTTTGTTGTATATGTTTCCACTCCATTTTTTGTTCTTTCCATACATACATGAATCCACAAATACTCTACCATGCTATTTTATAGATTTATATTTAAACAAATGGAATCATTCGGTATGTGTCATTTTTTAAAATAAATTTATTTATTTTATTTATTTATTTTTGGCTGCATTGGGTCTTTGCTTTGCGCGGGCTTTCTCTAGTTGTGGCGAGTGGGCGCTACTCTTTACTGCAGTGCGTGGGCTTCTCATCACGGTGGCTTCTCTTGTTGCAGAGGACGGGCTCTAGGCACGTGGGCTCAGTAGTTGTGGCTTGTGGGCTCTCTAGAGCGCAGGCTCAGTAATTGTGTTGCACAGGCTTAGTTGCTCCACGGCATGTGGGATCTTCATGGACCAGGGCTCGACCCTGTGTCCCCTGCACTGGCAGGCGGATTCTTAACCATTGCACCACCAGGGAAGCCCTGTGTGTATCATTTTGCATCTTGCTTTTTTTTCAATCAATACTATGTTTTTTAATCTTTTCATATATATTCTCTTTCTTCTTTAAAGCTGTTCATCACTCATACCATCCTCTGGGATTATTCTTTCTGCCTCCCAGAGCCCTAGTTTCCTGATGCCTCCAAATAACAATAAACATTTAATTTTAAGGATTTTACTACCAAAAACCATGGGAAAACAGAAATTGCCAAACACCAGAAACATGGAAAATTGTAGAATTTCATAAATTTTAGAAAGTTCAGAAAATATAGCCTCATGCTCTAATTCCTAATATCTTGGCCAAACAAAGATGGCAGCTGGAAACCCTATTGATAACCTGTTCTGCTTTTGTTTTTGAAAGTGGAATTCAACAGACCTCATCCTTCCTTCTGACCCGAAGAGAAAGGTCCTGCTGACCCCACTCCCTGTAATGAGGTTCAGCTTAGACTCCCCTATTGGCATGAAGGACACAAAATAAATGCTCCTTCCGTTCAAGTGGATGAGTTGCTCTTTGAGGGCCTCCAGACCAGACAGAACCCGTTTCACAGAAAGGTTTAGCTGTTAAGAAGACAGTGTTGAAAAGCCTGTGGTCTGGGATCCAACTGCCGGGTTTAAATGCCAGGCCCGCCCCTGACTAGTTCTTCAGATTTGAACAAGTTTCTTTACCTCCATGAGTAATATTTTCTCATTTCTAAAATAATAGTTGTTTGAGCATTAAGAGTTAATCTATAATGAGTCCTTGATAAGTGTTAGTAGCTGTTGTTATTGTTAGTTATTCGGGGTCCTACATACTCATGGTCCCCACATTGATTCACAGTCAATGAAGAGAAATGAGCCTCATACTTCTTGAAAACTTGTGATTTAGATGCAGTCAATACTCTAGTTATCTAGTGATATTCAACATTAAGGGCAAGCTGAGCTAAAAATCCATACATGAATATAGGTTCAAAAGTTGATATCTCACTTACGTGCAGCCCCATGAATTTTCAGGATTAAAAAACCAGCATCATTACCTTCAAGAAGCCTTGTGGATTCACATCAGCATGCCAATTAGGGAATCAATATTTGAGCAGTATTGAAGCCTGAAAAAGTGGCCCCTAAAGTCTGCCCTGAGGGCTAGGTGAGGCAGTTATCTGTACCAGTTATTTATTGGCTATGAAGACAATGTCAACAAAGAAGATGTTTATTAGAGGCTGTGATTATTTTTACCAGACCAAGCCCACTTGTGTGGAACCATGGAGATACCCACAGAAGTAGGATGATTAAAATAATTATTGGAACATTTTATATACTATGCAAAGTATTCGCTATGCTTTTTCTTCATAGGAAGAAAGTTCCTATGATAAAATTATGATGAAGAGCGTCTGTGAACTTTTAGAAGTTTGGACTTCTTGTGGAGTGTTAAGGTGGAGAAGCCACCTCTGTCAATAATGAACAACCTTGCCAACAACCATTTTGTGCAACTCTGAAGCTCCAAGAAATCCCATAAAATCAAAGCCAATGTGTAGGACAAAATTAAGGACAGGAGTTCTAAAACAAAAAAAAGAAGATAGGGCTTCCCTGGTGGCGCAGTGGTTGAGAGTCTGCCTGCCGATGCAGGGGACGTGGGTTCGTGCCCCAGTCTGGGAAGATCCCACATGCCGCGGAGCAGCTGGGCCCGTGAGCCATGGCCGCTGAGCCTGCGCGTCCAGAGCCTGTGCTCCGCAACGGGAGAGGCCACAACAGTGAGAGGCCTGCGTGCAGCCAAAAAAAAAAAAAAAAAGATAAAAATCCAGTTGCAATTTGAAAGATTTTAAGCAAACAAAAACCACCAGAAAACAGACGAAACCCTTGCTGAAGCAACATGTGGGTTAGGATTCAGGAGACCACTTAAGGAAAATTCTATCTGTCCTAAGCACAAACACACTCTGAGAGTCAAACGTTTGCCTCCATTGTGTTCAATACGCCTTCTAGAGCTTGAACTTGATTGCTACTGAAAACACAGAGATGGTAAATATTGTGCAGGGGTCTGCAGAGGCACAATCAATATTCACCTTATGTTAATATACATCTCAGGAAACCACTTAATTGACTTGTTTTAAGAAAAAAAAAACTCTGAAGACCAAAGCCAGAGCCAATGTTTTGATCAGTTTCTAGCCACAGAGAACTGGATCCAAAAACCGTGTTTTCTGAAGCATTCCAAATTTCACTTGGGCCATATTTGATTTTAAGTACACCAGTAATTATTTTTCATTTCCTAATAAGAAAAAACATGGTGGGCATTTTCTGACTGATTAGCTCCAGCTGGACTCCTGTTCTAGTCAGCTCTTTGGGTGGGGCTCTAACTCTACCTGAGGAGGTTGTGGAACACAGATGTGCTCCCACCTGCTGGTTAAGATGCTTCTGGGAGGTAAAGTTGGCATCATCACCTGGATTGTAAACAGGCTTCATCTGGGTTATTTGTGAACCGTTTACAAAGAGGATATGTTCCTCTGATAAAAGGGAAATTTTGACCTTGTAATTGCTTCCTGAATTCATGACTGCACGGTTTTTGTCTGTTTAGTAGTCTCTCTGTTAACAGACAGAACTTATTTACTAGGTGATCCCTCACCACACTAAAACTATACTTCACAGCACAGGTGTCAATGTCCAGTTGGATTTAAAGACCTCTTTAAAACTGTGGTTTGATGAGACACATAGTCTGCCTATTATAGAAAATTTTGATGCTGCTCAAAATAGGGTCTAGCTTCTTTTAAGCCTTTTTAAAGATGTTACCATGATTTGGGATAATTATTTCAGTATTGGCCAGTCTCATGTATTTTAGGACATCAGAGTCATAAACAGGAGATCAAGTTTCTTCCAGCCAATGACTCAACTTTTTCCCTTAGCTACTAAAACATTCCATTTTGACGTGACTTAACTTTGAAAGAAAGTTTGCAGCCCATAAAAAATATTTTACTACAAGATAGAGTAAAATATGTACTCATTATAAAACTCATAACAAAAATAAATTCTGCATATGAAGGACTTTGGTGAATTTGAGCCATAAGACAAAAACAAAAAGGCTAATCACACATTTGCTAAATATTAATTCTCTACTGAGCCATGAAATGGAGCAAAGTTCTAAAGATAAATATTAATGGGGAGTTTCTGCCAATACTATCCAACAGAATACATTATAATAGTAAATATATCAAGTGAGAATTTCTTTTCCCTGGAATTAAAATAAGCTAAAACTTCCTTTTAAGAAGAAATCCTTTGCTAGTTTGAATTAATATAACCTCTGTACAGTTGTTTTCCTTTAAACATTGATTATTTAGGACCTATAAAGTCTTCCTAACCTTTTGGTCTTTTGAGAAAGCTCTCTGCACTGTCCCTGTCCGATGCCTGCATGTTGACCTAGTTTTGACGAACATCTTGGTTGTTTTAATAGAAAACGCTTGTATCCTAGATTTTTCTCTACCATTCCATGACATCATTTTAGATAAATCCTTAAAAAGAACAATGAAAAGGATGTTTAAGATTCTACCATTTGGGGCTTCCCTGGTGGCACAGTGGTTGAGAATCTGCCTGCCAATCCAGGGGACACGGGTTCGAGCCCTAGTCTGGGAAGATCCCACATGCCGCAAAGCAACTAGGCCCGTGAGCCACAACTCCTGAGCCTGCGTGTCTGGAGCCTGTACTCCGCAACAAGAGAGGCCACGATAGTGAGAGGCCCGCGCACCGCGATGAAGTGTGGCCCCCACTTGCCGCAACTAGAGAAAGCCCTCGCACAGAAACGAAGACCCAACACAGCCATAAATAAATAAATAAAGTTAAAAAAAAAAGAATGATCCACGCTTTAAAAAAAAAAAAGATTCTACCATTTTAACAGACTTGTCGTTCTCCTTCTTGATTTATCCACACACAAAAAATTAACTCACATTTCTAGAGGTAATTACTAAATTTATATATTCATAGAAAAACCAGCATACAAGTTGATGATATCACAATTTGATATTTATGAAATGCCAGTTTTCCATAGAAAATCAGCAATTATAACTGGAGTTGTTTATTAACATTTGGAAGAAAATAAATAACAAATGGGCTCACTATTCATTAAAATTCCTCAATAATACAACTGTTTCCATCTCAAAATAGTCCTACATGATGTCCATGTTTTGACTTCAGAGCAACTTACTCTAGTAAGCTGACATTTAAAATAACTCTTGGTAAAATACTCTCATTAGGCTTTTCCTATATTTTCTTAGTTGTTTACCAATTTTAGCTGTTTTGTATACGTGTGTGTGTTGATTCAAAGCACAATCTTATTTGCCATCAAGAATCTGATTTACAACGAGGGGAAGATGGCGGAAGAGTAAGACGCGGAGATCACCTTCCTCCCCACAGATACACCAGAAATACATCTACATGTGGAACAGCTCCTACAGAACACCTAGTGAACGCTGGCGGAAGACCTCAGACCTCCCAAAAGGCAAGAAACTCCCCACATACCTGGGAGACGGGATTCAGAGCGCTGCTAAAAGGAGCTCCAGAGACGGGCGCGAGCCGCGGCTAAAAGCGCGGACCCCAGAGACGTGCATGAAACGCTAAGGCTGCTGCTGCCGCCACCAAGAAGCCTGTGTGCGAGCACAGTTGACTATCCACACCCCCCTTCTGGGGAGCCTGTGCAGCCCGCCACTGCCAGGGTCCCGGGATCCAGGGTCAACTCCTCCGGGAGAACGCACGGTGTGCCTCAGGCTGGTGCAACGTCACGCCGGCCTCTGCCGCCGCAGGCCCGCCCCGCACGCAGTGCCCCTCCCTCCCCCCCACCCCCCTTGGCCTGAGTGAGGCAAAGCCCCCGAATCAGCGGCTCCTTTAACCCCGTCCTGTCTGAGCGAAGAACAGACGCCCTCCGGCGACCTACACGCAGAGGCGGGGCCAAATCCAAAGCTGAGACCCCGGGAGCTGTGCGAACAAACAAGAGAAAGGGAAATCTCTCCCAGCAGCCTCAGAAGCAGCGGATTAAAGCTCCACAATCAACTTGATGTACCCTGCATCTGTGGAATACATGAATAGACACGAATCATCCCAAATTAGGGAGGTGGACTTTGGGAGCAAGATTTATGATTTTTTCCCCTTTTCCTCTTTTTGTAAGTGTGTATGTGTATGCTTCTGTGTGAGATTTTGTCTGTATAGCTTTGCTTCCACCATTTGTCCTAGGGTTCTATCCGTACTTTTTTTTTTCCTTAATAATTTTTTATTTTAATAACTTTATTATATTTAATCTTACTTTATTTTATTTTACTTTATCTTCTTTCTTTTTTTGCTTCCTTCCTTCCTCCCTCCCTCCCTCCCTCCTTTCTTTCTTTCTTCTTTCTTTCTTTCTACTTCTACTAATTCCTTCTTTCTACTTTTTCTCCCTTTTATTCTGAGCTGTGTGGATGAAAGGCTCTTGGTGCTGCAGCTAGGAGTCAGTGCTGTACCTCTGAGGTGGGAGAGCCAACTTCAGGACACTGGTCCACAAGAGACTTCCCAGCTCCACATAATACCAAATGGCAAAAATCTCCCAGAGATCTCCATCTCAACACCAGCACCCAGCTTCACTCAACGACCAGCAAGCTACAGTGCTGAACACCCTATGCCAAACAACTACCAAGACAGGAATACAACCCCACCCATTAGCAGAGAGGCTGCCTAAAATCTTAATAAGTCCACAGACACCCCAAAACACACCACCAGACCTGGATCTGCCCACCAGAAAGACAAGATCCAGCCTCATCCACCAGAACACAGGCACTAGTCCCCTCCACCAGGAAGCCTACACAACCCACTGAACCAACCTTAGCCATTGGGGACAGACACCAAAAACAATGGGAATGACGAACCTGCAGCCTGCAAAAAGGAGACCCCAAACACAGCAAGATAAGCAAAATGAGAAGACAGAAAAACCCACAGCAGATGAACGAGCAACATTTAACAAGGACCTAGAAGAACTAAAGATGAAACAAAAAATGATGAACAACACAATAAATGAAATTAAAAATACTCTAGATGGGATCAATAGCAGAATAACTGAGGCAGAAGAACAGATAAGTGACCTGGAAGATAAAATAGTGGAAATAACTACTGCAGAGCAGAATAAAGAAAAAAGAATGAAAAGAACTGAGGACAGTCTCAGAGACTTCTGGGACAACATTAAACACACCAACATTCGAATTATAGGGGTTCCAGAAGAAGAAGGGAAAAAGAAAGGGACTGAGAAAATATTTGAAGAGATTATAGTTGAAAACTTCCCTAATATGGAAAGGAAATAGTTAATCAAGTCCAGGAAGCACAGAGAGTCCCATACAGGATAAATCCAAGGAGAAATATGCCAAGACACATATTAATCCAACTGTCAAAAATTAAATACAAAGAAAACATATTAAAAGCAGCAAGGGAAAAACAACAAATAACACACAAGGGAATCCCCATAAGGTTAACAGCTGATCTTTCAGCAGAAACTCTGCAAGCCAGAAGGGAGTGGCAGGACATATTTAAAGTGATGAAGGAGAAAAACGTGCAACAAAGATTACTCTACCCAGCAAGGATCTCCTTCAGATTTGATGGAGAAATTAAAACCTTTACAGATAAGCAAAAGCTGAGAGAGTTCAGCACCACCAAACCAGCTTTACAACAAATGCTAAAGGAACTTCTCTAGCCAAGAAACACAAGAGAAGGAAAAGACCTACAATAACGAACCCAAAACAATTAAGAAAATGGGAATAAGAACATACATATGGATAATTACCTTAAATGTAAATGGACTAAATGCTCCCACCAAAAGACACAGATTGGCTAAATGGATACAAAAACAAGACCCATATATATGCTGTCTATAAGAGTCCCACTTCAGACCTAGAGACACATACAGACTGAAAGTGAGGGGATGGAAAAAGATATTCCACGCAAATGGAAACCAAAAGAAAGCTAGAGTAGCAATTCTCATATCAGACAAAATAGACTTTAAAATAAAGACTATTAGAAGAGACAAAGAAGGACACTACATAATGATCAAGGGATCGATCCAAGAAGATATAACAATTGTAAATATTTATGCACCCAACATAGAAGCACCTCAATACATAAGGCAAATACTAACAGCCATAAAAGGGGAAATCGACATTAACACATTCATAGTAGGGAACTTTAACACCCCACTTTCACCAATGGACAGATCATCCAAAATGAAAATAAATAAGGAAACACAAGCTTTAAGTGATACATTAAACAAGATGGACTTAATTGATATTTATAGGACATTCCATCCAAAAACAACAGAATACACACTTTTCTCAAGTGCTCATGGAACATTCTCCAGGATAGATCATATCTTGGGTCACAAATCAAGCCTTGGTAAATTTAAGAAAATTGAAATTGTATCAAGTATCTTTTCTGATCACAATGCTATGAGACTAGATATCAATTACAGGAAAAGATCTTTAAAAAATACAAACACATGGAGGCTAAACAATACACTACTTAATAACGAAGTGATCACTGAAGGAATCAAAGAGGAAATCAAAAAATACCTAGAAACAAATGGAGACACGACGACCCAAAACCTATGGGATGCAGCAAAAGCAGTTCTAAGAGGGAAGTTTATAGCAATACAATCCTACCTTAAGAAACAGGAAACATCTTGAATAAACAACCTAACCTTGAGCCTAAAGCAATTAGAGAAAGAAGAACAAAAAAAACCCAAAGTTAGCAGAAGGAAAGAAATCATAAAAATCACATCAGAAATAAATGAAAAAGAAATGAAGGAAACAATAGCTAAGATCAATAAAACTAAAAGCTGGTTCTTTGAGAAGCTAAACAAAATTGATAAACCATTAGCCAGACTCATCAAGAAAAAAAGAGAGAAGACTCAAATCAATAGAATTAGAAATGAAAAAGGAGAAGTAACAACTGACACTGCAGAAATACAAAAGATCATGAGAGATTACTACAAGCACCTCTATGCCAATAAAATGGACAACCTGGAAGAAATGGACAAATTCTTAGAAATGCACAACCTGCCAAGACTGAATCAGGAAGAAATAGAAAATATGAACAGACCAATCACAAGCACTGAAATTGAAACTGTGATTTAAAATCTTCCAACAAACAAAAGCCCAGGACCAGATGGCTTCACAGGTGAATTCTATCAAACATTTAGAGAAGAGCTAACACCTATCCTTCTCAAACTCTTCCAAAATATAGCAGAAGGAGGAACACTCCCAAACTCATTCTACAAGGCCACCATCACCTTGATACCAAAACCAGACAAGGATGTCACAAAGAAAGAAAACTACAGGCCAATATCACTGATGAACATAGATGGAAAAATCCTCAACAAAATACTAGCAAACAGAATCCAACAGCACATTAAAAGGATCATACACCATGATCAAGTGGGGTTTATTCCAGGAATGCAAGGATTCTTCAATATACGCAAATCAATCAATGTGATAAACCATATTAACAAATTGAAGGAGAAAGACCATATGATCATCTCAATAGATGCAGAGAAAGCTTTTGACAAAATTCAACACCCATTTATGATAAAAACCCTGCAGAAAGTAGGCATAGAGGGAACTTTCCTCAACATAATAAAGGCCATATATGACAAACCCACAGCCAACATCGTCCTCAATGGTGAAAAGCTGAAAGCACTTCCACTACGATCAGGAACAAGACAAGGTTTCCCACTCTCACCACTCTTATTCAACATAGTTTTGGAAGTTTTAGCCACAACAATCAGAGAAGAAAAGGAAATAAAAGGAATCCAAATTGGAAAAGAAGAAGTAAAGCTGTCACTGTTTGCAGATGACATGATACTCTGCATAGAGAATCCTAAAGATGCTACCAGAAAATTACTAGAGCTAATTAATGAATTTGGTAAAGTAGCAGGATACAAAATTAATGCACAGAAATCTCTGGCATTCCTATACACTAAGGATGAAAAATCTGAAAGTGAAATAAAGAAAACACTCCCATTTACCATTGCAACACAAAGAATAAAATATCTAGGAATAAATCTACCTAAGGAGACAAAAGACCTGTATGCAGAAAATTATGACACTGATGACAGAAATTAAAGATGATACAAATAGATAGAGAGATATACCATGTTCTTGGATTCAAAGAATCAACATGGTGAAAATGACTCTACTACCCAAAGCAATCTACAGATTCAATGCAATCCCTATCAAACTACCACTGGCATTTTTCACAGAACTAGAACAAAAAATTTCACAATTTGTATGGAAACACAAAAGACCCCGAATAGCCAAAGCAATCTTGAGAAAGAAAAATGGAGCTGGAGGAATAAGGCTCCCTGACTTCAGACTATACTACAAAGCTACAATAATAAAGACAGTATGGTACTGGCACAAAAACAGAAATATAGATCAATGGAACAGGATAGAAAGCGCAGAGATAAACCCATGCACATATGGTCACCTTGTCTTTGATAAAGGAGGCAAGAATGTACAGTGGAGATAGGACAGCCTCTTCAGTAAGTGGTGCTGGATCAATAAAAGATCAATAAAACTAAAAGCTGGTTCATCTCACACCAGTCAGAATGGCCATCATCAAAAAATCTAGAAACAATAAATGCTGGAGAGGGTGTGGAGAAAAGGGAACACTCTTGCACTGTGTGTGGGACTTTGAATTGGTACAGCCACTATGGAGAACAGTACGGAGGTTCCTTAAAAAACTACAAATAGAGCTGCCATATGACCCAGCAATCCCACTACTGGGCATATACCCTGAGAAAACCATAATTCAAAAAGAGTCATGTACCAAAATGTTCATTGCAGCTCTATTTACAATAGCCCGGAGATGGAAACAACCTAAGTGTCCATCATCGGATGAATGGATAAAGAAGATGTGGCACATATATACAATGGAATATTACTCAGCCATAAAAAGAAACGAAATTGAGCTATTTGTAATGAGGTGGATAGACCTAGAGTCTGTCATACAGAGTGAAGTAAGTCAAGAAAGAGAAAGACAAATACCGTATGCTAACACATATATATGGAATTTAAGAAAAAAAAAAGTCATGAAGAACCTAGGGGTAAGACAGGAATAAAGACACAGACTTACTAGAGAATGGACTTGAGGATATGGGGAGGGGAAGGGTAAGCTGTGACAAAGCGAGAGAGAGGCATGGACATATATACACTACACAACGTAAGGTAGATCGCTAGTGGGAAGCAGCCGCATAGCACAGGGAGATCAGCTCGGTGCTTTGTGACCGCCTGGAGGGGTGGGATAGGGAGGGTGGGAGGGAGGGAGACGCAAGAGGGAAGAGATATGGGAACATATGTATATGTATAACTGATTCACTTTGTTATAAAGCAGAAACTAACACACCATTGTAAAGCAATTATACTCTAATAAAGATGTAAAAAAAAAAAAATCTGATTTATTACCCAAGATTGTGGGTGTGATACTGAAATGGAATTAGCACAAATCTTTTTCGTTAATTATGTATGTATGTATGTATATATGCGTAAACCCAGCTAGTCATTTTGCTCGCGTTTCAAGAACAGAAGTAGGTCAGAGAGTATGGGTGAATTGATATGCAGAAACACATCAGCATCCCTGGGGAAAGAACCTCAGGGTGCATAAGGATGGGCGCATTTACTGGTTCACAGTTCTAAGAAGGAAGTAAGTAGTACATTCTTTATCATCCCAAACTACTAAGTTTTCTAAAGAGAATATTAAATTTCCCAAAATCACCCTTTTGTTCCATCCTTCAGAAGTTTTTCAGGTTTTTGGTTTGTTTGTTGTTGTTGTTTTGCCCCCTCTCAATGTAACCGGGTTTTAGACAGCCATCTCTCTTGTCAAGGCTCCCTTCAGCCGTGCTAAGAGAGCTATTCTAAGATGTCAGTTTCTAGCCAGTATGTTTTTAGGTGTTGGGTTGTAGCTTTTGAAGGAAGAAAGGAAACGATGTGCAAATAAAACAGGTTTAGGTAGATTGTTTTCTTAGAAAACGACAGCTGTCAGTTGTTGAAGAAGTCGCTGTGTTGAAGAATTTAGGGTGAAAATAAAGAATGTGTAAAAGCATGCCACCAAGATCGTGGGCTGTAATGGGCTCAAAGATCAGCCCTTCTGAGCTTTACCAGCAATACCCACAGGATGTCTCTTTGATTACCTGTAGGTAAGTGAATTATTCATTCTGGCATCCCCAATGCACTTGAGTCATAAACACGGATTTTGTGTCATCTAATCTTAGATTTGGAAGAAACTGTAAAGGACAGCCAGCCTAAACTTCTACACAATCTCTTCTTCCTTGTCCCTGACAAATAATTATTTAGCTTTTTCTTCTTAAATACATTAGATATTACTATCCATACTCATTGCCAAATATCCAAATAACTGTTTTTCATACAATATGTTCTTAAAGAAGAAAAATATGTTCCCACGATCTCACCACCTGGATTAACGTTGGGTGCATAGCTATCTATTTATAGACACATATAAAACCATACTATAAGGTTTGTTCTGTAATTCATTTGTTTAATCTACTACATATCGCGAACCTCTTTCTCTTCCAATAAGTATTTATGTAGTCACTTTAAAGCCTGTACAGTGTGTGGACCTACCATAACACCATAACGTATTCAGCCAAATCCTTTATTGTTAAGTAAATATATTATTCCATATTCCTGACATTTCAAACATCGGAATTATGATCATACATCTTTGAAAACCTTTCCAGTCATTTCTTTGAAAACATTTCTGGTTGCTCAGCTTCATTTTGAACTTTTCTAGTGGTGGGAAGTTTTGTATATCCCAAGACAAACTTTTTCATTGTTGGACAGGTCCAATTCAAATAAAAGCTGCTTTTTATTCTCATGGAATAAGTCTAATTCCACTTTGGGGCTCGAGCTTTTCACATACTTGATGACAGCTAAAAATTATAATTTCTCAAAAAATATGCTTCCTACATTTCCCACTTCCTGTTGACCCTTCTCCGGGTATTCCCTGATAGTTCCTCCTCTCTTTAGACAGTTTAAAGTATAAGGTAGAGTTACACAGATGTTGTACATTTTCATAGGTTTCAAATGTTGTGTGATTTCAACTGATGTTCAAAACGATCCAAAAGGCCATCTTCAATTTTTAGGCTTGGGTGGATGTGGCAGAGATTGCTAGTTTTTCCCCACTATCCATTCTCTTCTCCCTTAGTGACAGAAGACAGCTTTATGACCAAATACAAAATTACATTTCCCAACCTCCTTTGCAGCTAGTTGTGGGAATTACCGACATTCTGGGCAATAGGATGTAATTGGAAGTGTTCTGTGGAATTCCAGCTTAATGGGAGTTGACTCAGCTGGCATGAACATCCCTTTTGTTCTTTCCCTTTCTTATTTCCAACACACGATGGCTGGGACCTCACCAGCCCTTTTGGACTATGAGGTAATCTTGTGGTTGGAAATCATGTCTGAGAATAGCAAAACTGAAAGCTAAAAGAAGCCTAGTGTCTAATAACCATGAACCTTCCATACCCGGGCTGAGCTGCCTAATTTCCAGACTTCTTTCAGGTGTGAGAGAAGTAAATTTATGTTTTATGTAAGCCACTGCTATTTCTGCTGTTGTTTTTTTTTTTATAGTTTTACTTTTTTTACTAATTGCTTAATGCAATTCCTAAGAGATACAGGAGTCATACCCACTAGTGCTAATAGAGAATAATTATTAGTTATTCCTGCCCTACCAGGATCTTGCCTGAATATATGACAAACTCTTAACAGACAAAAAGAATGACCCTGTCAACAAAAAAAAACCCATATAAAGTACATATAATCAAAGTATATATAATCAATTGTTTTGGAGATAAATTTCTTGATTTGTGTGATAATCCAGATAACCTTGTATTCAGCTAACACCCTCGCCTGGTATATACCAAACACTCAGAATTGATCATACATTTGATAGTCTACTTGGAAACTAACAAATTCTTTTTAATCCTCTCCGTAATTGTCAGCAGAAGGATGGTTTGGTTGTAACAAAGACAGAGGCTGAAGTGAAGGTCAAAGAGATGAGCTTAAAGAAGAAATGGGCTGATGTCCATGGTCTCATTAGTCTGTGTAATGTATGACTATTTCTTAGAAGGCAATGAGTATAAACACACATGCAAAAAGAAAGATTCGGATGGAGATAGTATGGAGGAGCAAACAAAAGAGAATCTTGCCAGTTATCCCATGACTCCAGGTACTAGGCAGCCACAAAACCTTCGTTCCCCTATGTCATGGTCCTCCTTTTTTTTTGCCTCTTCCTTGGCCACAGTGAGACATAGAGTGTGGAAAAATATATGGGGCCATGATTGTAAGCATTGCTCAACAACCGGAAGAGGACTCAAGATAGAAGAGAAGGAAGAAAAGCCCTAAATCATCTTCTCATGGTCATAGAGAACAGTGGGGTTTGCTGTTTGCAACAACTATCATTAATATATATCCTTGGGTGTGATTTCCATTTTAAATCGCTTTTTGTAGTATGCAGAAATTGAATGATATTAACATAGTCAATTTAAATGTAAGATAACAATGATGGCTATAATTCAAACAGCAATGTCATAAAGCCATTTTAAATTAATTTTTTAAACATAGATTTAAATTTCATTCGGTGTATACTTTTTAAAAGAGTTACAAATTCTTTCAGAAAACACCTATGGAAGTTTTGAATTTGAGGCTAGAAGAATTATTATTAAAGATCTGCCAACAGAGCAATTATCAATGAATTTTAATGACATTAATGGTAGTCATTTCCAGCTGGGAAACTTACAGGAAGACAGATATTTACCTTTTTCCCCAAAAGTCAAGAAGAAATTAAAGGCTTCTGATAGTCATGGGAAGTGGCTTTGGGGTGAGATTCTATCTTAGGTAATTTCTCTTTTTGCTTTAGTTACATAGAAAAAGCAAAGGAAGAATGGTAAAGGAGAAAATACTCAAGGGAATTCTTTCCTTGGAAAGCTCTTAAGGAAGTAGTAACAGAAATTATCCCAGCTAAAGTACCCAGCCACCCCACACAGAATCAACAATGGCCCTAGACACCCAATGTAACCAGCAAGGACTTCATATGCCTCAAGATGGACTTCAGCTGTTACCTAGAAAACAAGGAAAATTGAATGGTAACCATTATCCAGTGCATAGTCATGGAGTTTATTCAAAAAGTTTGCTAGTGAGAATTATTTACGTAGCAATTAAATGTACTCTAGATTCACCTATTTCAAATAAAAAGTGGGGGGAGTATTCACTAGCTTTGTGATTACTTAAAATGGTTAGGATAAAGAAGGAAGCAAAAGACCGCTGTTCTCATTGTAAAAATAACAACAACACACCTGAAAATTTGAAAATTACACTTGTCAATGGGGCTAGCAAAGAACAGAGGAAGCAAGGAAGCCTGGATTAGTTGAGCTCCAGAGAGAAACGCGCACTACAAGGGTGAGAAGAGAATGGTAGACGCTTCCACCTCTGGGGGCAGATGCCTGATCTGTGGACGATAGATGGAGAAGTTGTCATAGATTCACCATAGATGAGGAGACTTCGCAGGGACATTCTGACAGTCTGGGCTGGCAGAAAGGATTCGAATCTCAAAAAGACTCAAATGCAAACTGCCTGACAATTCTTCTCTTCCCATCCCTACCTAACCCTACTCTGAATTATGCAAAGAAAGGTAATGAAGAAGGGCTTGAAATCAGAGAAATCACATAGTCTTGCACTTGCCCCACAGGAGATGAATCCAAAGGTCAACTAAAAATATCTGAAACTGCTGGGCAACTCCCTCCCTGCTTAAATACTGACAAGATGTAAACCACAGTGGTGGCACAGGAGTCTGGGGGTTGGGCTAATCACAGGTGATATCAATCTAATTAAAAGTTGCAGCCTGGCTCCTGCTCAACTCAGCTCTGGGAGAAATATGAGTGAATTGGCCTTAGTCTAAGGACCAGGTGGAGGAAAGGTTTCAAATGTTCTGGGGAGTGAGTAAAACAAACAAGAAAACTTCTCCTCAGTTCCCACTGTTTATTATATACAAGGTTCAGAGTACAATACAAACTTATAAGACTTGAGAATAAATAAGAAAATGTGAACTATATTAAAAGGAAAAACATTCAATAAAAACAGATATGGGGGGCTTCCCTGGTGGCGCAGTGGTTGAGAGTCCACCTGCCGATGCAGGGGACACGGGTTTGTGCCCCGGTCCAGGAAGATCCCACATGCCGCGGAGCGGCTGAGCCCGTGAGCCATGGCCGCTGAGCCTGCACGTCCGGAGCCTGTGCTCCGCAACGGGAGAGGCCACAACAGTGAGAGGCCCGCGTACCGGGAAAAAAAAAAAAAAAAAAAAAAAAAACAGATATGGGAATTTGCAGAAGACTTTATAGATTTTCTTTTAATAAATTTATTTATTTATTTTTGGCTGCATTGGGTCTTCATTGCTGCATGCAGGCTTGCTCTAGTTGTGGCGAGTGGGGGCTACTCTTCATTGCAGTGCACAGGCTTCTCATTGCAGTGGCTTGTTGTGGAGCACAGGCTCTAGGTGCACGGGCTTCAGTGGTTGTGGCACATGGGCTCAGTAGTTGTGGCACACAGGCTTCATTGCTCTGTGGCATGCGGGATCTTCCCAGACCAGGGCTCGAACCCGTGTCCCCTGCATTGGCAGATGGATTCTTAACCACTGTGCCATCAGGGAAGTCCCCAGAAGAAGACTTTAAAACAACATAACATATACCAGGAATTTGCAGAAAAATATGGATATAATGGAGAAAGATAAGCATTATTGCAGGAGAACAATAAAACTACTTTTTTAAACACCAAAGGAAAACGCTAGAATTGAAAAATGTAATATCTGAAATTTTTTAAAAAGCCATTGGACAGACTTTACAGCAGATCAGACACTGCAGAAGAAAACATCCACGACCTTGAAGACGGGTCAATAGAAATTATTCAAACTGAGTCAGAAAAAGAAAACAGCTTAAAGAAGAATCAGCAGAGCACCAGTCACTTCTAGGACACCAAATGGACTAACACATATGACTTCAAGTTCTGGATGTATTCACATACATAACATTAAAAAATGAAGGTAGATTTTGGGGGAGGATACACGGGACTGCCTTGTATATATATTTTTGGAACATCCTGTAAATCTATAATTATTTCAAAAGAAAAAGAAACAAAGGGAAGAAATGAAGGTTAAATAAAGACATTTTCAGATAAACAAAAGCCAAGAGAATTTTGCAGCAGCACATCCACACTACAAGAAATGCAGAGAAAGTTCTTCAGGGTAAAAGGAAATAATACCATGGAAATATGAATATACACAAAGGAAGAAAGAAGCCCAGAAATAGTAAATATGTGAACACATATAAAAGATTATTTTCCTCTTTTCTGAATTTCTTAATTTCTTTAAAAAGCAACTTACTGTTACAAACACAAACATTAATAATGATTATGGAGTTAATAACATATCTAGGAGGCAAATATATGACAACAGTAGCAAAAAAGGTAGTAGTAAATATGCCACCCCAAAATATCTCTCTGACATGAGGATTATTTCGAACTGAAAATGATTAAGGCCCAAAAGACTCAGGAAGAAACTTTGACTATCCCCCTAACTGCCTAAAATAATTTAGACAGAGATCCTGTCCCCAAAATAGAGCTATCACCAGAGATACTTGTAAAGAACAAGGGCTAGGTGTGGTGGGGGAAATTTGGCAGGGTCTAGAAATCAGAGCCCACTCTGTGTCCCACTGTCTCTGCATGGCCCAGCAAGTATTTGTTTACCAAGCATTTGCTTTTCCATCTCCACATGAATTGCCTTCCTCCCCCTTGAAGTCTCAAACCACTACCCCCAACAACCTCTTTTATCTTTAGCTGAAGATGTTATTTAAAGTGAGGGTTTCAGCAGTTTTGGAGAGTTATTCCGTTTCCCTGGGTCTCTCCCATTTATATATGTTATTACACTTTGTTTGATTTTCTCCCGTTAATCTCTCTCATGTCATTTTAATTCTTAGACCAGCCAGAAGAACCTAGAAGGGTAGAGGAAAATTTTTTCCTCCCAGCATCAGTAGGACTGGAGGACTGGATGGCAATACCTGAGTCAGACCAAAATCCTGACACAGATTAGTGATAGAATAGTGAGTTATGAAGACTGCAGCTATCTGCACGTCACATTAGGTTAGAACAAGAGCATCTGATAAATCTTGATGTGTTTGCTAACTGTTCTACCTCTCAGGTGGTAGAATAAGCAATGAAGGAAACTACAATTCTGAAATTAATAATGACCAATAAGGCTTCATGAATTGAAAGTGACAGAAATCTTAGAAGACAGTGACATTTGTGATAATAACAGAAGTGGAGAACACTGGATGGTCAGAATCATTGCAGCCTTGCTATTCTAAGTGTGGACTTCGGACCAGTAAACAATAGCTTCGCCTGGAAACTATCAGAAATGCAGGATCTAAAGCCCCAACACAGGTCTATGGAATCAGAATCTGCATTTAACAAAATCCCAGGTAATTCCCATTCAAGTTAAAGTTTGAGAAGCACTGCTCTGGGATACTTCATAAAATGCAGATTCCTGAGTTCCCTGGAAGAACTATTGAATCACTTACTGAGAAGATGAAGCCTACAAATCTGAACGTTTGCTAAGCTCCCCAGGTTATACCCTGTGCCCTAGTACTTGGCTACCATTGTCATAAAACTAGAATTGTCGTAAATAAATTCCTGGAATTAAAAAAAAAAAGTTTCCAAAGTAAAATATTAATAGATACCGGCAGCCCTACTATATCACCCCCTTGGAAATTCATGTCTTGGGAAATCATTCAGGAAAAAGTGTCTGAAAATATTTGAATCCAGCGTTCCTTAGATGTATTCAATCAGGGAATACTTCTTCTACTCACTCCCCACAACAATAGAAGCTCATGGAATTACCCCATGGAACTTCATTTTTCTGTGGACCCCACTTTGGGAAATGTGGCCTTAAGTGTCAATATGTTTTGCTTCTGGACACTCAGAGAAAAATCAGGAACGATTGCCATGCCTCGAGACTACAAAAGGAAAGCTGGTTCAGAACTGAGAATACCCAAATACACATAAATCAATGGGTAGCTCTGCAAATTGTAGCAATACTAAGGCAAGGTTGGGGAGTCAGCACAGCTAGAGAGGGCTTCTCCTAGAGGCTCAAATCTAAAAGATGGATCGAAGGGCATAGGACCAAGGATAAAACTTTAAGGATAATCACAGCAGAGACTAAAGACTAGAAGGGGCTGAAACCCGCCAAAATGGTTAAGGACAACTATTGTCTAGTGATGAATCTGGTGTAGTAGAGAGAACACTAACAAGGCAGAGAGATGACTGCTCTCATATTTGCTCTGCCACTAGTCCCCTGGGGACCTCCAGAGAACCCCTATCCTAGGAGGACCTTGCCATTAAACAAGAGACTCAGGGTCACTTATCTCTCAAAGTTCCCTATTCTTGTCTCTCAGTGTTACTCAAACCATGCTCAAACCCATCACATTTTTTTTCCCTTATTGGACTTTTGTGGGAACCAACACCAAAGGAGCTGGATGCTTACCGTGTCTGGAAGCTCCCCTTAGTCTACAATCATAGATCAAAACAAAGACTTAAGTAGGTTGATGGCATCTTCTCATTCTACATACCTCCATGATATCATTTCTTTTGTAGCTGATTCTTTTTTTTTTCTCCCCCCTGAGAAAGGAAGATGGATTAAAGCTACATTACAGGACAGGATACTTTCCGATAGTTCATACAGTTGAAAATCTACAAAGCTAAAACTTTTGGAAAACAGTAAAAAGCTTGCATTGCTCTTCCTGAAATTAGAAAATTGTTAGAGGAGCTTCAATTCTTGCTTTTGAGATTTCATAATGCAGACAGTAGCCCGACTGCTTATTTCATTAATTTTGGGGGTATGATATTATCATATTCATGAAGAAACCGTAAAATACAAATGTAAAGAATGAGACCTAGCAGTTCTGCTGTGCAATCAGATGCTGTGATATCGTCAATACAGAAATTCAACCTATGTTTTTTCAAACACTCTCAATAGGCCCCGACTCCACATCTTTACCCAAGTAAAAAGCCTGCATATAATAGCTTATAAAGACAAACAATCTCCTGAATGATACGAAGCACTTATAGACCACAATATAATGTAATTTTATTGCCAGGTTAACTAATGAATAAAATTTTTAAAATAATTATGTGCTTAAATATTTTTATGGGGGATTGAAACCAGGAATTTAGACTATTAGACCTGCAAGAAAACTGTTAGAAATTAACTAAGCAGGGTTTGCAAAGTGGCAGCCAGCAGTCACGTACTAGCCACTGACACATTTATTTGGCTATTATTTGCTTGAGATGGGCAATGCTTTCTAAAAGGCAGTGTAACTAGTGAATCTTGCAGTGGGATTGCTATAAACAGCTTAGTACCTGTTGTCCTACACCTTGCTTGACTCAATATTTAACTACCTAAATAAACTCTTCAAGCATTTGAGTTTGAAACTCTCCTCCCTAGTCAAGATTTTCAAAGCTAGAAGGCACTTTAGAAATAATCTAATTCTTTGAAAAAGAATAGATATATGCATATGTATAATGGAATCACTTTGCTCTATACCTGAAAGTAACACAACATTGTAAATCAACTATAGTCCAATATAAAATTTAAAAAACAATTTTTTAAGAAATAATCTAATTCAATGAATTCACAGCTGTTGATGGACCAACAAAAGGGTTGGAACCTTTTATATTGTCAAACCAAGACAATTGTTTTCTTCAAAAATACTATCTATATCACCACGCTATCATAAAATACAATTATCTTTATAATAAAAAATAGAACATTCATTTCCAAGAAAAGGCGCTTAGCAATCTTCCAGTTACAAATATATAATGATGTAGATATAACGTTATCTTTTTTTTTTTAATTCGACACTCACTGACCAATGAAAAATTCCTTACAGACTGACGCTGCCTCTCACACTAGTGTCTGGAAGGCACTGACCTGGCTCAACATTTTATTTTAGAAATGAGGATATGGTTTCTATGTTGTTCCTAAAGTTGCATGGCTGGTAAAAGCCAAAGCCAGATTCATCACCCAGCTTTCCAGTGCCAAGACTAAAGTTTCTTAACATTATCAGCGGCCGGAAGGCACTGTGTCATAAGGCTTCTCTGGAGTCAGTTTGAACCCAGTAAAATCCTGGCTTGTATAACCTTGTGGCAAGTTAATAACCGTCCCTATGCTCCTAGCCCACTGCCTTCCACATTGAAGAAGTTCATTTATTTGAGTTCTTTGTCTGTATCTTCCCATTCTTCCACATGCAAGTTGCTGCATTTGAGACACGATTTCCCAGCTAAGTCTATGGGATGTGTCATATGGAAGATGACCAGGGGCCAGCTGGTGACACTTATATTTCCCTCTACAATCCTCACAAAGCCAGGCCGGCTTGTTCTCTCCCCAAGGTCAGCCCCAGAAAGGGGCTGTGGGTTTACAGTAAAGAAAACAAACTGGTGGCCAAAAAATTAATTGGAAATCAAATTAAGTCTTTACTGTCATCTGGAAGTGCCAAGGAAAGGACTCATAAGCCACAGCAAATCTTTGTGAAATCCTCTTTCCCTCTCCGCACCCCTGCCTTCCCATGAGAGCTACTTGTGCCAGAGCTGATCCTACTGCTCTTTCCTTCTCATCTCTCCAAAACCCACCCTCCGAGTTAGCCAGAGCATCTTTCTAGCTCTTTTTTCTTTTCTACTCTCTTTGGCCTTCTTTTTCTTTTTTTCCCCTTTTCGATGAGTAATCCTCTCCATCTTCAATATAAATCCCATTGGGGCTTCCCTGGTGGCGCAGTGGTTGAGAGTCCGCCTGCCGATGCAGGGGACGCGGGTTCGTGCCCCGGTCCGGGAAGATCCCACATGCCGCGGAGCGGCTGGGCCCGTGAGCCATGGCCGCTGAGCCTGCGCGTCCGGAGCCTGTGCTCCGCAATGGGAGAGGCCACAGCAGTGAGAGGCCCGCGTACCGCAAAAATAATAATAATAATAAAATATAAATCCAATTAACTGCCTTTCCTCTTCAATTTCCTCCTCACTCCTTACCCTGATTGACATGATCAGGCCAAGACTTGGGCTCCTTAGAAGCTAGAGGGGATGTGGGCTGTGGACAACCATTATTTAATAGTTGGTGTCCCTACCACATATTTAGTCACTATACATTTATGCTACAAAGGTACTTTGTATTGTCATAGTTAAATTCTTTATATTAGCAAATATATAGGAAATATTATTATTTGCATTTTACAGAGTAAGGAACCAAATAAAGAAGAGATGTAACTGATTGCCTGAGGTCACACAAGTCATTTGAACAAGACACATTTAGAGTAAATGGTTACTTTTTCTTGTCCCCGTCTTCGAAAACATTTTCAACAGTAAATATTTGTCAACCATAAGTATTTACTGAGGACTTACTACATTCCAGGCACATTTCTAGAGAAAATAGGGATAAATAAGACAGATATGATCCCTGCACTCACGGAGACCATTATTATAGATGGAAGGGGGAACATATTCTCGTAGAGAATGGGGAGTACACAGATAAATGAATAAGTGTTCAGATAATGAGGAGTGCTGTAAAGAAAACAGAACAGAGTGATATGATGGCCAGTAAGATGTGTGGGTAAGCTGGAGACTAATTAGGTCTCTATGGCCCAGGAAAGCCTTCCTGGAGATGAAGAGTTGAGATCAGATCATTCTAGGAGAGGAACAGCAAGAATGAAGGTTCCTCAGACTGGAGACAGGGGAACTGTGGAGGGGGAAGGGAGCTTTGTGTGTTTGTAAAACAGATAGAAAGCCAGTGCCAGTGGAGATTGGAGTGAGGTTGGCAGTGGACACGGCACGAAAGGTGGTCTGGGTCTAGGTCGTGCAGAGACTTACAGGCTGGGCTAGGAGTTGCAATTTATTCTAAGTATGATGGAAAGCAATTGGAAGACTTTAAGGGGAAATATGATCTGATTATTTTTATAAAAGCCATCAGGCTATGTTGGAAAAGGATTTGAGGGAGGCTGCTTAGAAGGGTATTGCTATGATTCTAGCAGTATATGCAGTTGCTTAGACAAGGGTAGTAGCTGTGGAGGTTGGGAAAAGTAGACCTATTCGGGGCATATTTTTAGGAAGAGCAAATAAATCTTGCTGAGCAACTGGATGTGGGGGTGAAAACATGATGATTCCTAAGTGTTTGCATTTAGCAACTGGTGGATGGAGAGTTGGGCCATTTCCCGAGACAGGGAAGAATAGTTCAAATTATAGAGATGTGGGCAGAATCAAGTCTCTGCTTTACTGGCGTTAAACTTGAGATGCCTAGTTGGCAGGTAGAGATGCAAAATGGCATTGAGGAGTCTGTCATGGTAAAGGTAAGTACGCGGCTTTCTCTGCCCAGAATACCTTCCTCCTCTTCTTCATCAATTTCCTACTCACCCTTCACGTTCATTCAAATGCACCTCTCTGGAAGTTAGCCTCTCTCTCCTCTACGGTTTATTTCAGCACTGAACATGGGGAGAAGTGAATGGTTTCAAGAACAATTTAAGGAAATAAAGATCAGCAGGACATAGTGATCATTTGATATGAAGGTGTGCAGATGTCAACAGTGACTCCCTGGATGCTGGCTTGTCCAACGGTGTGAACGGTGGTGGCATTCACTCGCTAGAGAAAACTAGAGAGCTATGGGATTTAGGAAGATGAAGGAAGAGCCACAGGCACCATTTTTATAACGTTGAATTTCAGGGAGACCTGAGCCATCCATGTGGAGTTGAGGAGTAGGCAGTTGGATATTGGGGTCTGCCCAGGAGAAAGGTCACTGTTGAAGACTTAATACTCAGTCATGAATTACATGGATAGGAATTGGACCAAGGGCAGGAATGAGACCTTAAGGGTAAGAGAGAACTTAGGGTAAGGAGAATAGAGGCCAGGATCAAGTACTGAGGAGATCCAACATGGAAAGTTCAGTTAAAAGATGGTAGGTCTGAAATGGGAATTGAAAGAACATCCAGGGAGACAGGAAGAGAACTAGGAAATGTTGTATCCCAGAAACCAAGGGGAGACAGCTTTTCAGGAAAAAGGAATTAGTCAATAGTGTTAAGTGCTGCAAAGAATTAGCTACTAATCAACAAACCTATTCTATCAGTGTGTATCGTGTGCTGGAGACAGGTCACAACTCACCAGAGCCAGATGTGCACATCTCTTCCCATCTTCACATGTTCATAGCTTGAAATGGCCACGGTGGGAGTATTTACACCGTGGAAATCAGCAAACCCTACAAATCAGGGCCTCTTCCTCCCCACCCGTCCACTCCAGAGAGCTGACTGTTAAATATTTACCAACATAACACTGACTAAGGACATATATTAGAATCATGGTTGGGGGCGCTTTTTAAATATAACCGTGCCTGAGCCCCATTCCAAGATGTCCTAATTTATTTGCCTTGGAGTGTGCTCTGGGCAACAGCATTTTTTAAACACTCCTTGGGTGTTTAATTATACATCCAGAATCATGGATCTTTAAAGAATAAAACAACCGTGTGTTTGGTGCTCATAGAATATCACATTGATGTCTAGAAAGCAATAAAATAAGTTAGTCAATAAGAAATAGTCTAGGATTCTAGCTAAGCGGGACCAGAAGGTACCACAAGTCTGAACAGACATTGTGTAAAGTCACATTGCTAGGGGTCAAAGCATGTCCAGGGGAACGGGGAACAAGTGCTGTGGGTCCAGGCAGGCATGGTTCAGAATCTTTTCTCCAGTCTTCTTGCCACAGAATAGAGCCTGAAGAAGACAAGGTCACCTCACAAAGGAGAGCAGAGCCCAGCTAAGAGACAAAGGGAAATTTCCACCCAAAGCACCTGGAAGCCAGTTCCACCCCTGGGCTTTACAGGAGCCAATAAATTTCCTTACACTTTGGGATTTTCTGTTACTTGCCGCTGAAAGAGACCCTTTTCATTCAGATGGGTATGACATAGGCTCTCCATCCTAATCCTGTCATTACTGAGGAAGGAATCTTATTATGAACAAAAATGATGCCTACCTATGGCATGGGTGATCGATAATAATTGCAATTCCTGATGTGTAATGTCAGAGAAAGACCCTAAATATTCAATATTCTTATCTCTTCTGTTCTTGAATCAAGCTTTGTCTTTTTCTTTTTTTTTGTCTTAAGCTGGCAATATTTCCTATTGATTTATAAATAAATATCTGTGACATTTATGCTACCTAATACTGATAAGTACACGTAGGACTCAGACTTTACCCTATAATGAAGTGAAAGTTTTAAAGAAAAGTTAGATATATTTTTATTTTGGATAGATGAGATAAGCCAATGAATCAAGAAGTCTCCCTACCGTTAGCACTCCTGTCGTGTCTCCTACTAAATTCAAAATATCCCATATTTCAGGGGTTTTTTTAGGTAAGTATTTATAGTTTATTTCAAGAGGAGTGAACAAGGCAACTTGAAAGATCACCTTTACTGCTTTCAGAATTCAAGGTAATTTTAAAAGAGGTGAATGGAAGGGAAAAGAGCCTCTTAATCAATTAGTCAAGAGACCACAATATACTTTAGAATTAAAATTACCCAGACATGTGAGAGGATCCGAGTAGAGTCTCATTTATATCATTAAAGAGGTTCTGCAGCTATTTAAATGCATAAGAGGGTAACAGTTCTAATGGAACAACAATAAAGTGATTAAGATTATGTAGAAGTAGGTAGGACCAATATCCCTTCAAGTGGCGGAGATTTTTAATGAGGCAGAAGAATGGCTTTCACTACCTGGTTTATTTTCCAATTTAAATGATTCTTGTGGACAACACTATAATGTAGAGAAGAGAGTTGTCCTATTGTTTTGTCCAAACAAAACAATTTCTTTTTGTTTTCTTCCATAGGTAGTATATTCTTTAGTTTGGTTTTATAAAAGGCTATATTACCTTAAATCAACACACACATTAACAGAACCTTCAAACTCCTGTAGATAATTTTTTCATAGTCAGAGGAGAATGACATGTAAAATTATGGTAACACAGGGAAAAATAAGTCCCTTTTTCTAAAGCTTTATCAATATTGGGAGTAAGAATATTATTTTCCTAAACCCCCCCCAAAAGCTATAAAATAGTTATGGGATTGGCTTATTATTTTTATAGTCAATTTTTATTTCTTGTCATATCAGCTTGCTGATCCTACGATATTTTCAGTGCAAAACAGAGAAGTGGCGATCAACGTTTGGGTAACTTGAACCTATGCTAGATGGCTCATTGATTATTGGACGTAAGACAATTTTAAGTTCTCTTTCTCTAACAGGATGATATGAACGTGGATTTCTTCCTGCTGCTCTAAGAATGGACTGGGATCATAGAATTTAACATTCACTTTTGTGGATATTATAAAAGAACCTTAGGAACGTTGAGGGAAAGAATTACTTTTCTTTTCTCCTTTGTGTTTGTTTGTTTTTTAAATATTTAGGGAAAAGTGTACTTGTCCCAGTCAGGTCGTGTTTCATATTTCTCAACCTTCCTTTTCTCTATCATTCCCCTAAGGAGAAAACCTTATTTTAATCAATGAATTTAAATTAAATCATTCTGATTAATTAATTAAAATTTAGATTAAATTTCTCCCTAATGAGAGCAATTAAATATTAAGGAATAAGATTTTATTATATCTAAGATTCTTTTAACTCCCCTCCCAAGAACGAACATTCACCCCTTTGGTGAGATTAAGGCTGAGATACCCATTCTAACAAAGCAAGATGAGGAAAGTGGGATCATCATAAAGACGCTGGAGAACCTCCCACAGTGACAGTGAGTGCAGCCAGGCTTCAAAAGAACTGCAAAGGCGTTCGGCCAACAGCTGGCTCCATCATCTCTTGTCTGAGCTTCCTCTGCCCATCTTTCCCTTTCTGCTTCTCTTACTCTAAGCAAGCAGCCACCCAGACGCCTGATGTCCACAAATGCTCTGGAATCAGGAGTGTCCATCTTGTTGGTCCATCACTATTGCTCTGCTACCAAGGAGAACACGTTCAACAGGAGAGCCGTTCCTAACGTGGTCATCAAGGGACTCACCTAGGGAACTTGCAAAAACACAGATCCCTGCAGATTTTTATTTAAGAAAAACACTTTAACAATGCAAGCTGCTCATTATACATCTCAATTTTTTCCTTCATTTCTCATTCACTGAATTCTTTTAAGTCCTGCTTCCTGCAAGAGATGATATAAATAAATAACTAAAGATGCTCTGTCCTGTGGACCTTCCTCCATCTGATTTTGAAACAGGAGGAACATCGATTACTGTGGAGGGAGTTCATAGTTGAGGGGTTGGGGAGGGGAAGGGATGAAAACAGAATTCTTTAGATTCTAAGCTCAAGGAAGCACACCCTCAAGTACCATTCACAGCACCCAGGCTTCACAGTGGTGAGAGAGCTGAAGGCAGGCAGAAGAACATGAAGACAAAATGTGAGAAGGAAGGTAAGAACAACTTGTGTTGTCCCCTCTTCGAGGGAGCTTTGTAGTTGGCGGGAGGGGTGATGTTTGAAGCGGGAGGTACCCAGGGGAATTTCCCTTGGAATTCTGAATTTGGGGTGATTCTGAATACAGAAGATGGCCACCATTGCCCACCACAGGCAGCAGCAACTTACAGACCAGACAGACTGGGGAAGGAGACCACAGCCCCAGTGTTTCTCCTGCTCCTTTCCAAACATCACGCTGTTGTTCCTCTGGGGATTTCCAAGAACCACATTTCAATTTTTTTTACAACTACATCCTATGTCTCAGAAGTTATAATCTTCATTTCTTTGACCCATTTCCCTGTTTTTAACATTTGGGTTGCTGCCCTTCTCTTCTTTGGATAAACAATATGGCAATGAACCTCCTTCACGTGAAGTTTCATGCACACCCACAAATATTTCTCTGCAGTAAATATCTAGAAAAATACCTTCTCTCTAAAAATCTCTGAATTTTAAGTTTCAGTAAATATACCAAGTTCCGCCTTCTCAAAGCTTTCCCATTTTACACTCCCAGCAACAATGTTTGAGACTGCCTGCTTCCCCAGTTCCAAACTTTTAAATGCTCATTGGAAGAACACGTGTTCAGACTGAGTGGTTTTAATTTGCTTTTTCCTATTGACAGTAGGTTGAAATCTTAAGTTTACTCACCAATATTTATATCTACTAATTACTTTTATAGACTTAGCCACTCTACATAATGTGAATAGTAATGATGAATATGTACAAACATATTATTTTGACTATTAACACAGCTTTTAGCTTTTAAACTATTAAAGTAGTAAATTTTATTAACAAATTTCTTACTGTTGAAATATCTTAGCTCAGATATTTCGTTTTCCCATTCAATTTCTTTACCATTCAATAGACTCTTTCAGTTTGAAGTTTGTGACTTACATTGGGGGAATTTTCTTTTTCTATTATTTCTTCACTTCTCTCTGACCTTACAAAAAAATACCAATTAGATCGATGTTGGAACTTAGATATTGATCTTACAAGTGCCTAAACTCAGTTCTTACAATATGTTTGTCTCTAACGCCCTTTATGTTCTAAGACATTTCCTCAACTTTATTTTCCAGATTAGTAATATATTTTTATCTAAGTCCTTTCTATTATCTAGCCTTCTGTTAATTTTTAAATTCCAGCGATGAAAATTTTAATTTCCCAAAATTCTTCATTTTCTGATTGTTCCTTTTTCATAGCAGTGTGTTCTACTTTTATGGATAAATAAACTTTAGAATTTCACTGACGATACTAATTAGGACTGATTTAATGTTTTTTTCTGATTTAATGTTTTCACTCTGAATTATCTCTGTTTCCAGTCATTCTTTTGGTTCACTTGGTTCTTCTCTTTTATACTGTTAGTTTTTACCCAATGTCTGGTTATCCTTATTTGCCCAATCATTTTTATGAATAATGAGTGAGGTTGATGAATGTATGGAACTAGAATAGGTTTCCTCTGTTTCTCCCTCATGCCTCTCTCCTGCCTTGCAGGGCGGGAGGAGTCCCCATCAGCCTGCCTGTTTATGCCCACATACTCCAGAGCCCTCCTCTCCATTGGTAAAATAAGAAGTATATTATTCGAGGACATGAATGTCTTTGCCTCCCACCCGACATCTGTCATGGAATTTAGTGTTCCCTCAGGTCTACACCCAATTCCAGCACTTTCCTTAGAGAATAGTTATTGACTTGGAGGCTGGTGGCAAGCACCTCTGCTATGTACCATTCAGTATGAGAGAGCAAGGAGGGGGAATGTTCTAAAGCAGGTTTTTAAGAAAGAAAAAAAATCCTGATAATTTCCCAGGACGTGTTTTTCCTCTTCCTATTCATTTACTAGGGAGTAATAGCAGATTCAGAAAACTGTAAGTTCAGGGTGTTTTTCTTCTTGGTTTATGTAAGACCATGGCACTCTCTGCTCTGGCCAGTTTTATCCCTTCTATTTTCCATAGTCCAGAAATTTCTTAATTTCTGCCAGAAAATGATACCCTTTCTTGTTTACTATCACTATGACATGTTTATATCTTTTCTGTCATGTTAATGGTTTTGAGTAAAAAAAGAGTAAAAAAAAAAAGGAAAAATGTGTGTCCTCAGTCCATCATCTTACTCCAGTCCCCTGGGTCACTAAGCCCCTCTCCTCAGGTTTTCCTACCTAAACTGTTAGCTCGCAAAAAAGTCCCCTAAACCCACCAGTCAGTGTGTATACCATCCTGCAATCTCTTTTTTCAAATATGGTAATTACAGAGTAAGATATTCCCTTAGCACTTCTCCCACAGCGTTCTCACCTGTATGAACACAAGCAAGGATCCTGTGGTGAGGCTGGTGAGTCCAAACTGCAGAGTCCAACCAGCAACAAGATGCGCGCGTTTGGGAGGGCGCCGTGCTGGATGGCACGATGGCTTCCTCCATCCCAGTCGTTGCGGAAAATAGGTTAATTAACAGGCCGACTTCAGCCTTACTAAATTTATTATGAATTATATGTTCAGGGATGTTGGTAAAAGGCCAACCCTGGCATCTCTTTAACTAGTAATTATTGTGTTTGATTGTTGTGGACCTGTAACGTATTAACCAGACAGGACTCGGCTTTATTAGAATGCCCGTGGCTCCCCGGTTCCATGCATAATTATTATGCGAGAGAATGGGATTCTTCTTCTCTAGCCTTCACTAATTTAAAAGAAGATATCCTCAATGAAATGTATTCAAATATTTTGACATTTTGCTTCACCTCACTTACAGAGCAGAAATTGTTTCTGACAGTTATTATACAGTGCTGGAATCCTGCTGCTTCCGCCGTTGAAGAACAGGTTGAAAAGACACAGCGCTTGCATTTTGTTCAAAGAGTGATTCTGTGGCTTAGAAATTGCAGCACTGTCAGCTGTGATTCACTGAGAGTTTAGATAATATCCAGTCTGTAGTCACTGCGAACGGGGGCTTCTAGGCTTGCAGCGGCAGGAAGTACATGGGAGCTGGTACCCTGAGTTTAGCCAGGAGGACCAGGGCAAACTATGGAGCTGGGCTTTGGCCACTTCAAATTTTGGTAGAAATCTTCCTCCCCCTGCTCCACGTGGTCAGCCCCCCCATTACAACAGGCTTAAATTTCAACTGCATCTATTTGCACAAGGCACACAACAGTAAATGTTAAACTGATACGCCGGGGCATTCCAGAAGCTTGAACTGTCTAAAGCGATTAGAGGCAACAGTTGATAGGCGTTTCTTTGATCTTACTGCACTGAAAGCCAAAAATCGCTCTCAGATCATCTGTAAGGGGGCGTGGGATGGTACGCCACAGAACAACTAACAAACCTAAGAAGCAACGTTCTGTGATTTCTTTAGGGTACCTCTGGTTTATTCAGTAGACTTCTGCTCTGAATGCAAAAGTAATCTTCCAAAGTAATAGGATAAAATATTTACTTTCAAAGGGCCTGACAGCAGCAGTGGCAGAGTTTGGCACCAACAGATTTTCACAGAGCCCCTGAGACAGCCCTAAGCAATGAAAAAGCCACTCATCAGCCCTGCTGCCATGATTTATTCAGTTTTCTCCCATTTCACACCCGACCCAAGGCTGTGTCTGGAAACAGCAACACTCAAGGTCAAGGTTGACCAGGGATGCTTTCAGAAGGGCCAGGAGGGCTCAATCCACTGCACTGCATGTATGGAGACATAGTTGACTCCGTTGAGCATAAGTCAAAATGAAGAGCCAGCCCGTGTGGGTATTGAACTTGTTCTTGCAGGTTAACAAACAAGTACATCACAGACTGAGGAGACACTGATGTGAAAAGGGGAAACTCACAGGGTCACGGCTCTGCCTACAGCAGACCAAAGAGTCTAGAAATCTGCCTGGTGCAGACATGCATCTGGGGGACTGAGGGTATTCTGGGTTTGACATCCGGATTGGATAAGCCTGAGGGAACCCAGCTAAGGAGTCAGTGAAAAGCCCCAGGAAGGGCCTCAGCGGGAGAAAAAGATCCTATAGCAGATCAGGGGATCTATTTGCTGGCAATGTCCCCAGCGACCTGTGAGTAAATCTGGAGGGCACTGAAGGGTGACGAGTCCCACTATTCATCAGAATGAGACATGGCCAATTCAGCCCTCATTAGGGGTCTCTGCTGGGCGGTGAGGGGTCATACTCCAGCAGCAACTTGGGAATAAATGAGAAAAAGCTTTTGCCACTATGGAAAAATGAAAAGAAATGCATCTAGATTTTTTTAAGGTAAATTCAGCCCTAAAGGAACTACAGAAAAATGTCTACATTAAACCAAGTAAATTGTTCCAGGGGACTCTCTCAGTGAATAAATCTGGTCCAGCAGGAAGAGAGGAAGTAGGATCCCAAAGCATTAATCACACTGAATTGCAAATTACCTACTCCTTGTCTTATTCATTTTTATATCTCTAGTTAGTACCTTACAAAATGCTGGACACACAGTAAGTGCTGAATAAATGTTGGTGAATGAATATCAGACTCTTTCATCTCCAGTGTAATCACAATAGGGAACCAGGTGGGAAGCCATAGATTATAGTAGTTTTGAGGCCAGCATGAACAGTGGCTGCCCAGATGACTTCTTAGGAGGTATGATTTGTGGGCTCTAGAAGTGTTCCATTGCTCTAAAATATCTCTAAATTTCTGAATCTCAGCAATTCATAGATTTTTCACTGGTCATGATAATGTAGCTAAGTGCTGTAAATGGGTTATCTCATTTTGAGGCAACAGTGCTCTCCCCATTTTAGGGTTAAAGAACCTGAGGTAAGTGAATGCTCTGGAAAGGATCTGTATTGACTCCAGAGCTTGGGCTTTTGAGCACCATTCTATTATACCTCCTACACTGTTATTAAAAGTCCACAACGGTACAAATATCTTTTTAAAAAGAAAGAAGAAAAGAATTGTCAATCATTAGCATATTTTAAAAATTGATTCCTCAGTTAAATTAGCCAGACATTGAGCTGGACCCTGAAGAGAGAGAATTTAAAGGTTTGAAGAGACTGTTTCTGAAAATTTCAATCTCAGAGCTCTGACTTATTTATTTAGCACTTACTGTGTACCAGGCATTTTGTAAAGTATTAACTAGAGATATATGGTTCTCTGGATCTATCTTTACCAGGCCAGTTTCATTTTCTGCCAGGAAAACCCTGTTTTCCATACATGTATACTACAAAAGATGTATTACTTACTTAAGTTTTAAAATAAAATCTTAATTACCCATAGAAGTGGGTATCCTTTTTTTTCTCCTTTGTACTACTGTATCACCAAGAGTTGGAGAGCAAATTGAATGAGAAGATTCTCCAAGGGAACACCCAAAGAATAGGTTAATAGAATGTGCTATTGTCCTATTAACTGGGGAGTGAGGCCATATTACATTTATAAACTTCATTGCAGAAGAATCTCTATAACAAAAGCACTATTCAAAGGGCCATCTATTAAGGAATAATGAAAGGCTTTAGAAAGTGCCTTTAGTAAACATTTGATAGAAAATTGAAGCAGTTACCTATGTAATTCTTGTTATGTGTACTTGAGACTACCTTATTTTTCCCCTTGAACTATCCAGAGATTTTCATGAGGGTAAACATAGCCTGTGGGTCACATTTTTATATGAGCGGAGTTGCTTACTTTTCTTTTCCCAACATAGAGAAGCTTTAACAATGTGAATAGTTACAAGAAAAGGTAACATTTGCACATCTAGATTCTTGAATTTCATAATAAAATTGAGTCTTCCTTAGTAGAGATTTCCAGGGATTTTCAGTAAATAGTAAAAGAAACTATTGGGATAAATCTTTCCTCAAGCTGGGCATGTTAAGGGACTGTCAGATACGGATATCCTTTGACTTTCATATTTTTGCTGTGAATTAAAGACATCTGGAGAGCTAATCTAGTCTAATATATATATAATGTATATAAAAATACCATGTAAATCTAATATAATATTAGATATTGTATAATATAATACAATGTGATTTAATATATCAATATATCTTAATACATATATTAATATATTGATTAATAAATTAACTGATATACATATATATATGATTGTGTGTGTAGATGCATGTTTAGTGGTCTACCATATGCCAAGTATTTTTTTTTAATATTTATTTATTTATTTTGGCTGCAGTGGGTCTTAGTTGGGGCATGTGACGTCTTAGTTGCAGCATGCATGTGGGATCTAGTTCCCTGACCAGGGATCAAACTCAGGCCCCTGCATCGGGAGTGCGGAGCCTTACCCACTGGACCACCAGGGAAGTCCCATGCCAGGTATTTCTAATAACAGTGAACTAATACTTATTGAACACTTATTAAATGCCAGGCACTGTGTTTTTAAAATCTTGTCCTAGAACTTGATCAGGGAAAGTTTTATTGGTTACTTTTATCAGCCCTGTTTTACAGTAAGAAAATGAAGGTAGGGGTTAGGTAACTTACTCAAGGCCACACAGCAAGTAGCAGAACAGAATGGCAAGCCAGGCAGTCTGACTCCAGAGTCCATATTCTTGGCCACTTTATACATGTGGTCTCATCTAATTGATAAATTCTAAAGCATTGGTGACACAGCTCCATTTCTGACTTATTTGTGTTTCTCTTTGTGAAGACCCGACATAAGAGTTTGTGCCTCTTGCCCATTTTACTCAAATGAAGACTATTTTGTGACAGAATATAGCCTTCGCACAAGATTAACAAATGTATAAAATGTGCCAATATCCTTGTGCCTGATAAAACACTTTCAAGTTGAGGATCATCTCAAGCTAACACTGACCTGACCTCCTTTGTCATATTCATTAACCTTCTTTAACTTTTTTTTTTTTTTTTTGGCTGCCTTGGGTCCTCGTTGCTGCACGCAGGCTTTCTCTAGTTGCGGCGAGCGGGGGCTACTGTTCGTTGTAGTACGCAGGCTTCTCATTGCAGTGGCTTCTCTTATTGTGGAGCACGGGCTGTAGGCGCGTGGGCTGCAGTAGTTGTGGATCTCCGGCTCTAGTGCGCAGGCTCAGTAGTTGTGGTGCATGGGCTTAGTTGCTCCGCAGCATGTGGGAATCTTCCCAGACCAGGGCTCGAACCCATGTCCCCTGCATTGGCAGGTGGATTCTTAACCACGGCGCCACCAGGGAAGTCCCAAAAAGTGAGAATTTTTTTTATCACATATTAATGCCCCCCAGAAAGAATCCACTACATAAGAGGCACTGAACAACCAAGTAGACAAAACGACACTGGTCAGCCTTCATCCTCAGCTAACCCCAAACTGGCATGGTGGGCACACAAATGAACTGGCCTTAGTGACAGAGATAGAGGTTATATAGCCACAAGGACTTGCTGAGGTGATAGCTGAGGATGACGGTAATTTAGAAAAGATAGCATGGAAGGGTTAGGGTAAGCGCCAGTTACACCCCAAGACCAATTGCAGCCATGAGGTCTATAGTTTATCCCATTAATTCCCATGTCTAATTTTCCCCTCAGGAAAAGAAGCCCAAGGAATCATGAAGGAGCTGCTCCTTGAACCTGCATGGAGAAGTAGAGCTGTGTGGCCCGATGGGTAGAATGCAATGGCACTGAAAACATACCAGTCAGATTTCCTGTTGTGAGGACCGTAATTGACCGCTCCCCCCAGCTGCTGCCCTCTGAATCCACCACTGTGTCTACACAGAGGCAACACGTTCCATGGGCAAGTCCCAGCCAATGACCAGCGCAGAGGGCTACTAAATCAGGTCCATTCCGGCGAAATGCAGGACTCTTCAAAAGAGCAACTTTGACCTGAGGACTCCTCATCAACCTGACTGAAACTTTCTTGGAACTGTTCTGAACCCTGAGACTTTATCTATATTGATCATCCTCTCCTTCCATAGGAATCAGACCTGCATTGTGATTGGAAGCCTCTTTCTACCTTCTCCTGCTCCCTCCTCCTTCTTGCATAAGTGTTCCTCCCAGTAAATCTCCTGCACGTCTATCACTGTGTTGGTGTCATCTTCTAGGAGGACCTAAACTAACACAACCATCTACTGAGTTCTTAATTTCTTCTATTATTTAGTTGTAAATTTCCATTTGATTTGTAAAAATATATTCCAGTCCTCTTGTGAAATTCCCTACATCTTCTTTCTTGAACGTATTAGCCATAGCTATTTTTAAGTCACTACTTGATAATTCTAATACCTGGATCAGCTGTAGGTCTGTTTCTAATGTTTTTTTCTTTTTGTTTTTGGACATTTGATCTAGTTCTTGGCATGCCTGGTAATTATCATAGTGGTTCTAGATGGTATCTTTTTTTCAGGAAAGTTTTAATTTTCTTTTGGCAAGCAGAATAGATACAGATCACCTTGATCCAGTCAAAGGGGAGTGTCAAGCTTTGTTAGGCTGATATGTTTCTGATTTAGTCCTGCTCTTATCATATACTTACTCTAGAGTGTAGTCCTCTTAGAGTCTCAACTGAACACTTGGGTTCTTTCCCAGTGCCCCTCTATTTTGGTGGGCTCTCTTTTGGTGGGCCCCTCTGCTTTCCCAGACCCAGGAAACTGCTTCTACATCTTGCTCAGCTCTTTATCTTCCTGGATGCTGCTATCTGTCAGGTGACTGGCATCTCTCCTTACATTTTCATAGCTTCTAACTCAGCAAAGGTCTCAAAGAGAGTTTCTGGACCACTTCTCTGTAATTTCCTCCTCTCCTAGCCCTTCAGGTCTTGGCTACCTTGGCAACTCTAAACTCCAACTTTTATCTTTCAGTCCAGTGAAACTGCAGAAAGCTTCAGGCTGCCCCTATCTACCTAGTTTCTTTTCTCCATTTCTTGGATCAGCAAATGCTGGAAGGTAAAAATAGATGTACAAGTGAGGCTTACCTGAATGTGCCTCCCTTCACCTTGGACCTTGGTCCTGCAAACCTGGGCTTCCTTGATGGCTCTCTGATGCATTCAAACACATTTTGTTTTATCTAATCCAGTTCTTCAGGCGTCAAACGTGCCACCCTTCCTCCTAACCCCCAGCCTTTGCACATGCTCTTCTCCCATCTTACAACATATTCCTACCTTGTCCACCTGTGTGGTAACCACTCTTCTTTCAGGTATTACCTCAACCAATGTTTCTAGAGAGAAGCCTTCTCTTACATCCTTGCTAGATCATATCATCTCTCATAGGCTTTCCGGCTATCACACCTACTGCTACTTTCCAGCTATGGGTATAATTTTATATTTATTAGTGTAACTATTGGATTAAATTCTATCTTTTCTAATAATGTGGGCATTTATCATGTCTGATCAACATTTCACCCCCAGTGACTAACAAAGGCCTGACATTTAAGGAATGTTTAGTAATTACCTATTGAATGAATATGGTGCTATAATCACCTTTTGAAGTAGCTCATCCACTATATTGGAATGTGAGTATATGAATTAAAAGTCTGTCAATGAGTGAGTGAAGCCAATAGCTAACAGCAGGATAGTGTCCCTCTCACTAACAATGACACTGTGTGTGTGTGTGTGTGTGTGTGTGTGTGTGTGCATAATTGGAACTGAGTTACATATGGCAAAAATGTAAACTACTCAGCAGTAGGAGAGAGACTTCTTGGACAAGTACTTGAATATTCATTGAAACCAGAAAACTACAAAGATCTCCAGGGATATAATTTCAGACTCCTATAAGAGCATTTATGCAGTAATTCATTGAGCTACTCTATCAAAATGAAATGCTGACAAAAAGAAGAAAGATCAAAGAATGCTTTCAAGGACAGAGCAGGAATCGGGCATTGCAAAAGGAAAGGATGAGTGTTTGGCAGAAAGGTTCAGTGAAAGGGAGAAACAGCGCAAAAAGTGAATTGCTGGGGAAAGCAGAAAGTTCAAAGTGTCATGTTACCTGTCTTCAACACAAATCAAAACATAACCCGACATTCACACCTGCCTGACTTTATAAAACAAAATGGAGGTGAAGGGTGAGAGATTAATTCCAAATAGGCTAATCATTCTGTTGAAATATCCCAGGAGGCCTAAAGCATTTTTCATGTATCTAGGACTTCCACTACTTTGCTGAAAAACTAAAAAGTCAGAAGAAGTTTAACTATTGCACAGTATATTAGTTGGTACTTGAAACTGGTTAAGGTTTACTCTGGTTATCTGAAGCCAAAATGGGCATTTGATCAATTCATCCAAATAACCAATAAAATTATCCAAATTAGTAGTTTCAGTGAACTAGTTAACTTAGTCACATGTGGAATGAACAGCTCCACAGAGAGATCCCCAAATCCAAAGTCTGTTGGTCTTGCCTGGAGCTAGTAGTCTTAAATGACAAAATAGACCAGATGGACTTAATAGCTATCTACATGGCATTCCATCCAAAAACAGCAGAATACACATTCTTTTCAAGTTCACATGGAGCATTCTCCAGGATAGATCACATGGTAGGCCACAAAGCAAGTCTCAACAAATTTAAGAATATAGAAATTATATCCAGCATTTCTTCCGACCACAACAGTATGAAACTAGAAATCGATTACAGAAAGAAAAATGGGAAAAGAACGAACATGTAGAGACTAAACAACATGCTACTAGAAAAACCAATAGGTCCATGAAGAAATCAAAGAGGAAATCAGAAAATGCCTTGAGACAAATGAAAATGGAAATACAACACTCCATAATCTATGGGATGCAGCAAAAGCGTTCTAAGAAGAATCAACTTCAAGACAAGCTCCTAGCACAGTGCCTGGCACATGGTAGTATTCAATACATATCTGTTGACAGATTTAATGCCATTGTTTGGGTGTATCTTACCAAAAGAAACTGGACTAGAAGCCCTTTTGCTGGGCCTTTTCTGGGAATGTTACCAATAAGCAAAGTGTGCAGACTGTATGGGAGGTCTGGCCAACTTCAAGACCACATGTTGACATCCTCAAGGGTGTTGAGACATCCACCAGCCTTCTACTCTGGCTGAAATGGCAGGGGAAATGGTGAAGAGATTAACTGAAATGCAGAAAGTCCTCCATGTCAGCGCTCCCAACCTCTTTCAAGATGAGTGAGAAGCATGTGATGACTGCTTACTCCTAGATCTCAGATCTTTCAGGAAAAGAATGAAAGATGGAGAGACAAAGTCAGAGTAGAGGAGGTTGCAACCTAAGAGAATAAACCACCAGGAATGGTCATTTCAGAAATATTGCTGTAATTAGAATGAAAGTAAGAAGTGAAATCACTGTGAACAGCTTATTTAAAGAGTCCAAAGCACAACATGTCCTTCTCCTCGGTGTCATTTGCTGTCATTGTCTGGTCCACAAGGCAAAAGCAAACCAGGTAGGCAGATTTGGACGGGCTCTTGTTTACTGTGTCTATGACTTTACAGCACTAAATTTGCAGTTAAAATACCAAAATTAAATATGAAAATTAATATATATATATGAATCACTTTGCTGTACACCAGAAACTAACACAACATTGTAAATCAACTATACTTCAATAAAAAATTTTCAAACAGTAAAAAAAAAAAAAAAATAGCCAACAGCCCACATGCCAGATGTTTTCCTCTGGTATGATGGTCCTCAGTGGTTGCTTAGGCCTGTGTTGGTGCTAATGCATTTTACAAGACTTGTGAAGAAACTCCAATTCTCCACACACAGTTATTTATGGTTCATGTAAAGGTGATTGTCTTTGTTGATGATGACACTTACCTGGATACAGAACACAGGATCAATGCAATAAGCCAGGACTGCTCAGGCAGAGCAAAGTGGAAGGGAAGAGCTTGGGGATGGTGAAAGGGATTAGCTTGGGCAGCGAGAGTCAGTTGTAAGTTACACTGAGTATTGTAGAAAAGCTCAAATAGACATAATACATAAAGGAAAGCAGAACTCACAGGAAGCATTAAGGGAGACTGCAAAGCTTATATTGGGCCAGGGAAGCATAGACAGTGGGGAGAACAAAATGTCCCTAAATACTAGAGGCAAAGAAATCCCAGGGCTTCCCTGGTGGCGCAGTGGTTGAGAGTCCGCCTGCCGATGCAGGGGACACGGGTTCGTGCCCCGGTCCGGGAGGATCCCACATGCCACAGAGCGGCTGGGCCCGTGAGCCATGGCCGCTGAGTCTGCGCGTCCGGAGCCTGTGCTCCGCAACAGGAGAGGACACAACGGTGAGAGGCCCAAGTACCACAAAAAAAAAAAAAAAAAAAAAGAAAGAAATCCCAGACTATAGAATTAAGGCACTGCCTCTGCTGAGCCACGAGACACTGACAAGCCTTCTTCTTCTCCAAGTGCCGGGAGCCAGGCTGTACTTCCAGTAGGGAATGCAGTGACCTAAAGCCAAAGGAACAAGCCTATACTCAAGATGGCAAGAACTTGCTCTGAGAAATATGATAGGGGCTCCAAAGGACTGAGAAGCCAATGGGGACAGAAAGGACCTCAAGATTTGCCTATTTAAGACAAAAACAGGTGGGATGAACTTGGTTACAGACTAAGTCATGTCAATTTGAATGTAACAGGAGGCTCCCATTAGGTCTGAGTTACAGAAGGAGGGGACCTTCAGAGTTTAACAGTCATGCTGCTTTAGGGTCCCCCTTCCATAGGCAGGGGCCACCAAATCTAGCATTCCTGACCCCTCAGCTCATAATGAGGCCCTAAAGATCAGCCCAACAGGAAAAATGGTAGAGCCTGCCCCGCGGTCCTTGGAATATGATTGCAGACTTGTGGCTGCTTTGAAAAGAAACACAGGTGATGCGTGGAAGTGAGCTCTCAAATGCTTCTAGCCACACTGCCTGACCATGCCCAGAATTACTGGTCCTGGGGCTACATGGAAAAGCAGAGTTGATCTCATTGGCATCTCTTAAACCATCAAGTTGTCACATTAGCCCCCTTCACCAGCTTGGTCTGAGGGTTTATGCATTTAATCTCCCACATTTCCACATCAGAAATGGAGCAGACAATCTTTGATTAAACAACATATCCACCATCTCTCATCAGAAGTCCCTCATTCTTCATATTTGCCCTGCTCTGAACTGACAGATGGAGGAGAACATATACAGGCAGATGGTCTTTAGCTGAGATGATCCTCATTCTTTGTGAATGGAAAGGGAGTAGATTCATGTAACAAATATTCAGCCTTTCTGCAAAGGACTACAGAAGGATTGTGTGGCAGGACAAGGTGCATGGCACAGGACAGCAGGTTTGGGGACAGAAGACATTGGTACCCAGAATTTGGTCTTGAAAGCAGACAGCACCTCTTTGAGGCGATCACCAGGTACTGGTGGTGGGATGAAGGGACCGAGTAATTCAGGATGAGAGACACAAGGGCCTGGAGGCAGAGATCTCGCTCCTTCCCCTCCTCGAAACCTTGTTTTCATTGCAAAAATCACACAAATGCCTCTTCCATTAAACTACAACTGAGAACAGGAGATTGGCAAAATTTTCACTTTTCATTTGGATGATTCAACATCATGTAGAAACAGCTACTGTGGACCTCCTAAGGAGGCAAAGGGTGGGAAACAACCTATCTTGAAAGACTGATTTTAAAAAAGTTTAGAAGCCACTAGGTGTTTGGTACTTATTTTCAAGGCTATAAATCCCACAGCAGGTGCACCTAGGCAATCAGGATAGGCAAGAACTCTGATAAATTCAACGGTGATACTTAGGGCCACAGAGACCCTGGGAGGCTATAAATAGTCATTGGGAGTGAGATGTTGCTGAACACAGAGGGAAAAATCCACCAATGGAGCAGAAATGTAAATCAGAAACTACTATGATGAAATTGTGTTTTCATATTAAGTATAAAGGAAGAAAAAAGAGAAAAAGCAAGAACTAGTTTTTTTCCAGTGCTTAGTCAGAATCTGAGCCATTTCAGAAAATGTCCTAAAAGGGAAAAGGAGGAAGGCAGGAAGGGAGGGAGGGAGAGAGGGAGAAGACTCCCCTCCCCCCATTTCATTCAAATGTCTATCGAACCTGGCAGGTTCAGTCCAGATGTTCCAGCTGTGTCCACAGTTAATGAGCTATCACCTTTCTGTTACCGAGGTTGGGTTTCTTTTTTGCAAGAGAACAAAACTTATTGATAAACACTGTTTACTTCTCACATATTCTCTGAGGACCCTGGGATGATTAATGTGTATTTGAGGAGTCGTTCTTGAAGTATGTGAAAGTCCTGGCAGCAAAGGTACCAGGTATATGTAAAGCAGTTATACAAATCATTTTCAAAATTCACTTCTTGCCTGTTTCCACCTCCAAAAAACACATACATTTTCATCATTAAAGTTCTTTGGTTTATTGGATTACATCTCACAAATTTCAGGGAACAATAGAAATGTATTTCATTGTACTATATTTAACAATGCAGTTTTCAGGTTGTTTCTGTCTGTAGTTGTGCTTTTGATCATCTTTTCCATGAATGATATTTCTATTAGTGGGGTAGGTCACCTTGAAACATAAGTGTTTACTACGTATAAATAACTCTATAGAAGTCACATTTTTTGACGTTCTCTCTCTCTTTCTCCCTCTCTCTCTTTAGCAAATTTCACATGTGGATTTATAGAGCAATTATTTTTGCAAATATCTAGCAATATAGAATCAGACTGGTGAAAGAGTTGGTAATGATATTGTTATACAGCTTAATATGTTCTTGGCTGACCCACACAGACTCTATTTCAGAAAATGCTTCCACAGACCCAGAATATAATTGATTTATTTCCTCGGTCAGGGAAGGATGGTCATTTATTAGCAATTGAAAAACGAGGTTCAGCATCAAATAACGTTTTATGAAGCCCTCCAAGTGTGATCAGACTAAAAGAAAGAAGACTGGGAGTTCTGAAAATAAATAGAGGGGATAAAGAATAATGGTGAATAGCACCAGCTGTGAAGGTGAACTGCCTGGGTTCAAATCCTGACTCTACCACTTACCAGCTTTCTACCCAAAGCTATAAAACTTTGGGCATTGACTTCTGTGATTGAATTACTTCTGTAAAATGGTGATCTTGAGAGTACCTGCCTCCAAGGTTATTGTAACAATTAATATAAGCATCTACATAAAGTTCTCAGCACATAGTACACACTGTACAAATGCTTAATTGTAGGAATAGTTATATATATTGAGGAGGTTTAATGCTGGATCTCTTCTCTGCCACTGCCTGTCCCATATATTAATGTAGGTGGCCACCAGGTCCTCGTCAGGGTCTCTGACGTCTTTGCCTTCCTCTTTATCCTGTCACCAGTCTTACTACAGATTCCCTTCACGTTGGTACCTGGACTATTGCAATAGTCTCCCGACCCCAGTCTCGATACCCTTAGAATCCACCCCACCCTGCACACTAACTCCAGTTCTGCTTTCTTATAATCATATAATCATGCCTTCTATGCCTAAAAAATGTTGAAGTCTCCCAAATGCCCATAGGATGAACCTGAAATGTTTTAGCCTGGTCTTCAAGGTCCTTCCCATCCTGGCCACAGCCCTATCTTGACACCATTTCCCACTATCCACCAGCATTGATACTTGGCCAAGGCAAGATCATTTTCCAGAGCAATGGCCTGCTGCCATGTTCCTAAATGCTGATATTCAGTCCAGAACATGGATTCTCAGAAATTTTCCTAAAGTTTATTACCATCAGAATCAAAGGAAAATCAGAGACTATATAGGTTCTTCCCTATGCCAAACCTCTCCTCTTTTCATACCAATACACTGAAAGGAAGCAAAATTGCTCATCACCACTCTGAAGAGCTTTGAGAACACAAAGCACTCATTAGATTCATCCACACTTGAGATGCCATTCAGCCTATTCAGAATCAGAATCTCAGCAAGCGTGGGGAGGTCAGGATGGGGCCATGTCAGGATGGGACCATGGGTAAGGGGCTGTGGGATAAAGTCAAGGAGGATGCCTGCCCCATCCCTAGGCTGCAGGAGTGGCACTAGTGAGGGAAGGGGCAAGAGCAATGAAGGTAATTCACTATTCTGGTTACTTTGCTGCATAACAAATGATTCCAAAATTAGTGGTGAAAAAAAAAAACATTTTACGTTGCTCATGATATCGTAGAAACTTAGAAAGGGCTCAGCTGGGCAGGTCTTTCTAGGGCTAGAAATACAGATATGGAAGTCATAGACATAAAATTTGTGATTGAAATCATGGAATATAAGGTTTTTCAGAGAGAATGTGCAGAGAATAGAGAGGGTCAAGAGCAGAACCTTGGGGACACCAGCCTTCACAGGGTCAGCCAAGGAAGGTCTGTCTTACTCACCTCCTACTTGTACACATTCCTTATGCATTAAGGACTCCTTTGGAAAGAAATTCCATAGCCACTGAGAAAACAGGTGACCAGAAACCCTGCTTTCCTTCTTAGCTCTTCCTTGGAGTCCCTCCTATGGTTGCAATTAGACACTGGCTTGGAGCTGCCATCCTCTGAAGTCTCAACTGGACTGAATATCAAGCATACCTTTGAGAAGTGAACTGAACGAAGAGACATCAGCATTACGTATTCACATTATCAGTCAGAATACACGAGGTTTTGCTGCAGTAACAAACAACCTCACCATCTCGATGGCTTAAACAACAAACGTTATTCCACATCATGATCACTGTCAACCTACGACCCAGGCTGATGTGGCACCATGTGGATTATCACTGGTCGTCACGGCAGAGGGAAAAGAGAATACGACACAGCACATACTGGCTCGTAAAGCTTCCACATGGAGGCGACACAATCACTTCCATTCACATTTTGTTGGCTGGAAATGCGCCACAACCACACTTGAGCTCAGAGTAGAGAGGAACAATCTTCTAACAAGCCCGAAATGAGAGAAACAAATGCAGTGGACAGCATTAATGCCTTACACAATGGGCGTTCACAACACAAATGTTTGGTGTTGGTGGGAAGGTCAGGGGAGACCTACTGGGTTTAACCAGGAAAGATAGCATTTGGGTTATACATGAAAGGTGGGAAGGAGTTAAATGAATGGAGATGGAGAGAAAAGAGAAGAGAGAAAAAAGAATGGAGGTAAGAAAGCTCCAAACAATGTGATGACGAAGAGCCTCACTTGATTGGAACACAAGGTTCATGTTTTTTCATTATGCTGGAGAAAAAGATGGATTTGCTCTCCACCAAACATGTAAGCTGGATAAGCTAAGAGTAAAATGATATGCTAAGTTATAGAATGGACGATGGGGTTGCACGATAGGCCACGAAACGAGGTTCACCAAATAAACGAAAGAATAAGCCCTGAGGATGAGCTCTAAGGAACAACTTTTTGCTTAAATCACAGAGACAGGAAGTATCCTTTTGGAATTAGAAGATAATAATAAAAGAGTCCCTGGAAAGAGGGGACACACGTATTCTCAGGTACATTTTCAGTCTTTTCTCATGAATAAAAGAACAGGCTCTACGGCTTTTGGTTTTAGACGCCATTGTGCTGTGAACATCCCCTGAGTTCCTTGGGTAGGAGACATTATTAACATTAGAAATATCTTCCTGGTCATGATTGTCACATAGTAGAAAACCGGTAGTTTCACTGCTGCTCTGAAAATCAATTTTGCTTTAAAGCAGTAGATGGTTAACTATCAAATACCAGTTAATCTCCTCCTCATTGTAAGCTCCCGGAAGGCAGGGCCTGCAACCTATTCAAATTTATGTCTCCATTGTGAGCGTAGAGAAGATATTCAGTAAAATGTGTTGCATTGTCTACTGGAAAGAATAGAAAATTATAGGAAATGACCTCATTTGGGTTGTTCATATTTTTCTTTCAAGGCAAATATTTTGCTTACGTAAGATTTTTCCCTGCATTAAAGCTTTCACGAGCAGAAAGTACGCGGTTTGAATACTGATGGGGTGAATTACCATTTCCCTTAAAACTGTATTCTATGCTAGGCTCCCTTCTCTCTGTGTGTTTTTTGCAGTACCTGTCAGCTTCCCACCCTGGTGAGCTGAGGGGAACAACTTAGACAGAAACAACGACTGCCTGCTGAAAACCTCCAGCCAGGAGCACTTCCAAAGAGTCAGCTTCAGCTTCTCCCCACAGTGCTGACACACTCTTTGAGTGCTATCTTCCAAGCTCCAAAACTAAGAGGAAAAACAAGAAGGAAAGTATGAAGAGGGAAAGCTCTTTAGGTGTCAGTTATTTACGTAGCTCCTTCAGGTTTCCTAGATAATTCTTTTGTCCAGAAGTGCCGCGTTCTCAAACATCAGTAGGTCCCGGATCCCCATAAGGGAAAGAAGCCTGCATCTCCCGCCCCCTAGACAGCCAGGGTTTACTTTTCTAAACATTTGGTGATCTAGCAAGTGTATTTATGTCACTGATGCTTGACAAGAACCCTTCCTGAGGACGCTAAATTGCAGGTAAAGGGTGTTAGGCCAATAGGTTATGAAATTATTCTTTGTGAGTTATAGACTTAATATAGTGTCTAGATGGGGGAAATATTTACTGCCTTTTAAAAGAAAGAGGCACTTAGAAAGCACCTCCATTTTTGGAGAAAGTGGGCATGGTTGTCCAAAATCAGCCAGGGCGTGAATGACTGAGGCGGGGAGGACCCACATCCTGGCTGGCCCTGGTGAATAAGGAGCACATGTCTCTGTGCTCGAGAGCGTTTGGGTCAAAGCACGTGAGCAAGATCCTCACACTACACATCAACTAACTGTACCGGTACCGTAGCCGGGACGGAGCAGGCTTCAGCGAAGGATTTTTACCAGATAGATCATATTAAGCAGATAAAGATCATTAAATCATTAGACATTCTATAAATTATGTTTAATAGAAAATCTCCTGATCATTCTGTTTCATTTATGTAGCACGGTGTTACAATGGGAATCCTCCAGCTGCAGTTCGGACTGAGGTATTAATACAACAGGCCCTAGCAGGAGAGCTGCTACGCACAAGGACCAGGGATGGAAGGAAGAGCAAAGGGACTTGGTGAAGAGATTTATTTGGAGAGGGCCATTAGCCGTTACCTGTTACCTACTCGTAGTGTGAGGATCCTCAGCAGGGGTGCGACTCCTTTACCTGGCGCCTAGTGAGGGCATCCTCTGGGATGCAGCCCCTGAGAGCTGCGCCCAACACGCTGAGGACCACGATGGCCGGGGGAGCAGGTGCCCGGTCAGTCTGCACCTGCAGCGCCCATGTTTCCCCTGCACCCGAAGGAGGCCACGATGGAGCGAGATTCTGTTGGGTCCTAGACGCCAACAGGAGGAGTCTGCAGCCGATCCACCACTGCCCAGGAGCCCAGGAAGAGGCCACGGGAACCCCGCCTACACCGCGGGAACTGCAGGTGAGAGGCCCCGGTGATGGGACTCTCTGAAGAACCAGGAAAGCGCCCTCCAGGAAAGAGCTTCTCACTTCTCCTCCCTCCCCCTCGTGGAGATGAGAAGCAGGAAACAAGTAGGAAATGAAAGATGTCAATACAGGCCTTAACATGGGGGTGGGGCTTCAGCGCTGAAGTCTTCCCTTTGCAAGAGGATGAAAGCAAGAGTTTACCGCTTGGGCCAGAAAATCTAATTTCTGAATTGAGACTTTGTTTTCAGCTTAAAGGGATCCTCTACCAATCTTTTATCTAAGAATCATCATAAAAATCATGGGATCATCTCTCCAGGGGCAGAGAAAGATTCTCCTCCCTGCCTAAATGTTAAAGGAGCAGTAGAAGCAAATGCAGAGTAGGGTTTCATCATATCCTAGAAGCCATGCATTCAGCACAGCAGTTACATTTACGGTCACCTCCTGAGCCCTGACTGTGACATCACATATATGAAAACTGCCACCATCTTTTATGTGATGTGAAAATCTAGTTTCCTAAGAGAGGAGATTCAATCTACCACTCTTGATCCCTTGAAACTTCTGTCAGGAATAAGAGGGCAAGCTTTCTGGAGATCTTGTTTTCTCATCAGTGACCCAAGTGTGGCCAACTCTTTCTCACATGTTACAGGTTTTGGAGGTTTAGGAATTTAAACTAAGATGGGAATCTAAAAACACAGAATTGTGACCCATGCATGAAATTGGCTAGCTACTCTTTTCTACTGTAGCTATTAGCTGCCATCTCTTTAGATGTTGTACTACTAAAATTTCCTAGATGACCGGGTTCTCATTCCTCTGCTAACAGGAATCTTTAGAAACTTAAGTGGCAGAGGTGTGCGTGTGGGCTATTATTCTCTCAGAGTTGAAGATGAGAGGGGGATGGTGCCCTTGACTGCTGTGCGGTTACCTGAAGTGGGCTGCACCGTGCTAAAGGGCAATGGGATTTCCATTGCAAAGTGAGCATTCAAAATGACTTTGTATTAACAACAACCAAAAAAAAAAATTAAATATAATTCTTTATCTTCAAAGTGGTCCTTTTGAAAAATTGTGATATTTCTACAAAAGGTGACGATCTGCCAACACAGAATAACTTGTGAATGCGAATATCGCTCCCTTCATTGTTCCTGGTTTCCTTCAGAAGCTACATAATCTTACTTTCTAAAAACTGTAGGCTGCAAAGTTAATAGAATTCAAAAGGACTACTTTTCAGTCTGAAAAGTTATAAAGATGTGAGTTCTCCATGCCTTTAAGGAAATCCAATTATAGATCTTTTTTATTATTATTATTATTCAAGCAAAGACCAAAAGAGGAGCTTTTCTTTCCTGGTGTCATTTGCTCAGCAGGAACTCACCTTGACATTGGAGCTGATTTTCCTGCATTTCTCATTAAGAAATTACTACCAGATACCCAAACTCGGACGTAAACTATGTTTAAGCAGTCCCAGATTGCCTTGCACACCACAAATATACCGTTTTCATGATAGTTTATCTGTGGCATTCAGGGATGGGATTAGGGTGGGGCAAGTGAAGTACCTAGGGCACCACATTTAAGGAAGAACTCACTCTCAGAGTCATGCAAGTAAAGGGTGAGGACGAGTGCCTCCTTAAACTGTATACCCTGCTTGCCTCCCTCCCTCAACCTAGTCCTGGCCCTGGTGGAACTTGTTATTTCTAAGTAATCCCTGATCATTAAAAAAGAAAATGAAAATAAATTTTTAATAGTCTACCAAAATGTGTACTGAGTTGTTTTGGAAACTTTCAAAGAGCAATGATTAAATATTTAATCTTCACACAAACAGGGAGTTGAGTGAAGCAGACATTGACTGATAAAGCCTTTCTGTGAATTATACACAAAACCAGTCATCCCAGAGAGAGCAGGACTCTTTGAGGTGTTCAAAACACAGAGGTATCTGGAAACATTCATCTCTGTCTTAGGAGATAGGTTCCTATTAGTTTTGCCCAAACTAGCTGGTTTATTTAATATATTGATGTGAATACAACAATTTGACTGCAATTCCCTTTTTCTTTCATCTTGTCATCATACCAATTAAACTATTTTACCACACAACATTTTTTTACAGTGATCCATTTTCCCTTGCCCAGGTTTTAGATATTATCAGTTTCTACCAATTTTTACAATGGTGCCAATTCTTAAACTTTACCAGAATATAGAGTTTTGTCTTTAAGACTATATGAGACTGTTTATCTCACTCTTGGGTTTCCGTTAGCTCAGTACTTAAAGAGTACTGACTACTAGCTGCTACAAAGACCAGTGAGTACCGACTGAAAGAGGGAAGATTGAGTCTTAATAGGAAATTCCTTTGACTAGCAGATATATTTATCACACATGTTATTTGGTCCATTGTGTTTTTTAATGCTAGCAATAACATTAAAAATGTAATGTGGCTATTGACACTTGAAGATTCTATGATTCGTTTTCTCTGCTCATGGACTAAGTATAAAAATAAATGGCATTTTCTGCTATTTCCCAAGTCTTAACCATATTTTTTTTGCCTACCTCATAATGACTATACTTGTCCCCTTTCATCAAGTATGGCCAAAGAAAAGTCAAAAACTTGTGTTTCTCTCTGAAATCAAGGTGGCAAATTATCAAGAAGCAACTCTTCGATGCTTTTGAATGGCTGAAGCAAAATATCCCACCTTGATTTAGGCAAGAAAAAAGCCAGAGAACTCCAGTTGTTTTATAAGATCTTAACATCACCAAAAAAAAGAAAGAAAGAAAAGAAAAAGGATTACTGATTTCTCCTTCCTCATAGCTTTAGACCACAGAACGTGTCAGGATTTCCAATAGGCTCCATTACTCATACATCAGAGTGTGTGTGTTTCTCTCCAATGAACTCATTTACCATCCTGTAGAAGACCAAGGGATTTGGTGCCTATATCAATCAGGTAATTGCTATAACAAATAAACCCCGAAAGGTCAATAGAAGTTTACTTCCTGTTCACTTAACAGCACTATGCAGTATTCCTGGTAGATGGGCAGATTTCTTGCACTCAGTGAGTAAGAGATCTGGGTTTCCTCCATCCTGCGGTTCTGCCGTTCCCTAGGATTGCAGAGTTCCCTACATCCAATCACAAGGACACACAGACTGTGGTGAAGGCACACTCTGTTCTCCATACCCTGGGCCAAGAAATGTGTATCATTTCCACTAATAGCCCACCAACAAGAATAGTCATGTGATCCTACCAAGAAGCAAGGAGTTTGGCAAAGATGTCCATGGTTGGGCAGACACTTTCCAGTGACAATTCTGTGATTGGGGAGCACTTATTTTGATGAACATCTCGCTCTCCCAAAAATGTTCAACTGAACATAGAAATTTTCATGAACTAATGACATGCACTGATCTCATATTCTTTTTTTTTTTTTTTTTTTTTTGCGGTACGCGGGCCTCTCACCACTGTGGCCTCTCCCGTTGCGGAGCACAGGCTCCGGACGCGCAGCCTCAGCGGCCACGACCCACGGGCCCAGCCGCTCCACAGCATGTGGGATCCTCCCCGGATCGGGGCACGAACCCGCGTCCCCTGCATTGGCAGGCGGACTCCCAACCACTGCGCCACCAGGGAAGCCCTCTCATGTTCTATTTTGAAGCAGATTCTCTCAATATCAATACACCATGATTATAAGTTACTTAATTTTTCTAAAATTCTCCACTCTTTGAGGTTTTAGGGATACTCTTTAGCACAACAAAGAAATGGTGTACTAAGAGTTCTTCAATATCCCAAAGATTTAATGAACTTTCCGTAGACCTCACTCACAGAGGAAAACCGCACGTGATCGGAGCATCAGTTTGATAGTATGACACTTATCTGTGTTCTGTAATTTTTGCCTGCATATTGTTATAGTTTCATTTTTATCTTTAAAAGTGCCCTGAATTGGAACATTGTTTATAGAACCTTAATTCTTGACAAGAAAAGTATACTAAGTTCCAATTAATAAGTCAGTCATTTCCCTCTGCTGCCTGTCTGCTCCTTATTGGATCCATAGGTCCATAATGTGTCAAAGATGGCAAGAACCTTGGACTTGATCCAGTCCCAAACTCCTCATTTTACAGATGAGCAAATATGCTAGCAAACGTTATTGATCCCCACTCTTCCGATGAGTTTTCCCTTTGCTTTTCAAGCCTTCACCACTTCTTTTTACCATTGTGAATGCCAGGCCATCACCTGAACTAGCTTCCCTGTGACTCCTGTACCCTTGTCTGTGTTTACTCATGAAGTGCAAGGGCTTCCGTTATCCAAGCAATTTCCTAAGTAATATGGCAGGCAGTCCGTGTCTCATTTCAATGTTATTAGTAAAAGTGATATACTGATATTTCTGTTTAACACTTGGCATTGTTCTTTGACAGACATTAGTCAATATAAAAGAAAGCTCTCTTGTTCTCTCCCTTCAGGAACAGAAACTATGAAAGAAATGTCCTACACAACACCCTTGCCTTTTTTGGTTAATTCCTGCCACCAGAAGCTGGAATTGTAATTTAGTTCATCATAAAAGACTCATTTCTCCCCATCAATCTGCTCCACACTCTCATTGACCTTCCAGGAGGACAATCACAGAGCCAAATGCCTTTAAAGGTTAAAGATATCAATTATATCTCAACAAAGCTGGAAAACAAACAAATAAGTGTTTAAGAGACTCATACTAGGGAAGTTTAGTACAGGTATTTTTTTCTTTTATATTTTGCAAGGCCGGATGTTGAGAGTCACATTTCCACATCCAAAGATTTTCATCCCTTTGTACCAGAGTATATTTCACTAAATGTTTAGTCAGTTTCCAAACATTTTTTTCTCAACATTTCACTGAAATGTAATGCATCACTATCAGAGTATGAGAAGCCACCATCTCCACCATCTCCTTCCTGAGCTCCCCGTCCCTGCATGCACACACACTCACAAGGTGGGTAAAGCTCTCTCCCTTTGCATTTCCATAGCAGCTTCTATTCATATCTGTCTTAACACTTATCAAGGTATATACTTCAGATGTTGGGGTGGAAACTAAACTGTAGCACCTAGTGAAATATGGAAGATTCTCAATAAATACTGGCTAAGTAAATGTATAGGAAACCGTTAACGTTAGGTTAACCCAGATATACAAATTAACACAGACTCCTAAGCTTCAGACCAGAAAAAGCACAAAGTAGATAACAGGAAGATTTCTTTCTAATTGACAGGAACGATACAGTTGCAATCAGGTGCAATTTTTTAGACTACTGATGATTGCTGAACTCACGGATAGAAATATGAGACTGAATATTTGTTCATATATTGAACAAATATTTATTGAGTGCCTACTGCTTACCAGAGGCTGTAAATAGGAGGAAGAGTATGGATAGAGCCAAGGGTGACTTTTAAGTTCTTTACTGAATGGCCTTTAAAAACTCCCTTCTCCATGGTTTTCCCATTGTGTTCCCAAGGGGTTATATCCTGAGGAGCACCTTACTCTCAATACTTCTTTATATCAACATGTTTTAACATTCCTCTGAGCCTTACTGTGTATCGGTCTCTGCGCTAAGCACTTTACGTGGCTTATCATATCCAATCCTCCTAACAATCCATTCTGAAGATGAGCTGGAGACAGAGAGGTGTAGTCATTCTCCCCAAGGCCACATGACTGCAGAAGTGATCTCCATACCCAGGCCATGAATCACACCACTGTACCCCTCCTTGTGGTTGGACCTCCCTCCCTTTTTCATAGGGGATATTCAGCCTCCACATCATATATTCAGCAAACCCTGGCTCAAGGTCAAGACTGAGGGCCCGTGTCTTGCTGCTGGCCCCTCGCTTGCCACTCTTTGCTCAGTCATTCTTTCTCCCACAGCTCCACCTTTGGATGCTCTGCACAGTGCTAAATCCCCCGCTCTATCTCCAAAAAGAGACACACGCGGTAATTCAGGATCCTGACATAATGAAGAACAGCACGGTTCTGGGAGCATGCCATGGTGAGGGTGACAGCTTGGGCACGTTGGGACCACACGTAGCCCATGAGATCACAGTGCCCTTCGAGGCCTTCGGGGAAGGGAAATAAACCCCCTTGGTCTGAGGAACTGAACCCCCGGGGATGGGATGGATGCTCCACTTGACTCAGCAGTCTCCCTTTTGACCCGCAGACCATTGGCTCTGACGGGCTTCAGATGAAACTTTCTCCAGCCTGCCTCATCAAAGGGAAGCCCGCTCCTGTGTGCACAGAGGCTTTGAGGCTTGAAGAGGAGAAAGAATATAAAGTGAGGAACTGAGGGCTCTCAGAGGACATCTCTCCCCAAAAAAGCAGAAGGACGCAAGAATAAAAGACCCATGATTTCTCTAACGGTACGTAAAAAATACAGGTTGCTAGTTTGTCATATCGTAAACGTTTTCCCCACTGACTCCGAAGCCGTCGTGAGCTGAACCAAATCTGAATTAAGAGAGGCTTCAAAGGAAGCTTAACAGTTGGTCACAAGGGGTAAATTTCCCTGTACTGCCAAACGGAAGGCTCCCCAGAGGGTGCTAAGTGGTAGGGTCCCTTCAGTAGCTAATACGGTAGAAAATCATAACTCTTCACAGGCCAGAGCTGGATGCCACTGCCACCTTCACCAACTTGCTCAAAGTCGCAGTAAAACCAGAATGCAGACACACAGCTGTCATCTCTGATGACGGATTTACTGACTTCGGATGGCCGCTTCTCATTTTAATACTTTCCTCCCCAGCCAGGATGCGAATGACACAGACACACGCCACTGAGATTCAGAAAACTCTTCCCACAATTGCTGTGCTTTAGAATAAAGAGTCACCTTCTCAGAGAGTGGGACACCTTGGAACAAGTGCACATTTGCAGACAAAGCAAGAGGAGAATGTTCAGGCTCCCCCTCCAGCCTGAGGGGATGGGGTTTGCTCAACCTCCAGCTGCCTGTCTGCTCCAGAAGCCTTTCTGGATGACGACCTACATCCCCCAAAGGGAAGAGGAAAGCCCACACCGTTCCCACCAACTGGGATTTTGACTCCTCATCAGGGAAATTTGTGAGTGTGTTTTGTTGTTGTTGTTGTTGTTGTTGTTGCGGTATGCGGGCCTCTCACTGTTGTGGCCTCTCCTGTTGCGGAGCACAGGCTCCGGACACGCAGGCTCAGCGGCCATGGCTCACGGGCCCAGCCGCTCCGCGGCATGTGGGATCTTCCCGGACCGGGGCACGAACCCGTGTCCCCTGCATCGGCAGGCGGACTCTCAACCACTGCGCCACCAGGGAAGCCCTGTGAGTGTGTTTTATAAACATTTCAATAGTGCTATAAGCCTGGCACTATTCTAAATGCCTTGCAACTTGTCACAGTAACAATCCCATTATAATACCAACGAGGAAACTGGGATGTAAACGTAGTAATTTGCCCCACGTCACACAGACGGTAAGTGGCAGAGCCAGGCACCCAACCCAGGCTTGGGCTCCAGAGTCCAAGCTCTTCAAGGCCAAGCCCGCTGCCTCGCCATTAATGCTCTTTTTCTACACAAACTAAATTCATGTCTCTGTTACATAAGAGCTTCCTCTAGGTTTGATATTCCCAGCAGGGCTCACACGTTATCAGTGTTTGAAGGTGCAATTCCACAAGCTGGCCCAAGACTCTGGGGGAAAGGGAGAAAGTCAGAAGGAGTGGAGAACCCTTGCCGTTATGCTCCCATGAGCAGTAAACTGGGCAGCTTTGTTTTCCATTGCTGTTTTTCCGGTTGCTGTCAGGAAACCAGGGAGCTTGTGATCCATCTGCTGCTTGGGGTGATACCTGTGACAACTTCCGTCTGCAGGCTCCTCTGGGTCTTTTACGTCCCCACTGGTTGTTACTTGGTTTCTCTACTTCTGAAATGTCTCCGGATGCTGTTTCATTATGTAGAGTCAGGCAGAAGACAGACGGATGCGTGTGAAGCGGCGGTGAAGCTGCCACCGGGTCTGCAGTGTCTGTGGTAGTTTATTACTGCTGCCAGCAGAAGAGAAATCTGATCGTGGCAGACGCAGCCTGCTGTGAATCAATATTTTACAGGTAGTATACTTTGAAGAGATGACATCGAGACAGAATCAAAAGAGAGGAGGGAGAGAGAGGGAGAGAGGAAGAAAAGGCACAAGCAGGAGCAGAGAATTTATCCTGACATCCTTTGACAGTCCTTCCCACAAAGAGTGAGAGGAACAAGCCAGGGTAAGGGGAGCCGACGCTGACGCGGGGGAGGATGGACTCTTTGACAAAAGCCATTACTCCCCACTTGCCTTCACCACACACACGCCATCACAAAAGGGGAAACGCAGCTGTGATACCCTTTGGACCAAAGGATGCCTGTTCTGAGGCGCAAGCTGAGAAACACCCAAAGACACGACAGGAAGCAGACCTTTTCCCCTCTGGTTCATGGACCGGGAAGCTGAGAAAGCGCTTGGTGGAGAGATGAGCAAGCCCTTCGCATGCCTGTCCTGGTCTGTGCTTTCCAGGTGTCCTTGGGGATCTCTGGAAAGCATTCCAGAGCCTCAATGAGGATAAAAATAGAGGGGAGGTAGCAGGAGTTTGCCAAGGCTTTCAGGCTCCCAGTGGACTGCGCGTAGGGAAAGCTCTCCCCGGCAGCACGCCTGCAGACACAGGTGCTGACAGACTGACTCCCAGATGAGGTGGGAGGCTTGCTGTGCTGCCCAAGACACAAGGAAGCTGTACTTATATGTGGCCTAGAATAGTGGGAATGTGGCTTCTCGAGGGCAGAGAATTAATGAAATAGCAATCAAGTTCCTCCCCTGGACAAGGTAGTAGGGATATGAGAGAGATACAGAAACTAATAACCCCCAACCCTTGCCTTCATGGGGAATTAAGACAGATACACATTCTGCACTAATGCACAGTCTACTGATGAGTGCCCAAGAGATACTGCAACAATGCACTGCGGGACTTCAGAAAAGACCGAGCTCTCTTATACCCTAGAATTGTAGCCTTTTAAGATCCGAGAGGAGCCTTGACTTGAGGGATGAAGACAACTGACTTGACACTTGACAGTGGGATCTGGGAGAGCCTCCAGCCATTTGTGCCAGGACTGGAAAGATGGGTGGAATCTGGGTCTGGCAAGCCGCACTGGGTTTCAATGGGGCAATAGGGCAAGGAGACATCCCGGGCAGAGGAAGTTATCTAAGTCAGCATTTCTCAGACGGTGTTCCAAAGCGCACGGGGAGTGTAAGAGAGATGTTACATGAAATAGGTTCTTGGACAAATACATTTTGGAATTCCTAACTTACATGGAGATATTAACCCAGGGTTAAAAATGTTAGAGAAAGTTTTAGGGTGAGAAAAAAGGTGACCAATAGTTAAAATCTACAGCAGTTAGAGTGAACTTTTAAGCAGGCAAATCTGATCATTTCACACCCCTGCTTACAATCCTTCCAGGGTTTTCCACTACTCTTAGAATTAAGCCCACGTGCTTAAGAGAGTTGTCTTATGCCCCTCCCTGGCATCATTTTAAGCTTGTCCTTTCCCTCTGTGGATCCAGCCACGTGCTGCTCTTCTAGGCCTTCGAATGCATCACATTCTTTCTAATGTCCAGGCCTTAGCATGTATGGTTTCCTCTTCCTGGCTAATTCCGAAAAATTCTTTAAGCTTCAGCTTATTGAGAACCCTGAGTCAGGTTAAAGTCCCTTACCATGTGCTCCCAGTGAGGCCTGCTTTTCCCTCCACAACCTCGCACCCCGTTAGGGCTGCACCCTCAGGAACACAGTGCCCAATGCCCAGGGAGCTCTGTAACACAGGGAGGATGAGCCTTGAAACATCTGCTAGCGCCAGGGCATGGGGGATCCCTGAGGAGGGAGACTCGACATCATTAGCAGCCAGTGAGTGGACACTGGGGGAAGGGAAGACAGCCTTGAAGCTGTTTCTTAAGATGGTTTGGCAGTGACACGCGAGGTAGTTTGGAGCACAGAGAGGCTGCTAAGAAGACAACGCGTTAGGAGAATACTGCAAGAGCTTGGCTAGAGGTAGGGAGTCTAGTCCAGCGGGTTGCTAAGGAATGTGAAGGGAAACGAGAGGCTGGAAGAGAGAGGGTCTGTGGAAATAGTCTATAGGACGCCACAAGTGATGGGACAGAAAAGGATAAGGGGAGCAAAGGTGACTCCAGGTTTTGAGCCCACGTGACTGGGAGACTGGTGATGTCATTCACAGAATGGCCTTCAGGAGACGCAGCTGAGAGGAAGGGACTGTGAGAGGAGGAGGGAAGGGGTTCCACTGTGGATACTTTGACTTTCAGGGGAAAGTGGATGTGGCCCTCCCTGGAATCCCTTTACCAAGGCTGGAGTCAGCCTCACCTGCTCCCTCCCTCGCACATCCTGCCATTGTCCATCTCCTGGGTCTCCCAGCTTGGTCCCTTCCTCTCCTCTCTACCGCCTGACTACTGCCTGTACACAGGCTCTACCACCTCTCATCTGAATTCCATATGCTCCGTGATGGTTAATTTATGTGGCAACGTCACTGGGCCATAAGGCACCCAGGTATTTGTCAAACGTTATCCTGAGTATGTCTGTGAGGTGTTTTGAATGAGATGAACATTTGAATCAGTAAACTGAATAAAGCAGATTGCTGTCTCCATTGTGGGTGGGCCTTGTCCAATCAGTTGAAGGTCTGACTAGAACAAAAGGCTGACCCTTCCGAGAATAAGCAGGAGCTCCCCCTGCCTGACTGCTCTGAGCTGAGACATTTGAGTCCTTCAGACTCAGACTGAACTTTGGCTCTTCTTGGGTCTCGACTCTGTAGATTTGGGGATTGGAACTTACACCATTGGCTCTCCTGGTTCTCAGCCCTTCAGACTCAGAATGAAACTACACACCAGCTCTCCCAGGTCTCCACCATGCCGACTGCCTGTCTTGGGACTTCTCAGCCTCCAGAATCTCATGAGCCAATATTTTATATTCTCTTTCTCTCTCTTTCTCAGATAGATAGATAGATAGATAGATAGATAGATAGATAGATAGATAGATAGATCAACAGAGATATATCTATACAGAGAAATATATCCTTTTGGTTCTATGTCTCTGGAGAATCCTAACACATGTACTCTTTCTCTCCCTGCCGACCCATCTCTCAGCTTCCCACTTTCACCATATTAGGCTCAATGGACAAATTACTCTTTCTAAATTAGCTCACTTCCAACCATGCTACTCCCTAATGAACCTGGATTTAGAAGGTAGGAGGGTGATGAAGAAATCAGATAAGAGAACCACTAATCTTAGGGAGAGAGAAAAAGAGATGATCAACAGTTAAATATCACGAAACATTGAGGATAATGAGAACCCGAATGACACCACAGTTCCACAGTGAGCCATACTAGTGACCCTTGAGGGATCCATTTCTGCAACTTGCTGGGCTAACCTGAGGTTGAGAAATGCAGAGCAGGAATAGTGGAAGCCCCAGAGCAAGGCTTCTCAAGCTGTCTGTGAGGAAGATTCAAGCTGCTCCTCCGTTCTCACCCCCAATCAATGGCAGACTAATATTCTTTAAAATACAATAAGGGTGGATTACTTTTTAAATGATCACATGCTTGGATGTCATGGCAATTTCACATTGCTATCAAAGTTTTTAAACACTTCCTTTCAGTTCCTGAATTTATCTCACTGTGGACCTGTAGCAAACAGCTCACATCTGTCCATGGATCACATTTTTTTCAGGTGAAGTATAGTTGACTTAAAATATTATATTAGGGCTTCCCCGGTGGCGCAGTGGTTGAGAGTCCGCCTGCCGATGCACGGGACGTGGGTTCGTGCCCCAGTCCGGGAAGATCCCACATGCCGCGGAGTGGCTGGGCCCGTGAGCCATGGCCGCTGAGCCTGCGTGTCCGGAGCCTGTGCTCCGCAACGGGAGAGGCCACAACAGTGAGAGGCCCGCGTACCGCAAAAAAAAAAAAAAAAAGTTACAGCTGCACTCACACACACACACACACAAAATATTATATTAGTTTCAGGTATATAACATAGCAATTTGATATTTTTATACACTACACACCATACAAAGTTATTATAAAATATTGACTATATTCCCTGTGCCGTGACTTGTTTGTTTTTGTAACTGGCAGTTCGTACCTCTTAATCCCCTTCACCTATTTTGCCCCTCCCCCACCCTCTCCCCTGTGGTAACCACTAGTTTGTTCTCTGTGAGTCTATTTCTGTTTTGTTATACTCATATGTTTGTTTTGTTTTTTAGATTCTACATATAATTGAAATCATACAGTATCTGTCTTTCTCTGTCTAACTTATTTCACTAAGCATAATACCCTCCATCTCTATCCATGTTGTCGCAAATGGCAAGATCTCATTCTTTTTTTACGGCTGAGCAATATTCCATTGTGTGTGTGTGTGTGTGTGTGTGTGTGTGTGTGTGTGTACTACATCTTTATCCATTCATCTGTTGATTGCTACTTAGGTTGCTTCCATATCTTGGCTACTGTAAATAATGCTGCTATGAACTTTGCGGTGCTTATAGCTTTTCAAATGAGTGTTTTCATTTTCTTTGGATAAATACCCAGGAGTAGAATTGTTGGATCATATAGTAGTTTTATTTTTAATGTTTTGAAGATTTTTCATACTGCTTTCCATAGTGGCTGTACCAATTTGCATTCCCACCAGCAGGGTACTAGGGTTCCCTTTTCTCCACAGACTCACAAACACTTGTTTGTCTTTTTGACAATAGCCATTCTGACAGGTATGAGGTGATATCTCATTGTGATTTTGATCTGCATTGCCCTGACGATTAGTGACGTTGAGCATCTTTTCATGTGCCTGTTGGCCATCTGTATGTCTTCTTTGGCATGGGCATTTTGAGTAGCAATGATCTACATCTGTACTGTCCCTTCCAATGCAGTAACCACTAGCCACGTGTAGCTCTTGAGCATGTGAAATGTGGTTAGTCTGGATTGAAACGTGTTCCCAATATCAAATGCTTAGCATGAAAAAGAATGTCAAATATCTCCTTAATACTTTGCAAATTGATTACATGTTAGGATGATAATATTTTATGCATATTGGGTTAAATAAAATAAATTATTAAAATTAATTTCACCTGTTTTTATGTGGCTACCAGAAAATTTTACATTGCATATGTGGCTCACATTGTATTTTTGTGGACACTGGTCTAGATGGCAAAACACCTCAAGGGTCAAGCATCCTTAAACCTGCAACCATGGATTCACACCAGCAATTTGTTATTTTTCCATAGAATCAAACCACAACCCCATCCCTGTCTTATTTCTTAGTCATGTAATTATATCCCAGTTGTTTCGCAAAAATATTTGCTTCCAGGCGGAGCTGCACTGAACTGAGCACAAATGGGTTTGAGGGAATAGCTCTCCCGGTACAGAAGAAGGCTCAGGTTTTGCAGCCTCCAAAACTACAGCGGGAAAGGGTAGGAACAAGAGTGTGCAGGAAGAAGAGGAGGACATGGGTCTTTGGAGGATGAGGTGAGCTTCCCTGTAAATGTCAACATCTCAGCGGGTTGACCTGACTTACTAAAACCCTCGTGGGGAATTGTGGTATAAATACTTAGTCTAAATTACTGAACTAAATACTCTCTTCACAGCAGGCCTCAGTTAGTTCTTATATTAAAGAAGAAAAGTTGTCCTTGGAAAAAACAAACCATCAGGTCCTGTTTAGGAATAATTTGCATTTTCAAGAATGTCATCCCAGTCGAAAGACTCTCTTAACAGCAGATTCACTGTGACTCAGTATCTGAAGAAAACCTTTCACTTGACTGAGAGACTTTGGCTTACGTGTGGGTTGAGGAGGGAGGACAGGATATAGTGTTAAATTGATCCCACGGTTTTGTGCTCTTTAAGCAAATTAGCAAACATTCAGCCAAGACTCTTGTTAAAGATTTTCTAATAAATTAAAGAATAATAAAAAAATTATTATTGCCAATTGAGGATACGCAGCGTTATCTATTTTGCCAAGAGTGATCAATTCGATTCACCCCAATCATTCCTTCCCCTTGAGACAGTTCCTTGCGTATTGGCACACACACCAGGTTCTCACTGTGGTAAGTGATTCGTTGTTTTGGGAATCACTCCTTTTCCACGTTCGCTGTCACTAGCAGGTGGTCTGACCGGAGACCATCAGGCAAACGATCTGCCTGCCACCTCCACCCCTTCCCGTTCAAGAGGCGCTGTCCTCACGCGGGGACGTGGATAGGAAGAGAGGGAAGCAAAAAGCTTTCCGACCTCTCTGTCGTTTTCCTAACCATCCAGAGCCTCAGGGCAGTACTGAGGTTACAAGCTTAGGCTCAGCTACTGCCTTCATATGCTTGGCATCAGCCACAAATAAAAGAGTCATTTTATGACTTCCTCTTTAAACCCATAAAATGCGTGGACTTAATGTACTTGATTATCATATCGGGGCAAGAAAGACTGACTGTCACTCATTGTTATGTGAAAAACCTAGAAAATATCATAGCAGTGTGTGGTATCCAAATACTGAAAACCTAGGGAGACAACACACCTCAGTTTATGTCTACTTTCAGGATGTAATTAATAGAGCCTCCTTTCATTCCCCCAAAGCACCCCTACTTGGACAATAAAGTATATGGCCACCCTACAGAACTGGAAGAGATGAGCAAAACAACTGGGCACGCAACCTACTCGGTCCCATTGCCTCACTTCTATGAATCACACTCATAAAAGCTGTGTATGCAAAGCAAATGCTGCATAACCATAATTATGATTTCCATCGGGAAGTGACCATTGATTAGGAAATGGAGTTCTTTTATTGGAGAAGTGTAGGGCTAGCCAGAGGTTAATGGGGACAAAAACGGGCTGGCCTTGAATCCTTGATAGATTAATACTGATTTGCATGGTGAAGGTTAAGTGCTATGTGGGCTGCCAAAGGAAACGCAAGTGTCTCAGAATGATTCTGGATAAACAGGAAGGTCAGAACAGGAACAAGGGCAACCTGTGCTCTGCTCCCGCGTATGTCCTCAGGGGGTGACATGGTCGCCTCTCTAGGGGCTGAGCTCCTAAGTTCTCAACAGCTCACCTAATGTTGACAGCCTGGGAAGAGTAACAGGAAATAGTGAAACACATGCTTTTACAGTACAGTGGTCCTTGCCATGGCCTATCTCTGGGGCAGGAGTCTAAATAGCTAACACAAGGCACAGCCCAAGTGGATGCTCGCTGGAAACGGCCAGTGCGACCGTGCTGTGTGTTCCGTCTGAGAATCACTGCTACGGGCAAAGCCCAACAAGGTCTGAGTCTACCCCACTGCTTACACACCCCCTCATTCCCTATGCTCCAGCCACACTGGCCCCTTTCCAACCCCTGGAACAAGCCAAACTCAGCTCCACCTCTGAGCATCTTCCAGTGCCTGGTATGGTCTTTCTCCAGGTCCCAGAAGGGCTGAGCCCTTCCCTTCTGCCAGGCATCAGTGCAGAAGGCAGCCCCTTAAAGGGGTCTTGCGGACAACTCTATTTAAAGGAATCAACCTCCTGGGATATTGTCTGTCAAGTCCCCCATTTATTTCCCTCATTATATGTCACAAGGTGGAACTGTCTTGTTTGTTCGTTTCCTTCCTTATTGTTTGTCTCTCCCTCTAGAACAAACTCCATGAGCACAGTAGCTCTTATTCTTTTTTTAAATAAATTTATTTATTTATTTTTTTGGCTGCGTTGGGTCTTTGTTGCTGTGCGCAGGCTTTCTCTAGTTGCAGTGAGCGGGGGCTACTCTTTGTTGTGGTGTGTGGGCTTCTCTGTGGTGGCTTCTCTTGTTACAGAACACGGGTTCTAGGTGCTCGGGCTTCAGTAGTTGTGGCTTGCAGGCTCTAGAGCACCGGCTCAGTAGTTGTAGCACACAGGCTTAGTTGCTCCGCGGCATGTGGGATCTTCCCAGACCAGGGCTCGAACCCGTGTCCCCTGCATTGGCAGGCGGATTCTTAACCACTGCACCACCAGGGAAGTCCCACTAGCTCTTATTCTTCTTAGCCATTATATCATTGTGGCAATGCCTAGAACATGGTATTTATTGAGTGAGGAAATGGATGGATGGATGGATGGATGGATGGATGGATGGATGGATGGATGGTGTTTACAGGGGATTGGGCACAATGATCCCCAGTGAGGGATAGTTGCCCCAAAGCTACCTTGTCAACCTCATCCTCATGGAGTCAAAAAACCCTGAGCAAATAAGAAATAGCAGGGCTGAAGGAGCTCCTTGCCAGATACCCTGCATAAGCCCGATGACGAGAGTGAAAGAGTGTCCAACTTCTTCCCAAGATTCTCTGACCATGGATTATAAATCACACAGAACCCAGAAAACTTTGTCCACCATCTCCAGCTCTCTAAGCCTCTGTTCACAAGAGCAAAGTGAAATATTAGGGAGGGGAAGGCTGGGACACTACCAGGGAACTCATGGAAAAAGACTTACTGGGAATTCTCTGGCAGTCCAGTGGTTAGGACCCTGCACTCTCACTTCCAAAGGCACGGGTTCAATTCTGGTCCAGGAAATAAGATACCGCAAGCCGCAGCCAAAAAAAATAAAAAAGACTTCCTGAGGCAAGGGGGCACAGGAAGAGGGACTTAAGGAGGCTGGGAGGGGTGACTAGACCAATGTCTGAATGAATCATCAGGTCTGTGGTCTATTCTGAACACATCTGCTGCCCCATCCATCCTCCACTCCACAACGCGTGGACAGACACTGTCTAAATCTGAGGAAGTTACTTAATCCCCAAGTTTTCATTTTCTCACCTGGAATGTGGTAATAGGGAGTTACCTCCCCAGCTACTGTGAAGAGTGAGCACTTTGCAGATGAAGAGGGCTTGGAACACTAACAAGCAGTGTAGTTTGGTGATGACGCAGAAGACTTCCAAAGACAAATGCAGCTATCCATGAAATTACACCAAGATGCCTTCCAGCCTAGGAGGGGAAAACGCTACAGTGGTGAAAAGAGGTCATCCCTGTCCCCTGGAGATGAAAAAGCATTAGGTCTTAAAATGTGAAATTTTTCTAAGAAGGAGAAACAATGTAACCACACATCAGTACAAGAGTATTCTATCTTTTGTCACAAGTTTACGGAAGAAAATGTTAAAGTCATGACACCTCAGCAAAGCTGAGTAAGAGAACTGGGGTTAGCGTCAACTGAAAACTGAACGGGAGTTAAGGACGCTTCGCCCAGCCTACATTTTCAGGATACATCATCGTAAAGCTATGAAACTGGGGGTGAGGAAAGGCAGGGGGTTTCAACTATCTAATTTACTCAACTGATTTCTATATACTTGCTTTTAAAGGGTGCTGTCTGAAATACTCCCTCAAATTCTACCTTTAATATCATCATCATAATAATTTCCATACCACAGTGACAAATGCTCCAAGGTTCAGAGTGGCATGGTGGTGAGAGTTACTGCAAACGGCACATGAACTCTACGATGTAGTTTTGCTCAGGTATAAAAGGGACTCTTTGATTTGATCATAGAATTATCAACTGAATTATTTCTAATATAGGAGATATTATTAGTGAGTCAATGGCTTTTCCAACACACTTAAAATTTAGTTCTTAAATTTGAATAATGGGAAATGGAATAATATCTTTTCCCCAACATTTTGCCATATCCTTCATTTAATAATGTGTACCTAGAGGAATTCCTGATGTGGGTATATTTTTCATCTGTGCTTTCAGATGTGCTTATTCATGCATTAACATGTAATAGAGGAAATAAAATTTCAAAAATCTCAGTCTAGAAGCTTAGTTGAGAACTGAGGTTTCGATACATGTTAAAGTCATTGTATGACAGTATTATAAACTTGTGAGTTTATAAACAATTTGAAAGATATTCTGGGGTAAACATAAACCATTATCAATTTGGCTATTGTCTGAGTGCTCTGATGCGGGGGTTTTATAAGTGAATTCAGTGTCGTGCACCTAAGCATGAGCCCCTGGTTGAGCACCCCAAGCCATCTCGGTGGGTGTCTGCAAGCTTGCATTTGGCCTTCATCAGACTCACCAGCACTTTCCCTTTAAGATTTCCCTCAGTGTGCTACACTCAGGCTCATAACAGGCTTTGCATTTGAGTATTTTGTTTTAGTGTTGCCTGTAAGTAACTTTAACACTTGACTAACCAACCCTTGGTCACTTGCCCTGGGTATTTTCCCTCCCGAGCCCTGGAGCTGACGGCTGGACCTACAAGTGCTACAACCCACAACCCCTGCCTGAGTGTGTGCATTCCCTGAGTCTGTGTGACGATGACTTTTTCCCCTTCTTGTCCTGGAAACCTAACCTTTCCATTTATATTTTTTCTATAGGATAGAGAAGCCCTGTTAATAAAGACGTTTCACAAAAAATGTCCATCTGTGCTCATTGGGATAAATGAGGAAAAGGCAAGGTGAACATAGCATCCCACTCTAGAGTTAACCCAGGGCCAAACCAAAGCTTGTAATCCTAGATATTCATTCTAACCATCTTAATGTTTCAACATATCATATAGCTTTTATAAAAAAAAAAAAAAAGACCGAGGTTATTTTTATTTCCTGGTTACAATATTATATTTCGAATTTTTAAATTGGCTAACATGCTTGGTAAAAATTTTTAATTTTATAATAAACAATAACTAATCTATTTGACATCTTACTCTGGTTATTTTATTTTTTAATTCCTTTAATGTCTATTCTTCTATTTGTAAAACTAAACACACACACCCATATACAAAGTTTAGAAAATACAGAAAAGCATAAAAACAAAATAAAACAAAATCACTGAGAATCCCACCACCTCGAATTGCATAGCATTGCATTCTGATGCATTTTCTTCTTTTTCTCTCTCCATTTATTTTACAGTAAATCAACAAATTGGCTCAGAATCCAATTAAAACCCCTGCTGCACTGTAATCCTTTGTAGAAAAAGAAGCCACAAAGGAAAGCTCAGCTTCACTCACCAGGCCCTGCCTCTGGATCCCAAAAAGGATGCCATCTCTTCTAATAAACATATTTTGAGCACCTTTTGTGTGCTAAGCACTGGGCCATGTGCAGGGAACAGAGATAAACCACTCAGTGCCAGCACAGTCACCCTCGGGAGGCAGAGAAGTAAACGGACAACGTAGTACGAAAAGCCCATGACAGGAGTGAGCCCAGAGAACAGGGATCAGAAAACCTTCCTGGGGGGGGATGGCACTAGGCTTGAGTCTCAAAGGACTGCGAGAACCTAGTTAGGCAATGAAGAATGCACGTGCCACAGAGAAGAGCCAGCAGCGTGAGCAAAACCTCAGCACTAGACAGACTGGCAGATTCAGGACCTGCCAGTCATCTTACACAGCTGGGGCCACAAAAGGGGTTATCCACCAGAGATGTGCTCAACTCAGTAACTTCCTCCTAAGGTTTGGAGAAGCCAGATGTCTGTTATTTGGATCAATCTGCGTCAGAAGTGGAGGCACTGGCATCAAGACAATATCGATCTTCTGGATCTGAAGCTATGACCTATGGACTTTCCCCAAGGCCCCCTTGGACTTGAATCAATCATTTTTAAGGGTGGCCAATGTCCAGGTTGATTGAAGACATTTACTAAATGCCAGCTTAGAAAGGAAGCAATCTTGAGCAGGTCTCTCTCTTTTTTTTTTTTTTTTTTCCTAGTTGAAATCTATCAGTCTAATCATCTGCAGAGGTAAAACCTACTTAAGTGTAAGAGCACAGCTTCCTAAATTATACATTTTAATAAAAAGACATGTAGAGGCAAAAGCGTGAATAGCGTACATGCCCTCTAACCTATGTGTGGATGCACTCCCTTATTATCTCGGTACAGGCCTCATCTCCACCAGCCTCTGGTCAGAGCCCGTGTTGAAAGCTCACGCTGCTAACGAAAGTAGCAGTGCGTGACTAACAGTACACGTTAAACCAGGGATGCCAAACAAGCTTCATTTCACCTGCCAGACCCTGCTGACTGGTAGTGACTGACTACCAAGAACAAGGGAGTGGATGTGTTAGACTTTACGCGCCACACAGTCGCTATGGCGGCTATTCAACTCCGCTGTTATAGCGTGAAAGCAACCACAGATAATACACAAACAAATGGGCACAACTGTGTCTCAATAAAACGTAATTTACAAAAACAGGTAGTGGGCTAGGTTTGGTCTGCTGACTCCCAGCCTAGAGTACTGAATGGAGAAAGGCCCAAGCCAAGTGATAAGGGTGGGGACACAAAGTTGCAATCACTCTATTATATTAACTCCACCTAGGGCTTGAAACTTGGAAATGAGACAGCTTAGTGCCAATTCTGACTCTTTCTCTAATTTACCAGGTAACTGCAAGACAGTTGTTTCATTTCTTATATTGGTTAGTGTTCTTGGTTGCAAACAACAGAATCCGCTCTGGCTAGTTTCAGGCTCAAAGTCATGAACCACACAGCAGGATCAACATGATAACCAAGGATCTAGGGGCTCCATCCCAGACATCTAGAGAGCCAGATGCCTTCACCACCATGCTGAGCAGTGGATCCCTCACCTGGACACCAACTCGTGTTGCTCACTTCTGCGTTCAAGTCTCACTCTTGTGCATCTGAATAACAAAGTCTAAGTGACATATCTGTTCCCCAGCTGAAGAGAACAGCTGGGAAATATAGGTTTTAGATTCTCTCTTGAGAAAACAATTCTCACAATATAGGAAACCATCAAAATTTAAAACTCGTGCACAAAAGACACTGGGCAACCCTGACTGACAGAAGTTCTCTATACCTCCCAGTCTGAATTTCTTCCCCTGTAAAATTGGAGACCCTGTTGTTGTACCAAACTGCTCAGTAAGGTAATTTAGAGGTGATGTAGATGTTTAACTTCTAAAATAAGGAAAAATATTTTACTTTGACATAATTGGTTATTTTTAAACTTCTCAGGATGCCAACCTAACGTGTGAGCAGCTGTTGAAACACATAATAAATATATGGCTTAAAACTTAATTTTATCACCGATTTTTACTTGTAATTCATTACTTTATTGTCATCCCACCTCTAAAATTAGCTACCCCATACACCAAGGGGTAGAGGAAATCCAGGAAAATACAACTAATTTTAATAACAACATTAATAACAAGAACCTTCCCAGTCATACTTTTACTATATACAGAAGAACAACTGATGTCATTTTGCTCGCCTCGCAATTTTTAAATCTTCCTTTCCTTATTTTTGTCACTAAGTACATCAGACCAGAGGCCGTGGCACCACGTGTCGCCTCTGTAGTCCTGGCAAGTGTCCTTTACACCTTGACAGCTTTATCACCTACAGTCAGCCTTTCCCATAAGACAGGCAGGCATGTTATTGGAAGCTGGTGCGTCGGCTCCTTGCACGCGTTTATTGCTCTTCTCATCTTTGTCTACAAAGGAGGAGGCTCTTTTATGGTTGTGGGGATAATTGATTCACTAGACTTTCCTCGGGTCTTTCAAAAAGCTTCTCACCTTATCACTTATTACGATTGGAAGCTTCTCTCGCAATTCAAGCAGTAGGGTAATTTTCCAGACTTGGGGAAATCTTCCCTTCTCTCACTTTTTTATGCTGGTTTCTCTTAACTAATAACCTGTACCACGAATCTCCATTCCTGCCATCAGTCATTACCACTTTGGCAATTAAATTCATCACATGGGCCTCCCTCTCCCGGTTTCCCCAAGGGCTCTTCTAGAGCACATTTCATCTAATTCAGAAATCAGCTGCTGATCTTTTTTAAAGATAAAAAATACATATTTGCTCCTCATAATCAACTTTTCTTTAAATAATGGAGAACTCACTCCATTTATTTAAAGACATAACAAAGTTTATTCCAAGTCATCTCGGTCTTGTTCATTACCGTATCCCCAGCAACAAGCTGGGCCTGGCACATAGGGGTCCTCAAAAGTACTTGTTGAATTGATAAATAATAGAAATAATCAACCTTAAATTTCTATATACCATGTTCCAGATTGTTCTTCTCAGCCTTTATATTCTATGGCACAAACACCTCTGGTATCCAGTATTAGATAAAAATATCAACCACGGCAAAGTAGACATTTCCATCAATATCTTTCTTAAAACAAGAGAAACAGAAAATGGTTCACCAAAGGTCCAGTTGGTTAGGACATTATATTTGTATGTTCACTAAATGTAGCATAGCCATTTCCTTTGCTTTAAGTGTAACAAAGAGGGTCAGGAATCCTTGGTCTACCCCTATCACCCCCAGTCTGTTAAGTTAAGGTAACCTCTTAGATAATGAATCACCCTCTGGTCATAATTTTTGAGCCACTAGTTGTAGATATAGAAGGTGTAGGATATACATTGTTCTTTTCATTTCACATTTTGAAATGCAGTATCTCTAATACCTGGGTTATTCATGGAAGTACATAGATGGCTTAATCCACAAAATGTTGTTTATATGTGCAAATTATACCAACTGCGAAAGAATCCGTAGCTTTAATCAGCTTCTCAAATAAGTCAGTGACCCAAAAAAGCTCCTATCTAAATGTAAGAGTGAAATCTAGCTATACCTGGTTGTTCTGCTTGAAGTGGCCCTGCCTAAGGCAGCTTGAAAAGAACTACTAGGGAATAGCATTTCCAGCTTTTCTGGGAATTCTATCATCTGGAAGTCTAGAAGCATCATAGACTCAAGATGTTAACTAACTTAAACTATTCACCAAAAACTATTCTCTGGAAGACTAGGTGCAAAAAATTATGAATCCAAGTCAGTCAGGTTAAAACAATGACCTTTCTAAGATGAGATTTAATCCATACCAAAAAATTCTGCCCAAAGTGCCAAACTCTGCTGGGTATTGCATACAACACACAAAATGTGGGATCGTATAAGTAGAAAACCACATCTATATCCATACCATGGAATATTACTCAGTTACAACAGAAAATAACTTGCTGATACATGCTACAACACGGATGAACCTTGTAAACATTATACTAAGGGAAAGAATCCAGTCACAAAAGACCACATATTTTATGATTCCATTTATACAAAATGTCCCAGAACAGGCAAATCCATACAGACAAAAAGTAGATTGGTAGCTGCCTAGGGCTGAAGTGTTGAGGGGAAATGGGAAGTGACTGCCAATGGATATGTGGTTTCTTTTGGGAAGATGAAAATATTCTAAAATTGACTGTGGTGACGGTTACACAATCCTGGGAACATACTACAAAACAGTGAATTGTACATTTTAGATAGGTGAATCATGTGATATGTTAATTGTATCTCAATAAAGCTGCTAAAGAATAAAAAAGAATGAGCTGGGGAAGGGTGAGCTGTGACAGGGCGAGAGAGAGTCATGGACATATACACACTAACAAACGTAGTAAGGTAGATAGCTAGTTGGAAGCAGCCGCATGGCACAGGGAGATTGGCTTGGTGCTTTGTGACAGCCTGGAGGGGTGGGATAGGGAGGGTGGGAGGGAGGGAGACACAAGAGGGAAGAGATATGGGAACATATGTATATGTATAACTGATTCACTTTGTTATAAAGCAGAAACTAACACACCATTGTAAAGCAATTATACCCCAATAAAGATGTTAAAAAAAAAAAAAAAAAGAATGAGCTTTCTCCATATCAGAAAAAAGAAATAGAAAACCACATCGAAAAGTCAAAAGCTGAACGCATAGTATGGTGTGTATGAGGCGTGCATTTCAGTCCGTGCTGATGGCACAGGGTGGAATCGTTTTAGGATCTGCTGGAAGTCAAATGACTCTCAAGAACAGTGTGGAAAGGATATGTTAATGTAAAAATTCAAGTAGTGCAGGAGGACTGAATGTCCAGAAAACAAAAGGCTGTGGATCTATACTCAGGAATGGTAGTCCTTTTTGAGTAAACATAGGTAAGCTCTTCTCACAGGCACCCTGAACTACTTCCTCTTTCTAAATGGTGTGAGTTTGTCTCTGCAGCCCACAGATGTTGCAGAAATTCATCTCATCTTGCTCTTTACAGCCTGGATCACTGTACCCTCTCACTCAAGGGAGAGGAAATGTGTACAGTGCTTCTTCCCCCATCCCTCACCATTGGACAGCTTCCAGGGAAAGCACTTGCTTTGCCTGGGATTGAAACATATCTTTTTCATGCACGTGTTCCCAGCCAAGACGTGCTTCTTAAGAAATATATTACATATAAAGACTGGGGAAGCTCAGAACCAGGCTTCCAAACTTCTTTTTAAATCTAAAACAACAGAGAGTAGATTACCCATGCTTTTTACTCCATATCAGGATATATGTATAACATAGTTTCTCCAAACAGAGTATATTTTAAACAATAAAAGCTCAGAGGGAAAGACTTTTCTCTCTAAACAGACACCGGAAACTAAGTACAAAATGCAGTATCTCTTCCAGCAAAAAAAAAACCTAGGTGTCACACTGGAAGGTGGAGAACAAGATCTGAAGAGAATGAGCTATAGCACAGGTACTTTTTGATTAGCAGGATGGAAGGCAGGTGGAAAGAAATTTGGGTGTGTAGCACTGAAATGGTCATCACTGAAAAAGTGAGAACTTAAGGAACTAGTATTTGGATAATCAGTCCAAACAAAGTATTTCCTGAGTCGAATGAGGTTTTACATTTTCAATTACCCAGAAAACTGCCTTAAATTTCCATTTCATGCTACGAATATAGATACGGGCAAAGCTATTACTGATGGGGGTGGGGGAGAGGGAGGGAGACAAGTGAATTAAGAGTGAACTGAGAATGCGAAAGTTTCTAACAGCTTTATACAATCATTCTGCATAACTTAACGTTGGGGGTATAATTTTGTAGGTGGAATATTTCAATAGCATCCATAAAATTCAGGAAAATAATAATAAAGGTGAGTATTAAAAAATAAAGCTAACCAGGTATCATTTCATTTTATATAAAATGGAGATTGCATTCCCAGCTGGTCTGAAGTTAAGACAGCTATTTCCATTTACTATGCCCCTTAAAGCAGTTTTAAAAGTATCAGCCTCTCCGCTCAACTGTAAAATGCCTGCTAGTTTTTGAAGGAGTGCTTTGGAGGGTGAGAAAGATTCAACTCTAAAATGGCTAAAAGACAGTTTTATGAACCTCACTGTGTCTACAAGATGAAGAATTCAGGCCGTTATCATGTGCTTATGTTTCCAGGATATGAACAGGCAGCTCCTGAGTCCGTACTGATGACTGCTTACTATGCTGGCACCTTTTGTGCCACACAATAGGTAACACATCTGCAAAACTGCTCTCAGAAGCAGGAAAGGCAGTTGTTAAAATTACACTCTTCCTACATTAAAACCACCCCCAGTCGTAAGCCTTGCGAGTACCATTAAGAAGTCATCTTACCTGATCCCTGTTGATGAGCTTTATATATATACATTTAGTCTTCTGAAAATATCATCAAGTCATGTTGCCAGCCTTCTATTATTAGCAAGGATTCCACCTCTTGTGAAGCAACAGAAACCAAACCATTACAGCTTATAGACCCCCTAATTCCCACATTAGGCAACCAGTCTCCCATTGGGTTGGAAAAGGCTGAAATTTGCATGCATATAGAGTTTAACCGGAAACATTCATTTCAGTAGAAGAGGACATCTCAAGGTGGCAAACATCAAAAGTTTTCCATTCCCAACCCATTTGCCTCTTGTACAGAGTCGGTCTCCCTAGCCCACTACCCAGCAGCCCATCAGAATCATGAGGGTCCATCCGGATTATGTTTAATATTACCCTCAAGAATTGGGCACCTCACTTTTTCCCAGAGGATGAACTTTTAGAGCAGGTTTTCTGTAATGAAACCAGAGTCCTTGATTAAGAGCAAGGATTCAGCAAAACCTTCATGGGAATCTCTGCCTGTTTCCTAGGAGGCTGGATGCCCAGAAAGCCACATTCATGAAATGGTGGTCCAAGAATTTTCTCACATTTTTATTTGAAATCTGGATTTGTTTTCTGGGGCTGCTGTAACAAATTGCCATGCATTGGGTGACTTAAAACAACAGAAATTTCCAGAAAGTTCCAGAGGACAGAAGTCAGAAATCAAGTCTCCAAGGAGAATTTGTTCTTTGCATCTCTCAGCTTCTGGTGGCTACCAGCATTCCTTGACTTGTGACCACATCTTTCTAATCTGCCTCCATGGTCACAACCCTTCTTCTGTCTGTATTTTCTCCCTTTGCCTCTCTCCTATAAGGACATTTGTGGTGGCATTGTAGGACTAACTCAGATAATCCAGGATAATCTCTTCATCTCAAGATTCTTACCACAGACATCTGCAAAGACCCTTTTTCCGAATAAGGTACAAATTCCAGGGATTAGAATTTGATAGCAATATCCAAGGCCTTAATCCTTGAGTAGCCACAGGTTTTGAAAGGGTCATTGGTACAACTGCTGATTGACACAAGGCTGTTGGTTTATTTAACATTTTCCTCTAATCTGTGCCAAAAAGTTTGGGTTTTTTTGGTGCATTGGTGCTAGAAGACGTGAAGACATCTGGCCTTCCCTGTCTGCCCTTTAATCCTGCCACTCACTTTTATCCTCTCTCCATCACCTTCTCTTTGCCCAACACACTGACTTTGCTCTGTTACCAAGAAGGGGAATGTGTACAGTGCTTCATCTCTTTATTTCACTTGTCTCCTTTTAAAGTGAGTAGGCAAGAAGAGGAAGCATAGTTCACAGAATCCTTAGGCCACAATGATTTAGCTTTACTCTCAATCCACTGCCTTCAGGAACAAAAAAGGTTTTTTTGTGTGCCATAGTCTGTTCCCTCTTTGTCTCCTTTCTTCTTTATTCTTAGATGAACTTGGCTAACAAAATGTGGCTGCCCTGCTATTTGAGCCCATTGCTCTGCCAGCTCCTGGCCAAGGTGAGGATTGGGGCCAGGAGACAATTTAAGGCTACATCTCCGCCCAGAAAATCCCCCGTAGGGAATAAACACTAAAGGATAGTGTCCACATATGGTCATCTCCCAAAACCTGTGACCACCTGAAATTTGAACTCAGGGTCTAGCCTTGCTTTCTAACACCCACACTGCAATAAAAAGACAGGAAGTACAGTACAACAGCCCGGCAGCATGAGCACATGTAACTTACCTGAATTCAACTTAATGCACAGAGCTGAGGGTACAGACAAAGAGAGAACATTCAGTCATGGGGATGTTTCCACCTGCCATTCCACTCAGTCAGCATATGTTCCAATTAGCATGAGATGGGAGACATTAATTTCTATTTCCTCAGTTAGTTTGGCCTTGGTTTCCTGGTACCTCTCAAAATATAAGCATCCTGCTACACTGTGCAAAATTCTAGAACTGAAAGGTACGTATTGTCATGCAACATGATCCTTAAAGGCAACCCAACCACTTTATGTAAATGCATACCTAACACTTAGAAGATTTTATATATATATATATACATATATATATATATATATATATATATATATGTGTATATATATATATATTGCTCTTTATGGACATTTTCATTATTCAAGGGTAATTTTGACAATTCATAATTTTTCACTGGCTTTATAACCTCTGATAGTTACACTTCAACTGTGACAAAAGAAGTAAAGGAATTAAATAGCTAGAAGTAAAAGACACCATAGATGGTATCACACAGTTAAGTGCTTTTAATGAAAATCTTTATAACACCTCAGCTGCAGAAGTAGTTTTAAAGGTCTTTTTATCCAGAATATAATCTGTATCAGTCAGGATAGGATATTATGCTATAGTAACATACATCCCCGAAATTCCAATGGTTTAAAAAACACATCCAGGGTTTGTCTCTGCTCATCCTGCGTGTCTATTGTAGGTCAGCTGTGGTTCTGCTCGGCACTATGTTCATTCAGGGCCCAGGCTGACTACACCTTGACAGTTGTATGGCAAACAGAAAAGAGACATAGAGAACCATGACCTTTCGCTTAGAACTTCTTCCTGGAAGGGGCAGATGTCACATGTACTCACATCTCAATGGCCGAAACGAGTCATATGATCACTCTTGAGTGGGTCAAGAGATGTATGATTCTCCTGTAGAGAGAGGGGATTGCAATATTTAGCAAACTTCCAAAGATTCCCTTCATCATTTACCCAAAATGGCCATCCAACCAATGCTTAGCACCTCAACACCCCTTAAAGAAGACTATTCTACTTTCATTCAGTTATAAGTATTAGAAAATTGTTCCTTAAGATGGTTACAAATCTATCTCCTTGGAGTTTCCACCCATTGGTCCTCATTTTGTGCTTTGTCCATGAGGACAAATTTAGTTGTTTTCCATGGAACAGCTCCGCAAAGATCAGAAACACCCAAGCCCTTCAACTATTTCTCACAGTGTGGCATTTGATCTTTTCTTGATAATCTTATTTCCCCAACTCTTTATTCCAATAATAAATCTCTTCAGCATTCTCTCTGTGTCTAGAACTTTTGACACGTTTGGCTTCTAGCCATGTGTTTTTACCATCAAATGCACTTCACTGGGTTCAAACGCCTGTCACAATGCCTGCGGTCTCCCTCCCAATAGCCAATGAACAAGATTCAGCAGGAAGATACACGGTTATGGCACCCTAGGTATCCGTGTTCCATGGCACTGTTTGTACCTCATTAGTAAACATTTTCTTTAAATTATCTTGGATACTCATTAAATATTAGCAGCTACTTAGAACCAAAGGATAATTATGAGTTTAATGAAGCGTGCACCAGCTTGCTCAAGTCTAACGTTTGTTTCTCTGCTGGGACCCCATTTTACTTTGCACTTATCCTTCAGCAAAGCTACTCAACAAAGTCACTTTGGCAATAAGAAGTATTTAATTAGATTAATGAATTTTTATCGCCTCTCCTAGGGATTAGGCTTGTTAAATCCTGGCGACCAAAGAACAACAGATTTTTTTTATTACTGAATGTTTAGGGATGCACCGGTTGTGCCGCCGTGGCGGTCCTCATAAGGCAAGCTGCCCTGGGCAGTTCTACCTGGCATCCCTTGGTAGGCCAGGGATATTTGGCATAGACAATCCGTGCCTTCAGTGAAATCGCAGAAATCAAAATGCAAATGAAATCACGCACACCCCAGTCAAGGCTTTCGGCAGCTGTCTTTCTATCAGAGGCTGCTGACTTAGGGTACCCTGACAAAATCTGCCCCTCTTTCTCTATCTGCAGGTATTTGAGAGGAAAGGGAAGACCCTACAACCAGCACAGCTAGCTCTTCATGAGGGCATGCGTGTCCACGGATATTCTCCTAAGTCACTAGTGCGGTGGCTCATAATAAGGCAGGAAGGGCAAATTATTTTCAGAACAGTTGTGTTTTCAAGATGTTAAGCGATATACGTATGTAAAACAATTTGGTGTCTTTCTTAAGTAATGCTTTGGATGGTGGCAATATCTTTCATCTAGCAACTTCAAAGCACTTTTTTTTTTGAAAACACGGACCACGTTTCTCCCCATCACATTCTTGTGAGGTGTTTTCAAGCATCGACATCCCGGCTTAACACATGGAAAAACTGCGGCACAAAAGCACAGAACTGGTTAAATGGGTAAAAAAAAAAAAAAAATTCCACATCACAACAAAAGCACGGTTTTACGGTGACAAGACTGATGTTCTTTCAGACGTATGTAAATCCAAACAGAATCACGGAATCCTCTCGGAGTTTTACGATGATGCCCCAGGAAAAGAAAAAGGAATAAGAATGGGGTCTGAAAGGAGATGGGAGACTTTCTGGGGTGATAAATTTTTGATCAGAGCAGAGAGGGGAAAACAGACCTGGAGATGCTGAAAGTCAGCTTTATGGCAATTCAGAGGAAAATTCAAACTAAAATATAAAGAAAGAGATTCCTAAATTTAGTCAATTTGTAAACATTTAGGATTTGTTACACAACATACACATGACCGTATAATTTATCACCCCAATTGGGACATTTTTGAGAGAGAAAGGCAGTGCCATTAATCATTACACTAATTGTACTTCTCTCAGTTCTTTTCAGTTAGCCCAGAAATCAGTTTTCCGGTCTTTTAAATAAGTGTTCTCATTTAAACACTGTCCAAGTGTTACAAAAACCTTAGTTTTTGATAAGGAACTAGGAGAGAAGTTAAAAAAAGAAAAAATGAGCATGGCGAAGGGTTTGTAGGAACTACAAAAATGTGTACCAGGTTGACGGCCTTTTTCTTTCCCAAGATCAGTCTCCTTTTCTAACACTTCAGGTGGAAGAAATGCTGCCGGAAAAAAGACTGCATGAGGCTCACTTACAGTCTAATTTCTCTCTTCTTTCCAGTTATTTTTTTAATAAAAAAGCCCAGTGTTCTCTGCTGCCCGTATTTAGCTGACTGCACTAAAGCAGTCGCAAAGAAGGTGGCATTTAGGGACTGTCCCTCCCTGTAGACACAGACATTTTTCACCACACTATCAGTAGTTTAAGTCCATATAGAGAGAGCTGGACTAGATCCCCCTACAAAGGAAAAGTCCCCTTCCAGCACTTACCCTGGTGAGGTAGCTAATGGAAATAGTAGCGTGGAGGGGGGAACTTTTGTTTTGTTCTATTTCAGGACCCAGCATAAGAACCCACATATTTCCTCTAGACCAGTTCAGTTCAACAGAACTTTCTGAGATGATGGAAACGTTCTATATCTGCACAGTCCAATCCGATAGCCACTCACTGCCCATAGCTATTGAACATTAAAATGTGTCTAGGGGGCTTCCCTGGTGGCACAGTGGTTAAGAATCCGCCTGCCAATGCAGGGGACACGGGTTCGAGCCCTGGTCCGGAAAGATCCCACATGCTGCAAAGCAACTAAGCCCATGAGCCACAACTACTGAGCCTGTGCTCTAGAGCCCGTGGTCCGCAACAAGAGAAGCTACCACAATGAGAAGCCCGTGCACCGCAAGGAAGAGTAGCCCCCACTTGCCACACCTGGAGAAAGCCCGCGCACAGCAATGAAGACCCAATGCAGCCAATAAATAAACAGATAAATAAATTAAATTAAGAAAAAATAATGAAATAAAATTAAAAGTTTAAAAAAATGTGTGTAGTGTAAAAATAAATTAATTAAATAAAATGTTCTAGTGTGACTAAGGAAGGGAATGTTTAATCATATTTAGTTTTAATGAATTTAAATTAAAAGTCGCATGTAGCTAGTGGCTACCGTGTTGGACAATACAAATCTAGACACTCAAGTTTATACATAGACCATTTTGTTTTCTAGGAATCAGTAGATGCTGCACGTGTTCAAGTTTCTAACATCTAAGAACAGTTTTGCACATTGGAAACCATCTTGTCTTTAACTAGAAAAGGGGTCCAATCTTGGGTTCAGCCACCGAGAAGACAGCAGGAGCGGGGAAACTTTCCACTGCCGTAGTGACAGCCCCCATCAGAGCAATGATTGAACAGTGAAGGCTCTGGGGCCAGCATCCTAACCTTAAAGGACAGACTCCCAAGTGTACACACACTTGGAAAGCAGAGACACGTGGATCTGTCAGAGCATGAGATGCTCATGCGTGAGACTTAAGGTTATCTTTCTTTTACCTGCAGTTAAGACAGTTTAAAACAGCCGAGCGGTTGCCTTTGTGCTAATACCACTTAACATTATGTTTGAGTGACAGGTCTGATTCACCAAGGTAGCAAGATCTGTCTGGGTCTGGAGGGCTCTCCCTCCAGTGAAGACAGCTGAGTGACTACAGATTGAGAGCTCTTTTTCCGCTCCTTTCATAAACAACTCTGGTGTCAGACTGTCCCCTGCTGGACAAAGAAGGAATTTAAAATTAGGTACCTTAAAAAAGGACTGCCACACCTCCTATTTCCTACATGAGTGCTGTATTTTACTCACGGTTCCCGAGACTTGTCACTATGAGCAGTTCGGATAAAATTACAAGGCACTGGCCTTGGCGGCATCCTTTCATTTATTCCAGATCTTGAGGCAACACAACAGCACAGAGGTGACCACACCAAGGGTCAACTTGGACTCTCTTCTGTACCTTTTGAGCGGCTTACCCTTCCTTACAGGGTCTGCTGAATTTATGAGGGAATAGCACATGTTTTATGGAAAATCAAAGCCGGATAAACCGTAGGGGAGTTTAAATTAATGCAGCTCACACACCCCACACACACAAGAAATCAATTCAACCCATGGGCATCAGTTGACTAACCACCTGACATAATATTCTTCAGTCACCAAACCATGCCACAAATGCCGTTATTGGGACTCTTTGGCACTAACCCATATTTGCAATATCAATACAAATGCTTTGCTATTCAGGCATAGTTAAAGGACAGATTTCCTTTGTTAAAAAGGTGTTTCCTAAAGTCCAAAGTAAAACCAACTGAATTTCAGCACACCTCTGACCCACAGAGTCATGATATGCACTAAATTCATTACCTACTCAGAAACAAGCACTGGATTTCACTTTTTAAACTACTTAACCCTTATTTAACTACTGTATTCTATTTTTTAGAATTTTGACATTTTCTGTATCTATTTTTCCCACTTCCAAAAGGGAGTCAAGGTACAGAATTAAATATAAACTCACTGAAGTTAGGGAGAATTCACCTTACTACATCCTTACCATAGAGGAGCCACAGCTAGGACTTCATCAGAATAATCACATCCGCATGTAAGATGCTATTCAGCTCCATTTCAGTGGACCTCGCCCTGGCCCTGAAGTTATAAGCCAGATGGCACTGACCCTAGGGATAGGTACAAGCGACACTGAGGGAGAGAGAGCGGTGGTCTGGATACAGAGAGGACATATCTCCAATTAATAAAAACTGGATGAATTTCACACTTTATTCATCTTCCTTGACTTCGGGACAAGGACACTTTGACAAGACCCTGGACAACAACTACGGAAACTTTACCCTCATTTAAACCAAATTTAGTTTCTGAGAAAATGACACATTGCTAGACAATGACACATCACATGCCTGGTCATTAAATCTGCTGCAGGGTCTGAAGTGGATGGACTAGGACGGAAGTCCTGCGCCACTCGTAAGGCCGCCCGTCTGCTAACGCGCCCCTGCAGCCCTGAGCTCCACAATGTCCTGGGAGGCGACTCACCTCATGCGGGGCCTGTGCTCCCGGAAGGAGGGAGGGCGAAGGGGGAGGGGAGAGCGCACGTGATAATAATAAGGCAAATGAGGAGACCAAAGCTGACCTTATAGTCATTGTCTCTCTAAAGACCAGAGGAGTCACCACAGGTGACCAGTCATGCTGTAACACTATCAAACTTCGGGAAATTCAGAACCTCAGGATGGGCAGCTGTCTCCATCTTGTTCTGGCCCCTCTTGGATCTCCTCTTGTTTGGACCTTCATGGATGGACACAGCTCTTTAAGGTCATGGGCACACACTTGTTCTTCAGTGATCCTGTTGCTCTAACAGAGCCACATAGGAGATTTTGAAACTGCAACTCAGAAGACTCCAAACGCACGTAAAGGTGTTTTTTTTGGACATGGTCATTTTGTCACTTGGTTATAAACTGATTGACAGGTAATGAACTCACAAAGGAAGCCTTAGGCACCCAGGTGCGGAAAATGCCGAAATGGACCCCTTCCACCTCCAGGAATTGGTTCCTCTGCCAGCGCTAGCACAGGTAGGGCTGGGGATGAGGTGAATCTTCTCCTTTCTTCCACCTTTATCTCCTTCTGTACGAAGTGAGGATAGGAACATCTGCTTTTCTGACAAAGGTATTTTGCCCGTGTTTGAAAAACGCCTGGACGGTGCAAAGTGATAGGCGTTGCTGGAGTGACAACGTGTTGCAGGAACAGACAAGCCTGGCCATGGCCGGCCTCCCACTCCCCCGGAAGTGGTGCTCTCGGGGGCTCTGCTTGGCCCCGGGCACCAGACCAGCTCACATGCCCTTCTCCCTTCTACACAGATAATCTATCACTAAAATGAGGAAGAGACACATGTGACGGTGTGTGGCAGGAGCAAATGCTGCAGCCAGGAGGACCAGGGCCACCGCAGTGCATAGACAGCCTCCTACACAGGACTCCGAAGGCCTGCCTGGTACGATGGAAAGCACACACAGTAGCGAGCTGCAACTTATTTCCCACTAAGAACTTTTCATTAAGGAAGGCTTTCATCTCTCCAAACACGTTAATCAAGGCTTTCATTTGTTAAAAAAATAAGCCATCCAAAGAAAGAAGCATCTGGAAGAGAAAATATTGCATCTATCTCTTTAAGATCTGGGGGTGACAGTAAAGAGATACATTGTTAAGGTATTTCTATAGAAATTCTTCAGATAGATTTAAATTCATGAAATGAATGGATCACAGGCTAACCAATCTATTATCTTGGCCACCTTGACAGTTGATATAGATCAATCTGGTTTTATCTAGAGCTTTTAATTGTTTTTTTTTTTTTTTTAAGACTGTGGTTTCAGATCAGGATCATCTGAGCCACAGCTGAATTCATCCACTCTTTACTAAACTTCCTCTCTGATAACAAGAACTAACAGTTATTGCATGTTTAGTATATGTGCCAGGCACCATGCTAGCACTTCACATGCATTAACACATTCAGTGCCTAGGACAGCCTTGCAAGGTAGGGTTCATGATTGTCCCTAGTTTACAGATGATGAAATGAGGAACTTGGCCAAGGTTACCTAGCACGTAGGGGCAGAGTCAGGACTGGATGTGCACGTGGAATCCAGTTATCCATAGGACGCAAAAGTGTGTATGTGTGTGTATTCAGAGCTGTGGTACTTTAGAAATGTGGGTGACCATTTCTAAACCTTCAGGAAGAAGGGACAGTCAGTGTCTGCAGGCTGACCACCCTAACAGCCAACGCAGGTCCGGTCCATTTGGTTTTACTTGCCTACATCTGGAATAATGAAAATTTAACAAGCTGACGCTCCTCGGTACGACCCTTAGGTGTATTTGTCGGCATGCTGTATAAAACTACGTATATTTTTCATTTAGCTTATCGAATTGATTGGCATAAAGGGGTTCATAATGTTTTATGAACTTATTACTCTTATTACTCTTTTGATACGTGTAGGATCTGTAGTAATGTTCCCTCTTGAACTCCTATGCTTTGTCACCTTTCCTCAACCTTGGTTTGAGAATTTTGCTGTACGCTTTAAGGAATCAAATTTGGCTTTGTTTCCTCTTTGTTTTCTATTTTATTGACTTCCACCATAAGTTAACAAGTGTTTTCAAGAACAAGCAAAGGGAATATATAATGAAAAAAATCAGAGGAGTAGTTGGTTTTCTCCACAAGGAGATTGACAAAAGATAAAGAGAGAACATTGTGGGATAATGTGAATATGCTTTATAATTATTTAAATGTTGGTTTCATAGTTGCATACAATTGTCAAAATACATCATGTACGCTTAAGATCTCTGTTTTTTTGTTGTTGTTGTTTGTTTTTTTGCTGTACGGGGCCCTCTCACTGTTGTGGCCTCTCCCGTTGCAGAGCACAGGCTCCGGACACGCAGGCTCAGCGGCCATGGCTCACGGGCCCAGCCTCTCCGCGGCATGTGGGATCCTCCCGGACCGGGGCACGAACCCGTGTCCCCTGCATCGGCAGCCGGACTCTCAACCACTGCGCCACCAGGGAAGCCCAAGATCTCTGTGTTTTAATGTTTATAAATTAAATCTCAAAAAAAGAAAAAAAAAACTACATATATTAACAAAGGCTTCTTAATGTCCCACACCAGTCTTTGACAAACTCCATCCTCGAAGCTGATTTAATATTGCCGGTTTCTGATTTAATACCAAAAATAATTCCAACCCAGTAAATCTGTTTCGAGAGGAAGACTGAGAAAAAGGGCCAGGCTGTGAGTGTGTCTTCATGCTCTGATATTACAGATAGGAGTTTAATCAGACATGAAGTTTTCACTCCATTGCCGTACTCAGTGTCAACAGGCCCATCTCTTTCCCTGTGCCAGGGATGATACTAATTTCTCCCGAGTTACGTGTGAAGTGACCAGGGGAAGAAACACAATCAATCTACCCCGAAATTGGTAGCGGAATGGAAACACCACAGAAGCTGCTTAGAGCTAAGGTTTGGACAACATCTATTCTGCTTGGCGCTGAGAAGAAATTGTTTTAAAAGAGAGGAAAGGGGAGAAGGATAAAATGGAAATCTAATTTGGAGAAGTAAGGATTAAAGAGTCCATTACTCATGCTGTTTACGCTGTATATATTGAGTTAACAACATGCGATTTTACTGGATGAAAATGTGGGCCCCATGCGAGGCGAGCATGGTGCAGATCAGTCCCCACGGTGACAGTAATGAGTGAGGGTTAGTGTCTGGTCGGTGTGAGGCTGTAAACAGTCCTGGGTTTGGAGCTGGTATAATAAGTGGAGATTGTTCCTGGACTTACTGGGGAGCACAGATAGTTTCTGCCCCAGGAAAAGCAACCACCCCCAAGGCAGAGAGGTGCAGCATCACTATCTCCCCACTTATCTACTTGTAATGTGCGAATTGGGGGCCTCAAAGTGCAGAGTCCCGGCAGGGGGCAGGACTGCAAGCTCCTCCGGGTTGGCTGCCTGCCTCCTTTTATTTATGTATTTATTTATCCTGTCTACACGCAGTTCTGTCAATACTTGCCAAGTTGGTGTTTCTGCCTGCCCACTCCATTCCCTTTCTAAGGGTGGGGGTCAAGGGAGGAGAAACCAGCTGCCAAGTTAAGCAAAGGAGACCCTGAGAATCCCAGGTGTAGATCAATCCATTGTGATGGGGCTAGGAGGAGAGAAAACAGGTAATAAACTCATTTCTGAGCTCTGTAATGAGTCACCATCAACGCCACCCTCACCAAGCCTGAGGTCAGGCAGTGAAAGACAGGTGGAACGCAAGGGGAGAGAGGGAGCCCATTCATCTAAATCTCAGAGGGGTGTTAGCTGGCCAGGAAAAATGGGTTTAACTTCCACAGGATCTGGTGTCCTGGACTGTAAAGAAAAGAAAAAGGGATTTTACTCTTTCAAAGCTGTCGCTGGCTATTGGCTACACACATTCTAAAACTAATGACCTGCTCACTGCCTAATATTTACCATTAAAAAGCCTGCATATTATCATTAGAGTGAAGATCGGATCAGGCAAGAACCATCCATGGATGCGAAATCTAAAGGGAATTTCCATGCTGGGCAAGATAGTTGCATGATCTTAAAATGCCTGCCCACAACGCAGTGAGAGCGTGGCATGGACATATATACATTTACATTACCCAGTGTAAAATAGCTAGCTAGTGGGAAGCGACCGCATCGCACAGGGAGATCAGCTCGGTGCTTTGTGACCACCTAGAGGGGTGGGATAGGGAGGGTGGGAGGGAGACGAAAGAGGGAGGGGATGTGGGGATATGGGGATATATGTATACATGTAGCTGATTCACTTTGATATACAGCAGAAACTAACACACCATTGTAAAGCAATTATACTCCAATAAAGATGTTAAAAAAAAAATGCTTACCCACAGACCGCTTATTAGTTGCAAGGGGAAATATGGTAATTATAAAATGGAGAAACCAGAAGATATCTTGACTGAGTGACCACAAGTAACATCACCGAGGAGGGGAGGTGCCCATGGTTTGCCTCTGGATGTACCACAACTTCCCCCAGGGAACATTTCGGCCGAGAATGCATAGCCTGCTTCCAACCAGGAGGAAGCATCTGACAAAATGAGAAATGTTCCATTAAGAAAAGATGGAGTCCTGTATTCCTTAAAAATGCCAATGTCAAAAGGACAAAGAAAGGTTCTGGAAATGTTCTAGATTAAAGGAGGCTAAAGAGATATGACAACTAATCGCAATATTTGACCCTAGACTGGATCTTGTATTGAGGGGGAAAATGCTATAACGGCTTCTATTGGGTCAATTAACAAAATTAAAATGTGGACACTAGCTTAGACAAAAATACTGTGGCAACGTTAAAGTTCCTGAAGCTGATAGTGGTACTGTGGTTACGTAAGAAAATATCACTGTGTTAAGAATATACTCAGAAGTATTTAGGGATAAAGGACCATAATATATGTAAATTACCCTTAAATGGTCCAGAAAAACTAGTCTGAGCATATATACATTTACATATATCATATTGGAGAGTATAAATATATGTACATGTAAAGAGAGAGAGCACAAATTATATAGCAAGTGGGATAAAATGTTAACAATAGGTAAATATGGCCAGAGACTTTATGGTGTTCTTCATACTATCCTAATTCTTGCAAGTTTTCTGTAAGTTTGAAATGATTTCCAAATAAAAAGATTTGTTTTAATGTTTAAGCCTTCAAGTCAGCACTGCATTTTCCTTGCTTATTGCATTTGAATAGATGCTCAAGCCACAGGAAATTACACAGAGATGCGTTGGTGCGTTTTACTTACTTGCAGTTTATCTGTTCTACCAGAAGCAACATATCCTCGACTCAAAATCTTCCCCAATCACTAACCGATAAAGCACTGTCCTAACAAATTTTCATGCATAAACGAAAGACGATAAAGCAAAACTGCGTGCTACCTTAAGCCAAATACTTTTCAACATTGGGATTCTAAAGCAATTCTATTGTACATTTAGAAATTTCCAGTTATGCTCAAATATATCCTCCTGTAGTATCCCAACACAGAAAGAAAGTATCCAATAGATGGCATTCTGAAAATATTCAACCTAAGATATACAACACAGTTTGCAGAAACATATTATTGTAAGTTATATTATGACTTCTCTTTTATTTAATGAACAATGTTTGTAATAGCTCTCTACGAACAGCCCACAAATATCCAAGCAGTTGGCAGCTCAACCTAAACTTTTACTTGGTTATAGTGCCTGAATAAAAATCTTGCACTTCTATTCGACCTCTTCCTGATCTCACAATTTGATGAAGAGATTATGATTTACCAAAAGTTGCAGCCTGGGCTTCCCTGGTGGCGCAGTGGTTGAGAGTCCGCCTGCCGGTGCAGGGGACACAGGTTCGTGCCCCGGTCCGGGAAGATCCCACATGCCGCGGAGCGGCTGGGCCCGTGAGCCGTAGCTGCTGAACCTGTGCGTCCGGAGCCTGTGCTCCGCAACGGGAGAGGCCACAACAGTGAGAGGCCTGCGTACCGCAAAAAAAAAAAAGTTGCAGCCAATTAGGCTAACAGGAAGGTGCTGTTGTTCCCAGGAAGCACCTCCTCCTCACCAACATAGTAGCTTTTTTCAGCCCCCTATCAGTTGTTTAGAATGGTGGGATTTGTATATACCCTACTATGTGTAAAATAGATAACTAATGAGAACCTACTATATAGCACAGGGAACTCTACTTGGTGCCCTGTGGTGACCGAAATGGGAAGGTAATCCAGAAAAGAGGGGACATATGTATATGTATGGCTGATTCACTTTGCTGCACAGCAGAAACTGATACAGCAGTGTAAAGCAGCTATACTCCAATAAAAAAAAAATTAAAAAAAAAAGAATGGCGGGATTTGGTTAACCTATTACAAACAGCTATTCATTGCAGCTTGAGTGGCGAAAGGAAGAAAATCAAGTAAAAAGATTAGTTTTAAGGGGACCCAGCTGAAGTCCTGGGGTGTTTTCCAGAGCTCCTTCTCCTGGTGGGTCCTGAACACCAAACTATTCCCCAATACTTGTGAAAGCCTGCTGTGGTTTTACTGAGCTCTCAGCTACCACTTTCTGCTCAGCCCCTCGGCCTCCTAGCTGCCACTTCGGTAAGCAAGTGCCTGGCATTCAATGTCAGGTTCACCTCCCTGGACTTCCCCTCCCTGCAGGATCTTGGTCCCTCAAGACCTTGCTGCCTCAGTGTTTTCCAGTGCCTGCAAACAAATGATTTGTGACATTTGTCCACCTGTTCTAGTCATTCTCACCAGGAGAGTGGGGCTAAAATAAGATGGTCTGCCATTGTTGGATGTGTCAATATAATTATTAAGGGGACAAAGGAGGATACGAAACTTAGCTAAGGAGAATTTTGAATTTTCTTAGTAGGACAGTTATGAAAAAGAGTTAAAGATACGACTTTTATAGACATAGAAGCAAATTTAGCCTTAACAAAAAAGACTTGGAAGAATGTAGTCCATTAATCAGCAAGTGACCTTTCTTCTTCACTCTTTTCCTCCTTTAAACACTAAGTGATGCCTTTTGCCCCTACTTCACTTTGCACCCCCAAGGAGAGAAAGAGGACCTCAGTGAGTTAAAACAGTTTTTCCAACTGCATTCTGTGGATAATAAAAGTAAATGTTGAACAGCATGGGAAGCAAGGAGATAGCATTTATGGAGCACTTACTGAATGCTGGGCACTGTGGAAGCATTTCACTTTTAATCCTGACCATGACCATTAAAGTAGGCACCATTATTGCCTCCATTTTACAGAGGAAGAAATTGAGAAAGTAACTTGTCCAGAGTCACACAACGAATAAGTGGCAAAGCTGGAATAAGAGCCCAAGGAATCAACTGTGAGTTTGACAGAGCTTTACATACTGCAAAGCACTCTTCAAGAGTTGCACTGCCTGGCTGCAGAGCCTGGAGCCAAAGAAGCTGAGATGAGCACAACCCTTGTCTTGTAAAGGTGAAATACCTACATTTTGGTCTCTGTCAGCTGGTGCCCTTCACTACAGCCCCACCTGTGCTTGACCTCAGCTTCCCTTACTGCTGGCTCCCAGCCCATGGTCATCACTTGTCTCTTCGACCTTCCAGAAACAAGGAAGGAAGTGGCATTTGACTCCTTCTGTGCACCAGATGCTGGGATTGGCCCTTCACACCCTTTATCTCATTTAATCATCACAGCCTCTCTGTGAAGTTGGTTTTATTATCTCTATTTAATGGTTGAGGAAACAAGGGCCCACAACTGTTCAATAGCTTGCTTCTGTCTGCCTCCAGAGCCTCTAACCTTTTCACTAAATTGTGCTGATTCCACTCCTGATCTGAAAGACAAAGGCTGTAGGCAAGATTTCACTGAGAAACATTTCCCAGGTGCTTTAAAATCAGGATCTCAAAAAATAAGAGGCCAGGTCCTTGACTGGTGGTAGATTCTCCTGGAAAAACCCCTTTCAAAGTGAGCTTTTCTTTTGTAAATTAAAATCTTCTGGAAAATAGTGAATCCTGCCAAACCTCCAAAGAGAGTAGTTTCACCTAAAATTCACCTAAGAAGAGCCTTTATCTCTATTTCAACGAATGACTGAAAACCAAAGATTGGTATGAGACATGCTACATCACATTGGCTAGACGAATACAAAATTTCAGGAGTGTTGGGTCTGAATTCTCCCTGGAGAGAGGGCATGCATCTTTCCTCTCTCCCAAGTTTCCAGAATGGCCCCAAGGAAAAGTGTGGCTGCTCTGAAGTGTGAGGGACAGCTTGGGTTTGTTCCACAGCTGGCAGATGTCAAGATTCCTCTCTCAGAAGATGGAGAAGTAACTGAACAAATGTAAAGAAATGGGAATTAAACTCTTTTCATGCCTGGTTATAATGAGTGATGTCTGGGGACTCTTTGACAAGGAAATGAAAAATCTACGTTTCATGGTTTAGTGAAAAGAACACTAACTTCCAAACCAAGGGCTGGCTCAGCCTCTTACCAGCTGTGTGACCTTGAACAATTTGCTTAACCTCTCTGTGCTTCCATACTTTCACTGGTATTACTCTCGCTTGAGGATACATGAGGATGCAGGTGAAAGGGTCTGGGATGTATTTGGCCCACACCCTCCCTTCCTTATTCTCTCGTCTCAGAATAGTGGCCCTGGGGTCCCTAAAGCAGTTGTTCTCAAACATTGGTGTGCAAAGAATCACCCAGGACACTTTGTCAAGCAAACATTCCCTTGCTCTGGTGCAGTAGGTCAGAGGCGAGATTGAAACGCCTGCAGTCCCACTACTGGTCAATTTCTAAAACCCACTTTGAGGAACACTGCCCAAGGCCTTTCTAGCATTGCCCCTCTTGGGGCCAAAACTACTCTCGAACTGTACCTCTCCAAATTAAACACGTGACCCAACATTTTCTCCTTTCCTTATACAGTAGATGCTACCTATCAGCGGGTTCCAGAACCACAGATTCAACCAACCATGGATCGAAAATATTCGGGGGAAGAAAATTTCCAGAAAGTTCCAAAAAGCAAAACTTGAACTTGATGTACACAGACAGCTATTTATATAACATTTACACTGTATTTACAACTATTGACATAGCATTTACATTGTATTAGGCATTATAAGTAATCTAGAGATGATTTAAAGTGTACCGGAGGATGTGCGTAGGTTATACGTAAATGCTATGCCATTTAAATAAGGAATCCTGAGCACCCGCGGATTTCGGTATTGGGGAAGTCCTGGAACCAGGCCCTCGTGGATACCAGGGCAGCTATATACCTGCCTGCGCTGGTCAGGGGGCCCAGCAGTCCCTGCTTGCTTCATTCTGGAGTGTTTCCTGTGACATTAGGGCATACTGGCCAGCAGAGTGTACTGCCAGTTCCATAGCGCCCTCCCTGTCTGGCCAGATTTATGCCACCATCAGCGGCTTCCAAAAACCTAAATCACGCCTTAGACAGTCTGAGTAAAGGGGACCTTGAGGCAGAAAAAGTTAAGTGGGAAGTGGAATCACTTCATGGCAATTAAAGTGCTTTGAAATGACTTTAAGTACTTTTTTAAAATAAATTTATTCATTTTATTTATTTTTGGCTATGTTGGGTCTTTGTTGCTGCGTATGGGTTTTCTCTGGTTGCAGCGAGCGGGGGCTACTCTTCGTTGCGGTGCGCGGGCTTCTCATTGCAGTGGCTTCTCTTGTTGAGGAGCACAGGCTCTAGGTGCACGGGCTTCAGTAGTTGGGGCGCACGGGTTTAGTTGCTCCGAGGCATGTGGGATCTTCCCAGGCCAGGGCTCAAACCCGTGTCCTCTCATTGGCAGACGGATTCTTCACTACGCCACCAGGCAAGCTCCCCTCCTAAACATTTTAAAGAAATCTTATTACCTACCTTACTGCCTGTGATGTTTTGCTGATATTGCTATTTAGGAAATATACTTATAGATGTTAGTGAAAGCCTAGGGTCATCTGGATCATCAAATTCCCTACACAAAATCTGTATTTCATATTGGCCAAAGATGTTTGTTGTTATTTGCTTAACGAAAAAAGGCTGGTAAATTAACATAGTCGACCTCATGGACTTCCTCTTTCTTCCATTCCCTGCTAACTGGTGAGAATGAAACAGTAGCGAGTCCACAACAAGCGCAGGAAGATGACGCTGAGGAGGAAGAAGGGAGCCAGGCAGAGAATGTCGGAGACTAGATTCCTCCTTATTACAAAAGCAACATGCGGGCTTCCCTGGTGGCGCAGTGGTTGAGAGTCCGCCTGCCGATGCAGGGGACACGGGTTCGTGCCCCGGTCCGTGAGGATCCCACATGCCGCGGAGCGGCTGGGCCCGTGAGCCATGGCCGCTGAAGCTGCGCGTCCGGAGCCCGTGTTCTGCAACTGGAGAGGCCACAACAGTGAGAGGCCCGCGTACCGCAAAAAAAAAAAAAAAAAAAAAAGGCAACATGCACGGTGTTTCTGTGTGTGCAGCTGCAGAACAGCTACCGATCCTGCATGTATCTCCAGATTCTTGACTGGGAATTAAATCAATGCACTGCAGCCAGCAGCACAAACCGAAATGGACCATACAATCTTAGTGGGGTGCAAACGCTCCAACCACTTATCTGCTGTTGAGCAGTGCACTCCATCCTAGATTGTTCTTAGCTCCATCTGATCTGCGGGTCAGCTGGTCAACTGCTCTGTGATGATTAACTCAGGAGTCTAATCAGTGTCTATGACAAGGAAATGCTGTGGTCCTATCAATGAAAACAAAAGCCCCCGTAAGACTCACTTAACTCACATACAGTCTGTCTCATAATAACTAACAATTTCTCTTTCTCCCTCTTCCTCCTCCCTCCCTCCCTTCTCTCTCTCTCTCTCTCTCCCTCCCTCCCTCCCTCCCTCCCTCTCTCTCTCCTTCTCTCTCTCTCTCTCTCTCTCTCTCTCTCCCTCTCCCTCTCCCTCTCCCTCTCCCTCTCCCTCTCCCTCTCCCTCTCCCTCTCCCTCTCCCTCTCCCTCTCCCTCTCCCTCTCCCTCTCCCTCTCCCTCTCCCTCTCCCTCTCCCTCTCCCTCTCCCTCTCCCTCTCCCTCTCCCTCTCTCTCTCTCTCTCTCTCTCTCTTATTCACACACACACACACACACACACACACACACACTACTTCTCCAACAGAACTTCCTCTTGTTCCAAAATACCAAACTCAACACCAACTACTTCTCTTTTGTTCACCCCCAGTTCCTTCTCACACCCATTCCTGAAATAATACCCTAAAGTCATCACTTGTTGCTGCAGGACAAAGGCATAGCATGAAAAAGAAAAGAAAATGAGGACTGAGTTCTCTGAAAATCTCAGATGCCCGCAGAACTAAGCCATCTATGCATTTTAGTCAAGCGCAGAGCTCCCCCTAATGGCCGGCCCAGGAAGAGGCTAAAACGGAGAACCGGAAGTTTCATACAGTTCTGTATTTCCAAAAACGTAAAACAAAGCAAGCCACTTCTCAAATGCTAATCTTGTTCGAGATAATCTTGCCCTCTTTGCACCCTCTCACCTCCACCCCACCCACAAACTCCCATACCATCGCCAGCAGGTTCTGTGTTAGAATCCCACCTGTCAAGGCCACCTGGTGGGGTGCCCCTGTCCCCCAGTAAGGCTCATGCCTGGGGCGCAGTGAAGAGCTTTCACAATGAACCTGGCTCTGAAGGCATCTCCTTGTCATAAATGCCAGACTGTCACAGTGGACTCAGGGGAACTGTTTGAAAAATTATGGTTCTGGTCCTGAATTAAAGGACTGCCTTCCTCCTGAAGGACAGCTGTTGGCTGACTCCAGTGCCAAGAAGACACCCTTCTAAGTGTCCTCCTGCGTTCCTTTAAATCATCGCTATTCCTCTGGCTGAGAAGCTGCCAGCAAGCCTCACGGCGGGGGTTGTTTGCTCACTGTTAGGGCAGGACCCTGGTATCTGCTCTGCTCAGGAGCACTTTGAGAACCAAAGAACACGCAGAGCTCTCTGAACACCGGACAAGGGCAGCTTCCACATCAAAGGAAAATGCGTGTCATTTACTGAAGCTGACAAAAGCCTCCAAGTCACTCAGGGTCTCATTCCAGGCAGAAGAGATGAGGATGTGGCCCCCATCCAACCCTCCTCAGGCCCTCATCCTCCTTCAGACTTGACTCCAGTCAGGTCTACGGGACCCGAGCCCTGCCCAGCGCCCCCCATATCCCATGCCCAGGTATTGGGTATTACCCCAGACCTCCTTCTCCACTCATGCCCTCACAGAACATTTAGAACAGTCACCTGATTCTGGACCTGCCATTAGGATACAACACGACTAATGCGCTAATCCGGAGGTGGCAGACTGGAGGCCCGTGAGCCCGGCCCAAATCAGGGTGGCCACAGAGATTTTGTAAGACCATGCAGGGTTTCCAGAAATTCTGAATTAATTATCAACATTTTAAACATCAGGCTATTTCAGGCATTAATCTTTTCAAAAGGAAGGCAAACGGCTGCCTGGACCTCAGTCCTACACACTCGCAGGGGCCGGGCCGCAGCTGGCCCGCCACTCCTGTCCAGTGCCACCGCAGTCAGCAGCCCTCTCGCAAGCTACTGGCCTGGCGCCTGAGGCACTGTGTTTGCAACCATGAATTAATCAGATATATAACACATTAACACAGATTAGTTTATTTGGCGCCTCTCCCAGGTAACATCTTCACCCAGTTAAAATGCCTGTCTACAGAAGATTCCTAAGAAGTGATTCTAATGAAATCTGATAATGAGAAAGTCAAAGGGGGAAAATATTCTAGGTTCATAAGGCTTTTCAGCACCCTTCTAATTTCTCAGTGACAGTTGGGTGTTTGCCACATCTTCAACATAGGACCCACTTTGTACTATCTGGTGGATTTGTTCAAATTAGTTCCGCTGGAGAACTAAAACTAGAGAACACAGAGTAACCTTAAGTCCTTTTTAAAACAAAGCAGACTCTGCATAAATAAATACAAAACGTTGAGATGGGCCTGAAAATAAACTTAGGTCCAGGGCCTAAAAGAAGTCAGGATAATTTATTTGTGTCTCTTTTGTGTTTTCCTTCTGATTGGTTTTTAACGGAATTCAAATTTGTAGAATAACTCAGAGATGTTGTCTTCAGGCAAATGATGTGTTTTCAGCTAAGAAGAAGAATCTGGGCAGGCCAGGGGTTATCAGAATGTCAGTCACTGGGGTTCAAGTGCAGACCGCCAATGTAAAATTTTCAGAGTAAGTAGAACTTTGAAAATTAGGTTAGAAAAGAAATTGCAAAACTACTGTTTTATGTTTTGGGGGGATTTTTTCTGTCTGTTTGTTTTCTTTTTTAAAGTAAGAGTTTGGTTGGGTGGATTTATTTACTCAGTTGATAGAAATAAAGAGATAGGTACATATAAGACATAGATATTATACTGTATAGGAAATACAAGTCCTACATCAGAGTGTATGCCCTGAGGACAGAATCTACCAAAATGTATTGTCTCGCTATGTCTCCAGCCCAGAACTCAACACCCCGGGAGCAGCTAAATACTTGATGCCTGACTGTGTCCATGAAGCCACGTTTCTCAGCCTATTATTATACTACAGCTTGTCCTATTTTACCTGAAGGACTTTTCCAATTAGAATGTTGTAATCGGAAGTTAATCAGGCAGAACATTCATAATACTGCCTATAATTTTACCAGAAAAAAAAATTTGTTTAGATATTAGATTTTTTTAGTCTCTCTACTTTTCACAGCTTTATAGCATTGAGTTTTGAGTTTTAAAACTAAACACATATTTTATAGAAATGCTATAAAATATTTTTCATAAAAATTACTAGAAAGTTATTCTTGATTTTTTTAAAAAATACCTTTTTAGAATCCTCATCTTGGGTAAAACCTTCATTTTATCACATAATTTTTCGTAATTTTAGCAAAAGTAAGCAAAACCAACAAAAAATTGTTCATTGGAAATGTAATTTTTTTAAAAGATGAATAATTCAGCTTCTACGTCTTCCAAGACAGCTATGGGAGATACGCGGAGCAGTCACGATCATAAGAGAAACCTTAAAACACTTAAAGATAACAAAGTCTTAGACAATACCAGAAACTTAGATATTATCTGTTCAACACTCAACTCAGATGAGGGAGCTGAAGCAGTAAATGCTGAAGTGAATTGTCTGAAAAGTTACACCTCTTCTTGAAAACAAAACCAGGGATTACTTTGGGTCTGTGCCGCTCATCACTCCAGACATCCTTCCTTGATTAGCAAGTGACGTTCAACCATGTTGAATATTCTGCACTAAGTTAAGGTGACCGGGAGCGTTAATAAAGGAATATCCCTTTCCCAATGAATTCCAATCTGTCGTATGATAAGAATTCACTGACTGCATCTGACAACCTTTTAGAAACATGAGCACTTGTATATGCAACAGATTATTTGTTGCCACACTTACCAGTATGCACAGGGCCCCTGACTAGGAGCTGAAAGAAAGACAAAAGAAATGGAAAATTCTTCTCTACCCTTCTGAAGCTTACAATCCTTAAAGTGTACTCCTCCTTAAAGGAGATAAGAAGTAAACATGTTAAATAATTAGCAGACATTGCAAAATATCACACCAAATCACTGGTAGGGCAAAGTGTCAGAGGATTAACTAAAGAACAAGACCAAATGTGGATAGGATGCATCGCCAAGGGGATGCTTGCATTAGGCTCTGTTAAACCCTGAAGGTGCCACCAACTGGGTGGTATGAACCCCCCCACTGGGGCCCTAGCCTGAGCGGAGACCCCCCTGTCTTGGCCAGGGAGTTTCTCTTTAACCTTCTGAATCACGCAGCCAGAAAACGAAACCAAAGCTGAGATCGAGCAGGGCAAGCTTTATTCGAGGGCCAGAGTATAGAGAAGCGGGAACTTAGTTCAAAAATCAACTTCTCAGCCGGGGTGCAACTGAGACAAGGTTTAAAGGCAAGGCTAATGGAAAGGAGGCAAAAGTATTGTTTTTCTGGGAATAGGTAGGGTTCTTCCGGGAACTGGGATGCCACCTCTTTTCTGTCCTCGTATGGTCCTTTGGCATCTGGTCAGGAGCCCGTCAAACCATCAAGGCACGGCAGGCGGAGATCTTACTATTACAGTGAGACGGTAACGGGCTGCAGGGCAAGGTTGGTCCCGCTTTTGGAGCTGAACCAGCCTGCACCAGCTTCCTTGTGGTTAGACGCTCTCATTCCTGTGCTGTGAGCACAGCTAGAGGATCTGGCTGGTGGTAGTTTTTCTGAACGTTTCCCCAGAGGGAGGGACAGGGGTATGGTTCTGGGTCAACAGCCTTGGTCACAAGGAGAGGAGGAAAGAGGAAGGGAGGGGAAAGCAGGCCTTCAAAAGACAGCCCCGTTGCAGTAAGATATCTCTGACTAATCTGCTTTACCCCTCAAATTCACTGCTGTAAACAACTGCAGGTTCTTAAAAGAATCATAAAGCACCTCCTGACCTTGACCCATAGTGGTCTCTGGCTCTTTTGACGCCCCTTCTCCCTCGCATGCGCAGAAAGCAGCGCACTCTTGGCCCCTTTTGGCGCCAGCCAGGCCTCTGTATGACACTTTAACAGAGCGTGCAACTGTGAGACTGGTAACACGTTTCTGGTAAGACCTGGTCCCCAGATCCAAACTAGTGCTCCTGGTTACAGACAACTGCCCAGTTAGCCTCGGGGGTTGGGGGAGAGGGTTGATTTGCAGAAGATGCCCTCCCCTGGAAAGCCACATTGGTCCCTCCGCACTGGAACAGAGTCTGAACCATCCATGGTGGCGTCCGGACCCCCTAAGCCAGCTCCACAGCCCCTTGCATAGGAAAATTGCACTGCTCGCTCAGTAATGACCATGTGATGGGCATTGTACCTACACAAGCCCACTTAATCCTCAAAGCAACACTGCAAGGTGGATATCGTCCTCTTTGTTTATCACCTACAGAAACAAGGCTCACGGGGCTCCCGTACCCAGCCCTGCACGGCACCAGAAGTTAGTATTAGGGCTGGAATGTGAAGTCAGGTGGTCCTGAGCACCAAAGCCCAGGCTTGAATAATCATCATGGCCTCCCTGGGGGGTCACTCAAGGTGGAAATGGAGCTAGAGCAGCTCCTTTATGTCAGAGCTCGGCTCTTCACTAAACCTGAAGGGGGTTGGTGTCAATGAGTGGCCGGGTGATTCAGGAAGTGATATTCCTGCTGATTCCTTTGACGGTTAGACCCAGAGGAAGCCTGACACACCGTGAACTCTTGAAGGTGAGGACACATCATTGTTCCATCCCCTGTGGCACTCGGGAAGGGGCCTTTCTTGTCCATCCACCATCCTCAATAGTTAGGTAAAATAATGACCCATCTCCAAAAATGTGCTTTGTAGTATGCTTATTTCATCCATATAGTCCTTTCAATTTGCCTTTTTCCCCCCCTCTTTTTTTTTACCGGAAGGGGACAAGATGGTGGTAACTGGCTGAAATTTGACTTCAAGACCACTGTCAGAAAAGGTCATATCTGGTGTCATGGGTGCTATAAACAAGTCGTGGCCAGCAATTTCTGGTGTAGTAAAGTTCTGTGGTAGAATGAGGGACACATCGGTCATTTATAGAGTCTGTCCTGAGCAAAATGTTCTTTCTTTCCTTGGAATGGAACTTTGAATTCAATATGGCTTCTGGTTCAAGCTTTCTTGGCCCTGTCCCCCCGTCACCAGGTGGGCAGGTGGGTACCGCTGGATGGTCCGATATTAGATCAACAGGGAGACTGCCATCACAACAAAATTTTGCTTGTGCTGCATACTTTTAGATCATCTTTCTCCTTTCTCCCAAATTCATCACAAAGGAAATGAAAGTCCACGTACCACGAAAGAGATAACAACAATATTCTACAGATTAAAAATAATGTTTAAAAAATGATGACAAAGTGTTTACAGCTTAACTTTCCACACAGAGATACACGTAAAAACTTACAAAGTTGGGCCCTGAACTGTGCTCCCTTTATGTCTCTAATATTGTGCTCATAAAATCTCTGAAGACCGAGACCCCATGCAGGTACAGTTACTGCTATTTCAGATACAACCTGTAATAAAGTTAATCAGGCACACATTTAACAACATACATGTGGTAATTGTTATGGCACTGCATAGTAATTGGACATTAAGACTAAATGGTTTACATAAATTATAGAAAAATGGGGAAGCCACATTAGCCCTTCCTCTATACCACTGGTTCCCAAATGCCTGTGTGCAGACCACCCGTATCCACGTTATCTGGAGAGCTTTTGAAATTATAAATGCTTGGAGATTATAAAAGCTGACCCCTGGAGAGTCAGGTTCAGTACATTTTGGTCTATGGGGAAGCTTTGCACCACACCAAGGCTGTCAAGTTCACATGTCTTCACAAGAAAGGCAAGTAAATTGGGATATGGGGCGATGTCTTTTAACACAAGTAAGCATGTGTCTAAGAAAATAAGTATTTCTTCCAAAGGCATTTACACTGAGAATATTTTTTAATACTCTGAGACACCTCTGCCACCCTTCGCCCCACCTCACGCCCCTGGAAAACAGGTCTCTGTACTGAGTTGACACTGACAGTTTGCAACCTCCATAGACTAGACCATAGTGGCTGTACTTAAGGGTTTACGTTTCTTGGTACGTGAAGCAGAGATGGTACACAAAAGGATCTTCTGCTGCGTATGGCCATGCCCTTCACACATTGTAGCTAAGCCTAAGTCATTGCTGACAACACACATTCACTCATTTCCTCATTCAGTAAGTTTTTACTGGGCGTCTAGTATGTTTCAGGCACCTGCCTCAGCACAGGAAATACAAAAATTGAATAAGACCAGTAGCTCACAGTTTGGAGGGATAGGTTTCAAAATGATTCTGACGGTCAGAATGGCATGAAAATATTCCTTGAAATCCAAGTGCAAGAACTGATTGCTCACTGTCCGAAGGCTGAGAAAACCAATCTCTCAGAAAATCTGTTTGAAGTGTTCCTCCCCAGCCAACTGCCCACCCCGCCTCTCACATCCCAACATCGACACAGAGGACAGGCCGACATCTGAAGCTCCGAGGCTCTGTGAAGCAGACGTTACCTCATGCTACATGGCTCTCTTGTTCACGGTGGCACCAAGAGACATGGGGCTTCCAGGACGTTCCATCCTGCCAGCCGTCTGATGATGTATTTGAAATGCCCATTTCTGGGGCTCTGCAAATGAGTGACATTTATAAGGTATCCTTCTCTTCCCTGAATCAAAAGGTACTGAGATTTCTTTTAGCTTCTGCTCCCCCAGCCAGTGCTTAGTGTTTATATGGCCAAAATATTGAGCAAGTTACTCAATTCCATTTCTGTGCTCACTATTTCGCTACAGAAATGCAAACTCCCCTGGGTAATTCCAAGCAGTTTCTTTACCCAGAGATCATCTCTGGCCACAGAGCAGCTCAGCTGCAACCTGCGTTGTGTGCGCTGCATTATACTGTAACATTTTCAGAGTCAGGGAAGATTTATTCAGTGATCAACTGCTTCGGCATCCTGAATCACTCCAGAGACAGTCTGTTAAAGAGGGGACCTTGAGGGAGCTGAAAATGTAAGCAAGAAGTGAAATAATCCTCTTTTCCTTTTAACCCCTTAAGCCCTGATAAGGAAATAATATTCGTTTTTTTATATGCATAGAGGAAAATGTCTAGAAGTGAATTCCTCATACTATGGAGTGCTTATCTGTAGAAGGTAAAATTAAAGGTGATGTTTATTGTCTTCTTTTCGATAATCTATATTTTCTACAATAAACTTTAATTCTGTAGTAAGAGAAATATTGTAAGATGCACGTACTGTTCTTCAAAAAGTTCTTCCAACAGAGAAAAAAGACATCATCAGCTATCTCAGGAACTAGGTCAGAATTTGGAAGACCAGTACACTATTCACCAAAACAGATAGAGTGGTTACATATAACCAAAAAGCAAAGGCTTACAGAGCTTTTAATATCTGAAATTAATACAAGTCAGGAATTGCTAATAATTTTTATTTAACACTACTCACTAGACAAAAGCTGTTTCAACTTATTCCAGTTTGCTTAGAGATTCAGAATGAAAGGTATCCTGAGAGGGTGAAAAAACGGGAGTGTCATGTACACAAATCTTTAAGACCCTTCAAAGTGAATATCTAACCTGCCCTCTGAGCTCTATGGCAGAAATGGGCAAAAGTGGCCTTGTTGCTAATTGAATGAAAGCCAAAGGGGCAGGTGATGGAATCCGCCACCTACCCCAGTCTGCCTACTTTTGGATCACACAGGTTTGCTGAAGGAAAGAGCGAGCCACAACTTGAATGACCTTCAAACTCAAGATCAAGGTGAAATATACCTCTTAGAAGTATAGACACACCTTCCCTCCAATGTCTTACAGTCAGGCTGTATTGTGCACAACTACACAAAAACAAATTTACTCGGTAAGTCAACTGGGGCACTTGCTTACTTGACGGCAGGATTTTTAATTTCTTTGTCATTTGACCTCACGTGCAAACAGCCAAAACCAAAATGTCTGAGAAAGGACAAACACAAGAAAAAACAGCTGCTAATGGATCAGGCTGGGCATACAACAAGCAAAGGACATTCTGAATAAAGACCACCGACTGACTAAAGGGGTGGGGGGAGGGTGGATTTCAGATGGTGATAAACCCTATAAATTAGCATGTATCGTCAAACATGCATATATAAAACCGCTATAATAACATCTAATCATAACATCCATGGCAGGAAACAATCATGCATGAATTGTGGGTATAGTTCAAACTTTTAACATAAAGGATGATCATTTGTTACTTTAAGTTGAAAAAAAAGTCTCACTGTAAAAAAAACACTGATGGAGCCTGGGTCCCTATTGTCAGCTACAATAGGAATTAAATTGAAACCTACCTATGGATTTCAGATTAACTGTTTTCACATTTATTCACATAATAGCAGAAATGACTAACTAGCTTTGATTATATAGAATAAAAAGCACTCTGTTTAATTAATTCACCATCGGTTTTTACCAGGTGGACATCAGCCAGTGTTTGGTCTTTATTTATGATGTGTACAATCAACTCACTCAGAAAGTTTAAAACATCAAAGTCAAAGTTTAATTTTTTTTCTGTCAGTAGTTGTGAGAAAGAAAAATAAGAGTTGAAAAATTTTGTAGAAACCACAGACAGACAAGGCGAGACAAAAGGAGAAATCTTCATTTCCATAGAATTGTTTTATTTTGACCAAATATATACTACTCTCAGTGCAATTTGCTCTTTAACCATTCTGGGAACCTGCCCTTCCTGTGATGAACAAACTGCGCAGTATCTCCTGATCTCGACAGCTGCACCAAGGACGACACTCAAAAATCAGTGTGCTCTCTGAAACAGGGTGCAGCAAAGATGTGAAGGCTAGATAATACATTCATGTGGTTTTAGATTTTTTAATCCCTTTAAAGATATGTTTCGCCAGTGTTATCAGATTTGACGTTATTTTCTGTTTTTCTAATCACGTCCCATGATGAGTTTGAGCACCAATTCAAGAGTTAAAAACTTTAAAGAAAGGAAAAAACAGAAAGAGAGAAGGGAGGTGTTGCTTAGAGAAATGCACACAGGGTCCAGGCTCCCTACCGTTTCAAATTCTATCACATGTCCAGAATGAACCATATCCTTCTCTGAAACCACAGAAGACCATCACTGATGAGAATGAGGCCTCTCTCTCTCTCTCTCTCTCTCTCTCTCTCTCTCTCTCTCACACACACACACACACACACAGACACAGACACACACACACACACAAAATGAACGAGAGATGTCACCATGAACAATCCCAAAGGCTATGCATTTATTCATTTCTAAATGCTATATAACTTCATTTTAAGGACAATTAAATATGTATTTGCATTAATGAATATATGCTTTTGTGTGATGTGTACAAGCCAGGGAGACTCTGCAGAGGTTTGCCACCAACTGTACTTCAGATTCTATCAAATCAGATCAAATGTATCCCTTGAAAGACACTCTTGAGTTTCTAGATCTTCCTTATAAATTTCCTACTTCATCAGGATGTTGCTGTGGTGTTTTCTTGTTTGTTTCTTAATTCTTGTCCAAAACAACCTATTTTGGACACTTCCTTCTCATATTTGCTCCGTTGTGATTCTAACTTCCCTGTAAGTCTGTTAATAAATAATACATCGTCTTGTCGGCTTTGGCAAATATGTGTAAGTTACAGCGTTTCCTCTTCTTTCCATTAGTCCATCTGGCAACCATTTCATCCAGCAGGAACACACAGCAGAGTGAAACTACTCTGAGCACCGTCCTTAATGGAGAGGCACTGCAGCATTTCACTGTTGGGGTAGCAGCGTTGGGTGACCTGTGGCATCGCCCTCAGTGAAGTGAAAACCATTTCACTAGCTGTCTTTTCAACTGTGACAGGCCTTAGTCAAAAAACCAGAGAGTGTGACCTGCCAATCACAGGAGTGAGAGGCCCGGGGGCCATATGTCACCCGATTCTGCAGCCCCTTCTGACTTGCGGTGTAAATAATTCCCAGTCAGCAGGCTCTTCTCACCCACGAGCTGCAGAAACAAGAGTTTTTCCATCTACACTGTAACTTGTTTGGTCACGGACTTGGGTGACTTAAATGTGAAAATCATTTCCCTTGTGGTATCTGTCATTGGTTGAGATATGTGATTATTGGTCTGCTGGATCCACAATTCCCCAGAAAAGATTGTTGATCCAAATCCGAGAGAGCAGCAGAATCTGTGTGTGACACCAGTGGCGTTTTGCCCATCACCACACTCCAGGGAACGTGGCCTGGGAGCAGGGACCACATTGCTCCTTGAATGGAAATCAGCCTGTTAAGATGCTAGGCCTCCACGCGGAGTATCACAGCCTCTCACCATCACTCTTCTAGCTGCCAGCTCCAAGCCCCAACTGAGAAAATGAGGTAAAAATACTGAAATGTAAAAAGCACTACACACACATCATTACTGCTTTTACGATTAACGATCGTCATCTCAGACTCTTCACTTTTGCAAGCCGGTACCTAGTATGCTTTTTGAAAACTGGGTAAAAGTGCCCAGCTTTAGAGAAAACTTTGGCCTTGATCGCCAGAGGTTTTTTTTTTTTTTTTTTTTTTTGCGATACGCAGGCCTCTCACTGTTGTGGCCTCTCCCGTTGCGGAGCACAGGCTCCGGACACGCAGGCTCAGCGGCCATGGCTCACGGGCCCAGCCACTCCGTGGCATGTGGGATCCTCTCGGACCAGGGCACGAACCCGTGTCCCCTGCATCGGCAGGCAGACTGTCAACCACCGCGCCACCAGGGAAGTCCGCCAGAGGGGTTTTGAGATGGCTGCTCCCCACACATATCATGCCACTCCTCATGTCCACCCCTCGACCTGGCTGCCTGACACTGTCTACCAGAATCACCCGGAAAGCTTGTCAAAACACAGACTGCGAGGCCCCCACGTAAGGAGTTTCTGATTCAGCTGATCCAGGGTCAGGCCTGAGAACTGCATTCCTAACAAATTCCTAAGGGATGTTGGCCTTGCTGGTCTGGAGACCACTCTTGAAGAATCACGGCTATAAAGATAGAGGACTTCATTTAGAATATTAAAAGAGGTATGGGAGATGCAAAAATAGATGAGTTATATGAAGAAAATGTGGAGGATGGGAAGAAGGGATCCCAAGTGGTTGCATTAGAAAATTACCAGCCTGCTGTCATATGTATACATACAGACCCAGTAGTTTTAATCTCATTTAGGGATGAGTGTACTGAGGCTTTAAGTGATTGGGACATTTGCCCAGTGCCACAGGGCTGGTCTAGCACTAACAGACCAGAACTAAATTTCAGTTCTCCTCTAGTCTATGTTTTCCAGCGCAAAACATTGCCAGCAGTTAGGATATGCACTGTTTTGGACAGGGAAAGAAATTTCACACTTGATCGCTTTCAAGGAAAAGTGGTGCTCAGATAACCCACTGTAGCCACTCGAGTTCAGACAGGAGGACAGAAGAGGAAGCCTCACCAGAAAGAATACCATCCAGAGATGCACACGTAGGTTTTCACAAAACGGCTCATTTATTAACCAGGTTGGGTGACTTAGGAGTCGACCCGGCATTGAGCTTGAAACTCTCTCTTCGCTGCTTTGACTCTACCACCCAAGAAGTACTGGAGTAGCTCGATTCCCTGTATGGTTTTTAGCAGCATCTGCCTTCAGCACGCGTTCCAGTTTGACTTATCCTGGCAGAGACAAAGCCTGCACTTGCCCTGGAAGCCCAGTAAGAGCTAGCATAACCCAGGGCCTTCATTTCCTCGTCTGAAACAAGGAGAGGGTAAGAATCCACAGACATTAATTACATGGAGATGTGTTGAACTTACTCAGCAGTCTGAACAAATTCCTTTCTGGCAGCATACATGGATATGGCTTGTGAGATATTGTCTATATGAGCAGTGCGACAGTTCTAGAAAGATCTAGAAATAAGTATTTCTATGTGTCTCCAATTAAGTCACCGCCCCAAGTACCAATAATGAAAACAATAGTGCTGTCAGATTATTGTTTGGTTAGTACAGATTTGCTATACATAGCAAATCTTTTAATTCACCTATTGGTCTTAGGAAAGATAGGAAAGTAAGGACAGGAGCCATCGTGCGCTGGTAAATGTTGAACAACCAGCTCTCTGGGGAGGGGTTGCCCTGACTTGTAATGTTTGCCAATTTCTGTGGTGTAAATAATCTGCCGCGGTCCTTTGAAAGCTGTCAGCCATTTAACAACTAACTTTCAAAATTCCTGACAAAAATTGGCTCTCAAGAGTGGCACCACCAGCACACCACTGGGCAGGGAAGAAATCACATGTGGCGAAAGTATCCAACGAATGGGATCTTCCCCACCCTGTAGGGGAAAACAAATGGCGGAGTGGGAAGGGGAAAAAACACTGTTCTAGAAGTCAGGTAACCTGAATTATAGTTATTTGCCAACAGCCAGATAGGTAAACAGATCTGTTACATACAGAACCAACTAAAATGACACAGTGGACTGCACACGAAAGAAGGCTCTAGCAATTAGTTCACAAAGACTGAAGAGATGTCTCAATTGTCCGCCATACTATCGTAATACTGGCATGGATTGGTCTAAAGGTCGGGGTCTTCCAATCCTGTGATTCCACAAATTCCACTTGTACGTCAGTTTACATCACCAAGCACGGTAGGATGCAGGGACCTATGCTACCAAGACCTAAAGGGACAGTGTGGTGTGACAAAAAGCACTGACCTAGGATTGGAAAGCCCCAAATAGAGTCCTTATTGCTCTACTGAAGGACTTTGGGAAAATCATGTTAACTTTCCTAGGTTTCAGTTTGCCTCATCTATAAAGTAAATAATTCCCTAGAGTCCCTTACGACTCTAAAATCCTAGGCTTCCAAATGGAATTTATTGTTTTAATCACTCAGTTGTTTTGAGTTTAAAACTATGCTTGCTGCAAAGTAGTGGTGGAAATAAAAACCTGCATGAATTACAGCCTGAGTGTCATTAGGGCTTTAGCACGGGAGCTGAGCACACCATTCTGACAGAATTGTCAGTGAGAACCCAAGTCAGGGGCAGTGTGGGAAGAGCTCCCCATATCAGCTCCTTGCCTTTTAGTAATTTCAGTCATAGAGGACTGGGATTTGCCTCTGAACTTCTCCACACCCACCCACTGCAGCTCCTCTGTGGCCTGAACCGCAGACTACACAAATGCAACCCCTCCCAGAGTCCACTTCACAGGTCTAGGGCGGTCTTGCTACTCAAGGTCCACATGGGCTCCTTATCAATACAGACAAGGGTCTCTGTGGCATGAAGTGTTAATTTTACAAGATGAGCTGGAACAACCTTTTTATTACTCCAACTAGAAATTAAATTATTAAAAGTTCTGTGCCTATTGCAAATAACACTGTTCTACTCATTATGTGATCTATTCTTGAACCTGCTGGGAACTGTTCCAGAAACTTCTGCCTAATGAATTGTGAGTGTGGGTGTGGGTGTGGGTGTGTGACAGACACAAACAGAGAGATTGGGAGGGGGGAGGAAATGGGGTAGAAATAGGGTATGGAGAGCTGGGTATATGAGCCTATGAGCTTGTGTGTACATAGATACGGTTCACGGAAAAGTGACCAACAAATGATTTTAAAAGAGGGATTGGGTCAGAATTCTAGCTTGCTCTGAACATTCAAAACCACAGCGTTAATGTAGAGTTTCTCAGGTATTACTAACTTGTGACTTAAAACTGTTAATTATTGAAGGTTGATGTAACAGTATCTTGCCTTCCTGATTCAACGTCAAACAATCAAATCTCAAACTGATACTTCTGAAACAAGGAAAATCAACACCACGTGGAGCATCACGATGGAGATGATGCTCCAACCAGCTCTGTAAAACCACAGAATGAGACAGGATACGAGAAGACATGAGTGAGGGGAGTTACGGACGGTGATGTGGCCTCCGCATGAAGATACAGACTGCAAACTAAAAAGTCAACTTCGGGAACCACGTGCCATGTTTGACGTTCCCGGACCAACAGCAATGATGGAGAAAACAAAAACAAACCCTAACTTTGAGTCCTTGTGATTATTAATTTTTTTAAGAAAAAAGAACTTTATTTAAATCAGGCCCTGAGCAGGTTGGCTGAACGCGTGGAAACCTCGCTCAGCCCGCAGATGTCTGCCTGAGCTGCCACATGGCAAGAACAAGCCCTGGGGGGTCTCAGGAGCCCAGCACAGGACCCAAAACTTCTGATTCTGGTGCTGGATGCAGAACTCCCCATCCCTTTCCAGTTCATTACAAACGCCTATTGTTTGCCGTATTTATCTGCCATCACTGCTGTTTGTTAGCAAATGGAAAGAGGACTGCCAGGACTAAATTTCAGCCTGCCGTCAGAATAGGGCAAAGGCGCTACAGGAATTGCACGACAGATGGTCTTTGAATGATATACAGAACCTCTGCCCTTGGGCCCGCTTTGGAGGAGCTGTTTTGGATTGTTGCTCGTAAGAGTGGGAGGTTGTTGTGTGATACGTGATTATTCCATAATAATTTAAATTATTTTGCCTGTTTTCAAACAATAGTCTCAGCGTTTTTTAATTTTTACACTCACTGAGTTGTGACACGAGCATTCTTTTCTCTGTGTTAGCAGGGATTAAAATCAAGCCCTGTATCCCTGCCCCTTTTTCAAATAATCCATGTTTAAATAAATTACCTCGGTCTGGAAAACCAAGTTATGTGGCATCCTCCTGGCACACACACAAGCAAGAAAAAAAAAAATTCCTTATTGTGGAGTCTGGTTTGAGATTGTCGCGGTAACAAGTTTTAAGAAAAGCCTGCTCTTTGCCTCTCTGGAGCGAGGCTCAGGCTAAGGGAGGTTCATTGACATGCACGTGGAGATCCCATCGGATCTGCTCCAAGGTACAGTCCGAGGCAGTCAGACGGCACCCGATGTGCATGTAAATGAAGCTCCCCGAGGGGGGTGCAGGTTTCTGGAGATGGGAACATACACCTTCTCGGTCTCATCCAAATCCAGCAGAAACTTCCGAATGTTTTTCTAAAGCAGCAGGAGCCAAAGAGAAGCAGATGCTAAACTTTCAAGGCATTTGAATGCACTTCTCCTTACCGGGTAGATTTGTTGGCTGAGTGCTGGCAGACGAGGTTTGGGGCTGGAACGCAGGCTTTCAGTTTCTTGGCCCAGTGGGCAGGCGGGTATCACCCTGCACATACCAGTGGTTCTGGCATTGGCCTCCAGCTTTTACCTAAAGGAGAACATCGCTCTGGTAAATGCCAGGGGCTGTCTTGAAAGATAAAATCTACAGTGAATGTAAACCACAGGAGAATCAGGGAGTGAGTTAATAATATTCATAAGGTGGCCTTTTTACCCAACGTAAGAATGTGTGGCTTTACCTGGAGGTTGTTGCTTATGAAATTCTCCCCTATGGTTGAATTCTGTGTCCCCAGATAGGCTGTGGTCCCACCCCACAGCCAAGGGCCAAGTCAAGCTGTGGATAATTTCTGGGCTGACTAGTCTGGCACCTTGGTAATAAGAAAGAAATTCTGCATCCCCTTGGTCTTCAGCTATGTGATATAGTTACCTCGAAAACAGGAATCTCTGGTGAGTGGGGTTACTAGAAAAGAGAAAAAAACAAAACTCTGACCCTGCTATTTGCTAGAGAAATCCCCCATGGAGTCTTAAGTGCTTCCCAACAACTGTGGTTTTAAGCCAATAACAGCAGCTCTTCTAACAGAGAGAAACCCAACTCACACAGCACGTAATACCCAAATGAAATTCAGATAACTCCCACTGTGTTGACAAAAAGGATTGGGGAAACGTCCTCTGCTCCTTCCCAAGAAAGACGTGCCTTTGGTGGGATTCAGCCAGCCTGCCCTCCCAGAGAACGGCCACCCCGCTTTCTCCCCCGGCAAGGCAAGTGTGCAGAGAGTTCTGGTTGCCCAAAGCACAGATTCTCAGGAAAAACCAGGATGAATCGATGCTTGGCACCTCAAGGAGCCACAGCTACTCGTCTTTTGAGACATGGAGGATCATCTAAGGAGAACTTCCCTGCTTGCTAGGGTGTGATTGCTTTTGTAAGCACGCTGCTGCTGACAATTTTCATCAAGGTGTATGATTGGAAGAAGGGCTCTGACAATATCAGCAATCACAAACAACGTGGATCTGTGTTCTCAGCCTATCTGAAATCGTGAAACTCCACTTCCAACACGTTTACATGTTATCGTCTGTCACTAAGTTTCCGTATAGGTCAGGTCCTATGCAATGTACCGTATATACATTATCTCTAACACTGACAACAACCAGGAAGGTATTTATTGTCGTCAGTACGTAATTCAAATGGAAAAAGGGTCTCATGTTGATTGAATGACTTAACAAAGGTAACTCAGAATAAGTAGCCAAGTCAGGAATTGAAATCCCTATTTAATTCCAACTGCCATATTCTTGCACTGATGTATGTGTACGTCACATATGTGCCGTATCACATTCATTGTGAAAGTGAATGCAAATTTCAGCATATCTTAGATTCCTGAAGGAAGAGCGTATGTATACCCTCAGTACTGGACACGTTGTGAATTCTCAGCAAATACTTATTCACTGGAGTATTCCTTTATAGCTATAGAGTTCACTTAGTCTCAGTCATGTAGGCTTTACCTGCTACTTCTTCATGCTCATCTCACATGATGTTTACCCTGGCTAGACCTAATTTCTGGAAAGTTTCCCTGGTTGGGCCAAAGGGATTCAGCCAACCAAAGTTCACATGGACCAATTCTAGGTGAGAGCAACTATCAGTACCTATTCCTGAAATGAAGTCAACAAGAATCTAATAAACACCCACAACCAACTCAATTCTTCTGACAAAGAAATACGGTAAAAATAAATAAGTAAAATATGGAGAGTTCCAATAAATTGACCAAACAACAACAACGTTTTATTTATTGACTCTACAAGAGGATAAAGAGCAAACGATTCTACATTCAAATCCCCAACTGCATCTTGTGCTTTGTAAATAAATTTCCCTGTGTTTTTGTACGTAATTCACACAATTTAGAAAATAATGCTGTTTTAATACAAACACACATAATAAATATGTTTATTAGCTTCAAGATAACCACTGGGAGATTCCATTCAAGATCAAAAAATAGATAGCTTAATTCAATAGCAAGATGACTGTAACTAAAATAGAAATATATATTTTAAAAGAACAGCTACATTCAAATGTTAGCCCTTTTGCCACATTTCCTGAGAGCTCCTTTTTTAACATTAGCAGTCAAAAGAGTGGCATTCTGTCAGGACCCCAAGACCTCTATGGATGGCAAATTTAACAGTTAAAAGATTGCACAAAGTGCTTTTATTCTGAGCCACATGTGAATTGGGCTGAAGCATAAAGGAAAAATAAATGGGAATTAGAGGGCAACTCACAGAGGCATTCCAGTTGGGGAGAGAATACCACCATTAAATCCCAAATGCAATTTACGAATACAGCATTTGAATTTTCTAATTGTTTCTACAAAAAAAAAAGAAAGAAAGAAAGAAAGAAATGAGGCTAATGGAATTACATTGGAACCAGCCATTCAATCATAGACAATTTTGCTGACCAATGTCTCTGTACATCCAGTCCTGAGCTCCTGATCACATCTGTAATCTGGCCAAACTTTGAGTCCAATAAGAGAAATCTTTTTCCTTTTTGTTTTTTCTTCCCCTGGGTAGGAATAGAAGAGTCTGGTGATTTCAAGTACTCCATGTTTCATGGTCAAAGAGGATCAATTTGAAACAGCTGCCGGGGACATAAGAAACAGAAAGGGGGCCTTGGAGATCATTTCAAATCATCTAGAACCACTTTGAAACTACTCACCGCGTTGTCCACTCTTCTCCCTCCAGTGGCCTAATATGCACTCCATAGCGAACAGGAGAAAAAGAGGTCTCCTTGGATAAGCTGCCAGACCAGTGAGGTTAAGTACCTCTGAAACAGATAATAAAATATTATTATTATTACTTCCGATAAAATTATTATTTTCTATCGGGAACACATGAACACACACTATTGTATGACAATTTTTAACGTTTGCAATAAACAATCCAGTAGACCTCCCAAAGGCTCTCACCTAAGACTAAATACACAGGCCCAATCTGTTTTCAAAGTTCTATGCATACAGTGCTCCTAAGAGGGCAACGAGCTCAGTTCCATACGATGAAAAGAGTCACTCATTCATTCATCCACGGCATATGTTAAATTTCAGGTATACCAAGCAGTGGGAACTCAGTGTCTATCCTCAAAAACGAATACTGTCTAGTGAAGAGACAAAACGTGGTAACAATTACGGCTCAAAATGAGAATCGGTATGCAACAGAATTTCCCCCGGTTTGACCGCCTGTGTGCTTCATCACTGAGGCTCCCCACACTGAGGTCCAAACACTTCCTCTCCCATCAGACACAGCTGCTGCTGTCACCCCTCCTGTAGGACAGAGTCTCCCCTGCCACTCTACCAGAGCTGCTTCTGTGACCAAGGCAGTGCACACTGCTCCTGCACACCGCTATGACCCTCGCCCATCTCCCCTTGCCCAAAATCTCCTTAGTCAAGACCAGCCTGTGGCAGATTAAGAGGATATAACCCTCTCCTGTTGTGTTTCACCTTGTTGTAGACCCTAAAGAAATTTTACAGACTTTAGTGAAGTGGCACCTGCAGATCCGTAGGATTCAGACTCATCGGAATGAGGCCAATGTGCGTTGGGCCAGGAGACAAATCCAAGCCTCCAAGAGGCTCCTTGGAAAGACCTTGAGCCAGGCCACCCCACTGGCTGTGCAGACATCCCCAAACCTGCCTGAATCTTGGAAAAGGACAGAGCTTGGCTTCTTTTCCCAGGAGGTTCCTTAGCCTCAATGGCAACACATTTCTATGGGGTCTCTCCCACCAGATCACAGACACATCTTGACAAGTATGACTCCCTCTTGGGCTCCAGTGAGGACAGCACCAGTGCAGTTGTGGAGGAAGTACAGTGGGGCGCAGAAAAAGCAGCTGAGTCTGAAAAACGTCACTAAGGAGATAAGATTTGAGAAATGCATTGCACTTCATGAGTCAGACCATCATTGCGCACGTTGGAGGATGGAATCTCAGGAAAGTAGAGGAACAGCCAATTCAAAGACTTAGAGGAATGAAAAAAGTACTGTGTGTTCAGGGAAATACATGCTTGCTTGTGTGCTTGCTTGCTGAAGCACAATATTTGGCAGGAAAGAAGTAAGAGATGAGCCTGGAAACTAGTAAGGGTTTGATCATAAAGAGTCTTATATGCTACCTGAAAGAATCTGTTTTATCCTATTTTAGTTTTTTGTGGATTTGGGGGTTTGTGGTTTTTTTTAGCAAACATTTGAAGAGTTGAGCTGGATAATTATTTGATCATATTTACCCATTGGAAAGATCACTGTGCTAATAGTGGAGAAGGTGGATATGAGGCTAGAGAGATTAGAATAGGAAGAGGCAGGAAGATCTATATGGAAGGGGCTACAGTTTTCGGGCAGGAGGTCATGAGATATTGTGGCAGACAGAATGCTGAGATGGCCCCAGAATTCCCACCCACAGGTGCACATTCCCCGTGAAACCCACTTCCCTTGAGTGTGAGGGAGGACTAAAAATATGATGGGTTTCATTCTGTGATACACCAAAGGTGAAGGAATTTTGCAGAGGTAATTGAAGTTCCTAATCAGTCGACTGTGAGTTACTCAAAGGGGAAATTATCCTGGATGGACCCAACTTAATCAGGTGAGCCCTTAAAAAAGTATATAGAGGTCAGAGACTGGAACCATCAGGGATACCCTCCTGCTGGCCTTGAAGAAACAAGCTACTCTGTTATGAGAAGGCCTACGAGAGGATCACATGGCGAGGATCTGCAGGAGCCTCTAGGCTCCTCTAGGTAGGAGGCAGCAAGCTGAAATCCTGACCCATATAAACTGTGAGGTAATAAATGTGTGTTGTCTTAAGCCTCTGAATTTGTGGCAGTTTTTCACGCAGCAATATAAAAAAGACAGATATACATAGCAGGAGACAAAGAAGTAGTAGATTCAGAAGAAAGCATTGACAGGAAGTAGAGTTTGAGCAGATGTGAGTGAAAGAATGACTCAGAAGTTACTGGCTGAGGTGGTAGAAAACCAGTTTCATTGTGGACATGTTGAGTTTGCTATAACTTGCTATAGGGCATTCAGGTGGCCAGGTCTAGAATTCTGTTGGATATAAGGACCTAACGCCAAAGGAAAGCCAAGGGTCAAGCCTGGTAAACAGGCCACATCTGAAGGGCCAGACAGAAAGTGGGAGCCAAAGGCTAGAGCCAAAGGAGACAGAGTAACCATGGTAGCCAACAAACACGGAGGATGGAAGCAGGCAGATGGGGAAGGGGGCTGAGGAAGCCACCTGCTGGTCTCTCAGGGACTCCACGTGCTTAGGTAACTGCTCCAGGGGGTCTTCTTCTGTGTTGTTATTGTCATTGATTTTAAGAAGCAAATCAAATCAGGCAGGGCCATGGTTAGGTTGTGATCACCAGCACAAATGTAAGGAGAAAGGGAAGAAGAAGACTAAGGATGAAGCTGTCGGATGCATCCATGTTCAGATGACGGGAAGGGGAAGGGGAGTTTGCCATGAGACTGAGAAGGAGGGGCCTGAGAAGGAGGAGGAGAAAGAGGAGAGGCAGGTTTTCCTGGAAAACCCAGAAAAGGGGAAGTTTCCAGTGGACATGCTCACCAGTCTTGAAAGCCACCATATAAGGGGAGGGCGAGATGCCCATGAGGTAAAGCAATTACAACCAGTGGAATTTAATGTTAGCAGAAGTTTAAAGTTGAGTCCCAGTGGTCACTTTATGGCAAGTGCTTTACTTTCCTCATCTGTAAAATGAGAGTAATCAATGAGTGGGAAATACCCGCACTGCTTTCCTCCCAGGGTTAGAAATTCTCCCTCCCCTTCCACTCTGCTTCATAAAGGCTTGAATGTAGAGGAGCCAGCCCTTTCCACCACCTTGGGCCTAAGAAGACTGGGTCTCAACCTCAAACTGCCCTGAACTGCTTTGTTGGGTTCAAGCTAATTCCTTTCTTTTTTTTTTTTTTTTTTTTTTCCGGTATGTGGGCCTCTCACTGTTGCGGCCTCTCCTGTTGCAGAGCACAGGCTCCAGACGCGCAGGCTCAGCGGCCATGGCTCACGGGCCCAGCCGCTCCGCGGCATGTGGGATCTTCCCGGGCCGGGGCACGAACCCGTGTCCCCTGCATCGGCAGGCGGACTCTCAACCACTGCGCCACCAGGGAAGCCCATCCTTTCTGAAAGGAGAGGCTTGGAGACAAAAATGCTTGCCAACCATCTCTAATTGCCAAGAAGTATAAGAAGTTGAAATGCAGAAGAAGGGAACTTCACTCCTCTTTATTTCTTTTTTAAATTTTTATTGGAGTATTAGTTGATTTATAATGTCGTGTTAATTTCAGGTGCACAGCAAAGTGAATCAGCTATACATATACACATATCCACCCTTTTTTAGATTCTTTTCCCATATAGGTCATTACAGAGTATTGAGTAGAGAGAACCTCACTCCTCTTTAAAGACACATTGTCACTTTGTTTACTCAGCACTTGCTTTATTGGAAAACAGCTGAGAACCAAGAAACGAACAAAAGAGACCTCTAACAGCCACCTCTACACCACAGAACACACCCTCATTAGTGAGCTTTATCAGAAAGGATTTCTTAGGGTTCTTATTCTTACTTTTCCTCTTTGGAAATTCTAATAGGCTTGGTGATACGATTTCCAAATAAACAGCCCAATAAGAGCAGCAAATTATAAGAAAAAGAGGACTAGAAGAGGCACATCGATAACAGTAACCAGTGACAGCTGATGGCTTAACAGCAAGGATGGAAACAGGGGGGAAAATAACTATAGAAGGCAAACAAAAGAAGTAAAAATCACAGCAGTTTAGGATCATTTAGTGTAGAATAAAAACATTCTGCATACTACAACAGACCCCTGAGGGCACTAGAGCTCAGCATGATGGCATAAGCCATCATAAAAAAAGTTAAATTACATTTGCTTATAGTCTAAAAGGCAGAGATATTCATAATATACAATAACAATAAGAGGAGACTTATGGCTTGATCCACTTATTCTTTAAACGGTATTTCTTGAGGAGCAGCAATGTGCCTGGCACAAAAAAATAAAGGAGAAAGAATGAGATGGTGGCTGTCTTGAGCAACTCTCAGTTATCTGGAAGCTCAGCTATTCTGAGAAAATCATTCCCTGAAAGGTGTCCTGTCCAGAGCCCTTAGAACATTTATTAAAATATCAAGGTTTAAAAATAAATAAATAAAATAAAATATCAAGGTTTTTGAAAAATCTAAACAATTCACACTTCCCTCATTGGCAAAACCAGGTCTATTTTATCTAGAATGAATTGACTACTTTTGCTGAAAAATAACAAGAAAATCTGAATATGATTCTCCCAGTACAACAGCTATCTACGCTATGGTTGTATATAAAAAAACACCTTCAGGAGCTCCACTGATTTTTAACAACAGTCAGGCAGGAGTGCTTCTGTGCACCCAGAGTGCATGCTATTTGTTTTATGTCATTAATGTAAGCCCCAAAAGTGTTGAAGTTAAAACCAACAGGTCACTTAGATCCAGGAGAAAAAAACCTAGCTCTTTCTGATCAGTATCTTACACCAGTTTTTGGAATCCCACAAAGTAAAATCTAAACCAGTGTTTCCAAACTATAGGTAGACCAGTTATATTAGAATTCCAAACTTCTGGGCCCCATTACAGATCTACTGGGACAGAATCTCCATATTGTTTAAAACCTCTGCAGGTAATGCTAACACGCAACCAGAACCGCCTATGGCTCTAATATTCTACTGTTTTCAATGTATCTTACACCAAACAAATAAAAGACAATTTCCCCATAAATACTATAGTCCAAATTCAATGAAAAGAAAATCCCAGATGTTCTATATTAGATTTTAATCTTGTAACTAAAGAGAAAATAACATTAACAAGGGAAATAAAATTCATGGTATTTTTTTCATAATTTTGAGGTTTACAGATTAGAAAAGTGAGGAACTAAGTTAAAAAGTTTCAAACACAATTATATTTTGGCTACATCATCTTTGTATCATCATGCATGAACCCTCGGGGTATTAATAATCAAGTCAAAGGGAATCTGAAACTTTTGCTGGAAAAACAGAATTTCAAAAAAAGCTTGTCAGTCTTTAGGAACAATGCCAGGTGTCTTTCTCTTTCTCTCTCTCTCACTTTGGTGCTGTTTAAATTTCCTGCTTTTGCAAGCCCAGATATAATATGAGGATGAAAGAAGAAACATGTAGGAGCCAGAAATAGTCTCATTACATAGAATTTAGGGACCCTGTGGAACGTAACAGGTTAGAGAGAGTGACATTATATGTAATTAAGATGTCTAGGGTTAATTTCAGTCCCCAGGGGACAGATGCAAAATATATAACTATTAATAGCAATGGTTAAATAACAATAATACAAGTTCTTCTTGTATTATTAGATCCCAGAGTTGGGGGTTTTTTTTGTTTGTTTTTGTTTTTTGGGTTTTTTTTTTTTTTAAGGATAAGTTACTATTATTTGGAAAACTCCAAGAACAAGTTGAGTAAAGGGAAAGTTACTTGACGTAGGACCAAATATTATCTTCTAAGCTAGAGGGCCAGATGGTCCCACACATGATTTTTGCCTCTCTCAAGGAGAAGATAAGTTTCCCCTACTCTCCTTTCTTATCAGGAACAAATTGAAAGACTTAACAGACTAGGAAGCTGTGGTGACCAGTGTATATGCTGGGTTTTGGCAGGCCAGAGAATCTAGTCTGTCCTTTCCTGGTTTGGTAAAAATTTTGTAGAAGCTCTCCCTGGGCATTTAGTGTGATGAACAAATTGGCAAACCAACGTGTACCCTCTATACACAGAGCATTGTTTTGGGAGCCGAGGGAGATAAGTATCTTAACACTGTATGAGGCAGGATTCTGTCCTCAAGGAAATTAAAATATAGCTGGGGAAAAAAAATCCACAAACATCAATTAGGGAATTGTATGCCATAATTCATGATTAAGTAAAAAATTAATGTCATAGCTGTTCAGAGAAGGTGAACTAAAATGAGACTAATTGGGAAAGACTTCATGGAATTAATGCACTTGGGCTTTGAAGGATGCTACCAGAAGTAGTCTCAAGTGGTTATGCAAGTGAAAGAATTGGTACTTGTACATGGAATTACATGTATGTAAAAAACTTTATGGTTTTCTTTTTCCCTCTTTTTATTTGTCTTTATTAATTTAAAAGAAAGATGGAGACTTTTTGCCCTTGGCCATGACTTAGAAATGTATATAAAATGAGGTTGACGATTTAACAGATTTAGTGACATGTTCTTAGACAATCTTCAGTTCTTCCTAGATTTGGAGAAGCAGCAAACTTGAAACAGTAAGTAGGAGAAAAATGGGGAGGCTGCTGTAATTAGACCAGCTGATACCAGAGAGTAGCAACTACGAATAATAACGGATGAAGCAGAACCCTGAAGGCTCAACAGTCTGGGCCCATTTAACACTGAGAAAATACAACCATACTCTTCTCATCCACCCACCCCGAATTGCCCCAGAATGCAACCATCATAGCTCCTGGAATGCACTTTCTCTACCGATACCAATCTCTTTTTTAAAAAAGAAAAAAAAGGAAGAAAAATCAAAAGAGGGGGAAATACAGGGGGAAAGTTCATTTATTTGTTTACATAAGAATTTTTTTATTGAGCAACTACAACTGCTTTAAGTACTAGAGACACAGCTGTGAACAAAAGAAACAAATTTCTTACAGTTTTGAGCTTTTGTGCCAATGGGAAAAACAATTCTCCATCTTATGATTTTTAAAAAGAATGAGATAAACAAAGCTTCAGATATAACTTAGGTCCATTCCCCATGGGTTAGTGAAAGTCAACCTAGATTTTTTTTTTTTTAATCTATCCTTCACCACCTCTCTGACACTGAGTCTAGATCTGTAGCCTTTGCCTGCGATTCTTTTTCAGGAAGACCCCTCCTTGTCTATAGTTAGCAATCACTCTTCTGCTTTCTGGATCTGGCCTTCCTTGCCCCTTCTCCATCTCTCTTACTTGCAATAGAGGTTTTCTTTTCCTCGATTCCCCCATTTTGTTTGTTTTCCCCAAACTCCAAAAGGTCATACACCTAGGCAATTGTGAAAGCCAAAAGTCAGTTACATGATTCCTTCCTCCAGACCAAGGGTCTGAGGAACTAAGAACTAAGCTTCTTGTTAGCCTCTCAAGACCGGTTCCCACCCTGGGCAGGAGTCACAAATGACATTGCTGAATCATGGCCTAGGGGACATTCAGGAACTAAAAACAGGTATTCTGGTTTGCGAGGTTGTTCTTTCAAAAGAGAAACTTAAAACCCTTTTCTTTTCTTTAATGAATGATTCTCGTTTTGCTCTGAGACTGCAGCTCCTGTTTTATTTTCAGTTGTCTTTTTCCATAACTCCTTTTAGAAATAAAAATGGGAAACGTTACCTAGCCCCTAGGAAGAAATATGTACATACATTTAAAAAGCAGTTTCATGCAACCTTAATAACCTGAATTCTATTTCCCTTTCCGTACATGATGGATGAAATTACTTTGATTATGCTGGCTTTCCAATTACTCATTCATGCCAAGAAAGCTAGCCCTTGAAACCTCGTCACCTTGTTTATTTCTTTCCCACCTTGCCCTTCACAATCAGAAAATCAAAGAGCACTGGAGCCGGAAGGAGCTTCCATGATCCCCAAAGGAAGGATTAAACTTAAAAGTCATACATATTGATTGACCTGAGTTTTCTAAAATTAAACCCAAGTAAAAATTTCAATACCAATTTTTAAGCTGTAAAAACTGATTTGGAGTTACAGAGTTTTGAGTCATATGAAAGGCTTGGTAAATATATAACCTGGTTGCCAAAGGGTTTCTACTTAATATACCAGGAAATGATTTATTCCCATGTGTTCACTTTATTCCTTAATCCAAATCAGTGATTTTCAAATTGTGCTCCTTTGGAGTCTGAGGGTCTATCACACACAGAAGTGAAGGGGGACCAGTTTTGGAGGCTCTACATGCTCTGTGCCTGCTTTGACCAGAGACTTTCCCCTTTTTCTCTCTTAGGGTTGGGTTATCAAGTACGAGTTCATACAAATAAAGTTTTCTGCTACTACCCAAAAAGGAAAAATAAATTTGAAAAGGAAATGAACTTACACAAGTAATGGTACACAAAAAAATACAAAAAGTCAACCATAATCATTTTCTCACAGACAGTTAGACTGGGGCTAGCAATTGGTCCTGGAATAAGCATCGGGCTGGCCTTCTGCTGTATAATTCTCCTTGACTGGCTTTTCACTACCAAGCACCAGGGCTCACCACCAACTGCCCCAGGGGCCAACTCCATAGCCATAGGCATCCTGGCTACTTAGATACAGCTCTGCTAATCTGCTTGTAGTTGATGGTTGCAAGTTCACATATTCATTCAACAAACACAAAGTGAAGGGCTCAAAGACAAAGACATGACGCCCAGAAGCAACAAATTTTTAGTCTAATGGGGAGACAGATAAGCAAAATTTATAATTCAATTATGGTATATAAAAGCAGGATGACCATTATTTTAATGGGAGATGTACAAGGTGTGGTGAAAGCTGGGAAGCAGCACGCCGTAGAAGAGTCAGGGAAGGCCTCACAAAGAAGCCTCAGCAGCATTTCAGGGGAAAGCACAAAATATGAAGCAGGGAGGGGGAAGACTTGGCTGGATAGGCAAGCAAGAGCCACATTAGGAAGCGTCACGCCATACGGAGGACTCACATGGTCTATCCTGTAGGAAATGGGAAGCCAATACGCCATTCACCTAGCATTATTGAACAATGGATAATTTCCTCATTTCTCCAGCAGTTTTTTTTTTTCCTCCTTTATCCCATTCATGTCAGCAAATATTTTTTGAGTCCCAGCTCTGGGCCAATCACTGCTCCGGCCATAAAGAAACTTTGAAGTCATCTAAATCCTCTGAGACTCCAGATCTGCTGCCAGCCACACCCCCAGCAGGGCTTTTGGGCTAAGCCATCCCTGGGATGTTTGCTCCAACTGCCCAGTCATTTCCTTGGCATCTCGTATGGGGATTTTCCACCAGGAATCAGCAATGGAATTTTTTTTTAACATCTTTATTGGAGTTTAATTGCTTTACATTGTTGTGTTAGTTTCTGCTGTATATCAAAGTGAATCAGCTATACGTATACATATATCCCCATGCAATGGAATTTTTTTAACTGCAGAACTAGATAACATAAGTAAGGAAAAGAGTTTAAAAGGAGGCTCTTGACAACATTTAAAATAGCTGCTCAGCATTGAAAATCAGCTTACGGGATGGCAAATGCAAATGTGAGAGCTCAGACAGGCCCAGCTCAGTTTTGCAAATCCTTTGGTAATGAAAATAGATCCGCACTTTAATTTTTCAAACCATAAACCTCCCCGAAGCAAGTAAGAAAAGAGAAGAAACATAAGGGAAATGTTCTACAAAGGAAGTGGATTTTGCATTTGATGTGTGGATGGAACGCAGTCAGGACAGAAGTGCCAAACACTGTGAAGTGGGCTCAGTCACGGCTGGTACCCCCAGGTCCATTCCAGTTGGGAGCATCCCTTTCCAAAGTCCAGGATCATCTCATCTCCCTTCCATCCCCAACTATCACATCAAACCTTGCTCTCTGGAAAGGAGACAGTACCTTCATGAACACTAAGGTATAAATGACAGCTTTAAAATGCCACTTCTTCCGTAGGGTATTTGCATTTTAACAGAGTCTAAAACCTCAAGCCAAAGGGAAACCCCTATGAATGTGAACATATGAAAACAGTTTGCAATGAGTTTTTTTGCTGTTTCTCCACAGACTCAAAAGTTACCTGGCAGAGAGCAGCTGCTTGATTATTCAACAAGGGAGAAGCTGAGATTTACAAACCATCAAGTTCAGACCTAGTATACTTTCTTGGCAGAAAAATAAAACGAGGGGCAGCGCACGTGGCTTCTCCAGGGCTGAGCTCCTGCCCAGTCCCCCAGCAGCCCCTCAGGTGGCTTCACAGTGAGTTTTGAGACGCTGTACCTCGCTGTGGATGCTTTCTTCTGAATTCCGAAAGAAGGATTTCCAACACACTCTGACGACAGAGCATCTCAGCAACTGCCCTGCATCCGCGGAGCCCTCGCTAACAAGTCTTGAACTCAGGCCCCCTGTGGAGGGGTGAGTTGGGGGGCACGGTTCTTCCTGAGATGCTCTCTCTCGGCCCTAGAAGAGAGGTGATAGCTGCTCCTGGTATCTGCTACTCCTATTTCTTCACATTCTCTTTACACTTGTTAGCTAATCCCTCATTGCTCCAACCCCCTATTGAAATCAATAATTCTTTATATTAAGCTTTTCCTGTTCAAATTAACTAAATAAAGCACTTTTTTATTGTCTTGAACTTGATAAGTTACCAAATTCTTCTCCCCTCCCCCTGCTCCGGTTCCCTACCCCACCAGCATAAGATGTGATTCCTTCTGCCAAGAGATTCAGACAAAGCCAGAATACCTAGTTTTATGGCCCTTGTACAGTTTCTTGACATATAAAATCACCAAAGGCACTGCCTCAAGGCAATGTTTCTGAGTGTCTTACTTTCCTCATGGCTTATAAGCTGAAAGAAATTCAAATATCCCAAATTTCAAGGGGTGAGGATGTAAACTTACTTGCTAGATCAGTTCTTGGTCTTTCCTAGGTTGTAGAAAGTCTAGGGAAATAGTCCATGAGGTAGGAAAACGAAATGAAACAAGAAGCCTAAGTTTATCTGCCTGATATATGCTGAAGAACTCAAGAAATGAGGAAGACAGAAGAACAAAGCATCCTGAATGTTGGAGAAAGTCATCATAAAGAGCGGGGCGGGGGGGGGCTTCCCTGGTGGGTGCAGTGGTTGAGAATCCACTTGCCAATGCAGGGGACACGGGTTCAAGCCCTGGTCCAGGAAGATCCCACATGCCGCAGAGCAACTAAGCCGGTGTGCCACAACTACTGAGCCTGCACCCTAGAGCCCACGAGCCACAACTACTGAAGCCCGCGCACCTAGAGCCCGTGCTCCGCAACAAGAGAAGCCACTGCAATGAGAAGCCCACGCAACACAATGAAGAGTAGTCCCCGCTCAACACAACTAGAGAAAGCCTGCACGCAGCAACAAAGACCCAACACAGCCAAAAATAAATAAATAAATAAAGTAAATTTTTTTAAAAAGAGAGATTTAGAATCCTAGAGATTTAGAAATTTTCAAGGAGATCTTAATAAGTAGTACTCTAAATTATAAATGTAATCTCTCTTTAATCCTTGAAGAGATACAAGTGAAGATTGAAATTACTTTTTCTTATGGTTGCTGGACTGTTTCTTAAAGTATGAGGCAAGCCACATGGGTTCCCGTCATATTAGTTGTTCTAATACTTCAAAATGCTTATTCTTTCAATAACCCTACAAAGTGCCCTAAAATTCTACTTCTGAACCTAGGAGATTAACTTTGCCAATTATGATCATATTTAACCTTTATCAACTGAGCCGAAACACCTGTAATCCCTCCAAAGAAAGAGCCTACTTTCCAACCAAGGTATCTGTGTCAGGGATTGATGGTCATCACTCTTATATGTCAGTCAGTAAACCTCTCTCTAGAGTTTGGATGGGGTTCCTTCAACATGACAAACACTTTCTCGGCTAATTGGTAAAGATTATCTCTGAATAACAAAGATCATCCTACATGCAAACACTAGGGAATCATCCCCACATGCCAGACCTTGCCAGTGACCCAAGTTTGTTTCAAACTAGTTCAATGAGCATGTAGTGAACCAATATAAATCTAACTCTACTAAGAATAATAGTGGGATTTGTTCCACTTACTTTGTTTCTAAAAGCATATAGGGTGTGACCCATACATCCTCTGATGCCTTTTGCTTTTTGTCTTTCTGTATTTGTTTCCTAGCCTGGTACTCAAGCAGGTGTTCTGCCCATGACCTAAAAAAGGGTGGCATCTCGAATCTGCCTGCCAATGCGGGGGACACGGGTTCGAGCCCTGGTCTGGGAGGATCCCACATGCCACGGAGCAACTGGGCCCGTGAGCCACAATTACTGAGCCTGCGCTCCGCAACAAGAGAGGCCGCGATAGTGAGAGGCCCGCACACCACGATGAAGAGTGGCCCCCGCTTGCCACAACTAGAGAAAGCCCTCACACAGAAACAAAGACCCAACACAGCCATAAATAGATAAATAAATAAGGGTGGCATCTCTCCTGCTTTACTTCCACCAGCCCTCAATATCCACAGAGTCCCAGTTTCAACCCAACATTAAAACTCTTTCAACCTGGTTTCCCCCCCGCACTGGGTTCTCTTATCCAAATCACATCTTTCTGTACTGCCCACAACCGGTTGTTTTCTTTGAACTACCTCTGCTGTATCATATCATACAGACTTAAAAGTAGATGATCCCTCCCTCCACTTTTCCTGACAAGGAGTAGCAGTTTGTTTTGTTTCTTACAATCCCATTAATCCACGGTCTTCCTCACCCCTAGCATGGAGCCAGGCCATTATTGTCAGTTCCCCACTATGTTTATCATTTTAAACCAAAACCTCTCATTTTATGCCATCGTTATGATTCTCCAAAACCCCTTCACCAAAATAAGTATATAGTTCATCCTGAGGCTGATGCTCCCCAACTGCTCCTGCGTTTCTCCACTTCAAAAGGTAAGCATGGTAAGAACGTTAAAAAAAAAAAAAAAAAGATTAGTAAAAAAAAGAAAAAAGATAAGGATGGGATGCAGGGAAAGCTTTGAGAACAAGTCAATGCATTTTTTGGCCCCAACTCAGAGATTCCTGTGGCAAACCCTGCTGATCGGCTGATGCAACATCCATACCCAATTTCTTGCTCCTTTGGTCCTTTCTACTATAGAACATGGAACGAGTCAGTATGTACTTTTCCAGGCTTTTCTACAAGTAGGGTTAACCATGTAACATAGATCTGTCCAATAAGATGTAGTAGAAGTCAGCCGAGGTGAGGATGGTCCTGGGAAAGCTTTTGGTTTCCTGATAAGAGAGGCAAATATAGCTGGCCTTGCCCAACCCCCCATCTTTCTGCTTTGAAGGTAAGTGCAATATCTGATGTTGGAGCAGCCATTTTGGGGCTAGGAAGCAACAAGGACAACGGAAAGCTGACCGTGACATTGTCAAGCTGCTGAACCAACTCTAGCAGCTGCCTGCTTCCCTGACCCTTTGTTACGTGAGCCACTGTAAACTGAGTTTCCTGTCACATGCAGGCCAAAACATTCCTACTTAACATACAGGGCCACCAAATGTCTTGCCAGAGCTACCTTTAAAAGTTTCTTCATCCTTTTCCCACTTTGAGAAAGAGGTTTTATTTAATAGTCTTTATTTTCCTGAAGAGTAAATTATCTTTTTTTCCATTTCATCATGATACCACAAAGGAATAAATTTTTTAGAGTTTGTGTGCTTATGAATTTAGTGGTATCTATCACTACCTGACATTATGTTATTTAATTACTGTAATTATATTTATTGTTCATTAATCCATTAAAGTTGCTGCCAATATATTGATTAATTTTACTCTATGTCATAAACATATTTTACTCAAAATTAATATCATATTGTATATGTTACATTTTATTGATAATATATCATTATATTATCATACTATATAATATGTTGTCTACTTATTGTTTTTCTTTCTCACTGAAATAAAGACAGTGCCTAGAATAGTGCCTGGCACCAAGTAGCCATAGAGTAAATATTTCGTTAATAAATAAATGAATCTTACTTTAAAAAATACTTATTTAGGGCTTCCCTGGTGGCGCAGCGGTTGAGAGTCCGCCTGACGATGCAGGGGACACGGGTTCGTGCCCCGGTCCAGGAAGATCCCACATGCCGCGGAGCGGCTGGCCCCGTAAGCCATGGCCGCTGAGCCTGCGCGTCCGGAGCCTGTGCTCCGCAACGGGAGAGGCCACAGCAGTGAGAGGCCCGCGTACCACAAAAAAAAATAAATAAAAATTAAAAAACAAAAATACCTATTTAAAATTAGTCTGTTTCAGGCAAAAAAAAATCAATGGGTGTGTTATTAAGGGGTCCGTTTAAATGAGGGGTTCAGCTTGACATCCTACAGAAGGAGCCTTTGAAATGACGGTAATTAGTTTTTAAAATAAATTACATTTTTTGCTATTTAAATTCCCACAGGCAATTAGACTGCTGTTTTAAAAATGAGAGTCTGGGAAGATGTCTCTTTGGTAGACTCCTGTTTTGACCATGGTCCTTCTTAAACCTCATGTCTGGGGCACAAAGTCAAAACATACCTTCTCTTCAGCCTCAGGAATCAGAAGCAAGATGCTGACCCACACTTTTGCCAGTTAGTTTCCGAATCCCATTCAAAGATGCCTTTATGACTAGTGTCATCTCAAAATGTATACCCTCTGTTTTCCTCTATGCTGCACAATTTAAAAAACAAAATCTTCATGAAAGTTTTTTAAGTCCTCTCTGCTGAAAAGCAAAAAAAAAAGAGTGTCTGGTAGCATGTGGTCTTTCTCATGTCAAACAATTAATGTTAAATATTACCCATGTTTCTCTTAAGGGCCCTTCCCACCTCTGGAAATTGAGCAGATCTTCCAGCATGAATTCTGGCCAGCCCAGAGGTCATCCACAAAGGGAGGATTATGGCTTCATCACCAGAGAGGAATTCTTCACGGCCGATGCTGGATCGGTGAGTGGCTCTGCCTGCCAATGCAGGACTCACGTCAGCTATCGCTCTTACCCAGATTTGCCCAATAGGGCACCGCTGACCACTTTCCAGAGCCTGAAGCCTTCACTCGGTGCACACAGGAAAAGCAGAGTCCAGCGTGACGAGCTCTGAGCCAAGTCACCTGTCACCCAGAACAAAGCCCACCGCAGGTTCCACTGTGGAACTCTGCTCAGTGGACTTGAAGGTCAGGCTCCAGCCAATTCAACTCCCAGGGCGGAAAGGTGCTCCCCAGAGGTAAGTAGTTAAAGACCTTGGATTTGTTACCTACCACCGCAGAACAAAATTACCACAAACCTAGCAGCTCAAAGCACCGCACATCTATTATCACATAGTTTTGATGTGTCAGGAATTTGGGCACAACTTGGCTGGGTCCTCTACCTCAAGAGGCTGCAATCACATGTCAGCCAAAGCTTATCTGAAGGCTCAACTGGGGAAGGATCCACTTCCAAGCTCACATGGTTGCTGGCAAGATTTAGCACCTTGCAGGCTGTTGGACTGAGAGCCTCAGTTCCTTGCTGGCTTATCTGCCAGGAGCCTCCTTCAGTTCCATGTGGGCCTTTCCATAAGTCTGATCACAATAGGGCAGCTCGATCCATCAGACTGCAAGGAAGAGTCACTCAAGCCACACACGCAGGCTTCAGTCTTCATCTTCTTTTCCCACACATTCAGTAAGTCAGTCAGTACGTCCTGCTCATTCTAACACTGAAGTGTCTCTCAAATCTGTCTCCTCTCCACTCCAAATGCTAAGATTCAAACACTCAACATCTCTCTACAGAACTGTCTCCATAGCTTTCAAATGGGTCTCTCTGGCCCAGTGGGAGGTTAGTAAAGGCCCTGATATGTAGAATTTGCCGATTTCTATAGTATAAATACTCCCACCCTGGCTCATTTCTAGCTACAAGTGTGACACCACAATGACAGTGCTGGGGAGAGAAGCCCAGCAGCACATCATTATATAGTGTTTCCACCATACAGATACAGTGCACATAGATAATCTCAAGAGCATAGGTAATGGTAAAATGCAGCAAGATAATTAGGAAGTGATACGCTTTGCGTGTGTATTGTCTTTGTTTTCAATATAACTTAATAGTAACTTTATATAATTTAATATTTAATAACATCCATGTTCAATAACCCACTCAGAAAATTCCTGAAAACCTAACAATTGGCTCTCACATCTGATACATACCCTCTCCAACACACCACAGCCGTGTCCCTTGTCTCTTGCACTCAAGTTGTTCTTCAAAGCACAGCAGACAGACATTTCAACACAAATCCAGTCATGCCACTGTCCCTGCTCTTTTTGGTGGTTTCTCATACCTACGGCTCTGACCATGGGTCATCCTCTGACCACACCTATGGTTCCAACTGCATTTTAGTTCACAATTAAACATGAATGGTAATAACAGCAGTAACAGAACCTAACAGTTTCAGTATGGACATTTACTCCGTGCTAAGTCCTTAGCATGCATGTATTACATCACTTAATCTGTACAACAATCATATGAACTAGCTACTCTTAGCCTCCCCATTTCACAGATGAGGAAAATGAAGTGTGTCTCAGTGACCTGTAAAAGTTCACACATAGCATAAGTAATGGAGCTGGTCTAATAGTAAAACCCGGACCCTTAGGACTAAAATAGTCTCATCAATTCAACACTCTCCACAGGCACTGTGTTCCTCCTGTCTTTACCCCATTGCACTTTTTTTCCCTCTATTTAAAATGCCACATCACCACTGACCCCAGTACCACATCACTCCACCCTTCTCACGCTGCTACTCTAAGTACCTAGTTCAATGGTCATCTAAACTGGGAGGCAAGAGAAACTGAGAGGCTCAAGAGTGTCCAGCCAACACTCAGAGTCCAGTAACACTGGGATCAGTGCTTATTTGGGGCCATGAGGCTTTCCCAGCAAATAAATAAATAAATAAAAATAAACCAAAAAATTGTTTGATCCAAATGCCAAGGCACAAAGGAAACAGCTAAGGTGTCTCACAGTTGAAGCAGTCAAAATATATTTGTTAAAATGGGGTCTGGCTAACTATCCCTTCTTAAGCTACCATTAAATTAGCTAACATGAAAGTGACAAAGACAAGGAGAGAAAGAAAGAGAACTAGAGGGGAGGGAAGGGGAATGGAAGAGGAGATGAGAGGAAGGGAGGAGAGAGGAGAGGAGAAGACAAAACACATAATGACATCCATCACTTAACTTACAGATAGCTTACTGCCGAGATCTGTGTGGCAGGTAGATGTCTCAAATACTACAGTAGTCCCCCCTTATTTGCAGGGGATACATTCCAAGACCTCCAGTGGATGCCTGAAACCACAGATAGTACAGAACCCTATATATACTATGTGCTTTTTTCTATACATACACACCTACGATAAAGTTTAACTTATAAATTAGACATGGTAAAAGATTAACAACAAGAACTAAGAATAAAGTAGAACAATTGTAACAATATACTGTAATAAAAGTGATGTGAATATGGTCTCTCTCTCTAAACATCTTGTACTGTATTCACCCTTCTTCCTGTGATAATATGAGATGATAAAATTCCTACCTGATGAGATGAAGTGAGGTGAATGATGTAGCGTTAAGCTACTATCGATCTTCTGACCATATGTCAGAAGGAAGATCGTCTGGCTCCAGTGATCCTGAATCCCTGAGTCATGATGATGTCAATGGTTGATGTTAGGAGCAGACAACGTCAATGGCTGGGGATGCCAGGCAGGACCCAATGAGACGGAATGAGATTTCATCACGCTACTTAGAACAGCACACAATTCAGAACTTACACGATTGTATATTTCTGGAATTTCACATTTAATATTTTTGGACCACAGTTGCCCACAGGTAACTGAAACTGCAGAAAGTGAAACCACGGATAAGGGGGTACTACTGTAATCTAAATGCAGTACGATGGGAAATAAATTGTGCTATAACCATTTAATCAATTATTAGCCAACAATGAAAAGAATGAGATGAACCTATGTGATATGACATGGAAAAATCTCTAAGATATTATCAAGTTGGGGTGGGGGGGAAATATACAGACAGTATGTATAATATGCACCCATTTTGTTTTAGTCCTAACTGTATTAGCATGTGTACATTTATGTAAATATATAGAAAAATGTCATATTAAACTTTTAATAGATCCCTCTGGAAGGGGGGTAGTTTTTCCCTTCTTATTCTATACACTCTATACACAGTTTGCATTCTTATACAGCAAATGTATCTCTTGAATAATTGTCTTTGTTCTATTTTGTTTTCTTACTACGCATTACTCAAATGTCAACTCTGTAACCTTCCCCTGATTTCCTTTGCCTTTTCCTGGATGATTCAAAAGCCTGCTGTACTTTTCTCCACATTCACATGTGTACTATTATTCAGTAAATAATTGTAAACATAATCGTCTCCTACAAGATGGGTTGCCTGTTTCATTCATCTCTGAATTCCCCACACCCAGCACAATGTCTGGCACATAGTGGACTCTCATTATTTAAATGAATGAATTAATTAATCAACCAAACAACATAGGAGTGAGACAGTTAAGCTTTCCAAATTCTATGGCTAGATTATCTATGCCCTATCTGATTCCATGGCCTGTAGTTTATCAAGATAAGCTCAGGACTCTTCTTAAAGAAGCAGTATAGTGGTTAAGAGCAACGGTTCAAATGTCAGCTCCATCACTTTCCAGCTGGTGACCCTGCGCAGGTCACTTACCTCTGTAATTCAGCTTCCTCTTTTATGAGATGGGGCTAATAACAGTTCCTACTTCATAGAGCTGTTGTAAATATAAATGACTTAATACATGTGTTGGCTATCACTATTACTGTTATTAAGAAAAGAGTGAGTTCCCTGGTGGCCTAGTGGTTAGGATTCCAGGCTTTCACTGCCGTGGCCCAGGTTCAATCCCTGGTGGGGAACTGAGATCCTGTAAGCCATGTGGTGCAGAAAGAAAAAAAAAGATATTATCTAATAACAGCAGGAAAAAAATCAAAATTATTACAATCTTCAGGATATTGAACTTCTAAAGAGACTGAGGCTGGCTAGTATCTTCAAGGCCAGCACAGAGAAGGTAGGATAAGACGGGACAAAGCACAGGGGAGGCAGCTGTGGGCATCCCTGTAGATGGAGAAGGCTGAGTACTGCCTCCAGGTGGGAAGATGGAAGCCTGGATGCCCTAAGGGATTTTAGTTTGTCCCTAACAGAAGGGTCCCCGCTGAGTCAGAAGAAAACTTTGCAATGTTTGGGCTGAGGGGTAGAGCCCTTTAAACTGTGGAAGGGCCCATTTCTGTGCTCACGTCTCAGGCCAGAGGGACAGCTGTGGGTGGAATTCAATTTCCTGGTGTCCCTGCACATCTCCAGGATGAGGAAAGCATTTTGAAAGCCTATTTCCTTGTGTTTCAGAGATACTTCCCACAGATATGAACTATGGGAGTCTCCACCCAACCTGCCACCAGCCACATTTCTAAGGGGGAAATAACTTATAATATCCTTTCCTTTCATTGGTTTCTGGTGAGATTTTGATGCAGCTGACATTGAAGGCTCTTCCGGAGAAAATGGACCAACCAACCAGCCGTTAGGATTGCTGTTGGGCTTTAGGTCTAGCTCATGATTTTTGGTGACATAATTTGACCACCTGAGTCTATATAATAAGGAATCTTGTTTTATACAATTTAGACAGACTCTGTTCATAAGAGAAACAACACTGAGCAGCAAAGCGGGAAGAAGGAGGCACACAGACACCGGGAACTGCAGTGAGTTTGTCTCAGGCAGACAGGAAGCTAACAAACCATGTATGTGTGTGTGACCATGAAAACTGAATTAGCTGCCAGACAGAGCAAGTGCCCTAAAACTAAGATACATTTTTAAATGCTTTTATTCTGAATATTTATTCATAGGTCAAGCCTCATTTTTCATTTCATTAATGCATTCATATTGCACCTGTTTTCCTCTCCCTTAGGTGCTTTACATATCCAAATGAACAAATGCCAATTCACTCCAGGCTCCTTCACTGCCTCTTAACTCTCAGCCTCTGACATTCCCTTTCTCTCTCTCCTACCTGCTCTGAATCCTGCTCTCTTGGACCTTCTCAATCCCCAATCCACAGTCCCACGCTTACCACCCTTAGCCTTGCCCACATGTCTCCTTTTGTTTGCCCTGAAAGATGCCAGACTGGAAGTAATTTTCCTTTGATTTAAAATCCAAGCATGAGAAAAGCTTTATCAATTCAGTCTCAGCATCCAGTTCTAGAGAGAAGGCAGTAAAAAGAGTTTGTTATTTCCAAGTGTGTTTTTTGTCTCAAGAAGCTTTAAACAACACTTTGAACAACCAGACTCAACTGATCAGTCTGAACAGTTAAAAGAAAAAAAATCTTCCCTTGTATTTAGCATGACTATCTAATCACCAGGTAAATTTCAGTAAACAAGGGATCAGAGGGACTTGAGGACAATCTTCCCTCTTAGAAGGCTGCAGTTAAAAACCTGACATGATTCAGTCTTCTGAAGGTACTTTTCCACTACCCTGGAGAAGCAGCCCATGGTCTATCCAGATTATTGGATAGTAATTATTTTTGTAAATTTTCAATTGATATACATCAGCATGCAGAAATTTTAAGGGTACAGCTAGTGAAGTTCTACAAACTGAACAGCCTGTGTTACTAGCACCCAGAGCAAAATATGTTACTAGTGTCCCAGAGGCCTCCCACGTAGCTCCTCCCAGACATTAACTCATTCAAGTGTGACTGCAATTCTGACTTCTATCACCATAGATGAGCTTTGCCTGGTTTTGAACTTTATATAAATGCAATCATACCACATGTGCTCTTTTATGTCTGGCTTCTTTTGCTCCGATATTATGTCCATGAGGTGAATCTATGTTGTGGTGGATGTCGTTAAGTCATTCTTTTTCATTGCTGTATACTATTCCCTTTTATGAATATAGCACAGTTTATTTATCCATTCCACTGTTGATGGACATATGGTTTGTTTCTAGTTTGGGCAATTATGAATAATGCTGCTATAAAAATTCTTGTACATGCCTTTTGGTACACACATTTATGAATTTCTATTGGGTTTATACCTAAGAGTAGAACTGCTGCAACATAGGGTATGCATATGTTCAGCTTTAGAAGATATTGCCAAACAGTTTCCCAAACTGATTTTAACAATTCATACTCCCACCAACAATATATATGAGTTCCAGTCCTCCACATTCTCTACAACACTTTGTATTGTTAGTTTGTAAAATTTTAAACATTCTCATGGTGGTTGGGAATAACTCATTAGGGTATTATTTTGCATTTCTCTAATGGCTATTGATGATGAGGACCTTTTTGTATGCATATTGGCTAGTGAGATATTCCCTTTTGAAGAGGGCTGATTTGAGCCTTTTGTCCATTTTTAATTGGATTTTCTTCTTTTCTTATTGATTTGTAGAATTTTTTAAATAAATTCTAGGTGCTAATCCTTAATATTTGTGATGTAAATATCTTCTCCTGTCTAATGTAAATATCTTCTTCTGTGGCTTCTCATTTCACTCTCCTTAATGGTAAGAAAAGAGATTTTTGATTTTAATGAAGTCAGTTTATCAAACTTTCACTTTATAGTTAGTTCTTCTTGTGTCCTATTTAAGGAATCTTTGCATATTCCCAGGTCTTAAATACATTCTCCAATGTTGTCTTCTAGAATATTTATTTCACATTAAGGTCTATGATCCACCAAGAACCGATATTTGTGTACAGTCTGAGATAGGGGCCAAAGTTATTTTTTTTCCATATTTATATGCAATTGATCTAGCACCATTTATTTAGGAAAGAAGACAGCCTTTGGCCCTGTACAGCTGTGGCACATTTGTCATAAATCCAGTGGCCAGGGATATATGTGGGTCTGTTTTTGGACTTTCTATTCTATTCCTTTAGTCAATTTGTCTGTCCTTGGTCCAATAGTGTTAATTACTGTGTCTTTATAAGAAGTCTTGGTATCTGAAAGTCTACAGCCTCCAACTTTGTTCTCCAGGATTGTCTCCACTATTCTTAACCCTTGCATTTACATATACATTTTAGAATCAATTTGTCATTTTCCATTTTTTAAAAACTGCTGGAATTTTTATTAACATGTCATTAGATTTATACATCAATCTGGGGAGAACAGACATATTTTCCACACTGAGCCTCAGATCCATGAGCATGTTATAGTCTTCCATTTATTTAGTTCTTTCATTTCTGTCAATAATATTTTATAGTTTTCTGTGTAGAGGCCTTGCATTTATTACATATTCCCTGACTACTTAATATTTTTTCATGTTCGTATAAATGGCATCTTTTTAAAACTTTACTTTCCAATTTGGTGTGGCTGATATATGTAAATATAATTAATATCTATATGTTGACTTTACTGTATACCGTGGCCTTACTAAATTAACTATTATTGATTCTAATAGTTCATTTGTAGATCTTTTGAAACCTCTGTGTACACAATTCTGTCATCTGCAAAGAAAAAGTTTTATTTCTTCCTATATAATACTTACATATTTTGTTTTGTCTTATTGCATTGGCTAGGAATTCCAGTACAATAATGAATAAAAGTGGTGGTAGTAGACATCCTTGCCTCATTCCTGATATCTGGGGAAATATTTTCACTCTTTAATCATTAAGAGTGATGTTTGCTGTTGATTTGGCAGGGAGGGGAGTTTGATTCCTTTTATAATTAAGAAGGTTACTTTGGGCTTCCCTGGTGGCACAGTGGTTGAGAGTCCGCCTGCCAATGCAGAGGACACGGGTTCGTGCCCCGGTCCGGGAGGATCCCACATGCCGCGGAGCGGCTGCGCCCGTGAGCCATGGCCACTGAGCCTGCGCGTCTGGAGCCTGTGCTCCACAACGGGAGAGGCCACAATAGTGAGAGGCCCGCGTACCACAAAAAAAAAAGAAGGTTACTTTCTATTCCTAGCTTGCTAAGGATTTTTCATAAGTTGGTATTAAATTTTATCAAATGTAGTTTCTTAATTCATTGAGGTGTTCATTTTTTTTCTCCTTCACTCTGTTAAAATTTCTGCTTAATTCCACTATGGTCAGAGAATATACTCTGTATGATTTTTATTTTTTCAAATCTGTCAAGACCCCGCATATACTCTATTTTGGTAAATGTTGCACATTCACTTGAAAAGAAAGTGTATATCTGCACTCGTTCAATACAATAGTCCCTGTATGCAATTAGGTAAATTTTGTGGATCATGCTGTCTCCATTTTTTATGTGCTGACTAAATTTTGTTGTCTGAAAATCCATAGCAGAAAAATAATTAGAAAATCACCAAACATTTGGAAATTAAGCAATATAATACTAATTAATCCACAAATCAAAGAAATATTCACTATAAAACTTAAGTAAAACTGTGCTTAAAGAAAAATGTATAACCTTAATGCTTATGTTGGAAGAAGAGTACAGCTTAAATTTATGACTGTTTTATCTTCCTTGTAAGTTGACTCTTTTCCCATTAGGAAGTGTCTCTTTTTATCTGTAACAGTGCTTCTCAGCTGGGGACATTTGGTAATGTCTGGAGACAACTTTGGTTGTCACAATTTGCGGTGGCAGGTGCTATTGTGTCTACTGAGTAGGAACCAGGGATGCTGGTAAGTGTCCTACAGTGCACAGGACAGTCCTCCCACCACCCCTCACCACCAACAAAGTGTTATCCAGTCCAAAATTCCAGTAGTGCTGAATTGAGTAGCCCTGTTCTATAGTAACACTTCTTGCCCTAAAATCTACTTTATCTAATATTAATTTCATTAATATTCACATGGGATCATTTTTCTTCTGCTTGAAGAACTGTTATCATTTCTTTTGATGTTCAAATGCTAGAGATGAATTTCATCAGCTTTTGTTTATCTCAAAATGTCATTTTTATTTTACCTTCATTTTAAAGAATGTTTCCTTGGTAGAAAATTCTAGGCTGACAGTTACTTTCTTTTGCCACTTAACAAATGCCATTCTATTTTTATCTAGCTTCCATTAGTTCTCATAGAAGTCAGGTGTTAGTCGTATTTTTGCTCGTGGGCATGTTTCTTTTCTTTCTGACTCCTTTTAAATTTTTGTTTCTGATTTTGTCTTTTCTTCAGTTTATTGTGGTATGTCTAAATACGGTTTTCTTTGCATTTATCCTAATTATAATACATAGAACTTCTGTGGTTTGATGTCCCATGGATTTATGAAAATTGTCAGCCAATATATTTTCAAATATTACTTCAGACCCATTTTCCCTCTTTTTGCTTTCTAGGACTCCAATTACATACATTTAGAGTTTTTCATCATTTCCATATATATCTCATATTGCATATTTTTCATCCTTTTTCTCCCTCTGTGCACCAATCTGGATATTTTCTACTGACCTATCTTTCAGTTCAATAATCCTCTTTTACATGTGTTCTAATCTGCTATTAAACCCACCTTTGAATTATTAAATTCAGTTCATTGTAATTGCAGTTATAGAATTTCTATTTGATTCATTTGTATAGGTTCCTGTTCTCTGGTGAAATTTTCCATTGTTTCCTCCATTTTGTTGAGCACATTAGTCATAGTTATTTTAAACTATGCCTGTGTCTGAGAGCCCCAATATCTGAATCACCTGTGGGTCTGTTTCTTTTATAGTTTTTCCTTGTTTTTTTTTGGCTTTTGGGGTTTTTTTTTGGTCCTTGGGTCCTGTTTCCTATTATGCCTGGTAATCTCTTATTTTAATGTGTGAGAAATCCTGTCTGTGTATAACTCCACAGAGAGGATTTAATTTTTTTTTTCCTGGAAGACAGAGAACTGGGAGATCATCCTGATCCAGGTTAGGTGAGTCTATTTCTGATTTCCCCTTGTCCCAGGGCTTGACCCTCCTGGAGTCCCAACTGAAAGCTACAGCTCATTCCCAGCCCCCCTCTTACTGAATTCCAGCTTCAGTCTCCTTAGCACTGTGACACCACCCTCTCTGCTTAGCTTTTTAGCCTCTTGCATCTACTTTCTACTTAGTTTATCAGCATCCCATTCCAAGCGTGTACTTCTTAGGATGTGACAAATGACCCAAGGAGAAATTACAGGCAGGATACTGGGCTCAGTATCCTACAGCACTCTTTCCTCTAAGATCTCTAAGATCCTCAAGCCCTGGCTGCCCCGGGAATCTTGAACTCTAATATTTGACTCCCAGCCTAATGAGCACACTTGCTGCAAAGTTTTTGTCCAGACTCTGTGCCCTGCCCTACAATTGGCAATTGCTCTATAAGGAAAAATTGATAGTGAATGTAGGACTCACTTCAGTGAGTTTTCCTTCTCTTTGGAACTTTGACCTGTCAAGTCCTGGCTGCCTCGATTTCCCTTTGTTGCCTTCAAACATCTGTTTTATAGTTGCTCTTAGCAGGAAGGTTAGTCTGATACTAGCTACTCAATCTTAATCGAAAGCAGGAGTGGTAATTACTTTTTAATAGGCTATAAGCAATACAAAGTTAAGAACTAATTGGATTCATTCAATTATTTGGCTAATTAGACTAATAACCATCTTGAATTTCCACAGCACCATTCTTCCAAGGATTTCAAAGCCCTTCTACACATTAAAAAAGGACCATTACTAGTTCCCTCCAGCTCTAATTTATAATTTTAAAATGGAATGATGGATAAAATAACAAGTTCCCAGGTACATAGCCATTCAGAGAAATTAGATAAAAAAACAGTACTAACATGCTGATTGGCAAAATCATTGAAGTGCTTTGAAATCCTAGGAAATAGATTCCCCTCAGGTACACCATGGTTCATATTAAGCACGTCACTCCCCATAACCTCTAGTGATCTAAAGGGATATGGAATTTACGTAGCATGTACTAAGTGCTGGTTTGGGTACTTCATCAAGCAGAGTAAATATAGGTTGCATCAAGGCTACTCAAATTATGTTTTTAAAAATATAATTACAGGCAAACCTGAGAGATATTGCTGGTTTGGTTTCAGACCATCACAATAAAGGGAATATCACAATAAAGTGAATCACACGATTTCTGTTGGTTTCCCAGTGCATATAAAAGTTGTGTTTACAATACACTGTAGTCTATTGTGTGCAATAGCATTATGTCTTTTAAAAATGTACACAGCTTAATTTAAAAAGTACTTATTATTAAAAAATTCTAACCACCCTCTTACAATGTAGGGTGGCCACAAATCTCTAATCTAAAAAACGCAATATCAGTGAAGCACGATAAAGCAAAGCATAAGGAAACGAGGTATGTCTATTACAGTGAAATAATTTTCTATAAGATTTATAGGACAACAAATACTGCAGTTTAATTCAGAATCAGGTTTCTCATGTAAGTGATGCCATGACAATATTACAAACCATATTCTGTTTATCCTTTCAGGTTTACTGTAGCAGTAGCCTTTGAAGTGATATTTTTTCCTATGAAGTTGCAGTTTTTTCCATGCCTTCTCTCCAGAATTGGCATTAAACCTGGATTTCTTACAAATTCTTTCAAGAGAAGCATATTCAGCTTATAGAAAAATCTAAAGGTTAAAAATAACCAGAAACCTGAATGGGGAGAAAAGTTACTAAATAAGCTAGTAAGAGCTTGTAGACCTGAGCTCTAAATCATAGTAAATAGTTACAAATGAAACACAAAGCACTCAATAGACGCACAATAAATATTTGATGATATTGATTTCTTGTATCCTAGGATGAGTTTTTAGTGGGGCTTTGATAGTAATTGGGTACCTCATCTTAATTCCTTGACACAAAGGAATTTGGAATAATCCATCATCACGCTTCTCCAAGATTCTAAATAACGAGCACCACAAGCTGGGTGAGAATAGGTTGCCCTCATAAGGCCCCTTGCAGCCCTGTGACTTGAGAATTAATAATAAATGGAGGCTGGCATTTTTATAGCCAATTTCTGACCAGAATTGAAAGTGTCTCATAGAGACTGGCTGGACTTCTTACCTTTTCTTGAAAGACTAGGAAGAAACAAATATGCCTCTGCCCATTTTACAGCACAGAAATCAAATATTTCAACAAAGGTCACATCACATGCCCACCTCAGCTAGGTCAAGTGCCTGGGTGTCCCCACTACCCATCGAATGAGTTATTGATTTTCTGCTTACTGTTACTCCCTACACTGCTTACTTCACAGACAAAATCCTAACTGCTAGACTGTTTCTAATATAGTGGTACGGTTCTTATGTCTGCAAATTAACAACGTCTGGTATAATTCTTCTAATGCACAGCTCACACCCATTTTGTCCCATTTATGAAAAAGCAATATAGCAAAATTATATAGGTGAGGAATAGTGAGAGAATTAATTGGGCTCTCATTTCCTTCTTGCATTTACCGAAAAAAGTTTCCATCTTGTTGAACGTTTCTAGTAGGTTACTATCACCTGCATGATGAAGATAAAAGATGGGATAGGTAAATTAGGTTTTAGAACAGTAAGATTAAAAAAGAGTAGTTCAGGGCTTCCCTGGTGGCGCAGTGGTTGAGAGTCCGCCTGCCGATGCAGGGGACACAGGTTCGTGCCCTGGTCTGGGAAGATCCCACATGCCGCGGAGCGGCTGGGCCCGTGAGCCATGGCCGCTGAGCCTGCGCATTCGGAGCCTGTGCTCCGCAGCAGGAGAGGCTGCAACAGTGAGAGGCCCGCGTAGCAAAAAAAAACAAAAACAAACAAACAAAAAACAGTAGTTCAGATCCTATGCAACCTCAAACTTCACGAAGCTTAAAAAATCTAAATGGAGAAGTTTTAGAAATTACATGAGTATCATTTGAGTTTATGCAAGGAATAAATTAAATATTTATCACTTCTTGACTCCTGTATTATAATTGCCTGCTCTCCACAGTGAGAAGATCCATGGTCAATGCTGTAAACCAATTTCCACTTTTTAGATAAAGACATAGTCTCTAAATTCAGTAACGCTGTTTCCACTTTCGGTTAACAGCATGCAATATGCTGAACTTCCTTTATAACCTTGAGCCCATCTCACCAGCTTTGGGATAAAAGGGAAATTGTGTCGGTAGCAACCAAACTGCCAGAAGGAGCAACTCAAATATGTCCCACTATCCAGCCAACACCCGGCAAGTGTCTAGTGGCTGGTAGAGGTAACGGTGGAATAGAGGTGGAAGATGGATTAGGCGAGCACACATCCACTATTGGAATGTGGCTTGCTTTACTTTGTCTTGCTGATGTGAGTGGACTGCAACCTCTTTCTACTTCTACAGCCCTTTCCTCTGTGAAGCTCAGCAGAAACTACAGCATCGACAGTCCTCCAAGGGAGAGAGAGGGTCAGCAGGGAGATAGGAGACCAGCTCACCTGGGGTCACTGCTCTAGGCTGCTCGGCGCCCCTGGGGAATCTCTGATCTCCCCCAGCAGCATCCTGCCAAGAATCAGGTACCTCTCCCTCTTTTTGTGATCAGCTCGCTCGTTCCCTCCAAAAAAGGACTTTGCTCCAGTTTAAAATCCTCACCTCCCGCTACCATCTCTCAGGTTGCGTTCAGAATCAGAAAATCCAAGAAATATATTCACAGATGTTCCCTTGTTTATTTGTTGACTCTGTGTAATTTGTTTGCCCTAATTTGTTTTTGTCTACCTTGGGACTTCCCTTTTTAATTTCCCTTTCTCTGTTTACCCCTCTTTGTGGAGCAGCGGTCTGTTAAGCTGTGAGAGACACACGCCAAATTAAAAAAAAAAAATGCACTGCAGATTGTTTTAAGCATGGGCTGCCCCTTTGGGCCTGAAGGCCTTGCTTGAAGCCTGCACCTGCTTCTCCTCTTGAGACCAGGGCTCCTGATCTTTATCCCTTGCCTTTAAGCTGCCTGATTCCTATTATCCAAAGTCAAACAGCGTTCTCTACATTCACGCCTCCAGCACTTGGCATGAAATTAATAAGCCTGGCTGATATATTTCCCTGGAAGCCTGCCACTCTTTAACAGTGGTGTTAGATTAAAAATTTTGGCATGGTTAATGAACAGGGAAAGACTGAAGCCAAAAGTTTCATGCAGCAATGCAAAGATTTGGGGGTTATGAAAAGAATACCAACTTTCCTCATATTTTCTGAATGCCATCCTAATTACAGGGTTAGATAACGAGCACAACTAGACAGTCAGCACCAGAAGAAAGAGGGCATTCTCAGGCTCTGCTCATACTGAGATTCTATCATCTTTCCTTTCAATCACATGGCCTTCTGTTAGACTGGGCTATCTAAAATTGTGATAATAGCTATTTGTGCTCGAAACAGGCCTCCCTCATCCCAGGTCCCTATTTTTCTCATTAAAGGAGCACTGTGAATGGATTTCAGGCCCCAAACCGATCTTCCTGATGTGAAAGTCAATCCAGTGAGAGGAGATTGTTTGGAGTTTATTGAAGACCAGTGTCTCATTGTTGGAATTCCAGTCTTCACCATTTATGTCTACAGCCACACTCCCTAAATCATAAAAACACATTCCCACCCACCCACCCAGCACAGGGGAGACACTTATTACCTAGGCGCATCACTTCGCCCTCACCCCCTTCTCAACACAGCACCGACTGTAGAGGGTTAGCCTCACTCAGAAGATGGAAAAATCCAGTGGGTGCGCATGACCCATCCCATGGGATAAGCGTTTCTCAAAAGAGAGACAAGTGTTTGGCAAAACCAAGGCAGAGTCCTGTATGCCACACAGGGCCGTCTCAGTGTAGACGGGGACAGAAACCTGGAGCCACGAGCACTCTACTTCTGAGAGGGTGATGCCACATGGCCAGAAGCCTGGGAATATGAAAGGACCAGGATGAGGAGGGAGGCAGGAAAGGAAGAAGGAGGAAAAGGAAAGTTCTCCCTGCTTAGTGGAAGCACACATATGCTCTCCAGGCTTGTTCCGTCTCCTGAAGAATGGCAAGGGGTCACAGTGACCCCTGGTGCATGCCACCCCACTTCAGGAACTCTTGGCTCTGAGTCCCAAGGCCCAGCAAACGTGGGATCTCAGGGGCTGTAGAGCTCCCAGTTCTTTGAGCCAATTTGGAAAGCCTGGGCAAAGAGCTCAGAAAGCGATGCTCAGCTGATCAAACACAAGATTTACTTTTTATGTGCTCTGAAGTGGCAAGGAAAATCAAACTAAACCTATCTGTGATCCATGGACAATACAAATCCAAGAGACTGTTATTTTTAGGTTTCGCTTTAGTTTCCCTGATCAATGGAACAGTCGTAAGCAAAAGCATCATGTCAAAATCACCAGCGTTGCTCCAAAAGCTCATTTACAACTCAAAAACATCACGTAGAGGAAGAGGCATGGGAATCACATCACCTCCACTTGCATCGGCCAATGCAACAGCCATTCTGGCACAGATACCCTATCTAATCAAAGACCTGAAGGAGAAACAAATGGAAAATATCCCTCCGTGAGCTGAAAATAGGAAGAATGACTAACACTCTTCTCTTAGGTTACTGGGAGGCAAAAGGCTTTTACAGCACGTGAGGGATTCATCAGGAGACAAGAGTTGACCCTCGGTAGAGTCAAATCAATTTCATACCAACCCATTACAACAAGCGTCTATTATATTCATTATTGCAGAATAGTTCAAAGCTTTTTTTCAACATAAAGCAAGCATAAAGAGATCAAAGCTCCTGGACCACACATAATGCAGTTGAAAGTTGTCCCAACATGTTCTCTGCCTGCAAGACAAATAAGTTAAATATATTTGCAAATGTCAACTTCGTCCCTTTTAATGCCTCTTAAATTAGGTCAGTGAGTCTGTTTTGGAAACAGAAGTAGGATGACTCACAGATACTTGCTTGGCTCATTACTTGAGCTTAGACAACAAAGCAACTCAGTTGTAAGTGCTCTGGAATTGCCCTCCTATGAGCCACATCCTTAGGACACTGTTACACTCTGACCATTTGTATTTAGAGCCCGATCCTTTGTTCAAGAACGGTACACTGCCATTGTACATTGCATCATTATCAGGAAACCTGAAAAATGTAAACCCATTTTAAAAATGTGTTTAGCTCTTCTAGCCCCCAGGGTAAATGCTGGTGTGCTCGTGTGGCTGCACTGAGACTTTCTTCTCTCAAACCGAACTTGCCCTGAATACTAAATTCCTTTCAAAGAAAGATGAACCTTTGCAATAAATGATGTCCCATTTTAAAGACTGGTTCCAACGTCCCAACATATCCATTTGTCTTTGATCGCCTGAACTCACATTGCCCCCTGCTAATACCTTTCTTGGGGAGTTGTCACAATCTTCCTTATAACGGCATCAGGGTTGTTTTTTTTTTTTTAATCTGTCTCAGTTCCTCAACTAGAGGGTAAGTACTTCAAGGGCAGATCCCATGTCCTTAAGCTGAACCTTCCCACGAGTTTGCCTTTCCTGAGCAAGACGTATGTATTCTCATGCCAGCTTAAACACCAAAAACTTTAAGTTAATTTGCATTGAATAAATAAATGAATACATGTTTCCAGTCAGCCCAATGCTTTGAAGACAAAAATCTTCTTTTCATGATTCTCCACATTCTGAATAGCACAGACCTCCTGGAGTAACTGCCTAGGCTGAGCAGAACACAAGGAGGATTTCAAGGGGACAGCAGATCTGAATGATTTAAACAGGGACCACAAAAAGGCTATTTATGAGTTTAAAAATGCATCGGGTCTCAAAGTATCATCCTGTATCTTTCCCATCTCCTCACTAACCCAGCTTGTCCAGTTTAGAGATATTCTGCAGCATCTTCCCAGGTGTCCCATTCCTGGCAATTATAAGCTTCTATCAAATAACCAGCATATACCAGCCAAGAGACTAAGGACAACCTTAGATGGGTTGTGACATTGGGAACTCAGTCAATGTCCCGACTGGGGTCCCAGGCTGAGAACAGATATCTTGGGCATTGTATTCATTTCCTTTTGCTGCTGTAACAAATTATCACAAGTTCATTGTCTTAAAGTTTTGGATCTCAGAGGTTTAAGATGTGTCTTACTAGGCTAAAATCAAGGTATCGTCACGGGGTACATTCCTTCTGGAGATTCTAAGGGAGAATTCACTTCCTTGATTTTCCCAGTTCCCAGAGGCCACCTGCATCCCTTGACTCATGGTCCCATTTCTGCAACTTCAAAGCCAACAACATCAGGCCAACCCCTTCCCACTCAGTCTTCTCTCTGGTCCTCTCTCTTCTGTCCCCCTCTTCCACTAGTAAGAGCTCTTATGATTATATTGAGCCTGGATCATCGAGTGTACTCTTCCCAACTCAAGGTCAGCTAATTAGCAAACTTAATTCCATCTGCAACCTTAATTCTCTTTACCATGTAATCTAACACACTCATGGGTTCCAGGGCTCAGGACATGGACAGATTTGCAGCCATCATTCTGCCCACCACAGGTAGGCAGAACAGGAAAGCAAAGTCCCCGAGTCCTGGGAACCACTGGCTCAGGATGGAGAATGGAAGGCCTGCACTAGAGAACACTGTCTGCACAGAGCCCTCGGCCAAAGGGCCAGTGCTGCCATCCATCCCCAGGAGGTCACCAGAGCACCCCTGCTTCTAAGGTGGCTTCTTCTTTGAGGAAAGAGTGGGAAGTGATGAACTAATCCATGCTAAGAGACTCCCCAAGTCTTACTGTGACACAGGCACTCCCTGAGGAAGGGGTACCACTTGACACAGGGAGATGATTGACCAATGGTGAAATTTCAGGCTTCATTTGGGAAATTATTCGGATGATTCTCAAAATACACCAGGTACTCACTCCTCTCCCCACCTTTGCAATTAGGCTGCCCTTATACCAAAGCAACAACAGTCAGAGCATCACGTGTGCATGAGAATGAGAAAGGGATAGAACACAAAGACCCAACACACACACACACACAAACACACACACACACACTTTCTTATTGTTCTTAGACATCCAAAGGATCTTTTTCTCATATAGAAAGTTAAATAAGAAGATAGTAACTTTTCCATTACAATTTGCTGTTGCCTCCCCCTAGGGGTACCAGTATGGGTCAGTTAATGTCCTGTGAAGAGCAGGGGTGAGATTCTTTATGGGGTAGTGTTTATCCTCACCATATGTTTTCTGGTATTGACTGAGAGTGTTAAGTGGTGTTTCAGGAATCAGGAGGGGGAAGATCAAGGGCATCTAGGGAGGTTAACACGTCTAAATGCCCATAATTTGTGCTGATCTACTGCTAATCCAGCAAATGGGTCCCGCTTGGAATGTGCTGTATGTCAGCCTCACATTTTCCTGTCTTCTCGTTTACTTAGAAAAAAACAGGGAGGTTTCATTTTTTTAATACGGTGGCTGCAAAATAAAAGTGAGTGTGACTACGCTGAGATTCTCGAGTAATTGAAGGTTTGGGTGGCACCTGGGTACCCTGACTCCATCCCCTCATCCCAGGAAGACCTCCCACCCTACCACCATGGCCAAGCTCTCATTTTCCCATTTCTCACCCCACATTCTCACCTGCCCTCCTGGGTACCCACGGTAATCCCTTCCTGAGTCTATCAAGGCGCTTGCCCTCTTCCCCTACAAACCCAAACCCACACTTCTCCAGAGAGCTTCCCAATACTTTTTGAATATCCAACCTGACTACAAATAAAGACATTCCACTTAAAACTACACAGAGAGATGGAATCTCAAAATAGAGAAGATTCTAAGAACTGATGACACTCAGTATAATAAGGCTGCTGACGGTGCGAATAAATAGGTGCTGTGGTTTGGAGGGCTTGGAACCACTTAACTGGAAGGCAATTTAGACACAATTATCAAGAGTCCTTCAAATGTTTATGTGCTCTGACTCTGCAATTCCTCTGTAGGAATCCATGTTAAGAAAACAAAGAGAAATGTAGTCAAAGACTTAACGTGCAATGCTTTTCATCACTCACTTACTTGAAATTGAAATAAAGAAAAAAACCTTGGAAACAAAAGTACTATCATCTGAATGTTTGTGTCTCCCTAAAATTCATATGCTGAAATCCTAACCCCTAAAAGTGATGGTATTAGCAGGTGGGGCCTCTGGGAAGTAATTAGGTCATGAGGGTGGAGCCCTCATGAATGGGATTAGTGCTCTTATAAAAGAGGCCCCAGAGAGATCCCTAGCCTCCTTCCACCAGGTCAGGATACAAAGAGAAGTTTGCAATCTGGAACAGGGCTCTTCCTTGACCATGCTGGCACCATGACCTCAGACCTCCAGCCTCCAGAACTGTGAACAATAAATTTCTGCTATATAAGGCATCCATTCCGTGGTATTTTGTTACAGGAGCCTTAACAGACTAAGACACAATGAATCCTAACAACAGAAAGGTAGTTAAATAAATAATGCAGCCATTAAAAATTATGTCTTACAGGAATAAAGACGCAGACGTAGAGAATGGACTTGAGGACACGGGGAAGGGGAAGCTGGGACAAAGTGAGAGAGTGGCATGGACATATATACACTACCAAATGTAAAATAGATAGCTAGTGGGAAGCAGCCACATAGCACAGGGAGATCAGCTCGGTGCTTTGTGACCACCTAGAGGGGGGGGATAGGGAGGGAGGGAGGGAGACGCAAGAGGGAGGAGACATGGGGATATATGTATATGTGTAGCTCATTCACTTTGTTATAAAGCAGAAGCTAACACACCACTGTAAAGCAATTATACTCCAATAAAGACCTTAAAAAGGATTGGAACTAAGATGGGAGAGTAGAAGGACGTGCTCTCATTCCCTCTTGTGAGAACACCAGAATCACAACTAGCTGCTGGACAATCATCGACAGGAAGACACCAGAACTCACCAAAAAAGATACCCCACATCCAAAGACAAAGGAGAAGCCACATTGAGACGGTAGGAGGGGCACAATCACAGCAAAATCAAATCCCGTAACTGCTGGGTGGGTGACTCACAGACTGGAGAACACTTATACCACAGAAGCCCACCCACTGGAGTGCAGGTTCTGAGCCCCACATCAGGATTCCCAACCTGGGGGCGTGGCAATGAGAGGAGGAATTCCTAGAGAATCAGACTTTGAAGGCTAGTGGAATTTGATTGCAGGACTTGGACAGGACTGGGGGAAACAGAGACTCCACTCTTGGAGGGCACACACAAAGTAGTGTGCACATCAGGACCCAGGGGAAAGAGCAGTGAACCCAAGGGAGACTGAACCAGACCCACCTGCTAGTGTTGGAGGGTCTCCTGCAGAGGCGGGGGTGGCTGTGGCTCACTGTGGGAACAAGGACACTGGCAGCAGAAGTTCTGGGAAGTACTCCTTGGCATGAGCCCTCCCAGAGTCTGCCATTAGCCCCACCAAAGAGCCCAGGTAGGCTCCACTGTTGGGTTGCCTCAGGCCAAACAACCAACAGGGAGGGAACCCAGCCCCAGCATCAGCAGTCAAGCGGATTAAAGTTTTACTGAGCTCTGCCCACCAGAGCAACAGTCAGCTCTACCCACCACCAGTCCCTCCCATCAGGAAACCTGCACAAGCCTCTTAGGTAGCCTCAGCCACCAGAGGGCAGACAGCAGAAGCAAGAAGAACTACAATCCTGCAGCCTGTGGAACAAAAACCATATTCACAGAAAGATAGACAAGATGAAAAGGCAGAGGGCTACGTACCAGATGAAGGAAGAAGATAAAACCCCAGAAAAATAACTAAATGTAGTGGAGATAGGCAACCTTCCAGAAAAAAGAATTCACAATAATGATAGTGAAGATGATCCAGGACCTCGGAAAAACAATGGAGGCAAAGATCGAGAAGATGCAAGAAATGTTTAACGAAGACCTAGAAGAATTAAAGAACAAACAAACAGAGATGAACAATACAATAACTGAAATGAAAACGACACTAGAAGGAATCAACAGCAGAATAACTGAGGCAGAAGAACGGATAAGTGACCTGGAAGATAGAATGGTGGAATTCACTGCTGCAGAACAGAATAAAGAAAAAAGAATGAGGGGGCTTCCCTGGTGGCACAGTGGTTGAGAGTCCACCTGCCAATGCAGGGGTTCGTGCCCTGGTCTGGGAAGATCCCACATGCACAGAGCGGCTAGGCCCGTGAGCCATGGCCACTGAGCCTGCGCGTCCAGAGCCTGTGCTCCACTACGGGTGAGGCCACAACAGTGAGAGGTCCATGTACCACAAAAAAAAAAAAAAAAGAAAAAAGAATGAAAAGAAATGAAGACAGCCTAAGAGACTTCTGGGACAACATTAAATGCAACAACATTCACATTATAGGGGTCCCAGAAGGAGAAGAGAGAGAGAAAGGACCAAAGAAAATATTTGAAGAGATTATAGTCAAAAACTTCCCTAAAATGGGAAAGGAAATAGCCACCCAAGTCCAGGAAGCACAGCGGGTCCCATACAGGAGAAACCCAAGGAGAAACACGCCGAGACACATAGTAATTAAACTGGCAAAAATTAAAGACAAAGAAAAATTATTGAAAGCAGCAAGGGAAAAATGACACATAACATAGAAGGGAACTCCCACAAGGTTAACAGCTGATTTCTCAGCAGAAACTCTACAAGCCAGAAAGGAGTAGCATGATATACTTAAAGTGATGAAAGGGAAGAACCTACAACCAAGATTACTCTACCCGGCAAGGATCTCATTCAGATTCGATGGAGAAATCAAAAGCTTTACAGACAAGCAAAAGCTAAGAGAATTCAGCACCACCAAACCATCTCTACAACAAATGCTAAAGGAACTTCTCTAAGTGGGAAACACAAGAGAAGAAAAGGACCTACAATAACAAACCCAAAACAAATCAGAAAATGGTCATAGAAGCATACATATAGATAATTACCTTAAACGTGAATGGATTAAATGCTCCAACCAAAAGACACAGGCTTGCTGAATGGATACAAAAACAAGACCCATATATATGCTGTCTACAAGAGACCCACTTCAGACCTAGGGACACATACAGACTGAAAGTGAGGGGATGGAAAAAGAGATTCCATGCAAATGGAAACCAAAACAAAGCTGGAGTAGCAATACTCATATCAGATAAAATAGACTTTAAAATAAAGAATGTTACAAGAGACAAGGAAGGACACTACATAATGATCAAGGGATCAATCCAGGAAGAAGATATAACAATTATACATTTTTATGCACCCAACATAGGAGCACCTCAATGCATGAGGCAACTGCTAACAGGTATAAAACAGGAAATCGACAGTAACACAATAATAGTGGGGGACTTTAACACCTCACTTACAGCAATGGACAGATCATCCAAAATGAAAATAAATAAGGAAACAGAAGCTTCAAATGATACAATAGACCAGATAGGTTTAATTGATATTTATAGGACATTCCATCCAAAAACAGCAGATTACACTTTCTTCACAAGTGCGCACAGACCATTCTTCAGGACAGATCACATCTTGGGTCACAAATCAAGCCTCAGTAAATTTAAGAAAATTGAAATCATATCAAGCATCTTTTCTGACCACAATGCTATGAGATTAGAAATCAATTACAGGGAAAAATAAAGTAAGAAACACAAATACATGGAGGTGAAACAATACATTACTAAATAACCAAGAGATCACTGAAGAAATCAAAGTGGAAATCAAAAAATACCTAGAGACAAATGACAATGAAAATACCATGATCCAAAACCTATGGGATGCAGCAAAAGCAGTTCTAAGAGGGAAGTTTATAGCTATACAATCCTAGTTCAAGAAGCAAGAAAAATCTCAAATAAAGAATCTAACCTTACACCTAAGGGAACTAGAGAAAGAAGAACAAACAAAACCTAAAGTTAGCAGAAGGAAAGAAATCATAAAGATCAGAGCAGAAACAAATGAAATAGAAACAAAGAAAACAATAGCAAAGATCAATAAAACTAAAAGCTGTTCTTTGAGAAGATAAACAGAATTGATGAACCATTAGCCAGACTCATCAAGAAAAAGAGGGAGAGGACTCAAATCAATAAAACGAGAAATGAAAAAGGAGAAGTTACAACAGACACCACAGAAATACAAAGCATCCTAAGAGACTACTACAAGCAATTGTATGCCAATCAAATGGATAACCTGGAAGAAATGGACAAATTCTTAGAAAGGTATAACCTTCCAAGAGTGAACCAGGAAGAAACATAAAATATGAACAGACCAATCACAAGTAAAGAAGTTGAAACTGTGATTAAAAATCTTCCAACAAACAAAAGTCCAGGACCAGATGGCTTCACAGGGGAATTCTATCAAACATTTAGAGAAGAGCTAACACCCATCCTTCTGAAACCCTTCCAAAAAATTACAGAGGAAGGAACACTCCTAAACTCATTCTATGAGGCCACAATCACCCTGATACCAAAACCAGACAAAGATACTACAAAAAAAGAAAATTACAGATCAATATCACTGATGAATATAGATGCAAAATTCCTCAGCAAAATACTAGAAAACAAAATCCAACAACACATTAAAAGGATCATACACCATGATCAAGTGGGATTTATCCCAGGGATGCAAGGATTCTTCAATATATGCCAATCAATCAATGTGATACACCATATTAACAAATTGAAGAATAAAAACCATATGATCATCTCAATAGATGCCAAAAAAGTTTTTGACAAAATTCAACACCATTTATGATAAAAGCTCTCCAGAAAGTAGGCATAGAGGGAACCTACCTCAACATAACAAAGGCCATATACGACAAACCCCCAGCAAACATCATTCTCAATGGTGAAAAACTGAAAGCATTTCCTCTAAGATCAGGAACAAGATAAGGATGTCCACTCTCACCGCTATTATTCAACATAGTGTTGGAAGTCCTAGCCTCGGCAATCAGAGAAGAAAAAGAAATAAAAGGAATACAAATTGGAAAAGAAGAAGTAAAACTGTCACTGTTTGCAGATGACATTATACAATACACGGAGAATCCCAAAGATGCCACCAGAAAACTAATAGAGCTAATCAATGAATTTGGTAAAGTTGCAGGATACAAAATTAATGCACAGAAATCTCTTGCATTCCTATACACTAATGATGAAAAACCTGAAAGAGAAATTAAGGAAACACTCCCATTTACCACTGCAACAAAAAGAATAAAATACCTAGGAATAAACCTACCTAGGGAGACAAAAGATCTGTATGCAGAAAACTATAAGATACTGATGAAAGGAATTAAAGATGATACCAACAGATAGAGAGATATATCATGTTCTTGGATTGGAAGAATCAATATTGTGAAAATGAATATACTACCCAAAAAAATCTACAGATTCAATGCAATCCCTATCAAATTACCAATGGCATTTTTTACAGAACTAGAGCAAAAAATCTTAAAATTTGTAATGGAGACACAAAAGACCCCGAATAGCCAAAGCAGTCTTGAGGGAAGAAAACGGAGCTGGAGGAATCAGGCTCCCTGACTTCAGACTATACTACAAAGCTACAGTAACCAAGACAATATGGTACTGGCACAAAAACAAAAATATAGATCAATGAAACAAGATAGAAAGCCCAGAGGTAAACCCATGCACCTATGGTCAACTAATCTGTGACAAAGGAGGCAAGGATATACAATGGAGAAAAGACAGTCTCTTCAATAAGTGGTGCTGGGAAAACTGGACAGCTACATGTAAAAGAATGAAATTAGAACACTCCCTAACACCATACACAAAAATAAACTCAAAATGGATTAGAGACCTAAATGTAAGACTGGACACTATAAAACTCTTAGAGGAAAACATAGGAAGAACACTCTTTGACATAAATCACAGCAAGATCTTTTTTGATCCACCTCCTAGAGTAATGGAAATAAAAACAAAAATAAACAAATGGGACCTAAGGAAACTTCAAAGCTTTTGCACAGCAAAGGAAACCCTAAACAAAATGAAAAGACAACCCTCAAAATGGGAGAACATATTTGCAAACAAATCAACAGACAAAGGACTAATCTCCAAAATATATAAACAGCTCATGCAGCTCAATATTAAAAGAACAAACAGCCCAATCCAAAAATGGGCAGAAGACCTAAATAGACATTTCTCCAAAGAAGACATACAGATTGCCAAGAAGCACATGAAAAGCTGCTCAACATCACTAATTATTAGAGAAATGCAAATCAAAACTACAATGAGGTATCACCTCACACCAGTTAGAATGGGCTTCATCAGAAAATCTACAAACAACAAATGCTGGAGAGGGTGTGGAGAAAAGGGAACCCTCTTGCCCTGTTGGTGGGAATGTAAACTGATACAGCCACTACAGAGAACAGTATGGAGCTTCCTTAAAAAACTAAAAATAGAATTAGCATATGATCCAGCAATCCCACTACTGGGCATATACCCAGAGAAAACCACAATTCAAAAAGACACATGCACCCCAAGGTTCACTGCAGCACTATTTACAGTAGCCAGGTCATGGAAGCAACCTAAATGCACGTCAACAGACGAATGGATAAAGAAGATGTGGTACATCTATACAATGGAATATTAGCCATAAAAAGGAAAGAAATTGGGTCATTTGTTGAGATTTGGATGGATCTAGAGAATGTCATACAGAGTGAAGTAGGTCAGAAAGAGAAAAACTATTGTATATTAATGCATGTATGTGGAATCTAGAAAAATTGTACAGATGAACAGGTTTGCAGGGCAGAAATTGAGACACAGATGTAGAGAACAAACGTATGGACACCAAGGGGGGAAATCGGTGGGCGGGTGGGGTTGGTGGTGTGATGAACTGGGCGATTGGGATTGACATGTACACACTGATGTGTATAAAATTGATGACTAATAAGAACCTGCTGTATAAAAAAAAAGACGTTAAAAAAATAGAGAAAAAAGAAAACAATGGCATGGGGGGGTTGGGTAAATGCTGAAAAGCCACATTAAAAACAAATTATGAATGAAAAAAAATTATGTCTTAGAAAAATATTTGATAAGACAGGATAATAATGAAAATACAATTTTAAGTAAAATCACAAGATACACTCCCATCCCAAAATTTGCTTCATATATTGAATTATTCGTCAGGATTTTTCCGTAATATTTCTTATTGCTCCTACTCTTCCTGATGTGTTATTAATTACCACAGGGAAGAGATGACACAGCAAAAAGTGGAAAACACAGGAGTGAGTTCTTGATTCAAATGCTCTGCCCTGGCTTAGGCAAAATAATTGGAAAGATGCGATGTGAAGAAGAGCAAAGCCGCCCACATACCCTACCCCAGGGTTAGATAAATACCTTCTTGCCTGGATCAAGGAAGAGCTGAAGGAGATGCAGAAAAGTAAAGAGTGTATTCATATCGTGTGTGTGTGTGTGAGTGTGTGTGTGCTGGGGAAGAGCATGTAGTATGATGATAGGTTGGAAAAAATGGAGAGCAAAGGGAACCTAGGCTCTTCCTGAACAGAGCTCTGGGAAACAGCAGAGTGATGCAGAGTTCCCTATGCCCAAGGAGGAAAGAGCCACATGCTGTGTCTAGGCTGATAAGCACCTCATCACACATACCCAGTTCCCAAGAAAGCATGGGAGCAGCAGGACAAACCAATGTCAGGATTGGCATGGAAGTCACAGGCTCTTTGATGGCCTCATGAAATCTCCTCCAGCCCAGGGTGGCACCAAAACAGCGAAGCAATCCTGGGTGATCGTGAAAGCAGGGAAGCGACTGAGAGACAGAGGCCCTGGCCCTCGGAGGACCAGTGCACACTCTCCCTCAAAGCTTTACAATTGAACCAGCTCTTTGGTTCTTTCACCAAAGAGCAGACACAGAGTTCCCTCCTATTCTGCATGCCATTGTCAGGGACCCCACCACACAGTCACATTTTAAACTTCTGACCTATGTGCAATCAGTTCTCAGACCCCATATCCGGTCAAGCCTGTCCGCTCTGGCTGCCCTCCTCAGAAGAAACCCTCCTCCAACAGCATGGCTGGACTACTGGGCCCAGGAGAAGGTTTTCCACTGTCCAGGCTCTCTCCTCTTCGTTGCTAACCCACTGTTGCCAGCAGTCATCTTCCTGAAACTCTGATTCCACCGGCCCTGCTTGGAAGTCCCCAGCAGGTCCTCAGCCCAGAGCTCAGGCTTTACCTGTCCCCCAGGCCACATGATAACCAGACCCACCCAATGAATCCACCTACCTCCCCATTCTCTGCAATAGAAACCCCATTTCAGACTCTCTCTTCTCACCTGGAGCATCTTTGCAATCCAAACTAGCCACTCTTCAAATTCCAAGTCAAGTCCCATTTTCTCTAGCAAAATTTCCCCATCCTTTTAGTTCCCACGGATCTCACCTTTCTCTGATTCCTATGGCACTTATTATCTAAACCAGTTCCTCAAATTCTTAACCACTTCATATTTTTTCACAACTGAAGTGTATGTTGTCTCTATGGTGCAACCACCCAACTTGGTCAAGTTCAGGGGTGGAGGTGGGGGCATGGGAAGGGAACGCGTTTTCTGCACCAGTTGCCCAATGATGAGAGTGCAGGAAGTGCTCCTTAGTGCATTCATTGAACATCAATTCCTTTCCTAATCCTTCATTCCCAGCTGCATTCAGGGCTATGGGAAAAGGAACAGACTGCAGATAGGGCCAATGGGCAGAGTGGGGACCTGGGAAAGGGTTCCCAGCAAAGGGGAGAGTGCTCACTCCAGAACACAGCTTAGGCCTCCCTAGTGAAGGAATTTATTTAAACGCTGTACTTAAGACTACGTTCTCTATCAGAGAACAGACTTGTGGTTGCCAAGAGGAAGGTGGAGTGAGAGAAGGATGGATTGGGAGTTTAAATTAGCAGAGGCAAACTGTTATATATAGGATGGATAAACAATAAGATCCTACTGTCTAGAACAGAGAGCTATATTCAATATCCTGTGATAAACCATAATGGAAAATAATATGAAAGAGAATGCATATATATGTATAATTGAATCACTTTGCTGTACAGCAGAAATTAACACATTGTAAATCAACTATACTTCAATAAAATAAATTTTAAAAATAAAATAAAAAAGACTACGTTGGTGAGACTTAAACACCTAGACAATATTAGTACTGCTAATGTGTGCTTTAGGTCTGAGACAGGGAGAAAAGGCAAGGTTTTAAAGAAAAGAATATGAGTCTAGGACTTGTTTAGTGAAGTAGTTTAAGCACAATTTACCAAATGATGGTGCAAAGCAGAGGTCACAGAACAGCTGTGTATGTGTGTGTGTGTGCGTGTGTGTGTGTGTGTGTGTGTGCTCACGAGTGGACATTCATTGCCAAGAGAGCTAAGAGCTGGCCTATCACATTTTTACCAGAAACTGTTTAAACAGTATATGTTGAGATCAAGAAAGAAAAGTAGGGCTTCCCTGGTGGCACAGTGGTTGAGAGTCCGCCTGCCGATGCAGGGGACACGGGTTCGTGCCCCAGTCCGGGAAGATCCCACATGCCGCGGAGTGGCTGGGTCCGTGAGCCATGGCCGCTGAGCCTGCGCATCCGGAGCCTGTGCTCCGCAACGGGAGAGGCCACAACAGTGAGAGGCCCGCGCACCACAAAAAAAAAAGAAAGAAAGAAAGAAAGAAAAGTATACGCACCACATCAGAAAAGTAGATGAGGGAATGTACAGGAAATTCACACACACACACACAAACACACACATACAAAAATTCAACAAGCACAGGGAAAACATCCCACCTTATTAGTAATCAGTCAAAAATATCTATTTCCCTCCTCCTTCCCTAAGGCCTAGGGGTATCATAAATGGGAATCTCAACAAACAAATTCAACTTGTGTTTGCTTTCTGTCTACTGTGTGTCAGACACTGGGTAGCAATGCAAAGCCATCAACAAGTTCAAGCAGGAGAAGACATGCTCACCTCTATGAGCCCGTCGCTGTAGAGGATGGACAGGCGGAGGGGAGACAGCACAAGGTAATCTAAATGCCGCATTAGGATCGCGGTAGTGCAGGTGACGACATTTGCTTCCAACTCAAGTCATTCTCTTCTTCCTTCTAACCTATTTTCTCTCTTTTTAATTTTAATTCACTCTAACTACCAATATTACAAGTCCTGCCAAAGGGATGTCTTTATAAAAGGCTAAAAATTTTTCACAAAAACTGTATCTGGCTTTTACTTTTCACCAAAGTGTTAAATTCTGAAACTTGGAGGTTGTGTACAAAGGTGCTCAGATTCCGGAGTGAAAATGAGCCACGTATTTTGGCTGCTTGAGTTAAGTGAACCAGAGATCAGCAGACACTTCCCAGATGAAAAGTCAATTCGCTTCAAAGAATTATTTTCTCTTTAATAAATTGTAAAGCATGAGAGTAAGTCACTTTGCACGTTTCTGGAGCTGTGTGACTGCCACATACTAATAATGGCTACGGTGGTCATCTGATCAACAGTGAGTTGCTATTTCTCACACAAAGGAGGAGAAAGACACCCAGGGCAGGAGTCTGATCTCAGATTGTCAACTACAGAGATATTCTATTTTAAATATATTCTGTTTTACTTGGTTTTGCTTTCTTTCTCCCTCCTCGTCCAGTAAAACAAATGCTAGGTGTTATTTTATGAGAAACCCTAGGTCTTCTTGTAAGGAAATAAGGAGCAGTTCAGCTCCCCAGAGCGTCTGTTCACCTTGAACGCTTCCCTCGGCTGGTGGAGAACACGACTGGAATCAAAACGCAGACTGACGTGCGTGGAGATGGGCTCCAGCTCCCGGTCACTTCGGAGCGTCGTCAGTCTCCGGAGGTGGGATTTGGCTCTGAGAGAGCTCGGCGCTCCGTTAAAGACGTGCATGTCCATGCCTTGGCTGTAAGTGACTCCAGGTTTGGTGCTTCTGCGTGGAAAGGGCACTTGGTTAAATACGCTCATGCGATGTGGTGAAGCAACTCAGCCGGGAACTCTTCTGGAAAGCGGCTCAGGCCTCCATTTCTGTTGTTACCAAATGCAAGCTTGTGTGCCCGACACACAGTGAGGCCAAACAATACCGAAATGTCAGAGTTTGGAGCAGAGAAAGGTTTACTGCAGGGCCATGCCAGGAGAACGGGGGGCTCCTGCCCTCAAAACCCCGAACTCCCCACAGGGTTTCAGCAAAGCATTTGTAAAGGCCAGGTGAGGGAGGGGCGTCGCAGGATATGCGATCAGCTCGTGCGCAAATCTCTGATTGGCTGATGGTGAGGTAACAGGGAGGTTAACACGATCAACCCTTAGGCGCCAGAAGGTCTGGGGGCTACACAGTCGCAATCATCAAGCAGTTAATTTCTTCCATTTGGTGGTGGTTTTCAGCACCTGAAAAACTCAGGAAATATACATGAGATACTGTTATCTGGGTACTTCAGAGAGGAGCTACAACAGAGGATTGGGGGGGGGGGGGGTCTGTCCCTGAAGGCCCCCATAGGGTCCTGCTCGGGTACACTGTCACTGAAGAGAAAAAGGAGCTCTAATTGCTCGGCATCGAGGAGGCATAACCGTGGTATTTAAAGGTAGATACAGTCCAGAATCCTGAGTGGACCAGGATCTTGCCATATAGTTGGCTACTTCTCAGCAACTTAAGCTGTGGAAGCTCCGTTATACTTTTAAAAATTGCTTTTGGAGGGCTTCCCTGGTGGCGCAGTGGTTGAGAGTCCGCCTGCCGATGCAGAGGTCACGGGTTCGTGCCCCGGTCCGGGAAGATCCCACATGCCGCGGAGCGGCTGGGCCCGTGAGCCATGGCCACTGAGCCTGCGCGTCCGGAGCCTGTGCTCCGCGGTGGGAGAGGCCACAACAGTGAGAGGCCCGTGTACCGAAAAACAACAAACAAAAAAAAAAATTGCGTTTGGATATTCATGTTCCAGAGAGCATTCACTCTCACTCCGTTATTACTGTTTCATTTCACCAGCTGTTGACTGAGCCCCTGACCAGGTGTCTGGCACTGTGCTAGGCACAGCAAAGATCAATGGGACAGGAGCCCTGCCTCCACTGAGCTCAGTACCAAGAGAGTGCAGTTTTTCTATTGGGAGCCACCTTTTAATCTAGACATTTGTTTACAATTCTTCTGTCAGAGACGGAGAAAAAAACCCTAAATCTCCCATAGATTGTTTCTTTGGATGGCCAACGAAAACATTTTATAACTGAGAGCACTGGATGAAGATTCCTCTTTAAAATCCTTCCACCTCTAGCAAAGGTACCACTCAAGACATTTCCAAATGAGGAGGGAGATGTTATGGAAAAGAGAAGATTACCCAGGGACAAGTTATTAGAAAATATGTTGAAGGACCTTATGATGAAGGCCCTGTTGGCTACAGAGGACTGTTTGTCAGACTATAGAGTTACCTACAGCCATTCACACAGTCTGGTGGAGTAGGGCTTCCAGGACCCGCTGTGCAATCTCAGGGGCAGAAGGCCTCTGCTCAAACAAGTCCAAGTTTTGTGCCTTTCTGAGTTTTAAGAATTGCACTACCAAATCTTCCCTTCTCTGGACCCTCATTCATGGAAATAAAATCATGAGAAAAAAAATTACTCTTTCTCCCAAGAGAAGCAGGAGAAGGAAACCACACACAAAGGTCATAAATGTTCAATACACACTGTGATCCCTGCTCATCCTTCCCTGGGCTCCCAGAACATCTACATCCCTGCTTCTAGCACTGGCCATATCAGTCTGTAGTTGATTATGTATATACACTGGTCTCCAACTTCTAGCATGTGAGCTTCCCCTGAGGCAGAGGCTATGCCAAAGCCACCTTTGTGAACACCCCAGAGTAGGGTCAGATGAGCTGGTGGCTGAGGGGATTTTGGCCGGCACTGTACCAGGAACCTTGGGGACACATAGGAAGTGCTGCCTTGGCCCTTCCCCCAGAAAGGGCCTCAAGAAGGGGTGTGATCCCATAGTCCTTGGGCAAGAGGGGAGTACGGCATAGAAGGGACAGGCTGCCCCCAAGACAACCCCACCACCAAGACCAACTACGTAAATTGCAGTGTTTCATGCAAAATGAAAATGCAGCAGCCTCTGTTTAAAAACTATTAAGAATGTCAAGACTGGACAGCAGAAACCAAGCGTGGGCCCCTGTGCGGCTACATAGGTCCCACGCCCACGAAACCAGCCCAGCTTGGCACCTCCTCTGCTTCCTCTACCCTTTGTATTTACCCCTATTGTAGCACTAACCTCTCAACTGAAATCTGTTTGCTGTTTTCCCCACTCAAGAGTGAGTCCTTTGAGGGTAAACATTGTATCTTATTGATTTGTTTTCTCAACTCTTGATACAATGCTTGACTGATGACAGGCGCTCAATAAACATGAATTTAATTCAGTGAAATGGAATAAAACAGAATGGAATGGTATGCGCTCCATGTATCTTCTTGTCTAGAGATTCCAGAAAGCTTTGAGGTAGAAAAGGGTCTAAGGAACAGTGGTTTGAAAAAGTTTGTGATTCAGTGGCTGTGATCCTCTCACCTGTAGGAAAGTGGAAATTTAATTTGTTTTTCTCTTTGGAAAGTGGATGCCTCTGCATGGCTGCTCCTTCTCTTCCTTCCTGAGCTGCAAGATGGCGCAGCAAGAACACTCTAGGAAGGGTTAAGACAGACCCCAATGACCTTTTCAAAATCTTTTAGTCTTTTGAATATAAATGTTCATTTTAATCCTAAAAACCAATAATTATATAGATAAAAAACAAGGACCTACTGTATAGCACAGGGAACTATATTCAATATCTTGTAATAACCTACAATAGAAAAGAATCTGAAAAAGAATATATATATATATATATATATATCTGAATCACTTTGCTGTACATCTAGAATTAACACATCATTGTAAATCAACTACACTTCAATTAAAAATTATTTTAGGATGTTTTGCCTAATGGCTGCTTTTAAAGGGAGATCCCTTCCTAGAGCAATCCTGTGGTGTCTGCAGCACAGTGAGACTGGGGTCAATATGACCCCTTGCTCTGCAATACCCGAGTTCTTTCCTCTCCCTAATTGACTTTCAGAATCAGAGCTGTCCTGAGCCATCTTCAGCCAAGACTGGTTTGCTCTCAGTGGCACACTGGTACATTTTCATTTAAACTTTAATTAAATCTTGTCTGTTAAGGTGTCAGTGACCCATCTTGGCATCTAAAAAGTAACACATAAAAGTTAATCTCCTAAGGTCCTAGAGCACAAAACCCTGGGAATGTGCAGGGGATATGCATGTGAACTCATTTCAGAAGAAGTGTATTTGGATGGGACTATTCTGAGTGAATGAAATTGGAAAAAAAAAAAGGGGACTTCCCTGGTGGCACAGTGGTTAAGCATCCTCCTGCCAATGCAGGGACACAAGTTCGAAACCTGGTCCGGAAAGATCCCACATACCGCATAGCAACTAAGCCTGTGCGCCACAACTACTGTGCCTGCACGACTAGGGCCCGTGCTCCGCAACAAGAGAAGCCAACGCAATGAGAAGCCCATGCACCCAAATGAAGAGTAAGCCCCTCTCGCCACAACTAGAGAAAGCCTGCACACAGCAACGAAGACGCAACGCAGCCAAAAAAATAAGACTATCTTTGATCAATGAGAAAATGTTTATAAAATCAAGATAAGTCAACTCATTGTCTATTTGTTTTGACTTAAATATTTTATGCTGTCACATTGTCGGGAAATATGGGAGGCTAATGGGGAAATTATTCATATAGGAGGAACTGTCTAATAATATAGGAGTTTGGATTAAGGAATTCCAGAACTGGACTCACTCTGAGAGATCTGTAGTTATTAGTTCTCTACTACTGTATTCGTTTCCTATTGCTACTGTAACAAACTACTGCAAACTGGGTGGCTTAAAACAACACAATTTATTCTCTTACAGTGCTGTAGGTCAGAAATCTGACACAGGTCTCACTGGGTTAAAATCAAGGTGTCTGCAAGGTTGCATTCCTTTTGGAGACTCTAGAGGAGAATCCATTTCCTTGCCTTTTCCAGCTTCTAGAGGCCACCTGCCTTCCTTAACTTGTGGCCCCTTCCTTCCTTCATCTTTCAAAACCAGCAATGCTGCGTCTCTCTGTAGTCACATTGCCCTCTGACCTTGGCCAGGAAAGATTCTCTACTCTTAAGAATCCATGTGATTAGACTGGACCAACCTGGTCCCCCTACAGCTCCTCCTGCATGAGGCTGCACTTATCTTTTGTTCTGTACAACAATGGAGACATAAGCTTCCCTCATCTTGGCTTGACCTTCTAATGACCTTCATGGACACGTCCCCCCTGCCCCTGCCCATCTATCTGCATGCCCACTCCAGCCCCTCCTGCCCTCCCCGCAAGACCAACCGAAGCCCCTTTGGCAACCACAGGTACAGACATCCACCTCCCATTCAAGATGGTAGATAGCTTTAAGCAACCACTAAATTCACATGTATGACACTGGAAGAGATTGAATAATTTTTTTCTGGACATCTCACTTTCTTTTACATAAACGTTTTGGGGAGAGGGGGAAGATGGTGGAAGAGTAAGACGCGGAGATCACCTTCTTCCCCACAGATACATGAGAAATACATAAACATTTTAAGATCATCTCACTGTCCAAAGTAAGAAAGAGTATTTGGAATGTCAGCATAATTATTTTCGTTGGAACTTTATGACAGTAAAATGCACAGATCTAACCCATAACATTTGATTAGTAGATGTGTATAACAAGATAGAGCTATAACATAATCTTTATATCAAAATGTATTTTACCTCAGCATAATTGACAGAGATCTATAGAAACACACAAAGCTTTTTGCTGCTCTACTGAAATATGAATCCTTTAAAAAAGATAGAGAAATTAATAAAGTAATAGAAAGTATAGCTACCAACATTAAAAACAAAGCTGTGACAGAAGAGAGTTCTCACTTACCTGTAATAAGAGTTTTTTATTTTTTAATTTATTTATTATTTTTGGCTGCGTTGGATCTTTGTTGCTGCACACAGGCTTTCTCTAATCGCGGCGAGCGGGGGCTACTCTTCGTTGCACCGCATGTGCTTCTCATTGTGGTGGCTTCTGTTGTGGAGCACGGGCTCCAGGCGCACGGGCTTCAGTAGCTGTGGCACGCAGGCTCAGTAGCTGTGGCTCACGGGCTCTAGAGCGCAGGCTCAGTAGTTGTGGCACACGGGCTTAGCTGCTCTGCGGCATGTGGGATCTTCCCGGACCAGGGCTCGAACCCGTGTGCCCTGCATTGGCAGGTGGATTCTTAACCACTGCGCCACCAGGGAAGTACTGTAACAAGAGATTTTTAAAAACTTGTTTTCTCTCCTTAACAAAGCAGATTTGGCTTACAAATTTTCACTTTCCCCTCATTGTTCCCAATCTCCCAACAAAAATAAAAGTGTTAAAGTTTATTATCAATGTAACATTTCTGTTTCTCTGTTATCAAGTAGGTATTTAAATTATAAGCTTTTTTAACATGGGAAATTGTGACGCCTTTAAGGTCTTTTCTAAGTTGTGTGGGATGCTCCCAGGGGATTCTGTCTCTCTCTCTCTCTCTCTCTCTCTCTCTCTCTCTCTCTCTCTCTTTTTAACTAAGTATATCTCTCTGCTTCCTTTCAGAAGGCAGGAATATGCAAGACCATCTCCATCAACCAGATTGCTTCTGAATTCTTCCGCTTTCAGAAGCTTCCTGCCTCAGGTGACTCAGATGTACCTGGGAGCATCAGCTTCCCGGGAGATCTCTCAGGTAGATGCTTGGGGTCTCAGGTCAGAACCGGCCCAGCCAAGGCACAGGGGGTGGGAGGAGAGGGTGGCACCCAAAGCCCTGGATCTAGACTGGCCGGGAGAAGAATTCAAACAAGGGGCTCCCTGCCTGGGGCTGCTCTTGACAAGTGACTGGAATGTACGTGTTCCTGCATGAGTCTCTGCAGTGTTCAAAAAACACACAAGTCAACTGACAGTTTGTTAGTGATAAGGATAAAATACTAGATACTTCAAGAATACTTTCTAGTTTATTATTCTTTCAAGGTGCAACAGAAATGAGAAAGAAATGGGGGAAAGGGGAGAGGAGAGGAGAGCTTGAAAAGAAAGGACATAGGCTTTGAGCAGCTACTGTGGACCAGGTGCTTTACATACCTGTCCTTCACAATCCTCCTAATTGTCCTAGGTCATCATTACTGTTCCCAGTAACAGGGAAGGCAACTGTGGCCGAGTGTGTTTATGTGACTTGCACGTGGCCCGGGGCTTACGAGCAGCAGAGCTAGGTCTTTTTCTACCATCCCTCCGTGATTTCAACTCCCAAAGTCCACTCCTTGCCAAGAGGTGACGTTGGGCGGTCACTCAGTGCCCTTGGTGAGGTCTTGTCCTAACACACTAAGCAATTCCCTTCACACTGGAAGTAGGTGTCACCTTTCTACCACCCTGGACCCTGGGTATCAACACAGTCCACCAGCATGAAAAACTTCAGCAGCTGAGAATCTGAATTGGGGCCTCGGTGTCTCCTCAACACTCCCAAAAGCCAGAGAATTTTCTGGGCTCCCTCTCCCATGCATCCCAGGGGAGTCCAGCCAAGCTCCGGCCCCACAGGGGTTTCTTCAGGCTGAGATCAGGCCCCAGGGCACTATGAGGGGTTTTAAGGCTTCCCTTCAGTGGTTCAGAGTACTCTGAATTTTATAGGCTGCCACTTGAGTTGGTTTCCTACCATCCATGGGCAGCTGACAGCTGTCAGGGAGGCAAGCCTCCCTCTCGCCAACGGCCAGTCCTGAGGCTCCTTCACAGAGACAGGGACAGAGCCCAGAGAGACCGTTCTGGCTGTTTCTGTGAGGCCCCAGCAAACTGGGTTTGGCTGCCAATGGCCTCTAGAGTCTGCAGAACATGCAGGCTTCTCGAATCCCACTGGATCAAGTTGCCACGAGCTGGGGACGGGCCTGGTAAAAGACTCCGGCCCCTCCCGAGGATCGCTTTGTTTCCGCCAAATATGCTTTTCTTTCCTGCCACTAACACCTTTTGAGTTCTTCCCATGTGCAAAGAGTGGGGAGGCAGAGCCTCTGGAAGGTGTTCTGTCTCCACCGATGAGGACAAAGCACAAGGAGCTTTGTCATTCATTCGTTCATCCATTCATCAGTCACTTATTCACTTATTCCACAGATAGATATTGAATATCTATTCCATGAAAAGTACTGTGTTAGGCAATGTGGAAAATGAAAGGAGAGCTCACCAGAGGATCCCGCCCTCACAAAGTTAATAGAGGAGATAAGTCACAGATATAATTTCTCGAAGATAAGGTAAAGTATAATTGTTGCAATGATAAAAGAAGAAGTAGAGTGGCATGTGTCCTGGGAATGGAAAGACATTACTGGCATTTGGAATATCGGGGAAGTTGTCTGGGAGTTTATTTCCCCAAAAGCAGACCCTGAGACAAAGATCTGAGTGCAGGTAGTTTATTGGTGGGGGAGAGGATCTCAGGAAGCACAGGGAGTAGAAGGCAGCAAAATGAGGAAGATCAAAACAAGATATTGTAATGAGTAGGTTACCATTATGAGCAGCTGGGGCTCACCTCCTTGGGGAGCCACTGGAAGAGCCCTGAACACACCTGAGAATCATCACAGTGAGGGAGGAAGAAGCTGGAGTGTTTTTCCCTCAACTCTCATGGCTCAGGGTTGAAGGTAGCTCCTAGGACATTCACTCTCTTTGCCTGGCAGCTCAAACCCCAGCCTGTGGCCGGAGAATACTCCCCAGAGGAAGTTCCGGTGTTTACAGGACCCGTCTGCGGGTCCTCTGGATGGGGTAAGGGAATGGGGTGGGGCACCTAGCCTGCGCTCCAAAGGTCTTCATGGAGAATCAGTACTTGAGCAGGGTCTGTCTTAGTCCGTTTCAGCTGCTGTAACAAAAATACCATAAACTGGGTGGCTTATGAACAACAAACATTTTTTCTCACAGATCTGGAGGCTGGCAAGTCCAAGGTCAAGGCTGGTTCTCAACAGCCATCTTGTCACTGCAACCACACATGGGAATGACTAGGGAGCTCTGTCAGACCTCTTTTATAAGGGCACTAATTCCATCCATGAGGGCTCCACCCCTATGACCTAATCACCTCCCAAAGGCCCCACCTCTTAATGCCGTCACGTTGGGCATTAGGTTTCAACATACAAATTTTGGGGAGACACAAATATTCAGTCCCATTGCAGGGTCTTAAAGGAAAGACAGTGTTTGGCTTGCGGAGGGCAGGGATATTTCAGGTGAAGGAACAGCCTCAACAAAGACACAGAGGCAAATAACCACAGGCTGTACGAAGGGAACAGTGAATAATTCAGCAAATCTGGACCCCGGGATAACACAGAGTGGGGCTGGGAGAAATGCAGTAGGGTAGGTATGAGAGAGCTGGATTATACATCAGCGTGTTATAGGATCAATATGTAATGTGGATAGTTGGAAATCATTTTAGAAATATAGATGACATTTAAAAAATTCAATCCCTGCATAAAGAACCTCACTCTGCCTCAATGGCAAACTATTTGACTTGACCAAGAGGCAGGCTCAGATTGAATATGCCTTGTCTTTGTGGCTAAAATTGCGTTTTTGAGTGGCCTCCAATATTGATTATGAAGTGCTCTTGCTGGTGAACTACAGTTAATCTTTATGCCCCACAGAAGACGCTTCAAAATATGTCAGGGGCGTGGCTCTCAGCACTGCTAAACAGATACTTCAGGGCAACGTAAACAAGGCTGAATCTTCCAGCCGAACCATAAATAACCCACTGCCTCCCTTATAGTTTGGGAATCATCTTCTCTGAGTGTATCACCATTATACCGAGGTCTTGCCTCTGCCCCTTGGCTACTCTGGAACTAGAATCTCTCCCCACAGCCCAGCACCCACAGGGTCATTCAGCTCTCTGCAGAGAATTCCCACGCCAAGAATGACCAGTGCTGGGAGGCCAAGAGACTCTGACACAGCGACACCTCCTGTCCAGGGACTTTCTGTCCCCAGGATTGTTGTTCCACCACATGTATAAGGACACAGATTTGGGGTGGAGGCTTCAGTGGGTGAATTAGAGAAGGGTTTAGAACCTCAGTCTTAGGAATTCAGGTTTTAGGCCCATAGCAGAATTGGGAAAGTTCCTTTTCTCATCACGGTCAGAGACTACATATTCTCTGACACCTCAAGGGAAATCAACCATTTTTTTTGGGCTGCGTTGGGTCTTTGTTGATGCGCGTGGTGGGCTTTCTCTAGTTGTGGCGAGCGGGGGCTACTCTCCATTGCGGTGCACGGGCTTCTCATTGTCGTGGCTTCTCTTGTTGCAGAGCACGGGCTCTAGGTGTGTGGGCTTCAGTAGCTGTGGCACACGGGCTCAGTGGTTGCGGCTCATGGGCTCTAGAGCGCAGGCTCAGTAGCTGTGGCACACGGGCTTAGTTGCTCTGCGGCATGTGGGATCTTCCTGGACTAGGACTCGAACCCATGTCCCCCGCATTGGCAGGCAGATTCTTAACCACTGCGCCACCAGGGAAGTCTCAAGCTTTTTCTTTCTTTTTTTTTTTTTTTTCTGGCCATGCAGCATGCAGGATCTTAGTTCCCCAGCCAGGGATCGAACCCATGCCCCGTGCAGTGGAAGTGTGGAGTCCTAACCACTGGACCACCAGGGAAGTCCAAATCAAGCTTTTTTAAAAAATGACTTTAATAGAAAAATAAATATCTATATTCCTTAGTTCATGAAACTAAACACGTCCCCAAAATGGGATGCAAAGATGAATTTCCCAAAGCTGAATCTTATTTTTAACTCAACACAGGAACCTTCTCTTTAAAGTTGTTTTTACTGTGTAAAATAAGAAACCATTTGTAGTATGAATTTTAACTTTCCTCACATCCAAACCACCATCATCTTATGTATCTGTTTGGTAATCTCAATGTTCTTTGGGTTTTCTTAGAATGGAGCATTCAATTAAAAATGATGTTTATTGGGAAACTTTTGAAGGTGAGGAGTACGTGTATTACCTTGATTGTGGTGGAGGCATCACAGGTGTATACATATGTCCAAACTCATCAAACTGTATACATTACATAGATGCAGCCTCTTGTAAATCAATTATACCTCAATAAAGCTATAAAATAAAATGCCTTTTTGCGGTACGCGGGCCTCCCACTGTTGTGGCCTCTCCCGCTGCGGAGCACAGGCTCCGGACGCGCAGGCTCAGCGGCCATGGCTCACGGGCCCAGCTGCTCCGCGGCACGTGGAATCCTCCCGGACCGGGGCATGAACCCGCGTCCCCTGCATCGGCAGGCGGACTCCCAACCACTGCGCCACCAGAGAAGCCCTAAAATGTTGTTTTTCATTCATTTCAGCTCAACCCTTTATTGAGAGCCTGCAAGGAAGCGAGAAGCGCTATGCTAATGAGTCAGTGAGGCAGGGGTGAATGTGGCACATTCCTGTAGGTTCAAGGAGTTAACATCCTTATTTTATTTTCACTGAATGTCATAGTGGGCATTATGTCATGACTATAGAAAAGCTGGAGTTTCTTAATGCAGTGCTGAAAGGGTGACAGTGGTAGTAATTTTACAAACTAATAAAAAAAATATTGACCTCAATAACTCTTCTTAGATTATTTGCAAAGAGTTTAAAACCATAAGAATAGGTCCATACTCATTTTCTTTCACTGAAATTGGAAAGCAATGTGTCAGATAAACAATAATCTTTACATTTTTATTGTCCCTTTCCACAGACGTTCATAATTTTATTTCTTTGCAGGAATTTCTCGCTGCGTCTTGAAATTCTCTCCACAAGTCCAGCTTCAGTTGCTGTTCAGACCACCCCCATTTCTTCTAATCATCTCAGATGATGATCAAATAAAATCAAAGTCCTTGGCTTTCCAAAGAGAAGCCGTTAGAAAAGAAAGTAGAAAAATCCAGTGGGAATATTTTCCTAAAATTTCCAACAAAAGTGTGAGACTCAGGCTGGCTTTCAGCGTCAGCACAACAGGTCTCCTGCCTGGGACAACTGGTTCTCCACTTGCAAGCTCAGGGACCCTCCCAATTCTAATCCTGAGCTGGGGCAATAGAACTTAAGAAGGTCCCTTTGTGTGTCTGCTCTGAATGCATTATACAATATATACCAACTTACTTAATTCTCCCAACACCCCCCAGAGCTAGGTTGGCATTAGCTCAAAGCTAAGACACCTGAGGTCTTTACCAATGGTAAGTCAGTGGTGAAGCCGGGATTAAATCCAGGTCTGTCTGACCCCAAAGCCCATGCCCCTTCAGCCATACCACATGGCCAATGCTGGACCATACCACTCTCTTGCGCTAAGGGTCCAGCATCTCTGAGCCCTCACCTGGTGTCTGGTGCCCTGCTACCCACTGACCGGCTGCTTACTGGGTATTCAGATCACTGACTAACTCCTTCTGCTGGGATTTGTCTCTCTGCTGGGGCCCCCAGCTACCTTGTCTTGGATTCCCATCGCTGGCTGCATGGCTGACTCTGCCAGGCTATTTCCCTGCTCCTTGGAATCTCTCCTGCTCTGGCCAAACCAAACCTCCCTCGGCTGCTGCAAGCAGACCAAGAGCCATTCCTGGCCTCTTCCCAGTTTCCCTCAATCTGCCCCATCTGCCTGTGAGCCCCTGATCCAGGGCAGTGTGAAGTCCCCAAAAAGGACAGGAAACATCAGGACACCAGAGACGGCAGGTAATCGACTCTGTGAGGGTACCACGTGCAAGAGGTCGAGCAAAAGCTGACTTCCAAACTAAAAATGAACAGGCTTTTGCCCAGAACCTTCTAGATTTCTAGCCTCAGACCCAAGAAAAGTATTCAACTTTCTCCAAACTTTACGCAGAATTTCATTTACCGCAGACACCCAGGGCCAGACTAGCAGTAACAAGAGCTGGAGAACAAAAGCAATTTTCTTGAGTAATAGTCGGCAACCTTTCCAAAGGGAGGCCCCATCAGGCCGCTCCCCCTGATGCTCAGGCGTGCCTGGGCTGGGCAAGCAGGCGCCCACTCATCTCGGGAGGTGGGGAAGCATGCTGACTCTCAATGAGAACCACAGGCTGCAAGGTCCTACCCCAATTTAGAAGAGCATTTCTGTTCAAAGCTGGATCACTGCATCTCAGAAAGCACCCTGGCTTCCAACTGTCTTAAGCCATAGCTGTTTGAATAAAGTAGTCTGTTGAGCTGAGGCAATTCTCTAAATACCTCAGAGCATCCAAACAAAATATTTCCTCTTTAATACATCTTAATACCCAGGTGGAGAGACTGAATCAGGATGTTCCTTTTCCGGTGTGATCAGGACTCACACATTTTCTAGTTTCAAGGAAGACAGAGCTCATGGTTCACCTAAAAGGTGGTTCCAAAATGATTTCTTCCCAGTTGAAGGAAATAATGAAGAGGATTATATGGTCCTCAATATAGTCATGAGAACCTGTAAGTACAAGGTTTCCTCAGTCCCAACATGCTTAACTTTTTTCTGATTACCAAGTATATATTTATGGTAGAAAATTAGAAAAGTACAGAAAAGCACAAAGGTAAAACTTTAAATCAATCGTTATCCACTAACTCAGAGATCACTGCTATTAACATTTTAGTGAATACATCCCAGTGTTTTTTCTGTGCATGTACATTTGTCTCACCTAGTTTTTTGTTTTTTACAAAAATGGAAACATTTTGTATAGACTATGTGTATTCTGTTTATTTTACTTAATATCTCAATTTCCCATGACATTGATTTTTCTTCTACAACATAATTTTAATGGTTGTATAATATTTGCTGTTGGATATTTAAGTAGTTTCTAATTTTCTCTATTAGAAATAACATCAGTAGTAAAAGTTCTCGTGCACAAACCTCTCTGTGCATCTCTACTTATTAGTTCCTTATGATAAATCCCTTGAAGTAGACAAAGTCAGAGAGTATGAATGTTTTTAAGATTTTGGTTTATATTAACAGGTTGCCCGTCAAAAATTGTACATATTTGGGCTTCCCTGGTGGCGCAGTGGTTGAGAGTCCGCCTGCCGATGCAGGGGATACGGGTTTGTGCCCCGGTCCAGGAAGATCCCACATGCCGCGGAGTGGCTGGGTCCGTGAGCCATGGCCGCTGAGCCTGCGCGTCCGGAGCCTGTGCTCCGCAACGGGAGAGGCCACAACAGTGAGAGGCCCGCGTACAGCAAAAAAAAAAAAAAAAAAATTTGTACATATTTGTAGTCTATGCTCTATTCCTTGCATCTTTGCCAATAGGGGGCATTTCAATTTTTTTGCCAACTCAATAGGTGAAATTGAGAGCACACTGTTTTAATTGGCATTTCTTTGTTTATTAGTGAGCTTGAACATTTTATCATATGCTGTTTGGATATTTGCTTAAATATTTATAACTTTTATTCATTGTTTATATTATGGTATTTATCTTTTCCTATTTATTTTTAAGAGCTCTTTATGCATTAAAAATATCCATCTTTGGTCTACCATACTTGTTGCCAGGATTTCCCACAGGCTAACATTTGCTTTTTAATATCACTTAGGATATTTACTTAGTTATAATTTATATGCTATTTTGAAAGTGCTCCAAGTAAGAAGTAAGAAACTTTCTACATATAGACCCTAACATCCACTGATGGGAGCAAGGCACCACATCACACAAGTTCAGGGGCTCTAGTTAGGTTGGAAGTGATTTGAACAGCACCCACCAGGTATGCAGTGGTCTTGGATTCCAAACACACTGTCCATAGAGATTGTAAAGAAAAAAAAGCAGCTGAGACTTAGTCTGAGCTCCTACCTGGCCAAGTTGATTTCTGACCAATGATACAGGACAGGATGCAACAAACTTTTCCTGTAAAGGACCAGACAGCAAATAGTTTAGGCTTTGTGAGCCATATAGTCTGCCACCACTACTCATCTCTGCCATTGCAGTGTGACAGCAGCCATAGACAATACACAAATGAGTAGTTTTGTCTAAGTAAAACTTTATTTACAAAAACACTACAATCTCAATTTCATGTAAGTTTCACATCTCACAAAATATTATTCTTCTTTTGATTTTTTTCAACCTTTTACAAATCTAAACACCATTCTTCTCTCACAAGCCATACAAAAACAAGTAGTGGGCCAGATCCGGCCCATGAGCAGTAATCAGTTGGCCAACCCCAATGCAGGATGAATGTCTGGTTCATACAGATCTACAAGAGAAGTCTGAGGAAAAGGACACGTTTTAATTAGTGAGCAGAAGAGATGTGTACCACTTCCATGTAGGATCGTTAGACACCATCACACGGCTGCACCATATTACCTCTTGTCTCACTCCCAGCAATGCCCCTGCGGCTCAGCCTGGATCCCAGAGTGAAGATATATGGAGCAGGACCACAGTCAACCTGCGATGAACATAAAACCTGATTGAGAAATAACCCTTTGTTGATAAAAGCCACCAAGATTGGGGGATCACTTTGTTACTGCCCATATTTTAGCTTATGCTGACTGATACATACCTGAAGAGATTATTTTGTGTTTGTATTTGTGTAGCTCCTATGGGCATTTGAATTTAAAAGTTTTAAGTCATGTCAGCTTTAGTTTCTTCAGCTATAAATTTGCAATACTCTGTACAGTTAACAGGTTATTATGAGGATAAAAATGAGATAAGATATGTGAAAATGCTTTATAAATTACAAAGCACTTTAGAAAGGTTTTTATTATGTTTATTATCAAAAGGCCATAAAATAAGATAGATTTTACAGAGTTCTACTATAGAAGTGGAGGTGCTATGGCCAGGGAGGGATTCAAGATAATTCAAATCACGGAATTTTTTCGAGACAAAGTGGTATTTGAACTAGATGTTGAAAGACTGGCAGGCTGCTAGTAGCAGCATGAACAAATGCAGTAGGGATGACCCTATCCTGGCACAGTCTTGAATTCCCTTTGTCTCTGCCCTGGTTTGACGTCCTAAGACTGGTATCTGTTCATTAAGTAAATGAACAGATAAACACACAGGTAAACAGTGTGTAACAGAAGAGGACTCTGAAATGTTCACTCTGCAACCTGATGTTATGTTTCAAATTATTTCATTTTGACTCGGAGTGAAGGCAGCCCAGAGGAGTTAGCTACATAATTGCTCTTTTTTTCTTTTTTTTTTCTTTTTGCGGTACGCGGGCCTCTCACTGTTGTGGCCTCTCCCGTTGCGGAGCACAGGCTCCGGACGCGCAGGCTCAGCGGCCACGGCTCACGGGCCCAGCCGCTCCGCGGCATGTGGGATCTTCCCAGACCAGGGCACGGACCCGTGTCCCCTGCATCGGCAGGCAGACTCTCAACCACTGTGCCACCAGGGAAGCCCCATAATTGCTCTTTTAACAGTCCTGGCCACCCTTAGCACATTTAATTATTTCATAATTACTCCTCCTTATGCCCAATGTGGAAATTATATGCAGATTATCGATCTTTAGGATGAACACAAAAGAAAAGCAGTCATCACTCTCTGTCCCCAGCAGGTCTCCTCCCCTTATCATGAGGACAAACAGCTCTCTCTGGGCAATAAGCAAAGTTGAGGAAAAGCCTGGAGGCCCGAAGAACCAGGGGTGTGAGCTTGGAGACGTCGCAAAGGGCACAGGCACAAAATGCTTACACATTTCCAGAAAGAGTTCACCTTCTAAGCCTGTGAGCCACAACTACTGAGCCTGCGCTCTAGAGCCCATGAGCCACAACTACTGAGGCCTGCGTGCCTAGAGCCTGTGCTCCGCAACAAGTGAAGCCACCGCGGTGAGAAGCCCGCACACTGCAACGAAGAGTAGCCCCCGCTCGCCACAACTAGAGAAAGCCCGTGTGCAACAATGAAGACCCAACAGAGTCAAAAATAAAATAAATAAATTTAAAAAAAAAAAGAGTTCACCTTTGGTTTATCTCACCCAGATGCACAAATGACAAATGCTCCCTAAGACACCCAAATGCTCAGTTAGCAAAAGTCCTGCAAAACTCAAATTTTGTGAAAGTCAAAAACACTTCAGCATAATTTTTTCTTCCTTTCAATCCATCAGAGCTCACTTTCACATTATAAAAATAAGCATGAGCTGAATCTACTGAACCATCAGTGACTAGGCACAAAGTGGGCGCTCGCATCGCTGGATTTCACCCTTACGTCTGCAGTCAGAGCTCAAGCCTTTCCAGAGTTGGTGCTCTGCACTTAGTGAGGCGATCAACGGGAACTCATGGCAGCTGACAGGACAATGACACGGATAACACTGACATACTCCAGGCTAACTCTCCCGTGGTCACCCACATCATCCCAGAAAGGAAGGGAAAGCCCTGCTCAGAGTGGCTGCTGCTTGTAAATGTTGACTCTTTGTTCCTGAAAGAACCCTAACTCTCCGTGACTCTAAAATCTTACTATGGCTTTATAGAATTATTTGAGGAAAATAGAATTTGGGTAAGACCAGAAATGCATAAGTGTCTGCTTATATTCAGTATTAAGTCTCAGAACTTGCCTATTACAAGAGACACCAGCAGCATCCCAACTGCCCATGAAGAGAACCACTTACCTCTTTTGTGGTTCTTTTAAGAGTCAGCAAGTGTAAAACAAAGCACTCAGCCCCTTATCCTTCAGTATCTCTGACCAAGGGACCATTATGTTCATTCAAAGCCTCTTCCCTCCTGAAGCTTATAATCTAGTTTGGGAACAAGACAAAGAGATGAGTCATTAAGAAACAGCATCAGACTTGGGCGGCAGCACAAAGCAACTTCAAGGCTGTCCAGGCTTAACCGACCGAGGAGCAGTTCTCCAATAATTCAGAGCAAGAGAGAAATCTCGATGGTCTGGAGTGGCCATGAGGATGTCTGGGTAGAAGGTAGGACCTGATCCAAGGGTGGATGGAATTTTTTTCTTTATGAAGAGATGGGCAGCCAACATTCACAACATGCCCAGTAGACCCAGAGTCTCAGAGGAGGAGTGTGCCTGGTGACCTCAGGGACAGTAGGGCCACAGCTGAGTTGTACCCAGAGATGAGTTGTGCAAAATAAGACTGAAAAGACAGGTTAGGGACAAACTGTGAGGGGCCTAGAATGCCAGACTATGGGGTTCAGAAGCCAGCCTAAGTGTGAGAAGCTAGCATGACCCTCTACTTGGATGTGTAATAGAGATTAGCAGTTAAGACCTCAGCCTCAGTTTCTCACCCTTTAAAATGGGCATAATAACAGTGCCTAACTCATGGTAATATATATACATGTATGTATATACAATATATATTATATGTATATCAAAATACATACATTTATATAGCTTATATATCTAAGCTAATATATACAGTATATATGTATATATACTGCTAATATAATATACTATGATATATTATATAGCTTAGAACAGGGGGCCTGGCAAGTAATACGTTTTAGGTATGTTATTATTTTCTTATCTTTGGTGAGATTCATCAACCCACCTGAGGAGTTTCACGCTCTTTGGACATGGCTAAACAGGCATATTTAATTCATTCTTTGGATTTTATAGACAAAATAAGTATGATTCTCTTGGCCCACGACAGCTAGACATCTGTTTCCTAACTGTACCCCAAAGAGAAAGACGGCATCGGGCGGAATAAAGGTCTGCAATCTGAGCGCCACCGAGCAGCCAGCCGCAGTGCGGAGTCTCGCGTCTTCCGCGCCCTTCCCCTGGCAGCCGGGAACTGAGAAGCCTGCCCATTAGAGCGCCCGAAACAGTGATTAAGATGGACATCCTCTGAAACAAATCGGAAACTTTTTCTAAAGGGGGAAAAGGCTGAACTTCCACAGTATAAATATTACTAGATGGCCTCGGGCTCAGATGCCATTTACAAACTCCTCAAGCTGCGCTCTCGCAATTTATGACATTTAACAGAGCCACTGGAGAGAGCTTCGGTCCTGCCTCCGCTCCGGAGCCAAATATTAGCCTCCTTGTGTTAATGAGGCCGAGTCAGGGAAGAGTAAGACAGGAGATCATTTGAGTGACTTTGCTTGTTAACTTTCAGCCCCTTCTCTCCCCCAGCACTCCTCTCCTCTCTCCCCGCTCCAGAGAAAGCTGGGCGCTCTCAGGCCGAGGATTCAGCGCGCCCCCCTTCCGCAGGCGCCAGTGCTGGAGCCGTTCATGGCTCTCCACCGCCCCAAGTGTCGTGGGCTGCTCTGTCCCCAGGGCTCTGTCTCTACTAACCTCCCTCACTCCAGCCTGGAAAGGGGTGTGGCTCTGCTGAAAACAACTTCCAGGCCTCCAGCCTGGGAAAATCTGAACTCCTACAACAACATGTTCTGACCAAGGTCCACATCCGGACAGGAGGCTACTCATTTGTATCAGCCACATACGCCCCTCCTACGCTCCAGCCCTGACCTTCTCCTGGGCAGGGCAGTTACGCTCTCTAGGCTTAGGGTCGTCAGAGTTAGCAAAAATGACTAATTTTTAATATGTATTCCCGTGCAATATTTTTGATAGACTAAAATCTTTTTCTTTGTACATTTGAAATTTAGATTTGATGAGCATCCTGCTGTTTATCTGGCAGCTCTATTGAGACCTCAGTTTCCTCATCTCTAGATGGAATATTAAACTAGATCAGTGATTTTCAGACTTTTTAAAGAACGAAGGTCTCCTGTCAAAAAAAAAAAAAAAGTCTTGGGGCCTTCCCTGGCAGTCCAGTGGTTAAGACTCCGTGCTTCCACTGCAGGGGGCACAGGTTCGATCCCTGGTCAGGGAACGAAGATCCCGCATGCTGCATGGCATGGCCGGAAAAAAAAAAAAAAAAAAAAAAACTTTCCCAGAAGCACATGTATGGAATAGGTAGAACAGAGCTGCTATGGTTGAGGCAGAGGTGGGCAGCCAGAGCCCTCCCCCTACCTTTTGCTGAACCCAGGTCTGCACTGGGTTCTGTTTCAAAACCAAGGGAGCAGACAATCTGTCCCACCCTTCTAATCCCTTCTGTCTCCACCAGCCCAGGCTTCTGGTGTCCTTCACAAATGAAGATCCTACAAAACTTCAGGTCACCCATGTCTGTTTCTCTGCCACTGGAATTCTTCACAGGTACACTGTCGTGGAGGTAAGGGGCTCATCTTCAGATTCACCAGGTCCTGATTCCAACCTCCAAATCCATGAGATGTGGGCTAGGCCCCTCCTCCTAGACTCATGCCATGAAGATGAAGCACCTCAGAGACTATGCATGCTACGGGGGCAGGGGTGCACCAGCCAGGCTGTGTGTGGCAACAGGGAAAGCATGGCCTCCGAGACCAACGCTGCCGCTGTCCAGCTGGGAGAACGTGGGACTTAGCCTCTCTGAAGATCCATTCTTTGATAAAGGGTCATTTTTAAAATAATCAGATAAGGTATATAGAAGAGTTTCATGAATAAAAGAAGCCAGAACTTCCCCCCAAAAGAGTACAACATTATATGATTCCATTTATATGAAACTCTAAAAAATGCAAACTAATCTATAGTAACCAAAGGAGATCAGTGTCTGACTGGGGATGGGGTGGCAGGGAGGGACCACCAGGGGCACCAGGAGACGTTTTGGGGTGATGGGTATGTTCGCTATCTTGATTGCAGTGACGGTGTTATGGTCGTGTACATATGTCAAAACTTATGAAATTGTTGTCCTTTTTTTTTTTTTTTTAATTTATGGCTGCATTGGGTCTTCGTTGCTGCACACGGGCTTTCTCTAGTTGCGGTGAGCCAAGGCTACTCTTCATTGCGGTGCATGGGCTTCTCCTTGAGGTGGCTTCTCTTGTTGCGGAGCACGGGCTCGAGGCACACGGGCTTCAGTAGTTGTGGTGCACGGGCTCTAGAGTGCAGGCTCAGTAGTCATGGCGTGTGGGCTTAGTTGCTCCGCGGCATGTGGGATCTTCCCGGACCAGGGCTCAAACCCATGTTCCCTGCACTGGCAGGCGGATTCTTAACCACTGCGCCACCAGGGAAGCCTCAAGTGTGTCTCTTAACAAAAACAAAATTTCAAATTCATGTGACCCTGCATATGCCCCCGGCTCATGGAATATCACCTCAGAGGTACAAAGGACTCTGCCCGTCATCTAGGCGGACACTCTAGCGAATGCACCCTTTCCTCCTCCCCCTCCCCTGCATCCAAATCCTATTGATTCTGTCTCCCACGTCTCTGATACCTCTCCCCCTTCTTCTACCTCCACCATCCTCACCTGGTTCAGACACTGCCCTGTCCTTCCTGGACCACTGCCGCAGCCTCCTGATGGACTCCACACTCCCCAGTCTTGCTCATGTCTCTTAGTTACACTTCAGCTAGAGTGATCTTTTTAGATGCAAATATAATCATGTCCCTCTGCTGCTTAAACCTTAAGGTGGTTCCCCACTGTCCTTAGAACAAGACACAAACTCTCTACCGTGGCCTCCAAGACCCACATGATCTGGCCCTTACCCACCTGTCCAGCCACGGCCTGCACCACTCTTGTTTTCTCTGTTCCAGACACTTTGGACTTCTTTTTTTTTTTTTTTTTGCGGTACGCGGGCCTCTCACTGTTGTGGCCTCTCCCATTGTGGAGCACAGGCTCCGGACGCGCAGACTCAGCGGCCATGGCTCACAGGCCCAGCCACTCCGCGGCATGTGGGATCTTCCTGGACCGGGGCACAAACCCGCGTCCCCTGCATCGGCAGGTGGACTCTCAACCACTGCACCACCAGGGAAGCCCTGGACTTCTTTATATGGACTGTGATCCTTCTGAACCCCAGCTCTTCCTATGTCTCCCATAAGCTATTCCCTCTGCCTGAAAGAGTCTCTACCATCATTCCTCTAGGCAGCTCCTCCTCTGGGTTTCAGTACAACTATCACTTTCCTGGAGAAGCTTCATTAATTCTCTAGACAAAGTCTGACCCCCCATTTTAAGTCTCCAGTGCCTCTCCAGTGGCAGAGCTTGGCTTAGCTCCCTGTTGTACCGGCTCCCGTTCTGACGACTGTTCCACCAGCCTGATCACCATCACGAGCCCTGCAGGGGCAGCTGGTATTCAAATGCCGCCTCTTCGGTGCAGATGCACACTTGTATAAGCTTCTGGAAAGGAACTTTACAATACGGATCATGAGCCTTTAAAATATCTGTACTTTCCTAGGACAAGGAAAGAATGTGTTGATGAGTGGTCTTTCTGATAATTATCTTTTTCATTGTAAATGAACACCTTCCCTTTCTGAGTTTAATGTTTATGCTCTCTAACCCACCATCTCCACTTAGGAAACACATCCTAAGGAAAAGATCTAAATGGTGAAGAAAAGTCTGTGGAGAAAAATGTTCATATAAAACAGAAAAAAGTGAGATAGCCAAAGTATGATGATGGTGAAGTAAATTAAGATGTATCCATAGATTAGAATATTAAACAGTAATTTTGAAAAGCTATTGCATGTTTATGGTTTTTAATGATAGCGTGATTAAGTGAAAAGGTAGGGTTTAAGTGAAAAGGTAGGGTTTATTTTACCTAAGTGAAAAGATAGGGTTTATTTTACCTATTCCATTTTATTACATCTAATATAACTTAGAAATGTCCCACTAAAACCGTCTCTAATTTGGGAAGGAAACTGACACGAGATAGCCAAGAATTAGACTTGTGGAAGAGAATGACAGTGGCAGATCATCGTTATTATTATTTAGCTGAAATAATATCCATACATACAATATACATCGCTGAGCACATTTTCAGTCATATCAAATATCCCTCACATCCTAGCTACCAGAGTCCCCGCGAACTGCTTACACAAAATCTTCGAACAGCTAACCCCAGAATGATCCCCTTGAGGCAAGCAACTGAGTGAGATGACAAGAATGTATGTCGAGTTCCTCGAAGCTACCCCACAGGCAATTTTGGTTCTTCCAGACCTGTTACCCGAAGTCTGGCACACTAGAGCCCCCATGTAACTAAATTGAGGATATTTCATCTTTAAAATGAATATTCAGTGTGTCCACTGGGACGCCCTCATAACCAAAAGGGAATATGTTTGTCCTGCCCCCTGCTTCTGCATCAGTGACTAACAAACGACTCATCACCTTCCTGTTTCCCTGCGAGGAAATATATATTTCGCCAGGTGAAATTGCCTTTAATTCTGTTCTTGATAAATAGATTAAAGACGTTATTAATAGCGTAAAGATTTAGGGAGTGTTGTTTATTTGATTTACTGTAGAAAATATCCAAGAACTAAGAAGCTGCTTGGTGTTGTGGGCAGAAATTGTGTTTTAGAGTAACAGAGGCCTGGATTCAAATCCTGGCTGAGTGTCTTTTGAGATATTTAGCCTGGCTAAGCCTCAATTTCCTCATAAAATAATGCTCAAGGACTACTTTGCCAGGTAGCGATGAATTTAAGCCTTGTCCAGTGTCCAGCACATTATGGAAGCATAATTAATTGTTTGTGAATGAATGGCCTTAAAATGCTTAGCAGAGTGCCCTTCCGTGTCCATCAGTGTTTCCCAAGCGTTAAAGTGCATAAGGAAGCCTCTTGGGATCCTGACAAAATGCAGATTCTGATTCATTAAGTCTGGGATGAGGTTTCCGACAAGCTCCCAGGTGACACCAGTGCTGCTGGTACACAGACAAAGCTTTGAGGAGCAAGGTTGTATATCACTGGTTCTCAAACCTGGCTACACCTTGTCAAGGAAATTTTTAAAATACTGATGACTGGGTCCCAGCCCCAAGGTTCTTATTTAGTTGATCTGAAGGTGTGGTCTGAGCCTTGAGATTTTTCTTTTTTTTTCTTTTTTTTTGGCCATGCTGCATGGCACGCAGGATCTTAGCAGGATCTTAGTTCCCTGACCAGGGACCGAACCCACGCCCCCTGCAGTGGAAGCACAGAGTCTTAACCACTGGACCGCCAGGGAAGTCCCAGCCTTGGGATTTTTAAAAGCTTCCTAGGTGATTCTGCGGTGCACCCACGCTTGAAAACCGCTACTCCATACAGTGCTTAATAATGTGCTTAATAAGTAGGACCTATTATAAATTTGATGAGGATACAGATGACCGTGATCATGCTTAAGTAACAATATAACATACTGCAATACTATTCTATAATAAATAATGTATACTATGCTGTATAAAGAGCAGAGAGAACCGAGTAACTCAGCAGGTAGGTCTTAACTTGCCAAAATGCAGAAGAGAATGGACCAATCAGAGTCTATGCAGAATTTAGAGATTGCTAAACTTTAACTCCTCTAAATGAATTATATGCAATGCTTTAAAGAAGAGTGCTTTTTTTCAAGGGTGTCTCTTCAGACGTATTCCAGTGCGTAGTACACATAGGGAGGTTTCCATCCTATCTTGTTAACTAAAATGTTTGGGTTTCTTTTAACTGTGCATTCTCATTTCCAACAGAGTGGGAGCACGAGACACATGATACAGTAGGGAAAATGTCGAGGCAGCGTTTTCAAACATAATCATCCAAATGTGAAGGGACATGCAGTTCAGAAGAAACAGAGTAAGATGATATAGCAAGGAGAGAAGGGAGCAGGTGATGCAATCTGATGTGACGCTGACAGGCCAGATCAAAGACTCTGACGGTGAGAAACATTTCATTTGGGAATCGAGTGAATTGTTATAAAGTTAAGAGCGAGAAGGACGACTGTGGAGATAATAGGACTGGCTTTCAGCCACCACATCTAAGGACTTTGCCCAGAGGAACTATTCAAGTGCTCGTTCAGAACACACTGTCTGGAAGCATAAATGGAAGTGTCCAGGATTCCGGTGGGGTCCGCTTGTCTTTAAATGTCTCCACCCCAGTCCTGGAGCCTCTGACCTTCCTGAGTATGTCACCCAGATTCCAACAATCTTCCTCAAAAAGGACCAATCTCCTCTCCTTGAGAGATTTATGTATCCTACCCACTCGCTGAGTTTAGCACTTAATTTGCATTTAGCACTTGCTTTTGGACTCACTTATTACCTATGTCACTAATTATTTTTTAATTGAGGCATAGTTGTTTTATAATGTTGTGTTAGTTTCTACTGTACAGCACAGTGGAGTTCCCTGTGCTATACAGCAGGTTCTCATTAGTTATCTATTTTATACATATTAGTGTATATATGTCAATCCCAATCTCCCAATTCATCCCACCACCCCACTTCCCTCCTTGGTGCCCATACATTTGTTGTCTACATCTGTGTAGGCCACTAATTTCTAAGTTAAAACAATTTTTCCCGCACCATATTTTCAAATTATTAAATGTCTTTTCATACTCCTTTAAACCTAATCATTTTATTATGTCTTCTTAAGTTAACTCTTTCAGCCACTTTACTGTTTGGCAAATCTGCCACTTCAAAGGAAATCATTTTAAACGAGTCATTTGCAAAGCTGAGCAATAATCACCCATGGAGGAGTCTGAAGAGAGAACACGGAAGGGCTTTCTCTCTGGGCTTGCCGCTCTCCGAGGTTGCCTGAGTTGGGCAAGACATTTATTCTTTTGCACCTTGTTTTTTCCATAAGTGTTTTCCATAAGTGTATTGAAAATATGAGAGATTTTGATAGAATGATACAAAATTTCTCAGAAGAATACAACATTAAAATTTATCAAGACCAAAGTGGGAGTAGAATTAATATGAACCAATTGTACAACTTCGAAGGAATCTGAACATATCTGAAACAATAAAATTATGTTTACATTGACCAGATCCAGAGTCTTAATAAAGTTCAAAGAATACTATGGAGTTAATAATAATTGGATTAAAAATGTGAAACTATATATTTTCATTATGGTGATCAGAATCATAAAAGAAAGAATAAAAAACTGAATTGAAGCCTCTGGCTTATGTGGGCAAATGAGAAATCTCAGTAAAGTACAACTAGACAGAGCGGCTGGAAGGGTCTGACATCAGGGAAGAATGCCCCACACCTACATCCACTCAATGGAGTTGAAAGAGAGACCTAGTTATAAGCGCTGGAAGGAAACACAGCCTGACAGGTGCGATATCGTCTCTAAAGGGTATAGTCAGAGAAGATGATGCCTGACACACAGTAGGTACGCTTGGATGGATGGATGCATGGATGGATGGATGGGTGGATGGGTGGATGGATGGATGGATGAGTGGGTGGGAGGATGGGTAGATGGGTGGATGGGTAGATGGGTGAATGAAAGGGTGGATAGGAGGTTGATGGGTGGATGAATGCATGGACGAATGGGCACTCAGATTCAGAGTCCAAAAAGAGGTAGCATGCTACCTAAAAAGGCAGCTAATCAGGGGATAAAAGGGACACAGGAGAAACCCAGCAGCCTTGACAGGCAGGCAGCATCAGAGATATCCATCAGCAGATAGAAGGTATTCAGGGAGAGAGAATGAAGAGAATCCTCACCGTGAAGAAAGAAAAATAAATGGGAGATTGTTGAAACAATAATTTATAAGAGGCAAATAATACAAAAACTAAACTCTCCAATGAAAATGCCAACAATTGGGTCTTGAGTGCTAGACAGAAGCTCAGTTATCAGACGTAAGGCACAGAGTAAGACGGATGTCTCAGGACTGGCACACAACTTCAGTTATCAGAATCAGCGCGTGAGGTCAAAGCTGTACCAGCACCAAAGGCCACTGGATGCTCAAACCTGAAACTCCTTAAATCCCTCTTGCTTGCAAGTGGGATTAGTCCTTGAGCCCAGGGCAGAGCTGAGACTACAGGTGTGTTCAGGAAGACCCAGCCTTGGGGAGAAGAGACAACTGTGACTGGAAATCAGACAACCTGGGAAGCCAAGAGGACCCTAATAACTCCACTGAAGAGAAAGGAGAACTGAGATGAAGTTCCAGAAAAATGCAAACATCAAATTCCACGGACCTTTCCAACAGTCATCTGAAAGCAGACCAACAGCGTTGCGGTTGAGAGCTTGAATCCTCATGTGGTCCCACTTCTATGTGCCGCCATTACTCTAGTAACCTGGCAACACCAGCGCCACCAGCCACTAATATTCCTTGACTTCTCTTCTGTGCAAAGAGCCCTGTCCCAGGTTTCTATCAGGAAAGGGAATTCCTTTGATTTAGAATAAACTGATGACAGGAATGGTAAGACTGAGCAAAGATGATGTGAAAAATAGCCAAGGATTTTTTTTCCAAAATCAAAACAGAGACCATACATTCGAGCAGCAGGGACTTCTGCCACCTATTAAAATTGATGGGAGGGACCTCCCTGGCGGTCCAGTGGTTAGGACTCTGCGCTTCCACTGCAGGGGGCACGAGTTCGATCCCTGGGGTTGGGGAACTGAGATTCTGCATGCCGCTCGGCCAAAAAATAATTTTTTTAATTAAAAAATAAAAATAGGGCTTCCCTGGTGGCGCAGTGGTTGAGAGTCCGCCTGCCGATGCAGGGGACACGGGTTCGTGCCCCGGTCCGGGAAGATCCCACACGCCGCGGAGCGGCTGGGCCCGTGAGCCATGGCCGCTGAGCCTGCGCGTCCGGAGCCTGTGCTCCGCAACGGGAGAGGCCACAACAGTGAGAGGCCCGCGTACTGCAAAAATAAAAAATAAAAAATAAAAATAAAATTGATGGGAATGGTCCATTTGGACTCACGGATATACCACTTGCTGCAATCAAAGCGCCACCGTGTGCAGAAGGCACTTCCCTTTCCAGCCCAGGTCCAGTCTTCTTATGCCCTCATCCAAGTTGGCCTCCATGGCTGAGCCTCTCTCCAGCCAAAAAGGCAAAGCTGAAGAGCTGAGGTCACTGACTCAGTGCCCCGGGGTGGGGGCAGCTCGCTCTTATGGAGGGAAGCCCCTTCTCCCATCCTCCCACCTGCAGTTCTGAGGAGCCTTCTCCGCATCGGCATTCTGAAGGTGTCCTCTGATGTGCAGTGGCATAGGCTGAGCAGCTGTTTGGGTTTTCATTCCATATATTTTGCCCGCAGCATTGCCTCCAGCCCCTCGCACCTGCTTAAGAGGATCGTTTGCTGGGAGCGTCCTTGAGATGTGATACTGCTGCCTTTGCTTAGCAAATAACCCTGGTTTCAAAGAAGAGAGACAAGCTGCCTTGTAAACCCAGAGCCGCCATGGAGGATTCCAGAAGGAAGACTCGACTTTCCAGAACCAGGGTCTGTGGGACCTCATCCCACAGCTCTGTGAAGCACCATCCGGCAGCATCCTTACCCCTGGAGCAGAGCGTCGGTAACAAAGGAAAGGAAGTGCTTCCCTAAAGTCTGGCTCCCTGCACTGAGAAAAGTGAAAAAAACTGCCTGAACTCTGAATGTTAATAAGCTGGCAGTCACTGGTCTGTCGTTAGAGAATAGGAGAGTACCCCCACGTGCTAATGGAAGATGCCTGTATCTTCCACACCACAGCACCCTTGGTGCTGGCAACGATGCCAAGGAGATCCTACCCCAGGGAACCACTCCTCCAGCCCTGCCCTCCATGCTCTTTCAAAGAAGAATTTGCCTGGGCCACTCATGTCTCCTTCCCGTGAAAAAAACTCTCATGTGTGTCAGGGCCTGGAACTCAAGACAGAGCAACTTTATTCCATTCACTTCCACTTCCTTGAGAGCTTGTCCTAGCTTGAACCACTAACACCATCCTCTTGTTCTGCTCCCTCCTCCTCCCCTCTCGCCCTTCTTGGATCCCCTAAGGAGTAAAGCAGGGTTAGGGAGGCAGGACAAAGAAACTAAAGGGATGGATAAAGCTGGAAGTGGAGACCAACCCAATTAATTTTCACCACTATTGGGGACTTCCCTGGCAGTCCAGTGGTTAAGACTCCACGCTTCCACTGCAGGGGGTTCAATCCCTGGTCAGGGAACTAAGATACTGCAAGCTAGCTGTATTGACAGGCCCTTCCGTTGTCATCCTGGCAGAAAACTGGAGAATGACAATGCCTACCCCGCGGGGCTGTTGAGGGAATTAATGATATAATGAACGCGCAGAGCCCAGCAGGCAGTAAGCATACAATAAACGGTAGCAGGTATCATTGTTTTCTCCCCGGACAAGCCATGCACACCAGCAACCTGCATATCGTTGTTACTGTCTCTGTCACTGGCTACCACAAGTACCACCCACAGCTCAACCTCAGCAGACAGGGCAGAGGCAGCATCACTCCCATCTGGCTGCCTTCAGCTGGCACCCCTGGAAAGCAGGCAACCTGTTCTTATCGAGGCAAGCTGAGCCCCAGAGGACTGACCTTTAAGCTGAAATGGAAATGAAACAGAAGTCCTTTTCAGAGTTCAAAGCATCCAGGTACCTCTCCCTTCCCTTTCGTAACACTGCCCAGTATTTGCAGTTACGGGCTGGCTTCAGAGAGTAATGCTGTCGTTCCAAGGACACACTGCATCAATTTCTGACCCACCTGAAACCACGTAAGCGCCCAAGAATATCCCAGACCCTGTAAGATTTACAGACCAATTTTCTAAACCTAAGTGGTTTGCATAGGCTTTGGATAAGAATCTGAAAGCATGTTTCCTTATCTAAACTGGACCACTTTAAAAGAAGAAGAAGATATAATATTAGCTTTCTAGGGAGTGGTTTGCAGCAATACAAGACCAAGGAAAACAATCATTTGGAAAACTAGTGTTAAGAATCAACAGTTCCTCTACAGGAAAGACATGAGGCTGCATTTCATATATACCTGAAATCGCTACTGTGATACAAAAATCACCAGGTGAACTCCAGTGGTATCATTTATTTGGACCCTGACCACTATCTCCCAGGTTATGACAGAAGGGATGTGATAAGAGGAGATATTGTCTATCTGGATAGTCACGGGGGGTGGTTGGAGGTCGTAAACCTGCAGAGGTGTTCACTTTCCATTACAGTCCATAACAGCTCTCACCATGGAGGGCATGGTGGTCCTGGGCCCACGTGTCTCGGATGGAATGGAGACACTGAACTCTATGCAGCTACAGCAGAAGCCAGAGATTTCCTGGGTATAATCTCCCCTTTAGTCAGTCAGTACTGAGTGCTCCTAGGATGAACAGGATTTTACTGGGAACCTAGAAGCATATTCTTAGAATTAGAAGTAACCCCACACTACTTAATATGTTTACCATATTGAACTGGGAAAATGAAAGTCTTGCCGGGTAAGAATGAAAATAAATAATATCCTTAAGTGGCAAAGAGTCTTTAGATATAGATTTTTCAAGTATTTCTCATCTTTGTTGACCGTCTGAGGTTTTTCAAACATCACTTTGATCTTCAAATGTGTTGTGGGCTATCATGGCATCTGTCCATATCTCAAAGCAGTTTCAAAATTAGCACATTTCCTATCTCCCCCAGAAGGAATCTCTGAGACCATTTTACAGGTAACCTGGAAAGATGGAATCCCAGCACACCTGAGGGAGGGGAGTGTGAGGTGAGGAATGTTTAAGAAAATATTTGAGGTCTATTTGGCACAGAATAAATAGAAAAAAACCTGACAAGGTTTCCCCCATTGCCTCCCACACACCTGCCTTCTGAAAGGACATGTCCTTTCACAGTCCTGCTAGAGAAAATTTCTAAGCCATCCAGAGGAAAGGACTCCTTTAGCAGGGCCCTTTGCATCACCTCAGCTCTGCTGGGAGCTCTCCAAGGCCAGAACAACTGAGAGAAGAGCTTCACCGGCCAAAACAGAGCAAACATGACAACAAACAAATTATAGCTAAAATTGGAGGTAAGAATTCAGTTTTAATTAGGAAAAGTGCCCAACTCTCCTTTCTGTACTTGGATGAGACGGCCAACGCCCAACGCAGAAAGACCACCAGGCACCCTAACTGTTCACTACACTTTCCTGTTTCTTCCTAAGACATTTGCCAATGCACACAAGACCCATCTGGCAACTTCATCAAAGCAACAGTAGGGAAGCAGTTGCACACCCTAAAACCGTTGGGGTCAGATCCCTCTCTTAGCCTACTTTTGCCGGTATCACCACCAAATGTGAACATAAGTGGCAGAGTAACAATGGCCTCAAATTCTTTGTAACTCCCTCCATAAAAATGTCATTTATTATGGTTACCAAAGTGGAAAGAGGGGGAGGGGTAAATTAGGAGTTTGGGATTAACATACACACACTACTATATATAAAAGAGATGACCAACAAAGACCTACTGTATAACACAGGGAACTCTACTGAATATTTTGTAACAACCTTTAAGGGACAAGGATCTGAAAAAATTACATATATATATAACTTTGCTGCCCTGAAACTACCACAACATTGTAAATCAACTATACTTTAATTAAAAAAATTAAAAATTTAAAAAGTCATTTATGAACCGCTCCCCTTGCATCTAGACTGGCATGTGACTCCCCAAAGAACTGAAGTGGTACCATACCAGTTCCAGGCCTAAGCCTTAAGAAAGCCTGGCAACTTCCACCTTTGCTCTTTGGAGATCCCTGAGTCAGCATGCAGGTAATCTGATGGAGAGACCCCATGGACAGAAGAGGTCCTTAGACTGTGGAGAGGGACGGAGGCTCAGCCCTCCCACTGAGGGTAGCTAGGGTAGCCCTCCCCATGACTCGAGGTCTATGCACCATCGGACTGCGCTTCCTTGAAAGAGACTCCAAGTGACGCAAGCAGAGCTGCTCCACTGAGCCCAGAGCCCAGTCAACCTACAGAACCAAATGAGAAATAATAAAATGGTGGTTGTTTTAAAAGCCCCTAAATTTTGGGGAAGTTTGTTACACAATAATAAATAACTGATACCACACAGTTCTGGTAAATCAGAAATAGTCTTGGGATCTCAAGAAGTTAGCCCTACCTACCAGAAATCTACCCTGGGTGAAAGAAAATAACCAACACTTCCAGATGACCGACCAGCGGTCAGGTGATACATCACCTGCATCCCAGTGCGTGGGGAACAAACACTGTAACACTTGGCTAAAAGAGGGCGACTGAGAAAGGACAGGGAAGTGGGCGTCTGGCTGATTTTCTTCATAGTGAGACACCTGCTTTCAGGTGTCACCAACCAATCCCTCAACCAGCTGAGGTAACCTGCCACCTTCTCCCATAAGCTACGAACTATGTCGCTTTCATCAATGCCTGAACTCCAAACCGCAGCACACTGCTGGAGGAAAGGATAGACTCTACAAAAGACGGGTCAGGCTTCTGGTAGAAGAAGGAATCACACAGGAGGAATGTCTACAGGGGTTTGCAGTAAACAGGGTTGGATCTCCCGGAGTCAGAAAGCCCCAGACACTTTTTCCTGATCATCAAGTGCTGCTCAACCCTCAAGTGGAGATCATCCACTCACTCCCCAAAACTGCAGGAAAAGCAATGCACCCAAGACCTGCTTTACCGTATAATCATTATCAGTCAGTCTCAAAGAGCGACTAACTGGCTCAGTCCAGAGGGGAGGACCAATCAGAAGCTAGAGGACTAGAGATGCTGCATAATGAGACCAGCCAATGCGTAGCCAATCAGCAGCTCAGTCGGGTGAAAAAGAGAAAGCTCTGCGGGAGGCTTGCACTGTCCCAGCATCTATCTCACACCAGTGGGGACGACTTAACTGAACTGTCAGCTATAAAATAGCACCCAGTGCATGGTTGGCAATGTCCTGGGAAAAGACACATATAAAAACCTACACTGAGATACAATCAACTAAAATTAGGGGAGTAATTAGGGTTTATTTATATGAAACTTACTGTTGCCATTAAAAATTATGTCTAGGAAGGGAATTCCCTGGCAGTCCAATGGTTAGGACTCCACGCTTCCACTGCAGGGGGGCACGGGTTCCATCCCTGGTAGGGGAACTAGGATCCCTCATGCCCCACCGTGTGGCCAAAAAAAAAAAATGTCTAGGAAGAATACTAATGACATGGGAAATGCTTACAATGCTTCCTAGCCGAGCAACCTTGGACACCTTACTGAAGTTTTCTGCGCCTCTGTTTCCTCATATATAAGTGGAAATACAACCACATTCCATTAATTTTTTTTACATCTTTATTGGAGTATAATTGCTTTACAATGGTGTGTTAGTTCCTGCTTTATAACAAAGTGAATCAGTTATACATATACATATGTTTCCATAACTCTTCCCTCTTGCGTCTCCCTCCCTATCCCACCCCTCTAGGTGGTCACAAAGCACCGAGCTGATCTCCCTGTGCTACGCAGCTGCTTCCCACTAGCTAGCTATTTTACATTTGGTAGTGTATATATATCCATGCCACTTCTCCCTTTGTCCCAGCTTACCCTTCTCCTGCCCCATAGCCTCAAGTCCATTCTCTAGTAGGTCTGCATCTTTATTCCCATCTTGCCCCTAAGTTCTTCATGATCTTTTTTTTTTTAGATTCCATATATATGTGTTAGCATACGGTATTTGTTTTTCTCTTTCTGACTTACTTCACTCTGTATGACAGACTCTACGTCCATCCACCTCACTACAAATAACTCAATTTCGTTTCTTTTTATTCCATTAATTTTAGGATGCATGTTTTCCCACATTTTAACATCTCTGAAAAAAAAATCATCATTTTTGGTGACACAATGAATTGGTGGGTTTTTTTCTTTATTTCTTAGTGTACATCTGATGATGATGCATCTTGGAACCCTGGCCTCTTAGACTCGCTGAAAATGTAGGACTTCCTGCATTAGGTTTTTGTGAGGATTAAAAGAGTTAATATAGGTGCCTCACAAGGGGCAAGCACTCAAACCAATATTCGTTATAACCATTATTAACTGGGAGTTCCTTCTGGACACAGGTACCCATCTTTGCAGGAACACAGACAGGCAATCCCAGCGAAAACAAATATATTCTGCTCGTTATTTTGGTGCCTGGACTTTATATCACCCATCCCTCCCCCTCCGTTTAGGGCTCCTCAAATCTGGTTGCTCAGGGAGACACTTGGGGGAGATTTTCTAAAGGCTGATGCCTAGTACATCCCCCCACCCAAGACATACACACACACACACACACACACACATACACACACACTCTGCTTTAACTGGCCTGGGATAAGACCCTGGCATTGGGATTTTTAAAAGCTCCCTAAGTGATTCTGAGGTAGACCCCAGTTTAAAAACCCATTGCAGTAAATTACAAGGTCTTTGAGACTAAAGGCCTTTCTAGGAAGAAAACCAATATAGCAGTGCAGTTAGGGTCCTGGAGTTGGCCAAGTCTGGGTTCCAATTCCTGTTCCTCCCCTTGACCAGCTAAGTGACAAACTGCTTCACTTCTCCCAGCTTCAATTTCTTCATCTGCAAACTGGGAACAATACCTACCTGCTAGGTTTGTTTAGGGCAGTCATGAAATGAGCTAAGCATACACACTGAATAATTAAGTTATTATTAGTGTCATTTGATGGCCATTTCAGCATCTACCTAGTGACTTGCCAGTGGAGGTGCTTAATAAATTTTCCTCGATTTGAATTTGGAGACTATAGAAAAGCCCTCCCACAAGACAGGGGCATAGAGAAGGAGGTAATCAAATGATGACAGGTTGGGGCCACTCTCACAGTTCAGCATAGGCTTGTCTGCGCCTCACGTGGTGGGAACACAGTAATTATCCCACCTCATCACCAGCAGGGTGGCTTCCTGACGATGACCACCAAGGCAAAGACCTCTGCCCTCCAGACTCCCCCTCCGAGTTCAGTCTCCTGTGTAGGTAAATTGGCAACTGAGCAGCATCTGATAACTTGGTCCACAAATTATCACAATCTGAGGGATCTTTCAGAACAAGGGAAGGTGAAACGAGGTAATGTGTAAATACTCTACTAAATGCAGGGCTGTGATGTTCCTTTCCTCAGGGATAAACCCTGACCTCGAAAACTGAGTGGAGACAAGGCCCCATCCCCACAGGCCTCCCATCCTGTGTGCCTGGCCCCGGGGGACCTCCAGCCAGGACTTGCCACACTCCAGCAATAAGCTGTACTAACAAGGATACCCAGGAAAATGTGCAAAAGCTGAGCAGGGAAATGAGCCCCAGGTCCCGCTCCTCCCAACAGCATCAAATTTTTATTTCTTGATTAAACAGAAGCTCTGTGGAAGGGAAACAAAACTAGAATGGAAATCATTTGCTGCCCTCTTGTGGGTGACTTGGTATCCTGTCCCTCCAGTTTCCAAGATGAGACACAGGCAAAAAGGAGGGACGTAGACTTGGTGTCCAAAGCTCTGCTCACCTCTGCAAAGCACCTGGAAAAACTGTACCTTTGCTTGCTCCCAACCATCCCATGTGTGTCTGGAAATCGGTCTAGTTCTAGCCAAGGCTCAGTGTACTCAAGGGAAGTCTGGGTATACCTTTAGCCTTGGAGGGAAAGGTGAAGGAGGAGAAACAATAAAATGTCTGACTTACAGTGTTTATAATTTTCCTGTGCTACAATCTGGATTTGGGCTCTTGGCCCAACCTTGGTCCAGCCAAGGGTAATGGGGGGATGGGGTGGAACTAAAGTCAGGGGCTTAGGCCCATTATGAAATCCTGGACTAGATCAACTATGAAACCAAACCAGGCTCCAGGGAGCTGGAGGGGAGGTGAATCCACACAGAAGGCAGCCTGGGCGGGAAGCGGGTGCTATACACTCACTGCAGCCCCAGTCTTATCCCCACTGGGCCAGACAAGACCTTAGCCCATCAGGAGCTCAGAAAATTGTTTTTGTTTTTAGGATTGTTGAAAGATATACTCCCTAGCTTAGAATATATCCAGAATGTGTGTTGAAGTTGCTGTCTCTCTGGAGACTACCTGTGCTAATGAAACATTGAAGATTCCCTTGTTTGCCGACTCATTGCTTGCAACTTAACTAGTGATGGATAAATGAACCGGAATGAATCTTTTTTAATTATTATATTCTTAATGTATACATGAAATTTCAGAAATCTTATAGAAATGCAGCCGCATAGTCTAATAATCTAAGGAAAGAGGGGAACCTTAATAAAACAGTGTTTTATTTGCTATTAGCTCCTTACTGGTATATCACAATGCAAAGGCTACTGATATCATTGCTGGAGTTGTGGTTTTAAAGCAGCATTCGTTCTGATCCATGCCTGTTTTATGAGCATCCTCCATCCCAAGATCACTGTTGTTTTCATTCCGAGGCTGGTCTGTGCAGAAATTGATCAATGAATTTCTTTTTTTCCTACTTCATGGACTGTCCTAGCATCGCATAAATTCAGCTTCATAGTCATGATTCCTCAGATGGAGGAAGCCCTAAACATACATCTCACCTACCTAGCATCTCCTATGGTCCCACATATTGTAGAGCTGCACTGTCCAATATGGTAGCCACTGGCCACGTGTGTCTATTTAAATTTACATTTTAATTCATTAAAATTGAAGCCCCTCCATTGTATCACCCACATTTCAAGGGCTCAGTAACCACACGTGGCTACCATATTGGACAATACAAATGACAAACATTTGCAAGATCACAGAAGGGGCCTTCTTATTTGTTTATTTGCTTGTTAGTTTTTGTTATTTGTCTTGGGTTTTATTTTACTGTGTGTTTTCTTTTCCTTTTTTTTTTTTTGGCTTGCAGGGTCTTGGTCCCCCAGCGGGGTGTCGGGCCTGGGGCCCTGGGGTTGGAGCGCCAGTTCCAGGATGCTGGACCACCAGAGAATTCCCGGCCCCAGGGAATATTAATCAGCTTGAGCTCTGCAGGTCCCCATCTCTGCACCAAGACCCAGCTCCACCCAACTGCCTGCAAGCTCCAGTGCTAGATGCCTCAGGCCAAACAATGAGCAAGACAGAAACACAGCCCCGCCCACCTGCAGACAGGCTGTCTAAAGTCATACTAAGCTCACACACACCCCAAAACACACCCCCTGACATGGCCCTGTCCATCAGAAGGGGCTCTTGAACAGAACTTTTCTATAAGGTATTGTTGAAAATTTTTGGCAAGGCAAACAAGGCCTAAATTTACAGCCTGGTCCCACCACCTTCTTACTCTCCTCTCTGGCCACTCCTCCAAACATCCCACTACATGGCCCCCTAACTCATCACTTATGCTGATCTCCTGGGATGTCTCCCCTGTCCTTCCCACCCCCACTACCTGGTGAATTACTATTCATCCTTCAAAACCTAGGGTAAATGTCACCTCCTCCCTGCAGCTTTCCATGATCTACTTTACCCCACCCCACAACTAGACAGTTAATTGGCCTCTTGTGAGTCATTCCATAGCTGTTTATTTTTCATAAAATATTTGTAACTTATTAATTATTCTTAATAATATCTTTTACTAATACATAATATATTTGATTATAAAATATTTTCTTATTTAATAACAGTAATTGTATCTTTGGAAATTTCATTAAATAATTATTTTTTTAAATAAATGTGAGCTTTGATCCCACCCTAGTTTGAAATACAGTTCTCAAAAAAACAAAACACCTCCTCTAGCTTCAGGGTCAGGGTGATCTGGAGAAAAAGAATCGAACTGGGAAACAGGAAACCTGGAGTCAAATGCTTGGCTCTGCCCCAACTAGCTGTGGGAGAGGTTAAAACCCCTCTGTTTTCTCATTTATCAAACGAAGCTTTGGGTCTGATTATCCCTAAGGACTGTCTGAGTTCCTCCAGGGCCTACATCTAAGCAGGCAGCCAATGGGAGAACGGTGGAAACACAGGGTGATGAAAATGGGAGATGAGAACACCCCACTCTCCATCATGGAGCTTCTGGAAACTAAATCTAAACCTCTCCTTATTCTCCCCTCACTCATACCAAGCTGGATGACTCCAAGGCCTATTACCTCAGTCAAGCCACCAGATTCTTATAGCGAAGTCAAGGGTCAATCTACCTAGGGATGGGCTCTCAGTCCTGCTGGAAATATTCACAAACAAGCTAAATATTTCCACACAGTTTAGAAAGTGCTTCTGCATCGGATGGAAGAATGGCATAGATGACATTCCAGTCCCTTTCAATACGAAGATGTGGTACCGCTTGTATAGATCCTGTCACTCACTATCTAGGTGACTTGAGCAAGCAAGTTAATTTCTCTTGGGCTTTTCAGGCTCATCTGTAAGAAGAGAAAACTAAACTACATGGTCTCAAGGTCCCTCTCATTGCAAGCCTCCATAATTTACAACAGAGGGGGAACAGATCATCTGAAGTGGGGGGAGGGCAGATTCACAGAGATTAGGAAAGAAGTGGGAGGGGAGAAAGGAATCTGCAGTTAGAGGAAAGAGGTGCAGCTGATGAAAGACCGAGGGAAGTAAAAGCTTTCAAGAGGGAAGAAAAAGCATAAACAGAACCATGTAACAGGAGAGAAAAGAAGAAATCAAAAAAGAGGAAAGAGAAAGATGAGAAGACGGAGAGGTTCTGCCTTCCCCAGCCCTTCCTAGCTCTATTTAATACCCCCATCTCCACCTTCTTTATTGTTCAGCTGTCTTGATAAATTTCCACTGGCATTAACATAAAGCATGTGGTTAATACCATCGTCTTAATACCCAATTCAATTTTATTACTAAAGGCGTCTTTTTTTCCCAAAACAAGGATTTCTCTGAGACCCATTGCATTTTCCCTTTACGTTCATTACATATTAAAGGTTTCCAGGAGCCCCTAAATTTCCAATTTATGCTGAGGCTCCCATTTCATATGCTGAAGGTACTTCATCACCATTTGTTATGAATGAGCTACAACAGTATTGCAAATGCGCTCAGCAAACAGCTCCTGACTTTCAGGTGTCAGTTACATGCAAGTTAAACTAAATGGATGAATTTTGAGCAGGAATAATGTAGTTCATGTTGACATTATTCACAGCTTTCCCAAGAAGACAGGTATTAATCAGACAACACTCCTGTAGGTCTCAGTATATAAATATTTGGGCGTCTGGCTAAACAGTGCCCTAACCTTTAAAAGGCATATAGACCTTATGCTTTAAATAGGATCATCAGTATAAAGGGCAATTTAGGACAAATAAAAGGAAGAATTTCTTTACACAGGAGTGTGGATGTATATGGAGCCTATTATCTCAAGAGTCTGAACAGCATACAAATAAAAATAAGTCCCCAAGAAGGATTTAGATAAGGCAGTAATCACAAAATTCTGTGAATTCTTCCTTTGAAATCATTCACGCTTCTATCTCTTCCCCTGTATTTCCACTGTCCCCACTTTGGACAACACGAAGCCTCAATGGAAATTTTACAAAACACGAGAACTCAGGTGTCATTTCTGGAAGTTTATAATCTAGAAAGTGGGACATGGTATACAGCAAGAGGTGACTAGGAGAGCATGTAAGCATATGCTAGGTGATCAGTGAACAGACGAACAAGGATTGCTTCAGAAATTAAGAAGAAAGGGCCATTTCTCAAAGCAGGAAGACTTGCAGAGAAGGATGAGTTTGACATGGCCATAATACATGGGTTTCAGGGCACAGATGAGCAGATAGGATGGAAATCCCATGAGCCAAGGCATGAAAGTGGCCACGAGTTTGACACAATTTTGAGTCAATCAGCTCTCTGGGTAAAAGACGGCGTTCACATTGAAGAGTAGGAAAATGAAATCATTAGGACCAAAATATAGGAATCCTCCCTTTTTTGAAAGTTTGCTTTGCGTGACTTCACTTTTAAGAAAGACCTACTTATCTCCACTAACCAAAAGAAATCCAAAAAGGATTTTCACTTTTACAAAAAAAAAAAAAAAGGAGAAAAGAGAAAATAGCGTCCAGTAATTGTTTTGCAGTGAGCTGTTACAGAGGCGGGGGGGGGGGGTTCCCACTTGGCATCACAGCATCAAGCTGCCATAACTTTGAACTGTGTCTTTGAGCATCTGGGCTTTATCTCATTTTATTTTTTGCATCCATTGGCAAGATGAGTTCTAAGGTAATTGCTTCTTTGTTTTATAACATTTCAGCTCATGTAAGTTTTCATACTTTCTGATAGTGGGGGAACTCTGTACAGGAAGTCCTTGACAAGCAGGTTAAAGAGATGAGACTACTCTGTAGAAGGGGAAGAGCCACCAAAGGTGTCTGAGCAAGAAGTTCTGACAAGAAGCAAGAAGGACTCAAGTTGAGAGCAGCAATGTGAACAGACAGGAAGGAACAAATATACAGGATGCCCTGCTCTTTCCTTCTAATGCACGCTACTGCTGGATTAATCCTCCTGCATCATCTTACGAATCTTCCACCGGAAAGTCCTCACTGCATCCCACACAAAGTCCAAAGTCCTCCTCTTGGTACCTGCCAGGCTCTATGGCCTTGCACAGATCTACTACAGACTCATTTGCCACTTACTTAAAACAAGACCTTTCCACTGTCAACCTGCTGCTCTCTATTTCCAACATATGCACAGTTCATTATGAACAAACATATATGGTCACACATTTTGTGCCCAGCTCTGTGCTAGATGTGAAAATGAAAGGGTCATAAAATAGAGTGCTACTCTGGAAGACCCACAGTCCAATGGAACACCCATTCCACTGTTTTTTGCCTGAATCCTACCCATTCATCCAGAAGAAGCTCGAGTCCACATCTTCCCCACGGTCACCACTGATATCTCTTGCCCATGCTGGCTTCACTTACTAGGAACTCATCTGCACTTATAATTTTTCCACTCATCTTGTTATTATAATTCATCATTTATAATTTTAAGATGTCAAAAAGTTTTAACTTTTTTTTTTTTTAACAAATTCAGCACTTCATGTGGGTTTTTGTTCCTGGTTGTACCTGCTGTCACCAGGGGCACGACGGCACGTAACACCCAGACTTTAAAAGCATGGATTTCTACTATTTTTGACAAGTCTTAGATTAACCCTAATCTTATACACAGGCATAATAAAAACACAAATCATTATAACTTCCCTGAGTCCTTGTGATAAGAGCCTCCCGTAACCAGCCTGAGAAGAGACACCAGAATGCCGCCCATTTAGGTGAGGACATCAGTGGAGGACATTCACAGACTCATGACCATTAAACTCACCTAAAAATAATTATCTGGGGCTTCCCTGGTGGCGCAGTGGTTGAGAGTCCGCCTGCCGATGCAGGGGACACGGGTTCGTGCCCCGGTCTGGGAAGATCCCACATGCCGTGGAGTGGCTGGGCCCGTGAGCCGTGGCCACTGAGCCTGCGCGTCTGGAGCCTGTGCTCCGCAACGGGAGAGTCCACAACAGTGAGAAGCCTGAATACCGCAAATATAAAATAAAATAAAATAAAATAAAATAATTATCTGGTTCTCATTCACACGTACATGCTACATTTTACAGGATTGTACCCTCACCTTCCACTGAGGCCCCATGACAGTAGGCATCAACTAATCCCACTCTGCAGTGGGGTCTTAGACACATAAGCAGAGGTGGGCAAGGGGGTAGGGGAAGTTTCCAGTTACCTCAGGCTTTGTGAGTGGGGCTTGGTGGAGAGCTCTGCATTTTGGTGGAGAGGTCTACATTTTAGCACAGAGAGAGACAGAGATGATGGAACCATCTAAGAGAGACTTTGCTTACGAGGCCTTCCGGAAGAGTGCTAGAATTCCAACCCCAGCCGTGGGGCAACGGCAGAGTCATAAGGGCTCAGCAGAGGAGAGGCATTTACCTGTATCATGGGAACATCCAGGTGAAAGATTTCCTGATACTAGGGGGGCCTCCAAAGGGCCCATGAAAGTGCCCACAAGAGAGTCATCTTTAAACACCTGCAAATATCTACAACCATTTTGGCGGCAGCCGAGTTAGACCTCTAAACTCTCTAAACTCCTCTGCCTTTCTCTGGTCTATCCCTAGAAGGGTCGGAAGCTGCAGCTGGCCAATGCATGTACGGGGTGGGAAAGGAAGAGAGAGGGAGAAGTTGATAGAATAAAGAAGATAAAAGAACCATGCCCGGACTTCCCTGGTGGTACAGTGGTTAAGAATCCGCCTGCCAATGCAGGGGACACGGGTTCACGCCCTGGTCCGGGAAGATCCCACATGCCGCGGAGCAACAAAGCCCCTGCACCACAACTACTGAGCCTGCGCTCTAGAGCCCGCGAGCCACAACTACAAAGCCCGCAAAGCCCCCGTGCCTAGAGTCCGCGCACCGCAACGAAGAGTAGCTCCCACTCGCCGCAACTAGAGAAAGCCCACGCGCAGCAACGAAGACCCAATGCAGCCAAAAATAAATAAATAAATAAATAAATAAATAAAATAAAAAGACTTTCCCAGGTGACCCTGTGTAAAATAGCAACTATTTAAAAAAAAAAAAAAGGACCATGCCCCTCTTCTGATGGACACTCAGGCTAAGCAGAGGAGTAGCTTCAGCGTTAAATGCAATTCAGAATTTGTATTATTGCCCTTGACTATACATATTAATAATAGAACTGCAACTGTTTTGAGGGACTGGAGGGATCCCCAGCTTTCAATTGTCTAACAGTGAACAGAGAAACAATGAGACTTGCCTAAAATTTCATCCAACATTAGGGGAAATACTAGCACCGTGGAGTGGCTTTGCAGGGGCAGTTATTAAAAATAATAATAATTTAAGGGCTTCCCTGGTGGCGCAGTGGTTGAGAGTCTGCCTGCCGATGCAGGGGACACGGGTTTGTGCGCCGGTCCGGGAGGATCCCACGTGCCGCGGAGCGGCTGGTCCCGTGAGCCATAGCCGCTGAGCCTGCGCGTCCGGAGCCTGTGCTCCGCAACGGGAGAGGCCACAACAGTGAGAGGCAAGCGTACCGCAAAAATAATAATAATAATAATAATAATAATAGTTTATAACTGTACCTGACATGTCTGCTTTTAAGGTACTAGTTACATATTCATGAGACAGTATAGGAAATAGCGCTAAGAACAATGGCATATTACTATGAATTCAAATTCCTAATGTAAAGAAAAAGTTAGAGCAGGAGGAGAAAAACGTAAAAGAAGAAGACTCATCTCCCTCTATCTTTATGTGCAGAGTTCAAGCTAAATCCAAAGAATGCATCACTCACCTCGCTCTGCTTCCTATAGGATGCAAACACTGAGAGCTAAACGGCATACGCTTCCAAAACCCCAAAATAAAGCTATACACAGAGTTTTAATGTATGCAGTCTCATTAATAAGTTAAATATCCTATAATACATAGAAACAATGTAAGACAAAGAGCAGGTGAATGTACCTAACACCAGAGACTCTAACAAAAGAATTTATTGGGCAACATAAGAGTGCGGGGGTGGAGAAGAAGACAGTGCCAACCATGGGCAGGATTTGGGGTTCAGATGCGTGGTATCTGTGTGTCAAGCAAATGGGAGCTGTTTGAATTATGGGGCTATAATTCCATCTAGGGATCCTGAGGACTGCATAAACCACTTGAGCCTCCAGAAATCACTACTCCATATTTCAGTCACCTGCGGTTCGTTCTATGAGTAATTTACAGGCCGCCTTTGCACAGTCTGTCTTGTCAAACCTCAAACTTTGGATACTTCTTTGCAGTTTGATTTGTCTTTTACCTGAGAACCTGTCTGTTCCTGTAACCAGCCTTTACTGATCATTTACTACACGCACTGAGCTATGGGGAGAGCTGCAGTGTGCCTCTCCCCTGAGGGCCTCCAGCTGCTGCAGGCCTTAAACCCTTAAAGTTATCCAACACCTGAAATAAAGACATCCTACAGCCAGCTACAGAGCCCTGCCTGGGGAGTAAATACCCATCAACAGCAACAAAGTAAAACAAATGTTTAAGGAAGCTACGACCACAGGTGTTTGGCAGTGGGGCTCCCCGAGTGCTCAATCCTTGGGGCTCTGTCTAAGTAGTTTCCCGGGCTCCGCTCACAGAGAAAAGCTGCCCAGTGACTTGGGGAGGCTGCTTTTAAGGAGAAGGGGTTGACTTCACTGACGCTAAGACATACGGCACAGACACCCAATCTGCCCACACCACCTGCCTCCAAGCAACTGGCATGGTGTCTCTTGAGCAACACCTTGTCGCTGCCACCAGAGGCACTTGTGTCCGTTTTAGCCCAGTTTCCATACCTCTGCCTCCTTTTCCTCCTCAGTGCTGTAGAGCTAGTGGTAGACGGTAGTATAAAAGCTGGGCTCTTTTTTTATTTTTCTTACACTTTCTTTTTTTGTCTTTATTGAATTTGTTACAATATTGCTCCCGTTTTATGTTTTGTGTTTTTGGCTGCAAGGCATGTGGGATCCTCGCTCCCTGACCAGGGATCGAACCCACATCCCCTGTATTGGAAGGCGAAGTCTTAACTACTGGACCACCAGGGAAGTCCCTAAAGCTGGGCTCTTTTTTTTTTTTTTGTAGTGTGGATTTTTTTTTAACATCTTTATTGGAGTATAATTGCTTTACAGTGTTGTGTCAGTTTCTGCTGTATAACAAAGTGAATCAGCTATACATATACATATATCCCCATGTCTCCTCCCTCTTGCATCTCCCTCCTACCCTCCCTACCCCACCCCTCTAGGTGGACACAAAGCACCGAGCTGATCTCCCTGTGCTATGCGGCTGCTTCCCACTAGCTATCTATTTTACGTTTGGTAGTGGATATATGTCCATGCCACTCTCTCACTTCGTCCCAGCTTCCCCTTCCCCCTCCCCATGTCCTCAAGTCCATTCTCCACGTCTGCATCTTTATTCCTGTCCTGCCCCTAGGTTCTTCAGAAGCATTTTTTTTCTTAAATTCCATATATATGTGTTAGCATACGGTATTTGTTTTTCTCTTTCTGACTTACTTCACTCTGTATGACAGACTCTAGGTGCATCCACCTCACTACAAATAACTCAATTTCCCTTCTTTTTATGGCTGAGTAATATTCCATTGCATATATGTGCCACATCTTCTTTATCCATTCATCTGTCGATGGACACTTAGGTTAAAGCTGGACTCAAACTCAGACTCTCTTCATTTAAACCACAGCTCTGCCGATCACCTGGCAGAGACTAGAGAAAGTTACTTAACCTCTCTCTGCCTTGGTTTCCTCATCTGTAAACTAGAGATGGTGATGATGGTGATGACGAGGATGAAGGTGTGGTGATGAGGATAATGATGAATGACAGAACCTCACAGGGTTGTGGTGAACAGCAAATGAGTAAGTAGAAGTAGGCTGCTAAGAACACAGCTCTTGGTACACAGGAATTAATATGGTGCTAATTAATTAATTAGCTATTATTAATATTAATATAGTATAATAATTATATATTACATTATAATTATATTGTTAGAGTTGATATGAACATTATCAATATTAATTAATTCGCTATTACTATTTGATTTGGTAAAAAAAACTCCTCTAGCGCTTGAGAATCAGCAAAGCAGGAGGTGGAATCAGTGTTGGCAGAGAAGTGGTTTTTTGCCTCAGGGAAGGATAAAAGGAGATTTGAGCCAGAAGCTCTCTTAAAGATCAACCTGTAAGATCCTCATTTTGTAAACGAAGATGGTAAGTGATGCGGTCCGGGTGTTACTGACTCTAACAGTATCTCAAAGATACACATTATGCAAATGCAAGGTGCCAATAATTTTGATTCTCTCTCCAGCCCGTTTGCCTCAGCCATCCCTTCGGGGGCTGTGTTTTCACTTTTACCCCTTCACAAGTTCCCATCCTGCATCTCCTACTGGTTCCTCAAATTCAAGGTGGCTCACACCAAACGCTGCTTTTCCCTCAAATCAGTTCCCCCTCCTCCATCTTTCCCATATCTGGCAGCAGCAGCATCACGAACCCAATCTCCCAGCGTTACCTTCCCCCGGGGCTCCCCACATCCGGGGCTCTCGGTGTGTCCTTGTGCATGGTGGCTGCTCTCCCCACACCCACATTTCCCCTCCCTGTCCTCATTTCCCACCCATAACTTCTTTCTGAGCCACTGAGATCAGGTCCAGCTGCTCTGCTGCAGCCTCTTCTCTGACTGGTCCTGCATCCAGGCTGTCATTAGTGAATCTTATTTAAATATTCTTTCCTCACATTAGTCCCCTGCTCAGAAACCCTCCTTACCGCCCAAGGGATGACTTTCCAAACAGTCTGGCCCCGAGTCCTTCCTCCCCACTTACCCCCCTTCCCATTTTTGTGCCACCGGTGAATCGGGACTATTGACACCCCTGAGCAGCCCATAAAATTTCTGCTATTTTCCTTGGAATGCACCAGCTAAAGCTGGAGGAGCCTTGTGAGGGTGGGGAAGCAGCAGCCGGGCTTCCACACAATAAATCCGAGGACACAGTAGGGTTGGGAAGAGGCCCGGGGCTGCTGTCTCCCACACTCAGACCTTTCCTCAAGTCTCCTCCCTTTCAAGGCTGCCTGGGATGCTGTTTTAATCAGGGTTTTCCTGGATACGTGCGGAGCACGAGTTACCCAGTGTGCTCCCCCAGGCCAAACACCCAGGGAGGTAAACTCCAGCCCTGATGGTCCCTCACCCGGAGATGACCCCCATGTCTTCACAATAAGAACACCATCACTGAAACCGACCAGGTACCGCTTAGCCACACAGGGCAGCAATGCAGTCATTCCCGTGAGGAAGGAATCTGGTTCTCTTTCCTCTTTGTTTTCCAAAGTCCCCTTTCATCCGGAGGATAAGCTACTTTAACCTTGGCAGAGTTTAAAAGTCTGTTGCTAATGAGTACCAGCCCAGCTGGGCAGCGTTTCATGGGTGCTGACAGTGGCACCATCTACAAAAAACACAGGTAGCCCCTGAGAGAACAGGAGGCCGACCATGCTGTCTCTGCCCTAAAAGGAAAGAAGGACAAAAATGTGAAAAATGGCTTCATGCAATATTCGGTACAACTGTTCACAAAGTATTTCTCTTAACACTTCTGAGAGCACTGCGCGTTGGAAGGGCAAACAACCCCCTTCCTCCTGAAAGCAAGGAGAATAAAGCTTCCATAAAGGTACAGACACCAAGCTTGAGGGTAAGACCTCACACATGTTCTAGAAGTAGATATATAATAGATTTGCCCCAAAGCATTTCCAGTCGGCATCTGTGTTATTAACAAGCAGAGCTGAATAGTTAGGATTTATAGGTCAAGAGAGAAAGGAGTTCTAAAAGGATAAAAACCAAACCATTATCTCTAGAATGTGGGATTAGGGGGTTCTCTCATTTGTTACTTAATAGATATCCCCATATTTGGGGGAGTTTGGGATTTGGGGATTTTAATGTAATTTGCTCTACATGGTAAGAAGCTAACATTTGAATAATAGTTGGTCAAATTTGTAGATCAGATTTCAAACATCCCGGATGTCTCTACCCATCCTGAAATGCCCACAGGCCCAGCTATCCTTCGCGGTTCCTTGCCAGGCACGTGTGTGTGAAACGGTAATAAGATTTGTGTTTCTAAAACCTCGCTGTGAATCTCTGATCCCAATATATATAACTTGAGCATCTCAGCCACGTTGTCCTAATTTACCTCCCCAAGCCTCTTTCCTCATCTGCAAAATGGGAATCAGAATTACTTCACTGAACAGTTGGGAAAACTAATTGAGACATATTTATATAGAAGGAAAATTGGTCTATCATCAGGCCCAGACGCCACAGTAGAGGTTCACACGTGTTCCAGTCTCTCTACCTATTTTTATTCTCTCTGCCAGTGGACATCAGTCCTTACAGGGCTCCGACGGGAACACTGGACATGAAACAAAGGCAGGAGAGTAAAGACAACGTCATCCACAGACCTGTTTTTCTACTTAAAAAACATTCATTTAAAATTCTATCAGAAAGTCATAATGCCTAAAAAATTCATTACCTCTGTTCTAATTATACAAGAGCCTTACGACTAAAATATTCTCCCAATCATCTGAGACCACCACTTAACAGTATATTAGATGCAAAAATCTCAGATTTTCCCCATGGGTGTAAAGTTTAAACATTCAAATTTGCAAAAGAGAAGTGAATTGGAATAAAGACATTCACAGCCAGCTATTTCATATCCATTAGTTATCATTTACACATCAAATACATACAGCATTAAGACCAAATATACAGAATTTCCACATTTATATACAGTAATCAACATAGTGCACAATTCCAATCTATCTTACAGTCAAGTGTACAAGTTTAAATATGGCTTTATAAACTACTAACAATAACTGCTAACGTAACTCATAGGTCCAGAAATAAACACCTCCACGGCGAGGCCTTCGTTCAGCAAGATGCTATTCATTGTGTTCGCAAAACAGATGGGGCAGGTAAATGTTTTCCAGGCAGTGTCCACCCATCAGCCCCCTAGCAGCTGAAATGTGGGTTTGAATCACACCAACATTGGTCCTTCCTATCTCAGATATCTGAAAATAAATCCGTACATCTTCCACACGTTTGGAGACACAGGGTAATAAACAAATAGAAGAAAGGGCGCGGGGTGGGGGGAGGGGAAGCTGGGACGAAGTGAGAGAGTGGCATGGACATATGAACACTACCAGATGTAAAATAGATAGCTAGTGGGAAGCAGCTGCATAGCACAGAGAGGTCAGCTCGGTGCTTTGTGACCACCTAGAGGGGTGGGATAGGGAGGGTGGGAGGGAGACGCAAGAGGGAGGGGATATGGGGATATACGTATGCATATGGCTGATTCACTTTGTTGTACAGCAGAAACTAAGTATTGTGAAGCAATTATACTCCAATAAAGATCTATTAAAAGAAAGAAGGAAAGAAAAAAGACACATAATCAGTGAGATCATGATTACCAGGAATGATCAAAACTTGCTTTTCAGATTCAGAAATTCTCAGGCATTAGAGCCAGCATCTGCATTAATGGGGATTTTCCCCCTCCTTTCTTTTCTTGTTTTGCTTAAATCAGTGTCCTGGGAAATCTTGCAGGAATTGACAAGACGTTCTAGATCAAGTGGTCCCAAAAACAGAATTTAAAAGAGCTCTTGTAAACGTCATATCTAATTATTCACTCTTTTCTTCTCCTAACCAAAAATGCCTGTTTTAAGAATGAATGAATGGGGAATTCCCTGGAGGTCCAGTGGTTAGGACTCCACGCTTCCACTGCAGGGGCCACGGGTTCCATCCCTGGTCAGGGAACTAAGATCCCGCATGCTGTGCGGCATGGCCAAAAAAAAAAAAAAAAAAAAAAGATTGAATGAATAAATGAATAACCTTGACCTAAAATCATGCGTCCATGCCTATTTTACATCCATTTTCCCACCAACGTTACCAACTGCCACATTCTGGGTGCTACGCCTAAGCCTTCCTGGCCCCATACTCTAAACTCTATTGAGTAGAGATTATTCTTTGTAAATTTCTATGTTTGCTATGGTTTTTAATGTATATAACATATCAGTAGAGCAGTGTGTGTGTTTATAAATAAATAAGCTGCAGGGCATGCTCAGATAGTTTTACTGATGAGGTCAGTGGCACAAAGGTTTGGAGCGCACTGCCTATACAGGGATCCTTTGGGGTGTCTCTAAACATTTAAAGGTCTTCTATAAAACGAATATACAAATATACTCTGTACATTTTCTATCATAAAATGGCAACTATATGCCACAAACACTTCTGAGAGACTAGAAGGAAGTTCCGGAATCAAAGGAGTGAACACCCTGGGACCACTCCTCCAGTTCCCAGGCCCAGCCTCAGGCGGGGCAAACCGGGAGAACAAGCCAGAAACCAGGACAAAGATGAACAGGATATTCACAGACAATCCTTCCCTACAGACTGCATTTGTTTCTGATTTAAACCCGTAGTCCCTTGGATGGTTTTAGTAAGATGCCACCACCCAGAAAACGTTCAGTGTGCCTGACACATCTCTAACACAGCCACACCTCGTGGTTGCTTGAAGCCCCAGTATCTGTTCATCATTCCTTCTCTCCTCCCACTCAGTGAAATTCAAATACCACCAGATGAAGGACTCGGACCCTCATCTTTTCAATCACCACCATCGAGGAACCGTCACCCTCATCAACGGTGGAGTTGTCAGACACTCAGCAGGGTACAGATCGCTGGGAAAAAAACATGTTTACAATAAGCATGATCCTGTGAGACTGATCACTTGAGGTAAAATTCCCCCCCTCCCCCACCCCGTACGCGGGCCTCTCACTATTGCGGCCCCTCCCGTTGCAGAGCACAGGCTCCGGACACGCAGGCCCAGCGGCCATGGCTCACAGGCCCAGCCGCTCCGCAGCATGTGGGATCTTCCCGGACCGGGGCACGAACCCGTGTCCCCTGCATCGGCAGGCGGACTCTCAACCACTGTGCCACCAGGGAAGCCCGAGGTAAAATCATTTTGACAGAAGTAACACAAACATGTTGCCCCTACTGAAGCAGAGATCCCTCCAAAAGTTGAGCGTTATCTTTAGTCTTATTGCTGCAAAAAATTTCAGATATAATTTGTTAAAGGTAAAAATACAATCATTTGGACATCGTTGATGTTTTAATAAGCCAAATGTGATCTCTTGTTGGGGGCTAGAAGCAAATATGAGAGAACACTTCCAATTCTGAACAACTATTAAAGAGAAAAGTCCATAGATTGTCGTATTTCTTTAAGGGAGGGAGGTAGTAAATACCCAAAGCATTACTCTTTTCTAGCCTCCAATTATATCACATTCCCTCTGCTATCTGTTTAGCCACTGCTGATTAACTTGACAATTCAGGAGCTAAATCCTATTGTTTTTAAAGCCACGGGGTAACTTTTTTTTTTTTAATGCTAAAGAAGGTTTAAATTTTACTGATAAATAAAAGTTACTCTATTCTAGAGCTAAAAGTAAAACAGAAAAAAAAGCAGGGGGGTGGGGTGGGGGGGGGTGGGGAGGGAAGGATGCTTGCCAATGGATGGGGGGAAGGAGGTGAATTGGTCATATTTAGTAATACTACTTTTCATAAAATGAAATATCATCATAAATATATATTGCTCTATAGTTAGTGAATTGTTTCAAAATATTTAAAGCTGTAATTAGGAACAACAGCAATTGAAAAATATTCAAGAAGGCCATCAAGTTAATTGCTGAAATTATTTGGTACTGAACACCAGAAGTACTGTACCAATCTTTTGCTCTAGATAACTTGTTTCCCCACGGAAATAATCAAGAGTGCTGGTGCTGGCTGGACCACATTCCTAAGTTGTCTTATTATTGCAATGGTCCCCTTTACTGTCTACAAATTTGACAATTAGGGGCAATAATCCTCTTGAACGCTGAGACCATCCTAATGGTCTAGCCAGCAGCAGAAGCTTCAGAGAAGCTTTGGTCTGGGGGCAAGTTCCCTGCTTTGGCAAGAGCCAGAATGGTTGAGAAGGTCACACTGTTAGCCCCAGAACAGTGAGTTGCTTCCTTTTACGCTATTTTTCATATTCTCTGTAACCTTCTCAAAGGTGCAAGGTCAATGTGCTGCTGGTTCCAGTTACCTTAAAGACTAAAGAATATTAAATATCTTCAAGATATTCTTTAAAGTCAGGGACTAAAAACCTAAATTTCTGGTAAGAAATTGAAATGAGGAAAGCCTCACATCCATTTGCATTTACTCCTGGCACTAGCAAGGGTTTTGCCGGCCAGAGGAGGGGTCCCATCCACCAAGGGGTCCTTTTGAACTTTGCAAGTTGCATCCAGGCCACCAGAAGCAAGTGAAGGAAGGTCAAGCCGTCGATCCCGGACCTGTTAGAAACGGGTTGCCAGAGTTCAGCATTTAGACTCAAGAAGTATTTGTCATTGATGTACCTTCATCAGTCTGTGTTCATCTTAAACAGCACTACATATAAAGGAGAACAAAGGATCCTGGGTCATACGAAAGGAGCTTCGCCCTGAAAACAAAAAGGAAGAAGGGGGGGCGCGGGTCAGGAGAAAGGAGAAGAGGAAGGAAAAGAAGAAGAGGAAGAACCTGAGTTGTTCCCTATCAACAAAAGGCACCATCCTTTTATTGAAAATACACTCAACTGTTCTAAGAATTAATTAATTGCTTAATTAATGCAGAACAACCTGATTGTGTAGAACTTTTTCCTGTAAGGAAAAATCCATCATCTTCTCTCCCACCTTAAGCCCAGGTCGGTCAGCAGAAGTGGTGGGTTTCAGGGCTGAAGGGAAGCTCCCCTGGCCCTGAATTGATTTTGCGAAATCAACTTTTTGGGTGGTCGGAAGGGAGATGACAATGACAATGACAACGAAACCCTGTCACTTTCAAAATGCCACACTTGTCAAAACAAAGATATTTTCTCAACTAATGTGAGAGGCCTTATCCTCCTCCCCTGTCACTCAGCACACTCTCCGCGGGGATAATGACAGAGATCACTTTTGCTTGCACATCCCATTCCAATTTGTCTCCTGTCTGGCTGTGATAAAAGCAAGCAAGAACAAACACTAAACAACAGTGACTTTTTTTTTTTTTTTTTTGCAGTACGCAGGCCTCTCACTGTTGTGGCCTCTCCCGTTGCGGAGCACAGGCTCCGGACGCGCAGGCTCAGCGGTCATGGCTCACGGGCCCAGCCGCTCCGCGGCATGTGGGATCTTCCCGGACCGGGGCACAAACTCGTGTCCCCTGCATCGGCAGGCGGACTCTCAACCACTGTGCCACCAGGGAAGCCCCAACAGTGACTTTTAAAGACTCTTTAGAAGAAGGCTTCTTCACCTGCAGTCCATGAACCCCCTAAGGAATCCACGGATAATGTCAAGATGTCTCTAAATCTCCTGAACTTACATGTAAAATTTCATATATCTGCATATACGTATTTTTCTTGGACTAGGGCATAGGACTTGAATCAGATTATCAATGGAGACAAAAGAATTAAAAACCATTACTTTCTAGTGTACGGCCCACTTTCTGGGCATACCTTTCCCATGCAGCCTTCAGGGAAGGAAATGATGGGAGCTGTGTTTCTAGAGGAAGGGGAGATTATAATGAGCTGAGACCTCTCCTTGCAGAACTGACCAAGTTGGGCCTTGTGAGGTGCATACGACTTGCGCCAGTGGAGAGGAAGGGCAGGCATTTCAGGAGAGGGCTGGCATGAGCACAGGTACATGAGGCATGTCTAGGCAATGGCAAATGGCCCAGCTTGGATGCACTGGACGGACCACGTGGAGGAGCCCCAGGAAACAAGGTGAAGAAAGAGGTGAGAACACCAGGCTCTACGGAATACTTCAGCCTGGAGCAATACGGTGCCCTATTAGAGCTTTTTAGAAACATTAATCTAGTGGTGATGAGTGGAATGGATCAGGGAAGTGGCTAAGCACGTAAAAGAGGCTAACACAGAAGCTTAGGTAAAAGAGAATACCCTAAAATGAGGGTGCCACATCTGTTCTGTTCACCACTGTATCTATATCCAGTGTGGATCCTGGGGCCAGGCACAGGGTAGGTGGCTATCAACTCACCAGTGAGTAACTAAATATCCAGTGAGAGACCATATGGGCATGGATTCCTTAAAAGATATAATCCGAGAATGAAGAGTCTTGGTGACTTGGACATCCTCTGGGTATCATTCACTGAGCCCAGCAGCGCCTTGCACAGAGTAGATACCGAAGAAAGATCCTTTGAATTGGCCTAGACCAGGCTGAAGAGATACAGGGGACAAGAGTGGAGAATTCCAAGCACTGTCAGAGAGAGACTAGGGATGTGCTGGTTCTATGAACATGGAGTGACCTCTTGGGGAGGTGGGTTTTAAAAAGAACCCAAGTCAAGGTGATGTAATGGGAAGAACCCTGTAAAAGGCAAGGTGAAAGACCTCCGTTCCGGGCCTGTCCTCCAAATAAATATGGCTTTCTAGAGTGAATCCACGGCCCAGCTATCCATTTCTATGAGTCTATACTTTCTCTCAAATAACCTAGGCAAGACCCCCACGGCTATAACCCTTAACGCTTCCTTTCCTTGAACCCTAGTTGTTTCACAAACACATATCCTCCTACCTCAGTGCACACAGGCAGGGCTCACGTGAGGACCAGACTGCAGTTCTGATTCAAGTCCAGTTGCTCTAAGTCTGTGATCAGTCATCTGGGTAGCATGTGGCCTTGGTAGTGTCACTATTCACAACTCATGAGTGTTACAACAAGAAATGGGAACCTCTGACAATATCGTTTACTTCTGGGTACATTTAAATCATCCTTGTATCTACTCTGGCTTATGCAGGGCAAAGCGTGATGCCGCTCCTTCATCCTGATGAGTGGAGACAGGGGTGGGGTGAGGCAAAGGGAAGCGGAGAGAAGGGCAGAATTTAATTTTACAGTGAGAGGTAAGAAAAAGAACAGGTAGCCCATGGGTCTTCTGTCCATCCCAAAGCATCTATTACCATTAAAGATCACATTTCCTTAAGTTACCTTCCAGTAAAAAAGAAATACACAACTTGAACAAGTAAGCCAGATGACCAAAATATCCCCTAATTTCTTATTTTTCTTATAAGTAGCACCTGTTCATCAACTTGGAGAACACTTCAAACCTGGAGAGCTTTAGAATGAAGCAGAAAATTAAAGCCTCCCAATCAAGAGTGCATCAGTCACCCACTCCACAGTGGGTTTTGTCTTGGTCATTTTGTTTCCATAACCAACTTTGGGAAAGTAAAACCTGGGTCTACTCTAGGGTTCCTAATCAAGTTACCCATACAAAATGCTGAATACCCGGTCATGAGCTGTCAGGGAGTACCCAGGACTCCAGCAACGTCCATTCAAGTCCCTGCGGGAGGCTCCTGAAAAGAAGGAATGAAGGTCTTACAACTTCACTTTGAATGTTGGCTCTCCATGGACTTGCCCTCCAAGTAACACACAATAAAAAGTATCTGTGACTTCTGCACACTCATAACTTAATCATTCATGGCTTGAAGATACAGCACACTTGGTGCTATACAGGAAGAATAAACTGTAGACAAAATTTCAAACACAACTCTTTCCAGCTGAGGGTGGGGAAAGGGGAACTCGGTCTTTGTGGAGATTGGTCCACAGTTTACCTGTTCACTACATTCACATTTTCAGTCCAGGAGCTTCCCTGTCACACAGAACTACCACCAGCTGGCCTTGCAACACACTAAGCTAGAGAGAGGAGAGGTGAACAGTCCAAATGATGCTGGAAACAAAACACGCTTAACCATTCATACATCCTCCAACACATTCTTATTAGTCATCGAACAGTCCTCTCAAAAGATGAAGGGCTTTAATAAGATATTAACAACTGAGTTTTCTGTGGCATAAAAGTGTCTAGCTTAGGGTATTTCAGCATTTCTTCCCAGTTACATATGCCCTACCCTGTTGCTTAAATGGTAAATAACCTCAAAAACTCTCCCCCTTTTACTTCTTTGTGAATCCACAGCATTTTAGGACTATTTTGTCAAAACCATATTCAAAGAGAGTCTTTTTCAAGTAAAGTACGTGAACTTACCAGAAGATGCTGTTTTTTAAGAAGTTCCTCTTTAACCCCATAAGGAATAACCCTTCCCCAGTCAGTTGTGGTCAGAAGCCCAAATCCACAGCCATCACCCTAGGATCTTCAACCCATATTTCACTAGAAAATGTTCTAAGTCAACCAAAACTATGTCTTCAGAGATGGAGTGCCTCAGTCAACACAGTAACCGCAAGAGTTCAGGGGCTCTATGGGGAGGGAGAGAGAGGACGGGGAGGGGAGGAAAAATCCTTAAGAAACATTAAGATTTTCCTCAGCGTTGCCTTCCCCTCGCCGGACAATGGCTGAGAACACCAGAAAAGTTGCGTTAATAAAACTGCATAGGGTCCACACTGCACAAAGTGCTCTGCTACCCGTTACAATGATCCTCTTCCTACTTCATCTTTCCAATACATCTTGCAAGGTTTGTTTTCAAAAAAGACATTACAAGTTGGCGAGCTTCTGCTTACAAAAATCAGTCAAATCCTTTCCCTTTCACCACTATTAAATCCATCCTATTCCTGAGCTTTATTCCCCCAAGTAAACCAAACGTAGGCAACTTAACACTCCAGAATCAACAAAGGACAAGGTTCCAGTGTGCATTCAGGCAACGAAAGAAAGGCTTCTCTGCAAACGTACAGTAGAATTGAAGACTGTTTGTAGCTGTTGATGATCTGTAGAAACATTTCCAAGGTTCTTTGAACAAAAGATTTCGATTCAAGCAAGGTCACAAAGAGGATGATGACAGAGTCCTAACTGTGCCTTGGTGTGTGTTCCATTGGCTCCGCTTGGGCGAGTGACTGTGGCCGCTGTTGCCTAGATGTGGAATTCCTTTGCCCTCCAATCTCCACACACACGAAGCACGTTAAAGAATAAAATGTGTTTATGTCACACCTCTTCCGAGAGGTTTAAAGCGCCGTATGTTACCACATGAATCCTCACAACACCCCTGTGAGGTAGGTAGGTGGGGACTATTGTTACCCCCACTTTACAGGTGAGGGAAATGAGGCACACAAGAATTAAGGGACTTGCCCAGAATCACACAGCTAGCCACTGGCAGGGCGTAGGACAAAACTCATACTGGCTAGCACCTAGCACAGTGCTTTGCACGTAGTAGGTGTTCACTGAATATCTATGGATTTTATTTGACTTATATCTCAACATACAATATACACACAGGAAATAACAAGCAGCCACCATAGAACATTTATCTCCTACATTCCTTCTGACGACATCTCTCCTGACTTTGAACCCTGCTGGATGAAGGATGTTCAAGAATCCATCTTGCACCTAAGCCCTCGGGTTGCAGGGGATCGATGTACACACCATCTGTGGACAACCTGCTCTTGCACCTGCTCTACCACACCATCTTAGTTTTCTAATGAAAACAAAAGTGGGTTTCAGGAACCATGCTGACTTTTTCTTCTGCCTGTTTGTTTTAAATGGAGCCATCGGAATGGTTCTGTGTCTTGTTTGTACAAAAAAGAAATAAGGCTGCTCTAGTCCAGTTAGCTTGTGAGAACTGTGTCAAGCACGAAGATCTCCTCCCAGCTCGGATGGACTTCTACCTGGGAAACTGGACTGACCCCAGGGAATGGCAGCTCCAACAGAGGAGGGTCAGCAGGGCTGAATGTCACTTGCACTGTTCATGGTCTGTGTAGTCATCCAAGTCCACATCAGAATCAAAGAGCGAGTGTCCAGTGAAATCCGTGTCTGGGGTTCTGGAAAAACTGTTCTCTGCTCCCTCATCTTCAAAGGTCTCTGTCCTTGAGTAAGAGCTGAAATCCAGCAGGGGCGTATGCGTTTTGCTGCCTTCACAGCTCTCCTCGGACTCATAGATGGTGTTGTCATCATCATGGTGCCACTCAGGCCAGAATTTCCTCCTTATCCTCTCACAGTACATGGCAAGATTGATCAGCTCACCTGCAGGGTGGTGAGGAAAGCGAGGGTTAGTTCTCAAAGGCAACAATCTACCAGCCACTTGGCTTTCTGGGAAACTTAGAAGGATGGGGTAGAGTAGGCATTAACCATGTTTTTCCACAGAGGCACTGTCAAAATGTTTAGATTTTTATACACAGAAGGAGAAAGGTGAGTGGGAAGAGTTAAATTCAGTGAATGGGCTGAATGAAATTTCCGAGTGAGTCTGATGGTGGTGAGAAGAGAGGAGGTAGCTTATCCAGAATGGCGGCTAAACTACCATCATTTGGCTTTGTGAAGTATTTTATCATTTTATGTTTGCATATCAAGAGAACTAGTGCTTCGACTGGTTCATATCTAAATTAATTTATAGCCCATGAAAACACACCAACTGTTAGTTGGATTAAGTCAGCCAGAAGTGATCCTTCATTCCACAAATATTTGTAGTGTCATTATGGGCTGGTCAGTACGCCAACTAGTTGAAAAAAATTAGGTTAGGATGGAAATTTTGCCCTGAATCATCCATAAAACAGGTAACTCAGAATTGTCTTTATGGACGAGCATGCCTGTAAACATATTTCGTAAAACAGAGATTTTTTTATTTTTTAAATAAAATTCAACAGTGCACCCACGATTGGGTTCGTTGGGCTTGGTCGTTGGTCTACTTCTTTTTCCTGTGAATCAAAGGAACATTTTCGTTAAGTTGCTAAAATTGTCCAGGCATTCATCTGAAATACGGCACGGTATGTGGCTTTCATTTCCTAATTCCAAATGAAAAATGTAGAAAGAGGGTGAGTTTTTGCTTTTGATCCACCAGATGGCAACACTCCTCATAAGTATATAATTTGTCACTGTCTCTTATAGGACTTTATTGCCCTAAGAATATTCTCTGGATGTTTATTTTTTTTAAAGTTATATAAACATTCACTTGTTGTGTAGGTAGTCCATGTTTTATTGCAGGAAATTAGAAAATACAGATAAGCAAAAAATAAAAGAATTACCAATAATCCCATTTGCCATAACATTTTCATTTAAACTCTTCCTGAAATTTACATATTTATATATGCATTTACATATATTTACATTTGCTATATAGCATTTACTATATATTCTGTTTCCTATGCTACTTTCTTCACTTAGCAACATATAATGTAAACCTTTTAATTTCACTCCATGACCACCTTGATAATTGCATAGTACTTCATTATACAGATGTACCACAGTTTCATTTTGTTTTTTCCAATCCCCTATTATAGCCATTTAGGCTGTTTCTATATCAACAGCTCTAGTGGTTATAGCCTGTAACTACTCTATTTTATTTTCTACCAGAGAAAATAATATATGCTCATTTTGGAAAATTAGAAGTCTGTATATAGAAATGGTATAAATATACATAATACATATATATATATATAAAGAAGAAAACAAAAGCACCTATAATCTCACCAATCCAAGGTAATCACAATTAACATTTTGGTGTGATTTCTTTCAGTATTTTTTTCTATTTATTTATTGTCATTACTATCATTACCTGTCACTTCCTGTAACATTATAAGCATTTTCCCACTAAAATTTTTCAAAACTTGATTGCTGTTCTGCTTAAATACATCCATTACAAAACATAATAAGGCAAATCCCCCCGCTTCATGGATCCTGTAAACCAGTGGATTTGTATTGGTTCCAGGTCACCATTTTCAGTCTTCTCAGATCAAAACTGTTCAACTCACATTTATATGAGTCCATTCTGATTGCCCCCAACTCGAAGACTTTCTGTACGCGCTCGGAAGCTAACAAGCCAATATCATTGCTCCTTTTTGGGCAGATGCACGCAAAACTTTCCCTTATTTTCTCCCTCAGGGAAGCAGTTACAAAACGCCTCACCAGGTATTGCTGGTAACCAAAAATTAGATAAAGACGCAGAAGCAGCAGCAAGGGGCTATTGGGGGCAGGGAATATCAAAGATGAATTGTGGTCACTTCACAGCAGGCCCTGGGGACAACCCTGTTTGCTTCAATCAGGTCCATTCCCAGAAAGTAAGAATCTAGTCACAATGTCCATGGGATCTACACAATATATGACTGTCTCTACTTCTTTTGTAGCCATTCTCTCTACAGCCTGTTTCTTTACCTTTCTTCCAGGAGAGCTGCCCCCTTCATGACTGTGTGACATTAGAACCCCTTCAGTCTGCAATAATAAAAATTAATAATAGCACACATGTATATAGGCCTTACTATGTACCAGGCACTACTTGAAGTGCTTTATTTATTGTTGAATTATATTAATTCCCATCCCTAGTCCTGGCAACAATCCTATGAGGCAGGAGCTATTAATATCTCCATCTGTAATAGGAAAACTGAAGCAACAGAGAGGTTAATTAACTTGCCTACGGTCACGTAACTATATAGTGGCTGAGCCAGGATTCAGACACAAGCAGTCTCCAGACTCCATTCCCTTCACCATGACTGGACTCTGCCTCTCTCCTGATGAGCTGACAGCCTGGCCTGGGAATTAATAGCTTCCCACTACCTGTTACAGAATATTTTTCTGTAATTCTTTCTGGAGTCTCAAGAATTTTGAGGAGACAGGTGTTGTCACTCAAAGATAATGGGTTGTCACGAAGAAGAGATCCCTCCATCACACAGTGAAGAAAGGGTGTGCTTTTTGATAAGCAAGGGCTGCGAGCTCACATGCCCATCCTCATATCCTGCCCCTGATAAAAAGAGTGAAACGAAGAGGGAAAATTTACAGTTGAGTTCTCCATTTATCTGGTTTTGCCAATCCTTGCTTGTTCCGAGGTTCTCCACCAGCTGACCCACTCAATGTGCTACCAGCCAAAAAGAATGAAAAAAGTCAGCAGTAGAAACAGGCTATGTGTAGTGTGTGTGTGTGTGTGTGTGTGTGTGTGTGTGTGTGTGTGTGTGAGAGAGAGAGAGAGAGAGAGAGAGAGAGAGAGAGAGAGAGATGCCCATGTTAACATAAATGCCTATACTGAAGATGTAAACTTTGTGAAATAATTTTTTTAAAACTGCAGGGTTTCTTTCAAAGTGTACTCAACAATCAGATAATGTCACCTATCAGATAAAAAAGTCTAATACCATCCAGTGTGGAGGGTCAGGCATTATACTACATGGCTAGTGGAAGTATAAATTGCTATAAGCTTTTTAGGAAAGTAATCTGATGTTATCTAGTGAAATTTTAAATTCAGTTATCTGTTGGCTCAGGACTCCACTTTTAGTACTCTATTCTACTAAAATAAAATCATCAGTATGTAAAGATAGATGAGCATGGATGCCGAATGCAGTATTATGTCAATAAAAACAAAGAGAAAGAAAAGAAAGATGGAAACACCTGAATGTCCATCAGTAGGGATTGATTGAATAAATTCTGGTATATCAATTCTATAGACTATTGGGCAACTGTTAAAAAGACATAATATTCTATTAAGTGAAAAAAACAAGTTATAAAGTAATGTGTATAATGCAATTCCACTGTTTAGTTTTAAATCAATAAAAATAAACCAAAACAGCTATATACATGTATGTAAATTTGTATATAAAAAAAAAAAAGGCACAGAGGGTTCACTCCAAATCCTTAATATTTGTTTTCTATGGGAGTGACACTGGACATGGGTGAGGGGAAGGTAATAAATCTTTTAAAATACACCTGTTTAATTCAACTTATTGTGACAATATGTATTACCTTTTTAATGTAAAAATCCAATAAAATAAATTAGTAAAATGACTAATGAGTGATTACTGATATTCTCAGACAACTTGAAAGGATATTTATCAGAAAGTCAAATGGCCCTCTACCCCAAGGACACTCCCAGACAGAATAAAGAGCTTTTCTCTTGGAGTTTCTCAAATGGAAATATTCCCCATGGCTCTTTGAAAAAAGTGACTCCTTTTATTTTCCTATATTTCTCCAATTCTTCCCAGCACCACTGTCAGCCCCGGGTTCTTAACCAACCAATATCTGGAAAACCTAGGGCTGGCGCTCACACACATTCTTCACATTCTTTTGGTTTCCAAGTATTTACTCAGCACCTCCTGGCTCCACGCCTGTGGTAGGTGCTGGCTGTGTCTTTCGTTGCTCCCTATAACGCTGTGTCACACAGGCAGCAAGGACGTTGAACATTTCCTCTTCAGAAAAGTTCTTAGCAGGGCTTCCCTGGTGGCGCAGTGGTTAAGAATCCGCCTGCCAATTCAGGGGACGCAGGTTTGAGCCCTGGTCCGGGAAGATCCCACATGCCGTGGAGCAACTAAGCCCATGCGCCACAAATACTGAGCCTGCGCTCTAGAGCCCGCGAGCCACAACTACTGAGCCCATGTGCCACAACTACTGAAGTCCACCAACCTAGCGCCTGTGCTCCACAACGAAGAGCAGCCCCCGCTTGTCACAACTAGAGAAAGCCCGCGTGCAGCAATGAAGACCCAACACAGCCAAAAATAAATACGTAAATAAAATTTTTAAAAAATATTTTAAAAAAAGTTCTTAGCAAACTTGAATGCGGTAATGAGGACACTCCCACCTTCCCCAGTCTCACTGAAGCTAGTTCACAGATCTCAGGATACAAAGACCAGCAAAGATCATTTGAGCCAGCCCTTCCCTGAGACCTGAATTCCCCCACAACCTCTTCCTAAACACTTTGAATGGAGAACAGTAAGAGTATGGGGTGGGCATATACGTGTATGTTTTTCAAAGATATCCAGCATTTTTTCCACCTTTTACTCTATCAAATAATAAGCCAAAAAATAATAATCCACATACAATAAATAACTGATGCTAAAAGAGCTGCTGAACAGTGTTTGTTTTTCTTAAAACACACAAGGTTGTGTTCCTTACAAATTCAGAAAAGCAGTGTTAGGTTCTCTGGGTTTGGTACGGCTCTCCAGGGCAAGCAGCTGTGCGACAGAACCCGTTCCCTTTTGTGCTTTACTTTCACTTTTCTAGGCTCTCCAACTCTCCATGTCTATTTTAAAGAGTGCCAAATCCACATGCAATTCTCTAATAAGGATACTTTGATCAAAATATCAAACATGGGCTTCCCTGGTGGCACAGTGATTGAGAGTCCACCTGCCGATGCAGGGGACATGGGTTCGTGCCCTGGTCCAGGAAGATCCCACATGCTGCGGAGCGGCTGGGCCCGTGAGCCATGGCCGCTGAGCCTGCGCATCCGGAGCCTGTGCTCCGCAACGGGAGAGGCCACAACAGTGAGAGGCCCATGTACCACAAAAAAAAAAAAATCAAATGTGACTCCACATTAAGAGGGTTGCTAAAAAAGACAAGAAATAACAAGTGTTGGTGAGGGTGTAGAGAAAAGGGAACCCTCGTGCACTGCTGGTGGGACTGTAAATTGGTACAGCCACTATGGAAAACAGTATGGAGGTTACTCAAAAAACTAAAAATAAAATTACCATATGGTCCAGCAATTCCACTCCTGAGTATTTACTAAAGAAGACAATAACACTAATTCAAAAAGATACATGCATCCCTATGTTCACTGCAGCATAATAGCCAGGATATGGAAGGAACCAAAGTGTCCATTGATAGATGAATCGATAAAGAAGATACACACACACACACACACACATACATACATAGTATGAAATATTATGCAGCCATAAAAAATGAAATCTTGCCATTTGTGACAACATGGATGTAACTTGAGGGTATTATGCTAGGTGAAATAAGTCAGACAGAGAAAGACAAATATCATAAGATTTCACTTATATGTGGAATCTAAAAAAACAAACAAGCAGTGTATGTATAACTGACTCACTTTGCTGTACAGCAGAAACACAGCATTGTAAATCAACTATAATAAAAAAAACTATAATAAAAAAACTAGAAAAACAGCATTGTATATCAACTATAATTTTAAAAATTAATTTAAAAAAAAGAAAATTTTTAATTAAAAACAAACAAAAAAATCAAAACAAAACCAGACTCACAGATACAGAGAACAGACTGGTGGTTGTCAGAGGAGAGGGGAGGTCGGGGGGTGGGGACATGAATGGGGGAGGTTGAGAGGTACAAACCTGCAGTTTATAAAGAGAATAGGTCATGGGGATGTAATGTACACCATGGGGAAATATAGTCAATAATATTGTATTAACTTTGTATGATGACAGTAACTAGACTTATTGTGGTGATCATTTCAAAATGGACATAGACATTGAATGTGGTACACCTGAAATTAATATAACACTGTATGTCAATTATATTTTAATAAAAAAAACTTGCTGATAATAAAACTGAGATTCGGGACTTCCCTGGTGGCACCGTGGTTAATACAGAATGTTAGTAAAAATTACTTGAAACAACCCACAAGTCCAGAAAAAGATTAATCACACAAATTACAATGTAGCCATGGGATAGGATATTATGCAACTACTAAATACACTGTTTTGAAGAATATTTAATGACAAGGGAAATGGCCATAATACACAGTTAATTAAAAACTGCAGGTTACAGACTTCCCTGGTGGCACAGTGGTTAAGAATCCGCCTGCCAATGCAGGGGACACGGGTTCGAGCCCTGGTCTGGGAGGATCCCACCTGCCGCGAAACAACTAAGGCTGTGCACCACAACTACTGAGCCTGTGCTCTAGAGCCCGTGAGCCACAACTACTGAGCCTGCGTGCCACAACTACTGAAGCCCGCACACCTAGCGCCCGTGCTCCGCAACAAGACAAGCCTCCGCAGTGAGAAGCCCATGCACCGCAAGGAAGAGCAGCCCCCGCTCGCCACAACTAGAGAAAGCCTGAGCGCAGCAATGAAGACCCAACGCAGCCAAGTATAAATAATTTTTTGAAAAAAACTGCAGGTTATAACTATATCAACATAATGATCCCAACTTTTAAACATACATATATACATGTACTTGATAAAAGATAAGGAAACATGCCACAATATTAACGGATATTCTCTGCGGGTGATGGGGTCACAAGTTAATTTTATTTTCTTTAAACTTTTCTATCTTTTCTAAATTTTCTCTAGTAAGGAAATGACATTTCATATCATACACAAACATATTATGTATATTTTAAGAACTGCTGAGTATTCAAAGTCTGTCCTCCTACTCACCTAAATTAAGGAAAAGTTCTCATGATTCTGGATGTTTCCCAGAGTAGCCTGTGTGGCTAGATTATTTTAAATAATATCTAGGACCAAAAAGCTAATATTGATACACACACACTCACACAGATGGCAAGGACAATAGTGTCTTGGCTGTTCCAAAGCTAAGGCAGAAAACTGTCAGATCCAAGCCACTTCCACTCCTGGATGTGAGCCAGTTCTAAATTATCCAGACTCTTGGTTGTTTGTTTCTACTTCTCCGTTGAAGGTCTCCACCACAAAAAGAGCAAAGGCAGAGAAAGAAGTTGAGATCAAATTAGTAGTTTGCCTGCATTAGCAGCTCCGATCAAAAGGTTAGAAAGGGGCATAGAATAATGACTGAAATGAGCTTTAGAGGCTTGCTGTGCACTTGAATGATTTGTCCTCCTCCAGTCCCCATGGAGAGCTGGAAGCTACGGCTTATTTTAAGAATCTGCATCTACGTGCCAAAGTGCCCTGCAGGTGACAGCATCAGATTCCCCCAAATGTGTGCGTCTCCGCATGGGACTCAAAATCAATTCTCCAAAAACACTGATCATTTATTTAAAAAGAACACTAAATGCCTCAAGTCCCTCCAGGAAATAATAGAGGAAAGGGCCAAGTCATAAATAAATTCACAAAAGATGCTTCATTTCTTCGAGAAGGGTTTCTGTACAATCTGAGATTTCTACTGATACTGGATACCTAAATCTTTCTGACTAAATAACAGATGACCTCAATACACTTGACCCTTAACCAACATGGGGGTTAATTCGCAAAGAACTTAGAGTCTGTCCCCTGTATCCAAGGTTCCTCCGCATTCGTGGATTCAACCAAGATGGACTGTGTGGTACTGTAGTCATTACTACTGAAAAATAACCACATATAAGTGATTCATGCAGTACAAACCTGTGTTGTTTGAGTGTCAACTGTAGTGTGTGTGTGTGTGTGTGTGTGCACATAAGGTGTGTGTGTGAGTGTGTATGCATAGGGTGTGTGTGTATGTGCTTGGGTAGAAATGTAAATGTATGTGTACGAGTGAGTGTGTACACGGCATGTGGGTATAGAAGCATATGAGTAGATGTGAGTGTGTGTGTACTCATAGGTGTGTAAAGGTGGTGTGGTAGGGAAGGAGGGAGTACAAAGAAACAGGAAGCAAGAGTAAATACAAAACACACCCCTAGATGAACAAAAAGGAATCACTATCTTTTAGACCACCATGGAAAACCTGACTAAAATAAAGGGAAACTACTTTAAGTGCTACAAACATCACCAATATGATAACATATTCAATTTAGATAACTTCCAACACATCACAAGACAAGGAACACCTCCATACTGATCACTTAGGAAATTAAATATAAGTCCATACTATCCCTGTCCCCACCTAGCTATTGTTCTAAAAGACCTTCAGCCAATGCCTGATCCATTCCAACCAAGTCTGGTAACGTATCTAGAGCCCCATCCCCACCAATCTGGAGAGTTACTCCTGCTGCCTTTAGCCTGTTCTGAATCTCTGGGCATGCACATGAGTATACACACACACACACACACACCTATAGACTTCACCAACCTCCCCACCCACCCACCCACGACTACCACACATGACTTGCTCACCTGCCTCAGTTTCTTGTATGATTCTGTCTTGCTTGGTTCCATCCATCCATCCATCCCTCAATCCATCCATCCATCCCTCAATCCATCCATCCATCCATCCATCCATCAGTCCATCCAACATTAATTAAGAGTACTCTATATGTTACTCACTGGTGATCTCAGGTACACCTCCAGTCTCTCAGCTGGGGTATAAAAATCCTGACTAACTCTTGTCAATCCCCTTCCCCAAATCGAAATATGGAACCTTGATGCCCACATTCCTAGGCCCTGGGCACTTGCTTAGGTACTGTTTAAAACCAGAGACGACTCAAAATGGTTCCCATTCATCAAGGCAGAGGAAGCCTCTCCCAGAGGCCCCAGCTGCCATGTACATCCCACCACCCCACTCCAACGCACATGCACGCACGCACACACACACACATACACACATGAAGATCTGGTCCCTTGACATCAACCCAGGTTGAGCTGACTTTCCCTGCCCCACTGCCAATTTTACTTCTGGCAACCACCCCCATCCCCACCCCACACATATGTGCATCCTCTAGCTCCGGTCCCACTCATCCCACTTCGACCCCTCCAGTTTAGAATTGTAATTCTCATGGGCCTTACATCAAGATCACACAACAAAGATACCATTTCTTTGGTCAAAATGCATGTATAATAATATCAATAATAACACCTCACATAGCACTAGACTTACAAAGCATTTGTTGACACTTTCCCCATTTTCCCACTATCTTGAACTTTCCAGCTCTACTACTCTCCGCGTATGATCCACAGACACCCCGCTGGAAAAGGAGAAGGGAGTGCTTTGAACTCAAATGACGCAGAATCATACGTACCTATACGCACGTGTGAAATATCTGAGACCAGTTCAGATTCAAAAGGAGCATGTGAGATGGGCAGTGAGCTCATCAGCCCCACCCGACCATGGCTGCCGCAGTGCTGGATAAACCAGAAACTGGTGAGCCACCACAGTCCAAAGGAAAGTAAGGGAGACCAACAAAACAAGGGCACTAGGGGGAATGCAAGCCCTGTTTCAGTGACAAGTATTAAGTCCACTACGTAAGGAGCTGGAAGAAGAGCCCTGGTGTAGAACGCGGCAGGATTTGTGTCAGCTTTGCAAAGAACATGGTCCGAGCGAGATGGCAGGTGAGAAGCCGGGTCTCTCCTCGGCCTCTACATGTCCTGAGCACAGGAAACCAACCCTGGCCCCACACACCACGGCCTGGTGCCTCCATGAAGCACAGCCAAGCTCAGGGGCATTGGCCTGGGATTCTCCATTGTGCTGCTCCCATCCTCTACGCCCCCCGCGACTCCCCAAACCTGAAGAGCTTTGTAGGGCTTGCCTTTTATCAGCCGCTCAGGTCTCGTCCCGGGTAAGGTCCACATTGCCTGTGCCAAGTGTCCAAAGACGGTGGCGTCTAGAGTGGAAAGTTTGGGCCCCATGATGTACTTCTTATCACCTGCAGCAGAGAGAGCAGAGAGAGGTCACTGGGCCAGCCCTCACCGTCCCACTACGTCACAACAGCATTCAGCACGCACCCATTATATGCCCGTTTAAGTGTGCATCCAAAGCTTTGCAAAACCAGGGCTTCCCTGGTGGCGCAGTGGATGGGAGTCCGCCTGCCGATGCGGGGGCCGCGGGTTCGTGCCTCGGTCCGGGAAGATCCCACATGCCGCGGAGCGGCTGGGCCCGTGAGCCATGGCCCCTGGGCCTGCGCGTCCAGAGCCTGTGCTCCGCGGCGGGAGGGGCCGCAGCAGTGAGAGGCCCGCGTACCGCAAAAAAAAAAAAAAAAAAAAAAAAAAAGCTTTGCAAAACCAAATGCATGTACCCCCTTTGACTTATAACTAGAAACAAAAGTAAAGCAAGTTAAACAATTCTGTGATATATCAACCCATACAACAGCAAAGCAGGGAAGTAACTGGAAACATATCAAGATACGTGGATGAGAGAGGGGGTTCCTGGGAAAAAGGAAGAATTGATCACCCCCAGACCTCCAGAGGCACCTCCTTGTCTCCAACTCTAGCCATTAAAGTCTGAGGTGCTTGAGAACACCTGGAAGTTTGCTTAAACCATCTCTAGTAACCCCAGCCAAGCACACCCAGCCTCAGCACTTACTTTATTAAATTAATTCATTTCCTCGGGAGAAACAAGAAGCCTAAGCTACTTAGGAAGTTTGGAGGCAAGGCTTCCCATGATGTCTCCATGGTCTTGGCAAAGTTCTCACCACTGAGCACCAGCAGGAAACAAACATAAAGAGAAGCTTTAAAATTGCAGACCCAGCCCTGGGATCAGGCTCCCATACAGGGATGTCTCACTTTGCCGCTCCCAGCTCTCCTTTTCTACCACGGCTGACCTAGTTCAGGCCTTATCACCTGGACTTATCACATCTTACCCACTACAATTGCCCCAGGTCGTCTCCAGGCCACTGTGTTGCAGGATAAAGAGGCAGCCCAGGTGGAAACGGATCCATCCTACGTCACATCCTGTCACCACTGTTATTCACTACGGAAAGCCTGGTCATTAACTAACCTCGCAAAGCTTCAGCTTTCCCATCTGGAAAATGGGGATGCTATTAAGGGTATTTCTTAGGGCTACTGTGAGAATTAAATGACATAACACATGTAAAGCACTTAGCACCGTATCTGGTTAACTCATCAAACACCAGCACTCATGAGGAGAGACCTCTGTTTCTCCGGTCCATTCCATATCCCACCCATACTTAAATCTGTAAGACACTCTTTTCACTGTGGCACTCCCTTTCACAAAGACCTTCAATGGTTTATGGGCTATGAAATACAGTCCAAACTCAACCTGGAATCCAAGGCTCATCGCACTCTGTTCCCACCCATGTTCCAGCTTCATCCCTCATCCTCCTTTACCCCAGCAGACCCAGAACAGCTCCACTCCCCAGCACACTTCATGCTTCCCACTGCCACACCTCTGCCCCCCAAAACCCATCTGTGCCCCCCACTTCTCTCCATCTGGTAGATTCTATCCATCTTTCCACCAGAAGCCTCCTTTCAAAGCCGTCTCAGGGCAATAGAAGCTTTCAGTTCAGACAGCCCTGTTTCAAATCTCACTTTTACACATATGACCCAGTTTCAGAGAGGAGAAAACAAGTTAAAGGAGAGCTACACTGGCTTCCTGGCCCCCCAAAATGTTGATTTCCTTAAATGGCTAAAAGGAAAGAGTCTAAGGGAAATGCCAGAGTAAATTGTGAATTCTGTTGTAGACTCCAAAGACTTTGGGGGGCAAGAGGAAAAAACGTACATGAGTTTATAAAAACTTAGGAAATCTGAGCACTTAAGACCTTGATAAAAGGGAAAAAATACTAAACATAATCATTTGGATCCGTACATCAACTACCGCATATAGTGTTCAGCCCAAATTTGCCACTTGACTCAGAATGTTAAAACCGGAAGGGCACTGAGTCAGTAACAGAACCAGACTAAAAATGCTGGCACCTGGGCCTCCTGACTCCCAGCCTGATGCTCTCTGCTCTGTACAATATGCCGTGAGCAGAACCACCTCAGAGATAAAGACCCTCCATGCAACAGCAAGAGGGTTGAGCTGCGGACGTTTACAAAAGGATGCTTTAGTCAGGAGGGAACACAGAATACAGAAGGAAAAAAAGAACAAAAGTCTAAGGGTTTTTAAAGGAACTTGCCAAAAAGAAAAAAAGGATAGAATTTAGCCTTCATGGTAGATACACAATTATATGTATATATACACACAAGACAGTTATAAATTTAAAGAATATAAAAATACCCTCTGTTACTAAGAAATCCTCCGGTCTTTCTGTATACCCTTCAAGCAGCTTCTGCTAAGATTAACATCTTAGCTAACCATAGTACGTTTACCAAAACTAAAAAATTAACATCAATATAATACAATTAACTGCACTATAGGCTTCATTCAAATTTTATTAGTTTTTCAACTAGTATCCTTTTCTGTTCCAGGGTACCAGCTAGGATCCCACACTGCATTTAGTTATCAGGTTGCCTTAGTCTCCTCCAATCTCCTCAGGCTTGCATTGTCTTTCATAGCCTTGACACTCTTATTAAAGAATACTGGTCAGTGATTTTGTAAAATTTTCATCAACTTGGGTTTGTCTAAGGTGGTTAATAATTAGAGTAGTCATGCATTTTTATGAACCCTTCTGTGATGGTTATTTTATGTGCCAACCTGACTGGACTATGGGTGCTAAGTTATGTGGTCAAACATTATTCTGGGTGTTTCTGTGAGGGTGTTTTGGATGAGATTAACATTTAAGTGGTAGAGTGAGTAAAGCAGAATGCTCTCCCTAATGTGGGTGGGCCTCGTCCCATTAGATGAAGGCCTTATTGGACGATAGGGCTGACTCCCTGGAGTAAGAGAGAATTCCTCCTGCCTGACTGCCTCTGCACTGGGACATGGGCTTTTTCTTGCCTTCAGACTTAAATGGAAACATTGTCTCTTTCTTGGTCTTGAGCCAGTTCATACTGGAACTACACCATCAGCCCTCCCAAGTCTCCACCTGCCAACCCACCCTGCAGATCTTGGGACTTGTCAGCCTCCACAGTTGTATAAGTCAATATGACTTTATTGTAGAAGAGAAATAGACATGGATAGATCTAGATATCTAGATCTAGATCTCCTATTGGCTTGTTTCTCTGGAGAACCCTAATACCCCTTCTCGGGGCATCATATCAGGGGGTCCACAATGTCCATATGTCCATATCACTGGGGATGTTAACCTTGACCATGCGGTGAAGGTGGTGTCTATAAGTTTTCTTCACTGTAATGTCACTATTTTTCCTTTTGCAGTTAATAGCCTTGGGAGAGAAACTTTGAGACTGTATAAATACCCTGTTTCTCCTCAAACTTTGGCCCACTAATTTTAGTATCCATCAGTAGATGTCATCTGAAACAATTATTACTGTGGTGTTTGCCTAATCAGGATTTTCTATTTCTCTCAATCCTTCTACATGTATTGATCCAAATGCTACTGCTCCCTTCATCCCCCATTTACTGACGTATTCCATTATTTATTTAAGTGTGCACTTGTCGATATATATTTTATTCTATGGCCTATAATCCAGTACTCTCATTATTCTTTTTGCTGTTCAAATTGTTCCAGATTTGGCCTTTTGAGCTTGGCAGGAAGTATTTTTAAGAGGGAGACTGAGTTTAGATTAGACTCTGCTTAGAGGTGAAGAGGACAAGCCCAAGTCTCAAGTCTGCAGCACGCCCAGGCTTCACCAAGTGAGCCCATTTTTCATTAGTGGAGGGTGTTAGCAAAAACAAACACTACGGGCACTTCCGAAGGGCACTGAAGGAGCAGGCTTGGGTGACGAGGCAACTCAAGCCTCATTTTCAGTAGGTAAACCAGCCCCCCAGTTTCTGTAGAGATGGACAGAGGGAGCTGAGGGATATCTGAGCACCTGTAACTCCCTGCCAGCCCCCAGATTTGGTGTGTGGACCATGAACCATTGGTGGGAGCAAATAAAGATTGAAAATATCAGAAACACTGGGAGGTGAGGAACCCAGGGCACATGGGACTCCCTAAGGGCCGAGGGACGAGGAGAGGACAAATAGAGAGGAACATGGATCTTAAAAGTCCCACCAGAGGGAGGGACCGCAAAACAGAGCAAGGCTGTTTGCCTCCTGCCTGCCTCTCAGCCTCTTCCTCGGGGAGGATGCATGAGAGCTGCCAGCAGATAGGTCTCTCCAGGCCCCGGCAGGACAAGTCAAGGTCTACCTCATGCGAATGCTCTACTTAAGTCAAATATGCTGGGAGCTCATCCCACCACCATCCTTCACCCCATCCTTCCTGTCTCAAATAACCTCCACTTGTCTAACCCAACCCTTCCCTTATGACTCAGATCAAGTTCTCCCTCCTCCAGTCCAGGAAGGCTACCTGCACTGTCCACTCCCCTAGCACCTCTCATTGCCCACTCCCCTGCCAAACCCCAGAGGGACAACTGCTTAGAGCAGGGCTGCTCAAAGGATAACCTGATGCCAGCATCAGCATCACACATGCTCAGGTCCCATCTACTGAATCAGAATGACTGGGAGAAAGTATGTGTTTCAACAAGCTTCCAGGTCAGTGTTTCTTAAACTTTAGAGGCATAAAAATTCCCTGGAGAGCCTGCAGTTCTTAGACCACACTCTGAATAGAGCTGTTCCAGATGATTCTTATGCACGCTGAAGTTTGAGAACCACTGGTCCAGACTAGAGTATGTCAGTGGTCTTAAACTCGAGCATGCATCAGCAACACCTAGCGGGCTTTTTAAAACTACTGATTTATCCCCCATGCAACCCCAAGCCAGGAGTTTCTGATTCAGTAGGTATGGAGTGGCACCCAAGAATCTGCCTTGCTAACAAGATCTCAGGTAATGTTGATGCTGCTGAGGGACGACACTTTAAGAACCACTGGTCTAGATCACTCATTAGGTAATCCACACGTCATCTCACAGTCTTATTTATGTGTGTGTCCTATCTCCTCAAGTAGTTTTTAATCTCCTGAGGGCAGGTAACCCTCTGTTTTACTTTTCTGTCCATCTGGTGCCTATCACAGTAGAAATCATCAGTCAAGATGTTGATAGCCTTAAGTATGTTTGATCTGTCTTTTCTTAGATTAGAGAACTACTATAAGGATTGAAAAATGTAATAATGTGAAAGCATTTTGCAAACTAGAAGGTGCTATTCTAACATAAGGAATTATTTTACACTCGTCAACAATAATAGAACAAGTACTACAGCTGTGGGCAGAACAGTCTAACCTCCCATGCGGTGTAGAAATCCCTTCTCCCATTTCCCTACCAGATAGTCCCCAACTGCAGCCCCTCTAGGGACTTCTCCCTCATTTCCTGGGCAAGGCAGGCAATTCTCTGGTTAGATAATTCCTTACACTGAGACAAAATATGTCCCCTTGGTACATCTACCATTGATCCCAGTTCTTTCCTCTGGAATCACACAAAGAATTTACGGCCATATTTATTTTGCACAATACCCTAGGAAAGTAAGTCTCCACTAACATACTTCTAAGTAAAAACCGATGACTTGTGTTCACATATATCACTGTGGGATAGTGGGCAGAATGTTTGTTCCAGAGCACTGGAAGTAGAAATGAACCTCTGAATTATATCCACTATTCCCTTACTAATTCTGCTCCCAGCTTTTACTGGCCACTGTCAGCTCCATTCCTGCCATTTAGCTAAATTTCCAAATGCTATAAGTGGCAGAAGATAAAAGACTGGCTGTGGAGAGAATATCGTTCTAGAGAGAAATTAAAGATTAATAGTCAAAAGATTTTCAAGCACTCATTTTTCTATTAATCTAAGAATTAAGAGTAATTACGAGTTTCACCTACTTAGCGTTCCCTACACTTGAGCACTGATGGGTTTATAAGCAGATAACTCCAGTGAAGTCAATGTTGATATCATTCCTATTTCTAATTGTCCCTCTCAACCTTTAATTAACTGGGACTTTAAGAACACTTGAGAGACAAAGACTTTGAGTGCTTTCCCCAAGGATAGCACAGGTCACAGTAATCTTACCAGCCAACCTTCAAAGAACACATCCTTGAAGCTCTTTTTCCTGCATGTGACTCTCCCAGAGGGCAAAGCTGAAGGAAATCTATGTTCCAGTCTCTCTTACACTCCTGGTCAGACCTCTCTTTGTCAGAAATCATATGGCAGGCCACTTCCTTTAAAGAGCTCTTGCTCATATTCCCAGCATACTCTAAAATCACTGAATATGTGATTCTTTCAACTATGAGGGGGGTGGTGCTATCTTATATATGAGGTTATTAATGGTCCTTATGAGTAAATATCAGAATTAAAACCATTAACTTTGACAACTTTCTGACATTTACTAGTTGCACCAACTGGCTCACACTCTGGAAAAAAATAAAGGTGGGTGGGGGGATACCAGAAGGAGCCCCTAAATTTAATCCCTCCTCAGATTTCATTCTGGAAGGCAACTAGATACTCCTCCAATCTTCTACAAAACTCTCTAGAAGAACATACAAGAAAATTCTTTCCAGAGAGTATGAACTATCTTGACCCCTTCCCCAATGACCACCAATACCAATCATCTCACCTCTTTCTCCCAATCTTCTCTTTGTTGATGTCCCAGCTCTTAAAGTTCCCTATGGATGAGACAAGGATGAACATACACTTGCACTTGGGATTGCACTTGCTCTTCTGTACTTCAGTCCTCCTATTAATGTTTCTGAGCACCTTCTGAACTCCATGCACTCAAAGCATTCATGCACATATACTGTAATTTTAGGAAATTTGGATAAAGGATTTGTACCAGTTGTGGAAAAATTTCACACACAGGAAATCCAGTTTAGGAAAATATTTCTCAGGAGGAGGCAAACGCCTGCTCAGATTCACTTATTACTATAATTTAATCACATTAAACAGCAGCTTCTGGAAGTCTTCAAGAACCAAAGCTAACATCTCTAATGATGACGCAGCATTACTGACTCACTGATGATCGGCCTTCTTATTTATCTCTCTTCTTGAAGTTGCTGAAGTATTGCTGCTTTTGAATCTGACTAGACATTCAACTGAAACAGTGAGATTTGAGGGGTGTAAAAGTTCTATGGGTCTCCCCTGTTTCACTTTCCCAAGTACACCTTCTGAGGGTAAAGAATATAGAGCACCCAACTCAAACTACATCCCAGGAGAGGCTTTCCCCTTAATTTCATTTCTGCCCTGGCTATTCTGTATTTGGGTAATCAGAGGCACCAGCTGTTCTGTCTCTTTATTCAATAAAGACTATCTGGTAGCCCCTAAATATGGTTTAATTAATGAAACAACACATCAGACTGAATTCAATGTCATGCTGAAATTTAAATTCAAATCCTTTTATAAGGAACTTATCCTTCTTTTAAGAACGACGAATAGTAGCAGATTCTAATGGCAGGTTTTGTGTCTGGCCATCAGGACCCTGCAAGCAGACTCCACATTTCTGGAGGATCTGTCATCATTTTATGGACTCCAGGTTTCACCTTACCTGGAATCCAGGATCTGCAACCATTTTCAAAGATCTGAGCAATCACCAAAAACCGGTGCAAACCTTTAACCACCAGAACTGTTTAGCACCTGCCCAGAGTGGTGGACCTTACTCAGATTCACACAATAGGCATAGGTCCCTTTGGATGAAACCAAACTGCTATTGACCTCATCTTTAAAAATGGGAATCTGGGGAATTCCCTGGTGGTCCAGTGGTTAGGACTCAGCGCTTTCACTGCCGGGCCCTGGGTTCGATCCCTGGTCTGAGAATGGCCAAAAAAAAAAAAAAAAAAGGGAATCTAACACCTTCTCAAATGATATACGCATGAGTATGCTGGATATCACATACAATTCTGTGTGACGCTTCTTTCCGAGTATAGGACTGAGTCTTTAGCTCCTACTCTGTGGGAGGCCTTATTACTCCCCTACTGAACATTCTTGTCCATGTATCCTGACCATTAGATGGTTAAGAATGTCCCACATAACTCTCTCCCCATTGCACACTACTTTCTCAAAGATCATTGAATCCAGAGACAGAAAGCTCCTGTGTGCCAAGCTCTACAATCTCGGAATAGATCCAGGTTTCTTCGGAGCCAAGACAAGAACACTGCTAAAATCAGAATGGGTAGTAATAATAGTCTCCTGAGAGACTAAAAGATAAGATTCTACTTCTAAAAGATGTAACACCTTTTATCTATGTAACTTGAGGCAACTGAAATTCGATGCCTGCCGCCCATCATAGCAGGATAAGCACTCTTCCCTCTTGACAACTTGGCTGTACCCTTCACAGCTCAGCAGCTGCTCAAAGAGGCTCCTACTAGGATTAATGGGATGGAGTTATGTAGGTGTGTTTGTTATTGATAGCTGCATAATAAATTTCCTCAAAAATTTAGCAGCTTAAAAGGCCAAATATTTATTACCTCACAGTTTCTGTGAGTCAAGAATCCAGGCAGCTTTAGCTGGGTGCCTCTGGCTCAGGGTCTCTCACAGGCTGCAATGAAGATGTCAGCCAGGGATGCAACTAGAGATTATCATACTAAGTGAAGTAAGTCAGAAAGAGAAAGACAACTACCATATGATATCACTTATATGTGGAATCTAAAATACAGCACCAATGAACTCATCTATGAAACAGAAACAGATTCACACACATAGAGAACAGACTTGTGGTTGCCAAGGGGGAGGGGGGAGGGAGAGGGATAGACTGGGAGTTTGGGGTTAGTAGATGCAAACTATTACATATAGAATGGATAAACAACAAGGTCCTACTACATAGTACAGGGAATTATATTTAATATCCTGGGATAAATTATAATGGAAAAGAATATAAAAAAAGAATTTGTATATGTGTATAACTGAGTCACTTTGCTGTACAGCAGAAATAAACACATTGTAAATAAACTATACTTCAATTTTTTTTTTTTTTTTTGCGGTACGCGGGCCTCTCACTGTTGTGGCCTCTCCTGTTGCAGAGCACAGGCTCCGGACACGCAGGCTCAGCGGCCATGGCTCACGGGCCTAGCTGCTCCGCAGCATATGGGATCTTCCCGGACCAGGGCACGAACCCGTGTCCCCTGCATCGGCAGGCGGACTCTCAACCACTAAGCCACCAGGGAAGCCCACTTCAATTTTTTTTAATTAAAAAAATAAAATAAAATCCCAAATATTAAAAAAAAAAAGATGTCAGCCAGGTTGCAGTTATCTCAAGCCTTGACTAGGGGAGGATGTTTCCAAACTCATTCACATGGTTAACAGGCCTCAGGTCCTTGCTGGCTCCTGGCCAGAGATGAGTTCCTTGCCACGTGGACCTCTCCATAGAGCAGCTCACAACCGTGCTGGTTTGCATCAGAGCAAGTGAAAGATCAAGAACAGGAGAGAGGGGATGCCCAAGATATAAGCTATAATCTTTTTATAACCTAATCTTGGAAGGGACATCGCATTGCTTCTGCCATATTCTATTTCTTAGAAGCAAATCAATAAGTCCAGCCTACACTCAATGGAAGGGGATTACCCAAGAGCATGAATCCCAGGAGGCAGGGATCACTGGGGGCCACCTTGGAGGCTGCTGACCACATGACAAAAATATCAGTGCTACATTCAAAAGTGTTTGGAGGTTAAATGTCATGATATCTGTAACTAATTTTAAAACACATCCACATCAAGAAAAAAAATAGTTGAGGCAAATATGACAAAATGTTAACAACTATTGAATAGAGGTGATGGTTATAAAGCTGTTCATTGGACTACTATTCTACTTTTCTGTGTGTTTGAAAATTTTCATAATGAAAAAACAAAACAAAAAAATACCTGATCTTGTTCACTGACAAGGGGCCAAGGGAAGAGACTGTATCGACTATGCTAAATCTCAAATGATAACATTTGGCAGACACCCTCCAATGTTTAAATGGACAATCCTAAATCATCCTCATCTAACAGGTGAATGAACTCAGCTACCTAGGAGTTTATTTGGTACACGGATGCTCTGACAGTCTCATCAGAATGGTTCTCTTATGATTCTGTCTAGATTGTAAAATCAGTGAAGACAGAAATCATACTAGACGGTGAGCTCTACCTGGGCACTAAGACTATCCCCCGGTACCCACCAGTGCCCGGCGCCCAACAGGTGCTCAGTAAATATATTTTTCAGTGAATGCAGACTATTTTATAATACTTTGTCCTTAAATCTTTTAGAACAAAATTATCCCTCCCAATACTTGATGGCACAGAACTCTAGGATGTACAACTCTGAGGCCCAGCCGGGGCTTATATAGGTGCTTGAGCTAATAGTTTGTGAAGAACTACAGTGGCCCTGCCCCACACTGCTGGAGCTCACTGTTTCATGAAGGCAACATGGCCTTCGAACCAGGCAGCACAAGCCAGGCCCTTAAGTTCTTTTTCTTTTTCATTTTTTAATTAATTTTTTTTCTTTTTTTTTTTGGCTGTGTTGGGTCCTCGTTGCTGCATGCGGGCTTTCTCTAGTTGTGGCGAGCAGGGGCTACTCTTTGTTGTGGTGCATGGGCTCCTCACTGTGGTGGCTTCTCTTGTTGCAGAGCACGGGCTCTAAGCACGCGGGCTTCAGTAGTTGTGGCACGCGGGCTCAGTAGTTGTGCAGGCCCTTAAGTTCTGACGAGAGATCCTCCAAAGGTGGACCGACCACCTGGTGTCTAATGCAAGAAATCTCTTCAATGAACAACATGGAAAAGTTAAACCCCTGGTAGTCACCAAAGACCTAAATGTAAAATAGCTGATTCAGGACTTGCCAAAGCTTGCCCTAAACCCACACACTTCCCCTCCCAAAAAATAACTTACATTGGAAAGTGGATCTATTGATAAGAGGTGCCTGGGCTATGGTTGTTGGGTAAGTTACCAAAATCTCTAGGCTCTCTAAGCTCCACCCCTATAATAAATATACCCAAATAAAAAATACAGGCACTGTTGGGCTTTCTGGGTAGCGCAGTGGTTGAGAGTCCGCCTGCCGATTCAGGGGATGCGGGTTCGTGCCCCGGTTCAGGAAGATCCCACATGCCGCGGAGCGGCTGGGCCCGTGAGCCATGGCCGCTGGGCCTGCATGTCCGGAGCAGTGAGAGGCCCGCATACCGCAAAAAAAAAAAAAAAAAAAAAAAATACAGGCACTGTATTAAAGTAGGACCCCAAACAAATGCCTTTGGAGCTGCAATTCAACGTTAAACCTTGAGCTTTTATTAAGAAAAATTTTTTACAAATGTTTACGTTCAAAAATACTGTCCTTAAGGAAATCCAATCTCCTTTCCGTGGAAGAATCTCTTCCTAGAATTCAGGACCACGAAAAAACTTGTCTCAGTGGAAGAACCTTTTCCTCTCCCTAGAAAATGAAGATGAAACTGCCCCCACACACCTCCCTTTTTATCTTGGTAGCCAAAAACCTCAAAGTTAAATTGTGCCCAATTCCAGGAATAAACTCATTCCAAGAACATAATTTTTTTCTAGTTGGTTTCTGAAATGTTTGTATTAATGTTGAATATATTATAATGCTCTGTCTTATATAGGATTGCCTCAAATTCCTTTAGGAAGTTAGTATTCATTCAGCAAATAGTTACTGAGTGCCTAATATTTACCAGGCCTTCTCTTAGGTGCCAGGGGTGGAGGGAAGCCAGTCAAAATGATAACGTCCACAGGAAAGGTTGAGGGAAGGCTGGAGGTTGGGGGGTAGGGGAGCATAGCAGGAGCCCAGAAGAGTACAATATAGTACTTCCATGATCGAACTGTGCACAAAGTGAAACAGGAGAGAAGAGAACACCCAATGTAGGCAGCCCCATGGGGTTGGAGGAGGTTAGGGAGAACACTAAGAAAGTTTCTAATAGAAACAAGCTTTGAGAATCTGTCAAATTAAGCAAGGCAAAGGAAACAGCCTCTGTTTTGCAGGAAGCTGCAGAACAGCACAGTGTGTTCAGGGACCCAAGGGTAATTTGGTGCATTAGGAATAAAGATGCACATGGGAAGAAGTAGGAAATACGGGCAGAGATGTGAAGAGAATTCAGCTTATGAAGAAAAGGAGTTTGGATTTTAGTCTAAGAGACCTGGGAGCCTAACAGTTCTGATTTACATTTTAGATTGACCACGCTAGTAGAATTCAAAAGCAGACCTGGAGGTTGGGACATCAGCTAAGAATCTGTGGCAAAATCCAGGCAACAAACATTGGGCGCTCCTCCTATGGCTGTGGGGCAGAAAGGAGCTAAGAGGTTAAGGTGTTCGGTGAGGTCCCAGTGAGCTTACTGAGCATCTGGCTCTACAGCCAGACTCCTGGGTCCAAGCCTGACCCCACCATGTCTCGGCCACGCGATCTTGTGAAGGTAGTTAACCACTATGTACCGCAGTTTGCTCATTTACAAACCAGGCATCATAATACTAATGACAATCATAATCATAATAAGATGTTACTAATACTGCCTCATTTAATTCTCACCAAACCATATGAGGATAGGTATTGTTATTATATTACCATGAGGATATACATACACACACACATATAATGTACATATGATATATATTGTATATAGTAGGTATTTTATATTACATAGTATACATATATCATATGTGTAATATATATGTATTATATTGTATGTTATATAATTAATATACACACTGTATATTATTATGAAAGTACATATTACCACATGAGGGTATTATATATTGTACTACTATCTGCCTAAGCACACTGGAAATGCTCACAAATGTCAGCTCTTATCAATATTATTTTGACTATATGCAAGACACAGCTCTGGGTACTGGGATCCTGGGACTAACAGAACAGACAAGGTCACTGCTCTCACGGAGTTTACATCCCATGGAGAGATGATAAACAAATCAATCAATAAATAAGAAAGCATCAGCCAGTGATAAGTGCAATGTAGAGAATTAAAGTAAGGTGATGTGATAGAGGGTGACTGACAGCTGTGTTAGACTGGGTGGTCAGGGAAGGCCTCTCTGTGGAGCTGAAATTTACCCAGAGACATGAATGTCGAGAAGGATCTACCGATGCACAGATCTGGAGACTGGGAATTCCAGGCAAGGGAAACAGCTAAGACAAGTGCCCCAGGGTCAGCATAAGCTTGTGTTTGTGAAGCGGAGAGAAGACAAGGATGGCTGGCACACAGTGGGCAAGGGGTGAGGGTTAAGAAATGAGATTGGAAAGAAGGCAGGGCCCAGGCAGTCTAGGGCTTTGAAAGCCAGGTGGAAGACAACAGAGAAGGAGCAATCTAGAAGGACTTTTGGCACCCAACTTGAATAACTGAATGGAGGACAGTGCCATTCACAGAGAGAGGCCACAGGAGGGGATGCTGGTTCGGTGGGAGGGTGAGGGGTTTTCTGTTTGGGGATGTGCTGAATCTCACGTGGTTGTGGGACGTCTAAGTGAAGATACAGAAAACAGCTGGATTCAGGAGATGAATAGAGGGTGGGGGGCTTGACTTCTGAGACCAATCAACATTTAAGGAACCTAAAAAGGGGAGCAGGGAAAAAGGGTCAGAGAGAGCCAATGAGGAAGATAAAGGCTAAAAAGTGTTCGGCAATGATTTCTGGCTTCTCCTAGACTACTTCCGTTCAAATCCATGATAGCTGGGTGTTCCCAGACAAGTTTCCTCTTTGTGCCTAAGTTTCCCCACGGACAGGATCACTGTGAGTAGTAAATGACTTAATACATGAAAAGTATGCACCTGCATGTGTTAGAAGGTCACACACACACACACCCCCCAGCCAACAATCCGGCGACACCTGAAACAGCAGGAGACTAATGCCTCCTCATCTCATGCCCAGAAATCTGTAGAGTTGAAATGGAGGATGAAGCCTCCGGGGGAAGAGGAAGCCTGAATCCTCTGTACTTCAACACACCCAAGAAATGTCATTTCCATCAGCCTTACAGCAGGGAAGAGACTCCTCAAAGCCTCTCCTTCAGGTAAAAGTTTCCTACTTCTAAAAATCCAAAATTAAAAACTAAAATAAAGAAAAGTTTCTCTTTCCCTCTTGCCACCAAGCTGGCGGGTGTATTCCAGTTTCAGCTCCACCCGTAACCCACAGCCATGGCTGAGGAAGGCATTGATTTGCTGCTGGAAGGCGTAACAGACATTAAGAACACTTTACAGGAGGTACCGAAGACCACCCTCACCGACCGATGGCCTCGCACGTGGAATTCGGGAAGCTGCCAAAGCCTTAGACCAGCGCCAAGCCCATCGTTGTGTGCTCGCGTCCATCTTCGTGTGATGAGCTTGTGTGGGTCAAGCCAGTGGAGGCTGTTTTTGCTGAACACCAAATCAACCTAATTCAAGTGGATGACAACAAGAAACTAGGGGAATGAGGGGGCCTCTGTAAAACTGACAAGAGAGGGAAGCTCCGTAAAGTGGTTGCTGCAGTTGCGTGGTGGCCAAGGACTAAGGCAAAGAGTCTCAGTCAGGCCGAGGATGTCACTGAGAACTACTGCAAATGCAAGAAATGAACGAATAGGGCTTCCCTGGTGGCGCAGTCGTTGAGAGTCTGCCTGCCGATGCAGGGGACGTGGGTTCGTGCCCCGGTCCGGGAGTATCCCACATGCCGCAGAGTGGCTGGGCCCATGAGCCATGACCGCTGAGCCTGCGCGTCCGGAGCCTGTGCTCCGCAACGGGAGAGGCCACAACAGTGAGAGGCCCGCGTACCGCAAAAAAAAAAAAAAAATGAACAAATAAAAAAACTTGGCTCTTGAAAAATAATAATAATTAATAACTAAAAGGCCAAAAGAAAAATAAGTCTTTTAAGAAGGCAGGCAATAAGATCTGGCTTTAATAAGATCTGGCAAAAAGGCAGGGTGTTATTTACCCTTTCAAGAGCGCTCTGCAGACAGGTGGGTTGGGGGCCAGGGGTCAGGATACAGTGGTTCATGATGTAAATGGGAGATAAGTGAAGAGAATGACTACTGATTCATTTCATAAAAAACTTCTGTGTGAAGGGAAGGCAAGAGACAGGACAGAAGTGGAGTGGTATTTTTTTTAACTTTTTTTAAATTGAAGTATAATTGACTTACAATGTTGTGTTAGTTTCAGGTGTACAGCAAAGTGATTCAGTTATATATATTCTTTTTCAGATTCTTTTCCCTTATAGGTTATTACAAAATAATGAGGTATGGAGTGGTATCTTTTTTAGACAGGGAAGACTTATATGGTAAGTAGAAGGAGGCTGTAAAGAAATAAGGGTTGAGGGAGATCAGATCGGTGCTTTGTGACCGCCTGGAAGGGTGGGATAGGGAGGGTGGGAGGGAGGGAGACGCAAGAGGGAAGACATATGGGAACATATGTATATGTATAACTGATTCACTTTGTTATAAAGCAGAAACTAACACACCACTGTAAAGCAATTATACTCCAATAAAGCTGTAAAAAAAATTAAAAATAAAACATATTATTAAAAAAAAAAAGAAAGAAGGGTTGAAAGAGGGAAGAGATAACTTGAGGGGACGGGGTGGAGGGGATGGAACTGAGTGCAGCGAGGAGAGGGAGGCCTCCCAGCTGCCCGGAGCACTGCCGGATGCAGACCACGAGGGCTGAGCTGAGGGATGGAGGACACTGGGGAGATAGCAGCTTCCCTGACGGATCTCAGGCTAGGCTGAGTGGGAGGGAAGTAAATTTGGGAAGGAGCAAATGAAATAATAGGGTGGGGGGAAGGGGAAGAAGGAAGAAGCCTGAGGTCTGGAGGCATCAATGCTGAAGTGTGGGAGTGAGGTGGGCTAAGATATGTTGATTGGTTCACCAAGGACCAAGCAACTGACTTACTGTACTAGGATACATCAAGTCACCATTTAATTATAATTCCTCCCGAGTTAGGCAGTCTAGTCAATGAATTTTGTCAAATTCAGTCAAATCAGCCCAAAAGAACACTGTTGGGACTCAGGGCAGGCCACTCAAAATATGTCACAGTGGCATATTGATTATTTTGAATTAAAGTCACTTAAGAAATGGCCAATGCAAGATGGACACTCTGACCCTCCTCTCTGTCTTCCTGAAAACAGGAGACCAATCTCCCATGTGGAAGGTGCACTCCTTGCCTCTGGAAGTAGAAGGACACCCTTACCACTCAGAGACAGGGAATTCAGGGCTGAGAAGCCTGTATAAACAAACCTCATTATGTCTTTAATTGACTACCCCAAGCCCAAACCCTGCTTAGATTCTTCACTAATTGAGCACCCAAAACCCAAGTTTCTTTGTCCTGTCAATTTCTCGCATATTGTTTCTTTGTCTAAAAAATATAAAAGCTCCCTTCCTTGGCCACTTCTTAGGTACCATTTCTGAGACCTGCATGTTCGCAAATGAAAATTTCTTTTTCTCCTGTTAATCTGTCTTGTGTGTTAGTCCAGCCACAAGAACTAGAGAGGAGTGGAAAGGGAAAGTTCCCCAATCCCACGACACAAATGCGGAGGGTTTCCATATCTGGTGACCCAGGAAAAGCACTGAGCCTTCTCATTCTGTGCTCATCCCTAACACATACATACCTACATAAGATTTAAGAATCTATTGTCTACATGGCACTATCTTGTGAATCTTTTTCCTCTTTTTTTCTTTTATTTTAATCATTCAGGAATTGGAACCCTGAAAATTTAAACACAAAGTCACTTTTCTCAGGGAAGAAACAGCTGGAACACCCCCAGGATAAAGCAAAAAACAGACTGCTTCTGTCAGAATTACATCAACCAATTTGTGTTGCTAAATAAGCCACAAAGATTTCCAAGAACTCAGCACTGATTAGCATTTCATTTTAATCTGCTAAAAGTAACTTCTTTTTGTTTTCGTGAATAATCAACATATTTTTACCAACTGAGATAGCAACAGTGAACCTGGAAAAGAAATGAGCCACAACTGCCTCTTCCCCATAACGATGCAAACACTTTATTTATTTATTTTTGGCTGCACCGCAGGGCATGTGGGATCTTAGCTCCCAGACCAGGGATGGAACCCGTGCCCCCTGCAATGGAAGCGCGGAGCCATAACTACTGGACCGCCAGGGAAGTCCTGCAAACACTTTAGGATGAGCAGGGCTTGACCCCCCTCCCAATCCCTGGTTCTTTAAGATGGCCAGGCCCCCAGGCCTCCATTGCTCCCTCTTTCTGGAAGTCTGGAATGGATGCGATGCCTGAAGAGAAGAGCTGCTGCTCTCTGAGCATCTGATCTAATGGTCCTCTCCATTAGCAACTGCAAGCAATTTAGAGTTACTGAATAATATGTAAGGATCTTTCAGAGTAGATCAGTTCACTTCAGTTAGCATCGGATTCCGATATGAAGTTGTAAAAAGCTTAAGCACTCACGGGGACCCAATCAATACAGGTAAAAATAGAATTTATGGTTTCCAGGCCAAATTATTACTATTCTTGCAGGTGATTTTAACAAACCACCAATGCAAATATACAGAAGTTGTCCTGCAGTAAAAGAAACGCGTTGTCATTAGCTGCACAGCCCGAGACCGGTTCCCTCGTCTCTCTGACCCTCATTTGGCTTTCCCTTCTGTGAAATAACTATCTCTCAGGGGTGCTGTAAGACTACAACATCTTCAGGACGCTGTTAAAAACAGTGTCTAAAATTTATCCACACACACAAAAAACCCCTGCAGTCTGCGTAATAGGTTTGTGACACGGAAAGAAGGAAGGACTGGGCTAAGAACCATGAAGACAGACCCACCCGGGGTCACCCTAACCAAGACAGTTCCCTCATGTGGCCCCTTCCACGGCTCTTTACCCACCTGTCCTCCTTCCAGCACCCACACCCGCCCTATAGTAAATGACAAACATATTTTATATGTTTTATAACTTGGAAAACTGTCTCTGCTCTTCTCTCTAGAGAATGAATATAAAATCACCAAATCATCAGAACTGAAAGGACCCCCAGAGACCATTTCTACTTAAACATCTTATTGCCTGTAAAAAGACTCCTCAGCTATTCTGATAGTGGTTCTCACCCTCAGGGGGTGACTCCAAAAAACGGCAGCTCCGACCACATCGTAAGACAAGCCCTCCCAACTTTAGATGGGTCTACTCTACAGTGCTGTCTTACCCTGAGTTGCAATCTGTTATTTAACCTCATACACACCCCAGTCCCCCTCTGTCCTCCGTTCCTCTGCCCAAACACGCCCATCACCTGCAACAATGCCTAAGTCACTACCCACTTTCAACACTTGAAAAAAGCTAGTTTATGACCCTTATATCTGCACTTTTCCACATTATCCATGCCCAGTATATTCAAATTCCTCATAGGAAAATTTTTTGAGACTAACCACCTTCTTAACTACCCTTCTCTGAATACACCCTAGTTTGGCCACATTCCATTTAAAAGATGGCTCCCAGAACTGACAATTGCATCCTTTGTTCAACAAACACTTGCTGAAAGCCTAACGTGTGCCAGGCGTTTGTTCAGGCCCTAGAGGCAGAAACCAACCCACCAGGCCTGGTGCCCAGTCCAGCTGAGGAGACAGTCAAGCCTACCATGCAGAGAAGGTACAGGAAGTGCTCTGGGGAAGAAAGTACCAGGGGCCTGGGAGCATGGAACAGGTTTGCCTGACACACTCTGGGAGAAAGTTCCAGAAAGGCTTCCTTGAGGAAACAACTTTTTTTTTTTTTTTTTGCAGTACGCGGGCCTCTAACTGCTGTGGCCTCTCCCGTTGCGGAGCACAGGCTCAGTGGCCATGGCTCACGGGCCCAGCAGCTCCGCGGCACGTGGGATCCTCCCAGACCGGGGCACGAACCCACGTCCCCTGCATCAGCAGGCGGACTCTCAACCACTGCGCCACCAGGGAAGCCCCGGAAACAACTTTTAAGCCGAGACATTATGCTTTGTTTAAACAGGCTAGGTTTTTATTAGCACCTCTGGAAGCCCATCAGGCTGGTGACATACTGAGATCGAAGTCAACTAAAATCCTTAAATCTTTTTTCATATGCCTCTCCCCACCCTGTGCAATTCAATTTGGGGACCTAAGTACAGAATTTGACATTTATCCCTATTAGGTTTCTTCTTCTTAAGGTTGACAGCTTTGATTCCCGATTTTTCTGTCCAATTTTTAGCTATCCTTCCACGTGGAGTCATTCAAAAACCATTAAGCTTGTCTTTGAAGTTGTCAACAGGTCTTTGAGAAAAGTCAAGAGTAGTGTCCCTGGAGATTCAGGTGATATCAGTCCATTAATGCGTACTGTGGAGGTTACAGATACTCAACCAAGCATGCACCCACCACCAATTAATCCAGGGGCTTTCAAACTTTTTTCTTTGGTAGGAGAAGTTCTCTATCAAACAAAATGAAAGAGATTCCCAATACATAAACAGATAACAGAGGAGCTGCTCTAGGTGAAGAAAGGGTGGAAAGATCCATCCATCAAGGGCTCGCTCTCCCCACCCCGCAACCAGACCTCTCAAGAAACCTTGGTGACACCATATGCACCCACGAAGCCCCCTGTAAAAACCAGCCATCTTGCACAAGCATATCATGAGAGAGAGAGAGTCTCCAGTGATTTGAAGAAACCAAGGGATCGTCTATCCAGTTAGTAGGACCAGCAAGTCACGAAAACACAGTACAGTTGATCCTTGAACAACACTGAGTTTTAACTGCTGCAGGTCCACTTATAGGCGGATTTTTTTCAATAAATACACTATATACATACGTGACCCGAGGTTGGTTGAATTCAATGACGTGGAACCCGCAGATACAAAGGGCCAACTATGGGACTTGAGCATCTGAGCATTTTGGTATCAGCGGCAGGTCCTGGAACCAATTCCCAGTGGATACCGAGGGATGACTACAGTCCTTTTTGGTATGATTTATTCACAATGAACCAATAATAGTCCTTCAAGAAAACCAGCCATCTATTCAATAATTCATTCTAGTGTTTTATTTAATTATGAGAATCTACTTTCTCCATCCCCCTTCGGAAACAGGGATGATTTCCTATCTCCATCTTCTGACATCTTTCCTGGCCTCCTCATTTCTGAAAGATTACAATCAGAGTTCCAAGATCACATGGGAAATTCTTCACATACAAGGATATTGTTTGAGCCTAGAAACGTGAGCTCTGCTATATTATAAGCTTCCTAAAAGTAAACACCATTTTTATTCGTCTTTGTTTCCCAAGAGTCTAGCATAGCACCTGGTGCATAACTGATACAAAAATAATGTTCAAATAGTTTGCTTGTTAGTCTTTAGTTGTTAAAAAATACTGAAATGCTCTTTTGACCTTCTCACCTAGTTTAGATTTCAATTCAACATTCTATATAGAAGCAAATTATGAGTTGAGTGTTAAGACTTTATCCTTGCTGTCACTTAACTTTGTATCCTTAAAAAAACTTTTAAATGTCCTGAGCTCTCTTACAAACCACAAACCTCAGTCCCCTGACATTACAGGTTTCTGCTCAGCTCTATAGAGCACCCTTGGCAGTAATAATAATTTCTTTGGGTATGCCTGTGACCAAAGAGAACTGATGAAATGCATCACTCTTTCTAGAGAAAAATGCAAATTACTCACAAACGATCCATAAGTGGGCACCTAAGGATATACCAATTTTTATGTGCTCTGCCATGGTTAAACCTTGAGCTGCCCTAAAAGAAGGGAAAGTTGACAATATAAGGGGGGCAGAGGAGGGTGGGGAAAGAGAGAGTTGTGAGTGCCTAGTAACTTAAGTTTCCTGTTACCATCTCAAACAAAAACCGAGCACTCTGGACCAAAAAAAAAAAAAAAAAAAAAAAATCCATACTATTAATAACCATAAGATTTCAATGTTTCAGTATTATAATCTTCTTTATAGATAAAAATCTTTGTAATATTTTTCTTAGGAAAAACCCCAACAGGCTTAATTATTTAGTAAATAGTCGTACCTCGGGGTATCGGTTCCAGGACTCCCGCAGATATCAAAATCCGCGGATGCTCAAGTCCATTGTTCGACGCTCCATATCCGCAGGTTCCGCATCTACAGATTCAGCCAATCTCGGATCCTAAACATAGTACAGGAGCCACGCTTGGTTGAATTGCAGATGCGGAACCCAGGTGGATAAAGACAGCCGGCTGTATTGATAAATATGTACAATTTTATGACTTTCGAAACTGTGAAACTCAACTTCAGAAAGTATTAGTTTTTTGTTTTTTGTTTTTTTTGCGGTACGCGGGCCTCTCACTGTTGTGGCCTCTCCCATTGCGGAGCACAGGCTCCGGACGCGCAGGCTCAGCGGCCATGGCTCACGGGCCCAGCCGCTCCGCTGCATGTGGGATCTTCCCGGACCGGGGCACGAACCCGTGTCCCCTGCATCGGCAGGCGGACTCTCAACCACTGTGCCACCAGGGAAGCCCGAAGTATTCGTTTTTATTCCTACCAACAGAGGTTAGTGCCTCTTCCACACCCCTGCAGCTACTTCACACTATTAAAAAAAAAAAAAAAAAAAAACTTTGCCAGTTTGATCGACAGAGTGGTGCCTGGTTTTTTAACTTGCACTGCTTTGATTACTAAAGAAATTGAACACTTTTCATGTGTTTATTATTTGTATTATTTTTGCAAATTACCTTTTTATGTCTTTTGCCCAATTTTCCCTTTCAGGCACTCACTTTTCTTACTGGCTTGCAGAAGTTCTTCACAAGTTCAGTAATATTGCTTTGTCACATGTCACAAACATTTTCCAACTTACCGTTTCAATTCTAACTTTATTTATGGTGATGTTTGCTTTCTTTTTCTCACGTAATCCACCAATCCAACCTTTCTTTTTATAGTTTTTCCCTTTGGTGACATTAATAGAAAAATATTCCCAAGTTAACATTATATAAATGTTTCCCGTATTTTATCCTGGCATCTTTACAGTTTTATTTTTTACACTGAAGTGCTTAATCCATTTGGAATTTATTCAGGTATATGACAAAGTCTGGATTGTACTTATGTTGTTCCAGATGGTTAGCCAGCTGTCCCAACACCATTTCACTGAATTAATTTATCTTTTCTCCACCGATTCAAAAGGCTGCCATTTTCATATACTTCCTCTCCACTCATGCACCTGTCTCCCAGGATCTCAAACTCGGCATATCCACAACTGAAATTCGTGATCGCCCCCTTCTCTCCAGTGATCCCCAGCTCTGGGAATGGCTACTTTGCTTATTACTCAATTTTCGTGTTGAGAACTTGGTTATTCCTCACCCCTGCCCTCTCCATCACCACCTCCCACCCCCACACACACATTTAAAATCACTAAATTTTATGCCCAACTCTATGGCCATGGTTGTAGTCCAAACGCCACCTTACCTTTCCTGGACTGCACCAGCATCCTCACTGGGCCCCGAACCCAACCTCGGCCCCTCCAGCGGGTTACACATAAATAAGGTCCCGCCTCTTCCCTACTTTCAACCTCCTATGGCTTTCACTGCTCTTCGAACAAAGCCTGCGTTCTTTACGTGACGTGGAAGGCCTGTATGATCTAGCCCCTGCCTACCTCCACCTCATGCCACACCTCTGCTCTCACACAGTTTCCAGATACACTGGCCATCTTTTCATTCCTTGAAGGCTCCCAGCTGCTCTTCCACTCAGAGCCTTCACGGGCGAAGTTCCTTCCACGTTCCATGCTCATCTCCTCCCTGCCGCATCCAATTCCTCTTCCCCACACACGTGCCTGCCTAACCCCCGTTTATCTTCAGAGCCCAGCTTAAATGTCATCCCCTCAAAGTAGTCTTGACCATATCAGTTTCCCCTGCCAAAAATGCCCTCATTGCACCTGGTACTTCTCCAGGGTGGCACTTCTCATGAGTGTTGCTATTATAAATATTACAAGATCTCCCTCAGGTGGCAGTTCTAGTAGCCAGGGCTGTCCCTGGCTCACAGCCCCTCTCAAAGAGCTGAAGGCATGTGTGCCCGTACAGTCAGACTCATACAGTCCTAAGTCAAAGGCATTACCTTTCAGTCTGCATTCTAACTATTACAAGTATACTCTCCCTCCTAAGGTCTCTGGCCATGGCTGAAAAGAACATTCTTTGATAGGAAATTGCAGTTTCCACCTAGAGAGCCCAGCACTATTTCTGGGCGCAAACAATGAATGCTCTTAAAAGCATTCACAAATTTCAATTTTTCACTCAGAAAGTACTCTCAGATCCACAGATCCTGGACTGCCACATTGGCTGCCTGCTGAACGTGTCCTGACGCTCATTCATGCTTTCCTTCATTCATCCAGCAGTTATTTATTGCCCACCAACAGTGCCCGGCTGAGCCTCATAACTGAAACTGTACCTTTATTATGCTCCCCCATATGATTGTCTCCCAGATCAACTCTAGCTGCCAGTTATTCATTTGCTTTTCCCATGACGTAAGTGCTATGTCACCATGCAGGGTCTACAAAAGTCCAGTCAAAAGCAAACAAACGTTAGAGTTCAGTCCTCTGTGCTGCTTCGTCACAATCAGGTAAATGGACAGCTTCTTTAAGACCCCTTTGTAATAGTCTGAACTATCAATACCACCGACACCCCCATCCTGCGGCCTGTTTCCCCAGCCTGAGCCCGAGGGTGAGTTAGAGACAAGAGAAGAAATTCAGATCCAGCCTCAACCCACCCCCAACGCCCACACACAAGGAGCTGCCACCTCAACTTTCCTTAATAACCCTTAGTTCCGGTCGACCTGACAAAAGCTGCTTTCCAAAAGCATCATACTGCGATCTTACGTTGCGACTAGGAGAAGCTTGAGAACCACAAGACATGGAGCATAAAACTGCAGAAAAATGACTTCCCTGGTGGCACAGTGGTTAAGAATCCCTGCCAATGCAGGGGACACGGGTTCAAGCCCTGGTCCCAGAAGATCCTACATACCGTGGAGTAACTAATAAGCCCGTGTGCCGCAACTACTGAGCCTGCACTCTAGAGCCCGCAAGCCACAACTACTGAGCCCGCATGCCACAACTACTGAAGCCTGCGTGCCTAGAGCCCGTGCTCCACAACAAGAGAAGCCACTGCAATGAGAAGCCCATGCACTGCAATGAAGAGTAGCCCCCGCTTGCTGCAACTAGAGAAAGCCCGCGTGCAGCAACGAAGACCCAACACAGCCAAAAGTAAATAGATAAATAATATTTTTTTTTAATGCAGAAAAAGTTTGGCAACAAACTAAGCCACACTCCCCAAAGATAGCAGCTCCCGTGCTGCAGCTACAAGACCCCTAATCTATTTCTTATCGAGCCCGGCTTCCTGCGCTGGAGTCCCAGCTCTCTGAGACCAGCTCTCTTATAATAAAGTTCATATGTGACAAACCCACTGCTAACATCATACTCAACAGTGAAAAAGCTGAAAGCATTTCCCCTAAGATCAGGAACAAGGCAAGGATAACCACTCTTACCACTTTTATTCAACAAAGCATTGGAAGTCCTAGCCACAGCAATCAGAGAAGAAAAAGAAATAAAAGAAATCCAAATTGGAAAGGAAGAAGTAAAACTGTCACTGTCTGCAGATGACATGATATTATACATGGAAAATCCTAAAGATGCCACCAGAAAACTACTAGAGTTCACCAGTGAATTCGGTAAAGTTGCAGGATACAAAGTTAATATACCGCATCACCACTTCTGCTCCATAGCAAGGTTTTTCAATCTGGAGGGATGGAACCCCAAAGGCATTTCTGATTAAAAATGGGCTAGAGATTTTCTATTACTAATCACAAAGCCAGTTTTAATCTTCTATATATTATTTAACTAAAGAACTAAGTGATCAGTTGAATATCTATGCATTTAAAAAATGAAATTATTTACAACCTGAAAAATAAACAAATAAACAAATTTTAAATGATTTTATTTTTCAGTTCAATAGCAAAATACAATCATTCTGAAAAATTATACCACATTGTAACTATACAGGCTGAAAAGGGTGACATGAAGCACATGTGGCAAGTGACTCACTTTGCTGCCTTTGAAAGGAAGCACTACATTGCATCCCTTTCCTCTTTAATAAATAGCCAAGATCACACATTGGTGTTTATTAAAATAACCAATAGATTTGGCTCTTTTTTTTTTTTTTTTTTCAGTACACGGCCTCTCACCGCTGTGGCCTCTCCCTCCACGGAGCACAGGCTCCAGACGCGCAGGTCCAGCGGCCATGGCTCACGGGCCCAGCCGCTACACGGCACGCGGGATCCTCCCGGACCAGGGCACGAAACCACGCCCCCTGCATCAGCAGGCGGACTCTCAACCACTGCGCCCCCAGGGAAGCCCAGATTTGGCTCTTTGACATGTGCCAACCCAATGGCAACAAAGACTCTGAAAAATAAAGACGCCCCAAGCCATTTTCATGACTCAACAAAAGGCTTCAGACCAGGAGGGGAAAGTGCATTTCACTTTATATTAATCAAGTATAGTTGGCTGGAAATCAGCTTGTTTTTCTCACTTTCATTTACAAATTCCACCTTATTACTTGACTCTTTCAATAACAGCTCCTAAAAAAGAGACCTTTTCTCCTCAAGTACTTGTACACTTCAGCCTGGAGTTTTAACACATCTCTGTTGGGAGCCAGCCTCCTCAGGATGGGGGTGACTTCAACTCACAAAGCCCAGGAAATAGACATCAATGATGAGACTCCATAGTTTGTGCTGCTCTCAGCCTCCAAGATCAGCATCATAAAACAGCCTGTACCTTGGAGATGACATTTTAACTTGCCAGTTAAAGTTCTGGCAACTTCAGACAATGCTCTAAAGGAGTCATCCTGACATAACATAACACACACTCCACTTTAAGTCTCAGCTCCCAAGCAACTGCAGGGCAGCTGCTGGGCCAGGAAATAGCAGGGGACTAGAGTCCGACAGTCTGGATTTGATTCCTGCCTCCACTTTCTACGACTGGCGCAGCTGTGGACAAGTCACTCAGCCTTCCTGTGCCTCGGTTTCCTCATCAGCCAAAGGGGTGCTGTTCCTTTATACCACATTCCATCCTCTATTCTTACTTTAATCTCACCTCTAATGGCCACAGCTGGGGATCTCTATGCTAATGAGGGATACAGCTACATATTTCTTATGTTCATTCTGTCTTATTTTCCTTCCACTTCATGTGCATACCTGTAGACTCAGGATTAATAATAGGACAGAAATATGAGCGAGGCAGAGCGCAAAACAGAGTTTTACTGATGAATCTTAGTCAGCTTTTATGGCATCAAATGTGATACCAGTCACACAGAATTGCATGGTATAGAATACTTAATAATAGAGGAAAATATGTGCAATATATTAAACAGAGAAAAGACAGGTTGGAAGATTATATATGTGTGTGTACACATATATATAATACAGGTAATCATATATAAGATTCAAAATTATGCATAAAAATATTGGAAAGATACACACCAAAATGGTAACTGTGGTTAGCAGTACATTATAAGATTAAGGACTTAATCTTCCTTCTCTATGCTTTTCTGAACCTTACCAAATTTCTTTTTTTTAAATACTTTTCTGATATTTTTATTTTTTAAAACTTTTTTGTTAAAAATTTATTATTTATTTATTTATTTTTGGCTGCTTTGGGTCTTCGTTGCTACGCGTGGGCTTTCTCTAGTTGCCGTGAACATGGGCTCCTCTTCATTGCGGTGTGTGGGCTTCTCACTGCGGTGGCTTCTCTTGTGGAGCACAGGCTCTAGGCATGCGGGCTTCAGTAGTTGTATCACGTGGGCTTCAGTAGTTGTGGCTCGTGGGCTCTAGAGTGCAGGCTCAGTAGTTGTGGCACACGGACTTCGTTGCTCTGCGGCATGTGGGATCTTCCTGGACCAGGGCTTGAACCTGTGTCCCCTGCACTGGCAGGCAGATTCTTAACCACTGCACCACCAGGGAAGTCCCTCAAATTTCTATAATTAACTAATAAATTTAAAAATCAGAAAAAAGGTTTTCTTCACAAACATTTTTTTCCCCAGAAAACAATGTTCCTAGTGAACTTGTATTACATACAAAATCTGTAAAAGTGATAATGGTCATAGCTAATACTTATTTGGCATTTATTATGTGCTAGACACCGTAGTAGGTATATTGCATAAATTAGCACCTTTAGTCCTCACACTCTCTAGCTTCCGACCCCCATTTTACAGGTGAAAAAAACAAGTTATTCATGTGAAGTTGCACAGCTGGCAAGTGGTGGAGCCCAAGGTCTGAGCCCAGGGATCTGACTCCAGAACTCCCTCCTGTGCAGCCACAAGGCTGCCTGCCTCCACCCACACTGCTTCCCAAAACCTAACATTTGTCTTTAATTTTTACATCTTTCATTCTCTTCAGACTCTTACCCTTTGGGGCGGAGGATGGAAATAGACAATGTGTGCCCTTCTTGCCTGAGGTGACAATCAAGCACCTACTACGTGGAGGGTATCTCTGCTTTAAACAGAGGGGTCGGGCTTCCCTGGTGGCGCAGTGGTTAAGACTCTGCCTGCCAATGCAGGAGACACGGGTTCAAGCCCTGGTCCAGGAAGATCCCACATGCTGCGGAGCAACTAAGCCCATGGGCCACAACTACTGAGCCTGCGCTCTAGAGCCCGTGAGCCACAACTACTGAGCGCACATGCTACAACTACTGAAGCCCATGCACCTAGAGCCCGTGCTCCGAATCAAGAAAAGCCACCGCAATGAGAAGCCTGCACACCGCAAGGAAGAGTAGCCCACGCTCACCACAACTAGAGAAAGCCCACACGCAGCAACAAAGACCCAACTCAGCCATAAATAAATAAATAAATTTATTAAAAAAAAAAAAAAGAGGGGTCAGGGGACCACGCAGAACTAAACAGGGACTGGCACTGACCACTAGGCGACCCCCTTGTCAGCTCTCACAGCACCTTGAACCTCTCCTTCCTGAATTTCCTCTCCTCCTTGTACTTTAACTTGCTTGCTGTTTAATTGCTTCCAACATGCCACGCACCGTTCTGAGCACTTTACATGTATTACTTTTCTTCTCGTGGTGATTGTCCCCATTTCAAACATAAGGAAACTGAGGCCTAGAGAAGTTAAGAAATGTGCCCCGGGTCTCAGAGCTAGTTAGTGAGGAAGCTGGGGTTTGCCTCTGGCTCTCGGGTCATCACTCTTGAATGAGTCAATCAATCAATCAATCAAGGTACACCCTCCATTTTCTAAAAATCCTTCTCTCTCTTATTAGGATTGTTTATTTTTATTTCTCTAGATACTAAATATTTCTGACAAATTCTATTTCTAATATTTGAAATTTTTATTGCCACTGTGAATGGATTTTTTTAATTCTATTTTCTAATTGCTTATTTGGCGTACTCAAGAAAACTATAGATGTCTGCATGCTTGTAACCTTTGCAGACTTACTGGACACTCCCATTAGCTGTTATAACTTTAGTTGATTCTCCATTATTTTAGCTACTTAATCTCTTAATTTCAGTAAATAATAATTCTGACTCCTCCTTTCCGACATGAAGATATCATTTTTTCATGTTGTCCAACTATGTTGTCAGGCTCTCCCACCTCCGTGTTTCCTGTATGATAAAGTATACATCTCTGAGCATGATAATTATTACCCTTTATAATATGGCCCCAACTACCTTTTGATCTTCATTTCAATCATGATCCCAAAATGCCCCTCACCCAGGACTCCTTTTCTCGTGATTTGCCTGGGAGACCCTTCCTTATTTTCTGCATGGGGACAACTGTTTACTTTCTTGAGCCAACACAGTTGCTGCCACCTCTCCTAGAGCCCTGCACGGTCCTCCTGCCTCTTTGCCCCTGGGAGCACAGACCTCTATCACGGGCCCTACCGCAGCCCGACTCGTGCACTTGTGCGTGGTAACCACTTCTTCAATGGAGGGTCAGATCGTAAAAACTGTAGATACTATCCAGGCCACATTTGATCTCTGTTGGATTTTTTCCTTACATTGTAATAATGTAAAAATGATTCTTAGCTCACAGGCCATTTAAAAAAACAAAACAACAATAGGTCACCAGCTATGGGCTGTAATTTGCCTGCTCCTGGCTTATAGGTTCATCCCTCCCACTCGACTATAGGCACTTGAGAGTGGGAACAAGCTCTAACTCATCTTTGTAATCAATCTCCCAGCTCCTGGAACATAAAAGGTGTCAAATCACTGAAGTCAGTTGAACTGAAACAGCAATAACTAATTTATCCTAATGAGTCAAATACATCCCTGGACAATTTCCCCAAATCTTGAAATAATTCAATACAAAGTCATTTTGCATTTTGAGTCTCTTAGGCAGCTGGACATTAAAAGTAAGCTATACAGGGCTTCCCTGGTGGCGCAGTGGTTGAGAGTCCGCCTGCCGATTCAGGGGACACGGGCTCGTGCCCCGGTCCGGGAAGATCCCACATGCCGCGGAGCAGCTGAGCCATGGCCGCTGAGCCTGCGCGTCCGGAGCCTGTGCTCCACAACGGGAGAGGCCACAGCAATGAGAGGCCCGCGTACCGCAAAAAAAAAAAAAAAAAAAAAAAGTAAGCTATAACCCTGCGTGAAGGGAGAAATAGCTGCTTTCTGCCTCATTTAGTAAGAAAAACTATGATGTTCAGCCCCAGAGACTCTCCCTCCCCAAATGCAGAAAAAGTGCTTCTCCTGTGATAGAGTTCAAAGCTAGACTGCTCCCTGGGCCCCCGTACAGAATATAACTCTAGTAAAATCCAGCTTTGCAAGTAACCCACTCAGTTTCTCATCCTAGAAAATCACCTGGACTTGGGATGCTGTTGTGAATACTTGTCACTGACAGCCTAGCTATCAGTGATTCACTTGTCTCCCATCTCACCATCACTGGGGTGGAAGCATTCTTCTGAGTCCTTAAATACCAGAGGGACACTGGCGTTATCGTTATTATTGCTATCGCCCTGGCCCCAGGTTCTCCCAACCAAAAATGCTCTATAGAAGGGAGACGATCACCCCACTCTAGTTAAGGAACGAACGCTGTTGTTAGAGATGAGCTGTCATCACTTCAGGGTCTCCACTCCTGGCTTTCTGGGGCTCCCAACAGCGTGAGTTGGGAAGGAAGCCAGGAGCAGATAGAGCCGCTGCTAGGAGGAAATGGCCCTCTGTGTACCTGCTCTGTGTGAGGTCGAGAGTCTGATACTAAGTTTCCAAAGGAACGAGGCAAACTCGAGGCAAATTCCATTCATACCTACATCAGGCAGGCCCACTTGGGCCCAGGGAGGCAAAGCACCAGGAGGTCCAGACAGCATCAACCTCCAAGCCAGGCAGGGCTCCTGAGTGTCTATTTTGAGCAGGAGCCCAGCGGTGTCAAACCCCCCACATGACAAGGCTGGCCAAGAGCTGGATGCCCTGTTGGGCTCTCCCCCTGCAGGCCATGTTCAGGGGAGGACTCCAGGTCCAGTAAGTGGAGCGAAGAGCATGAAGAAACCCATGAGAGTGGGCCACCCTGCACAGGGGTCGTTACACCCAGCACAGCCCCCCGTTCCTCGGCACCAGGTAGGTTTCAACAAAACAAATCCCAAACCCCACTTCCTGGAGGAGGTGAAGTACCCAGTGTGCTCCAGAATGGATAATGAGGGTACTGAGAGGGGGTCAGTGAAAACCCACTGTCCCCAGACAAAACCAGCAGCCCCGAAAGACTAGGTCCTATGACCTTGGCTCCGTATATGTTAGTTGTTCCCAGGAGAGGCCGTCATTCCACACACTGAAGCTCCTGAATTCGAATGATCTGCTTGTGACCTGTCAGAGCTGAGACGCAAACTCTGTCCAGTACAAAGTCACATCAGCCCAGCCACCTCCAGCCGACCAGGTGAGCAAGGGAGTGTCATCGGCTAAGCACCCTCACCCACCCACGAACAGAGGCCGCTCTGTGCTTCTCTCTGAGAGGCCTCCCAACACAGCTAAACACACTGGGTGCAGTAAATACAAAATCAGAAGAGTTAAAACATGCTAATAAGAGGAGGACTCGGATTACAAAGGGAAATGAAAGAGGTGAGAAAATGTCAAATGTTGCACGTGTACTCGGGCTGGGTCAGCATCTCTCTTAGCTTGATGTTGACAGTACCCAGTCGCATCTTCTGAGCAGATGTGTTTATAAACAGCCTTTTACCCTGACCTGTTTATAAACAGAAGAGCTTCCTTGCTCAAAATCCCCCTTGGCTCACGACACATTCAGAAATGCCAGCATCACTTACAGCTAGTTAGTAAGGCTACACCATGTTCCACGTTCTCTTTACACGAGGCCACGCCACACTAGAAACAGTCATGCTCTAGTGATTAAAAAGAGAGACAAGTGGGCTTCCCTGGTGGCGCAGTGGTTGAGAGTCCGCCTGCCGATGCAGGGGACACGGGTTCGTGCCCCGATCCAGGAGGATCCCACATGCCGCAGAGCGGCTGGGCCCGTGAGCCATGGCCGCTGAGCCTGCGCGTCCGGAGCCTCTGCTCCTCAATGGGAGAGGCCACAACAGTAAGAGGACCGCGTACCACAAAAAAAAAAAAAAAAAAAAGAGAGAGACATGTGCTCCTGAAAATTAGGGGACTTGATTAAATGGTGTGACTGCAACCTACATGTGGAAGCAAAGAAACGAACAAAAATAAAACTTTAAGTCAGTAAACTAACAGTGCTTTACTAATCATGCAAAAAGTAAGGATAGAAAATATAGAATAGAAGACATGGTACGTTACCCAGAAGCCCTGCTAAAGACCGCATGTCCTTCTCCATCAGCATGTAAATCTCTTCCTCTGAGAAGCGGCCAATGCCGTGGCCGTGCATCTCGCGTTTCACGATTCCTTTCGTTATGTGGCACACGACCCACCTCAGCAGGTTACTGAAGGGACCGCCACCACTAAGAGAGAGCATCTTCCGGGTCTCATTGAGATTGTCCACCCACTGGCAATAAGCTAAGGTCCTGCAATTGCGTGGAAACAAGTTACTACTGTGCGTTAGATATATAGCAGGTCCACAGAGTCAAGTTCCAGTGAGGGGTTGGGAATTTAGCACACTCTGGAGGACTGAATCATTGCAGCTTTTCCAAAGAGCAGTCTGCACGGCAGATATTACAACAGACTCTAGTCCATGCCTGGACTTAGGGCCTGAGGGAGAAACAGTGACAAACGCAGATAGCTTGCCATGCTACCATCCCACCAAACTGCAGCTGCCCACAGACCCCCCAGCCCCCAAGGCCATGCTTCTGCTTTCTCTCAGCCAGCCCCACAGAAAACAAGTAGACACCCACTTTAAAAGGCTTTTAGACAAGACAGTGAGTACCTACGTGGCGGGGTGGGGGGCATTGGGAAGGAGGCAGCAAGGACTGGGGTGCTGGCTTCATTCTTTCTTGATCAAAGTAATGGTTACAAAGGTCTGTGCTCTGTGGGTTTTTTTTTTTTAATTTTTACAGTGATTTACAATGTTGTGTTAGTTTCAGGTGTACAGCAAAGTGATTCAGTTTTATACATATATATATATATATATATATATACTTATATACATGTATTCTTTTTTTACATTCTCTTCCATTATAGGTTATTACAAGATATTGAATTTAGTTCCCTGTGCTATACAGTGGGTCCTTGTTGGTTATCTGTTTTATATATAGTAGTGTGTGTATTTTAATCCCAAACTCCTAATTTATCCCTCCTCCCCTTTGATAATCATAAATTTGTCTTCTATGTCTGTGAGTCTATTTCTGTTTTGTAAATAAGTTCATTTGTATCATTTTTTTTAGATTTCACATATAAGCGATATCATATGATACTTGTCTTTCTCTGTCTGGTGTAGTTCACTTGGTGTGATAATCTCTAGGTCCATCCATGTTACTGCAAATGGCATTATTCTTTTTTATGCTCTGTGTTAATTAATTAAGCTGCACATTTTTATCTTATACACTTTGTGTATGCATTTTATATTTCCTGATATGAAAGGATTTTTTAAAGAGAAATCTTTTTGCCTTTTTGACAGGATCAGGGAATAGGTATAGCTGTCTATGTTTACTATAACCATATAAATTATAAATAGTACATAAATGATTCATTCTCCAGAAAGGCAGCTCTCTGCTTCGGTTTGCTCTCCAGGACCCTCGAGTGCGCATGAACACCAAAGGAACTTGGTTGGATCAGTCTTCCCATCTGGGTGGTGCTCATGGCAAACACCCACCCGTCCAGGGGCTCCTGCGTAGTATGTGTGTACAGCTAAGCAGCTATTCACTGCTCACGTGCTATGCTGGTTGCAATACCCAGGCCTTTGCTGAGTTTGTTCTCTGAACCTGGGCAATCGTAGGAATGTTTTTATGGTTCATAGTGTTGGTAGATAGAAATTAAAAGGTTTTCCTACTGAAGGCTAAGAAAAACGTAGCTGTAGGCGTACAGGCAGAAGATGTTTTAGCTTTTCCTCACAGTGAGCAATAAAAGCTGTACTGGAGTCATCCCTACTCCCACTGTTGGTTGATACAGCAGTAATGGTCACTTGGAAAACATCAGAGGAATGAAAATATTTTTTACAGAGAGAACGCAAGGGTTGATAGCCAACTGTAGCTACTTTCCACCTCAAGAAAAAGAAACAAAAGCGGAAAATAAGGCCCTGAAATGTTGATCATTTTATATAGTTCTATTCTTTTCAGTGCTCTTTCCTGAGTATGAAAATAAGAAAAAAAAAAAAGATTTCTCTCATCTTTTGAAGCCTTCCTGATTTTTACTGAAAAGTCCCACAACCAATTCCAACATACTCTGTACTACTACCACAACTCTTCTTTATTAGCTTTTTAAAAGATGCTTACAAATCTTGTTAGAAATATTTGTGTACCTCTTTTTCTAAGGATCTCAAAATAAAGTATTGAGGAGGAAAGAAATTTTGACTGAAAAGAGGAAAAAGTACATTGCAATGGTGATTAATATGTAGATTAATTAATATGTAGAAAAAGTATATTGCAATGGTGATTAATTAATATGTTAATTAATGTGTAATTAATATTAATATGTATCTTATATATTAATATTAATTAATATTAATGTGTGTATTAATATTAATTAATATTAGTATGTATATTTTATATGTTGATATTAATTAATATTAATGTATATATTTTATGTGTGTATATTAATATGTATATTTTATATGTTAATATTAATGTGTATATTTTATATATTAATTAATATATAAAAGATTTCATTTATTCTAATAGATTCTTTATACACATGCAAACAAAACACTTTTCTATTTCCTCTTCTTTTTATACCTGCAGTCATGAGGGTGTCAATTTTCAAATTTCTTCGGAATAATCAGCACTTTGATTCTAACTGTACTAGATCTAAATTCACAATAAAAGGCCTCTACCATCCTTGATTATTTTGGAAGTCAGTGATCTGAGAATAAAACTAAATTATCCTAAGTTAAGTATGACCAGGTAATGATAGCATCCAGGAAGCATCTAAAGCATAAAAATGAGGAATATGGTGGCTCTAAACGGACAGGTTGATGTGAAAAAGATTACATTCTTTGTAGACAAATTGCACGGGCTTTATCACAAGCACAACTGATCTTGAAGAATGAGCAGAAGTTCACCAGCATGAAGCAGAGGCAGAGGCATGTGCACGAAGAGCCCTGGCTGCTCTATGAACTGCAAGAACTTCAGGACGGGCGGGCGGGGTCCGGGATGCCTGAGGGAGCTTGTAAGAGTTGAAGCTAGAAGGGTGGGCAAGAATTGGGTCAGGAGGGGTCTGATGCAAAGGGTGCTAAGATTTATTCAGAAAGCAAAATTTAACCACCAAAAGGTTTTAAGCAGACGAGAAACATAATCAGATGTGTGGCAAGGTGAGGAAAGGACCGGAAGTGGAGAAACCACAGAGGAAGTCACCTCCCAGGCTGATGGTTGGAGTGGATGGTAACCAGTACCAGCATACACGAGGTGGGACAGATTTAGGTGACCAAAGATGAATTAACCTGTTGCATCTGAAGGTTCCATGGAACCTCCAAGGGAGGATGTCCCGAAGGTTGCGAATTCACAAGATAGGTTTAGACTCAAGAGAAAGAATTTATGGGCAGGGGCATGGCGGTGGCAGTTTCAAGGCTGTAAGAGGAGCTGAGGTCGCCTAAGAAAGTTTCTAGGGTAAGGAGTGGTTTGGGAGAAACCTAGTTCAAGGGTAAGTGAGAAGACCAGAAGGCCAGGCTGGAAGGGCCAGCTTGGAGAGAAGTAGGGACACCGCTCTCTGTGAGATGGAGATGTGAGGGGCTGCAGAGAGGTTCCAGGTTCCCGCCTGATGAACTTGGTCTCCTCTGAGAGCAGGAAATGAGGGCGCAGGCAGAAGACGAGGACGGAGCACTGAGAAGAGAGTCTGAGAAGACCAACAGGTTAGAGGAGCAGGCGGGAAGGGAGGAGGCAGCTGCTGTCCGGGCCACACAGCTGAGCAGGGACGAGAAACGCCTCCCGGCCCCGATGCAATGGTGTAAGGTTCTCCACCTGCGTTAGCAGGTCAGATGCAGGGCAGAGAAGAAACACTGGGTTGATTCAGAATTTTGCAGCTAAAAGTAACCTCAGAAACTGTCTGGCCTTCTTCCTTTCTCTTTCCCACCCTGCTCTCTATTTCTTTCCTCTCTTTTACTCCCTGTGCCCCAAATTACAGACCAGTATCAGGGAAGAGAAGCAAATGAGGGCCAGGCAGCCTCTTCCAGGGTCAAGTCCCATAAAGTGTGTATAAACGACAATGTCAGGTCAACTTCTACAGGTCAAAGACATCACTCATGCATGCTTCCATATCATAACAACCACTAATCCATGTCCTCCCACACCCAAGCTTCCTGAAAACTCTCCACGTGGTGGGTCTTCCATCCCCACCACTCCACCGAAACCACTCTCGTCCAAGTCAACAATCCCTTCTTACTGCAAAGTTCAAATACATTTTCTTTCCATCTTTATCTTTCTTGAACTCTCTGCAGCAGCCAACACTATCATCCTCTTAGAATTCTCCCTTAGCTTACGTCTCTACTGCTTCTCCTCTCACCTCTTCCATGTTGCCAAGATTTTTCTCTTTATTCCTTCCACCTTCTTACACGTCACTCATAGGGTGAGGACTGCCCATGAGACCTCTGCCCTGAGGTCCACGGATCCGTGTGAAGGAGCCTCGGGAGCTCAAACCAACATTTCCAAAGTTGGATTCACCCTCTTGCTTTCCTCCAGTTCTGCTACTCTTCACCCAAACCAGAAAGAACCCCAGGAGTTCCTGTTCACCGCTCCCCACGCCTCACTCCTGAGAGCCAGTCACCCTGTGGCTTTGCCCTTTTCTCCAACTCAGTTAACACTGCAATGCAGGCTGCACCACTGCTCAACCCTGAGGGCAGTGGCCTCCTTGCAGGTCTCCTGACAGCCCCTCAAGGCCCTCCAGAAATCCATTTCCCCCGAGGCAGCCACAAAAAACCTCCTAAAACACAAATCGAATGGTACCTTGTTGCCTCTCAGAGTCATCCATTAACTCCCCATAGCTGCTTAGCTTGGCACGCCAGCCTCCCACCCCTCCCACAGCCGGACCCCAACACTTGCATCACCTCCCGTGCACCCACCACACAGAATTACACATGCCCCCCCAGACACCCCTTTCTTGGGGTGTCTCATCTTCCCCTCGCACCTGGCCCCTTCGCCTGCCACCCTGATCGGCCCTAGATTCTGCTGTGGCACCATCTCCTCAGGAAGCTTTCCCCTCATCGCTCCGGCAGGTGCTGGTTGCCTGGCCTCGGTTCTTCAAACGCTCCCCCGGCACTGGCCACTATGCAAGCTGGGTGCCCGCCTCCCCCGTGAGCCACCTGAGGACAGGGACGGCATCTCGTCACCTTGCTTCCCCGCCCCCATCCAGCACAGTGCCAGCTACGGGTAGTCATCCATTCACTAAGTTTGCTGAAAGAATGAATTATCGATTGAATGAAAAGCCTTCACTTCTGAGCCAGCCTCTGCTAAGTAGTGCTTCTAAGGGCCGACAATATTTACACAGAGAAATGGAAAGAGAGATGTCTATGGAGAATGAAGAAGGGGCTGCCACCATTCTCTTCTGGGATCTGCCTCTTCACTCTCCACTGGGAAGAGGCCCACTGCACAAGGAATCATGAATTATTAACTGGAGAGGACGGGGAAGGCCAATTTGGGAACTAGACCAGGTGGAGCAATTAAAATAATTTCTCATTCTGAGAGCCTCTCTCAGGAAGTTGATACTCATTTTCGTTATCGCAACTGATGTATCTGGTCTCTCCTACAAAATGAGGTCAGAGAGGTTTTTTCTTTCTTCAATATTGATTATCTTAGAACAGAAGAGTAAACCCTGCTCAAACCTTTTTAAAGCAGATTAGGAAGGCAGGAAAGAAAAGCAGACCTCTGATGTTTTAATGACCATATCCCTCATTATAACCTAACATGAGGCCTGGCCCATAGCAGAAGTGACTATTAGTACACATGTGAGAAACTGCAAACCATGGCAAACTACTGTTTGACAAATGAGTCTTAGCATATGGCCTTCCCAACCATGAGAACGCCTTTTTCTGGGTCATGCTACATCCTTGCCATCTTTCACTTGTACTCTAAATGCTCAAGGGTGCGAGAGCATGTGATATGCTTCTGTAATTTCACCACGTTTCACAGGCATTAGATTAGCCTCTCCAAACAGGGGTCCTCACTACATCTAAAAGTAAGGGTGGAGGGGGACAAAAAAAGAAAGGAGAAGGGACCACGTCAATTGAGCTGTAATCAGGGAGAGAGTGTCTCCTGGCTTTTAGAGAAGGAGATCTTGGGTAAGTCATTTTATTAAAGCATCCCAACTCTCCCATTCACCAAAAGCCAAAATCAAAATTTAAAGATTATGGCCAACCTAAAAATGAATTTGAATCCTCTATTCTAACCCCTATATTTTTATGGGTAAAACTGTTATGGCTATAGATAGTTTGACAACGGTGCCCTGCACACGTCCCTATGGGGTTGTAAGGCGCTCAAGACACTCAGTAGTGTCCACAAGGGGGCAGTATGTCACACAGAAGCAGCTATAGCTTCTGTTACCAAAACTCAATTTCGTTCCAGTAATCAGACTTCGCTTTTACACCGGCTTCCCTGCATTAGATCTAACTTGAGCATCCAGTGGAACAAAGGGAATGAAAACCCATCTCCCTCATCTTCAATAATAGCTGTATAATGCAAGTGCATGGATTTCAAGTTCAGGAAAAACCACTTTATAGCTGAGTGTGCTTATTTGAACAGACCTAACTCAGAGCTTCAGAATTATGTGATGTTATATAATGACAGCCTTCCAATGTCTTTGCTCTTCAGAAAATCATATGTGAAGTGGAGTATTTTTAAAGTTTCAGACCAAAATAAACATATCTGAAAACTCCAGATAATTGAATCAACTGAGTCAAACAACTGATTCCACTTCTTCCACTTCTGGAAGTACAAACACAACCTTAGAGCACACTGATGGTCAGAATTTAACAAGCTCTCATGGAAAGCTCATACTTGTAATATTTTCTTACATATTGTGGTCAGTTCCCTATGCTGGCCCCCGGTTTCCACAGGTACACATTTTCTTACCATGGGTTGCACGGGCAGTGTGGGGCTGGGAGGCGGGGGTGGGGGGGGTGGGGGGGGGGGTGTCTTTTCTCCCCTGGGATTTAGAGCTCTCTGGAAAGCCTGTTCGGGATCTCCCTAAAGCAGGAAGTTGGCTAAAGGTTTGGAAAGTTTATGAAACAGAGAAAGTTTGTTTTTCCTTCCACTACTAGAGACTAAAAGAAATTGGAGGAATTCGGATTTTTTTTTTTGAAAGTTCACTGGATATTTATATCTCAGTCAAGACCTGACCTCCCACCTTCACTACCTGTTCCTCAAATTAACCCTTGAGACACAAATGAGAAACAGTAGCTAACCCAAAAAAAGTATTTTTTTAATTAAAAGAAGAAGAATCTACAAATGACCTAAGCAACTTCCCAAGCACTTGGGGGTTTGTAGTCTGTAAAATTAAGATTCTTCCCCACCAGGGTACCACCTCCCACCTCTCTCTCCCACCCCTCCCCACCACACCCCATCTCGTTAGCAGGGACCCTCTCATTAGGAAGAGAACGGAAGGGAAGAGCAGGAGATGAACCTCTACCAGAGAGTAAACATATATAAAATGTCACTAATACCCAGAGCAAGAAGCAGTGATGGGTGGTACTTGGGAATCTAGCTGGATCAAAATCTTTCTAACTTGAATATAAATTTTATGAACCACTACAGAAAACAAAGAGTGTAAAAAAATACCAACTTAAATGTAAGGCTTCCGGCTTTTCAGGCAGCTGACAAAGTGCTAGCTCTCCACATTAATGGGCCCATCCACTAAACGATATAGCACTTTGACGGGGGCCTCAGCAAGGGAAGACACCGAGGGTTTTTGGGTGCCTGTGCTGGTTCTTCATTCCCCTGATCGCTGCAAAGCGGGGACTGGAACCTGGCAAGCAGGTGAGACGACTCTGTCTCTCAAAGGTTTTTCCCTGAGACTAAGCATGTCACCTGCACTCATGCATTTTGGTCCACACTGCAACCCCTGCACTCTTTGAGAGGGGAGGGCCAGCAGTTCTCCACAGGTACTATAAGGAACAGACCCGAGTTCATTCTGGGCACACGGAGTCTGTGATCACTCCCAGGCTGATCTGCACCCCTGACTCCACTCTGTCTGGTTCCCTCCTTCCTCCCACCCTCTGCAGTGAGAAGGGGAAGAAAGTGGTGCTTCAGGTCAGCCCTGGAATAAAGTGAGCAAGAACTGAAAGTGGAAAAAGAAAACGAAAAACAGACGGTCACAGAATCCAAGAGACAAGTTTTCCATTTAGAAAGAGAGCTGAATGGAGGAAATAGGAATGTGATGGCAAAAAACCTTCTACAATCAACCCCACAGCGAGTGAATCCCTTGGTGGAAGAGGTAAAAGCTACTCGATGAGCAATAACCCAGGAGTAACAATTAATGCCAAAAAAAGTGGGATCAGCAATTCTTTATTAAATCTTTGGAACAAGATAAAGTGCAGAAATCAGGAAGAAAACGTCTCTTATCTATTGGAGTGTACAGAAAGATGCTAAAACTCCAGAAGACGGATGAAAGAAAAAGAAGAAACCCACATATCAATGAGCTTGTAAAGCAAGAAGAACCAAGTCTGCTTAACTCAGGTGATGTCACAGCCAGCACGCCAGGTGCAGCACAGGGGTACCTACCTCATCCACACAGTGTGTCCTAGGCTTCGTACTCAGGGAATACGGGCTAGGAGTCAGCCAATCAAGGCAAGGTACAGGATAGGAGTCAGCCAATCAAGGCAAGGTACAGGATAGGAGTCAGCCAATCAGAGCAAAGTACAGGCTAGCAGTCAGCCAATCAGGGCAAAGTTGCTCAGAAAATAGTAGTATGCTTTACTTTTGGATCATAGAGAAGCTCTTGTCATCCAAGGAAAACTGAGGATACTCTGCCAAAGCTTGCTTAATTCATGTCACCTGAGACTTCTGTCCTGCCTTAGTCTTCTGTTCCTTCTGAGTATCTGATGTACTATCACTTTAATTCAGCAGTTTGTACTGGTAAAAAGCCCAGTCTACTGAAATATCTCCCTCACCTCAGTGACTTAGATCAGGGGTCAGCCAACTATACAGCCCATGGGCTAAGAAGTTTTCATATTTGTAAATGGTTGAGGAAAAAAAAATCAAAAGAATAGTATTTCGTATTAAATGAAATTCAAATTTCAGTGCTTTTGTTGTATTATTGAAACACAGTCATACTTATTCATGTGTGTACAATCTGCGGCTGCTTTTGCACTAAAACTGCAGAGTTAAGTAGTTGCCACCGACACATATGGCTCGAAAAGCCTAAAATATGCACTAGCTGGGCCTCCACAGAAAATGTCAACCCTGCTCTAGATACCTAGAAACTTAACAGTCGTAACTTTGACCCCTAAGTCAGTCAGAATGTAGAACACTTTGGAAAAGGCGGGGGGTAGTGTCTGAAAAGTGAAACAACTTAGCTTACTCCAAACGATAGGGACAGGCCCTGGACACCCACCCAGGCGCCCGTGGGGACTCACCAATAGAAATGCTCCTCCACCATCTTAGTCACTGCCCTGGAGATGGCTCTTTCATGAGGACCAAGGTTTTTGTTTAAATTCACTCCAAGTTTCTCTTCCAGAAAGTCAATTATGAATTCTGTCCCAGAAACTTTTTCATGATTATATTCAATCCAAGGCATTTTCCCTTGAGCAGAGAGCTTTCCACCAAAATAGTTCTAAGCAAAGTAAATTTTAAAAAGAGAAAAGCAATGTTTTATTTAAACTTCACTGTATGATTAACAGAAACAAATATTCCAACGGCATATTTGATGGTGACTGCACTATTCAAGTGAATGAACTCAGCATATAAACTCTTAAGGGAATAAGTAGTTACTCTTAAAAAAAAAGATTTGTCTCACATGAAAATATTATTTTACTCCCATAGATTTTATCATGGGTTCTGGCTTACTGTTTAAAAAAAAAAAAAAAAAAAAGAGCAGGGAGGAAGGGAAGTGTTGAAATGATCCCGATCCTGGTAAGAGTCAGTCTAGTTACAATATATGAACAACCCAAAAATGCAAAAAGTAAACATAAACCATGAGGAGGCTTGTACTGACCAGGCTACTGACCAAAAACCTCACTTGAAACCCAGTAGCTTACACTTGAAAATGCTTAATACCACTACACTGCACACAAGTGGTCCCAGAAATTATAAGTTAGCTGTACCAAAGTGTGTCCAACAGACTTAACTCCAGTGTCTGTGAAAATGCAGATTCCTGGGCCCCTGCCCGGATCACTGGGTCAGAATCCAGGGAAAAGTGCCCAGAAATCTGTGTTTTTGACAAGCTCCCTTTGATTCACACCCACACTAGAAGCTTACAGTGTCTCAGAGGCGATTCTGATCCCAGAATGGGGTTGGGTGGCGAGGTGGAGGTGGAGTCACGCACTTCATAGACACTGAGAATGACAGAGTAGCATCTTCTCACTATATTAAAAGATCTTAACCACACTGATGGAGGGGATTCTGTGGTAATGATTGCATTTACTCAACCCTTTTTCTCAGTAAATTTGGATTGTGTAGAACCCAAAGTTGATTTTTAAATCTGAATCCATTTTTGGGTGGTCTACACAGACTAAATTAATCAGATTATTACAAACTCTTCCTCATACTTCATACAAGTCGATAGTTCAGACACTGTGGGCTAATAGCAAGTGTTGGTTCCTGTGGAGGAAACTGAACTCTCAAATATTGCTGGTGGGAAAGTAAAACAGCACAACCACTTTGAAACCATGTGACAGTTTCTTAAAAAGTGAAGTACACACCTGCCACTCAATCCAGCCATTTCACTCCTAGGTATTTACCCAAGAGAAAAGAAAGCATATGTTCATGCAAAGACTTGTACACAAATGTTCATAGAAGCTTTATTTTCAATTGTCAAAACCAGGAAAAAAAAATCAAACGCTCATCAAGAGGTAAATGAATAAACAAATTCTGGTGTAACCTTACCATGGAATACTACTCAGCAATAAAGAGGAATGAACTATCGATACACACACAATGAATTTGGTAGAGAACAATGGGGACTTTAACTGTTCTCTGACTCTTGGTGTCTTGATTTCTTATCTCGTTGATTATTCTAAAGAAATTCATTCTAGGCCTAAGCCTGGAAAAGGGAGTTATTGGGGCTGCTGCTAGCCACATTGTTTTTGTGCAATTTGGAAAATGGAGCTTCCCCTGGGTGGATACAGTCCATGCCAGGATTCACAGCTTGGCAAGAGGTGGGTCCAGATTTTGCCCCCACTCCTTGGCCAGGCACTGTTGTGCAGTGAACAACCTGCACAACTATACATGGCAGCCCTACACATTACTCCTGAAGTTGAGAAATGTCAAGTTTTAAAAGTTGCTAGTACATCTGACATTTTTATAATTTGTACACTAAAGATGTGAATTTACCATATAACATAGTATCTGTTTCAGACTGCTCTTGATACCACCCATATCCTCCTTCCACATCACCTTCTAGACTCTTGTCGTTCACAGATGGATTCTATCCTGCACACCAACATCAGAGGGAGCTGTCTGTAGTGCAAGTAAGGTGCAGGACCTCTGTTGCTCAAAATTACCCAACGGCTTTAATGGGTCTAGTCTAACCCCCTTCACAAAGCAGTCTAGGCCCATACCATCTAATCGCCACCCACCTGCCCAGCCTCCCTGCTGCCAGTGCCTCTGACTTCCTGAATTCCAACTGCCCACCCCTAACCAAGTCAAAGTCCTGCCATCTCTCTGACTTTGTATACTCCTGTACCTTGTACAGGAATCTCTTTGCCCATCCTCTGCAAGTCCTATCAATCCTAAAAAATTCAGTTCAAATTTCACCTGTTGGTGAACCACTTCCTCAAGGCACAACCATTATCTGCCTTTCCTTCATGCTTCCACTGTGCAGTGTATATTCCCCTCCCCTTTCAGAATTGCTGTTTATACATCTGCCCTTCCCTCTAGTCCATTCCTTCCCTGAGGACTTGGTACATTTTTATCTAGACCATTTTTTTTAATTGGGGTAATAAAAATCAGTGATGAACTCTTATGGGAATGAAAGTTCTACTAGGTTTTCATCATCAAAATTTTTTTTTTCCTTACTGGATAAAAAAAGCAGGAGACAACATTTTAGAGATACTATGAGTATATCTAAAAATTAGATGAATTCAAAAAATATTTTTAAAAAGAAACATAAAAATGTCCAAAGTAATTGTCAAAACTATGTGTGAGAGCCAGGTGATCTTTTTCCATGAATTTCAATTTTTCTGAATGTGGTTATATTACTTTTTAAATAAATAGATATAATTTTTAAATAATACTTAATTTTCCTTAACTTCCTTAAATATACTAAAGAACTCCTGGTCTATTTTTATCTAAGCAATTGGGGTCTGACTGGCCCACGAAGAGTAGTTTCTGAAAGTAATTTGGAGAAGAAAGATGAAGAGGTAAATCCTCTTACCTCTTTTCCAAGCTGATGTTTCCCCCTGCAAGTCTGTCCTAGATGAGTTGAATGCATCTACACTTACACTACATTATTAGCACAGCAGTGAAAACAATAGGCTTTGGGTTTAAAAATCTGGCTCCCTCATTTAGTCACTCTGTGACCTTGGACCTCCCTGGTCTCCCTTAATCCCCCCTGGGCTCATCTATATAATGGGGATAATAACAGTTGCTTGAATTAAATGAGAAAATGCACACCAAGTGTTTGACAGAGTGCCTTCGTCAGAAGTATTAACATCACTATCACCATTTCAAAATGGAGAACTTGAGGCCTTAAAAGAAAATCCCAGAGTCTTGGGAAACTGACATGCTACACTGGCCACAGCGCCCCCAACTTTTCAGCTTAATTTATATCCATTACATTCACTGCACCTCTGGAACCATCTTGAAAGGTCTCCCACTGGCTAAATTTGAGATAATTTGAGCAACTTTTGTGGATTATAACACGATGAAAAAAATTCACGCGGGCTTCCCTGGTGGCGCAGTGGTTGAGAGTCCGCCTGCCGATGCAGGGGACACGGGTTCGTGCCCCGGTCCGGAAAGATCCCACATGCCGCGGAGCGGATGGGCCCATGAGCCATGGCCGCTGAGCCTGCGCGTCCGGAGCCTGTGCTCCGCAACGGGAGAGGCCACAACAGTGAGAGGCCCGCGTACCGCAAAAATAATAATAATAATAATAAATTCACGCAACCACTATTGTGAATAAGAAATACAGGCATTAGTCCCTGCCCCTGGTTCCCAGCACAGAGCTCCTAAAGCCCTTACACATTCCTAAGTGACAGGAGCAATAGGAGCACCGCTTGTTCTAAGGAGGTGAGTCTGCGGAGGCGCCTGGGTGAGCTGGTCACCAGAAAGACCAAGTCGCAATTAGAAGCTTAGCGCTTTCAAACCCCTCCCCCGTCCTCCAGAGAGGTCTTGGACATGGAGTTATCAACTGATCGTCTCTACATGAGGAAGTCTCCACAAAATCCCCAAAGTATCGGGTTTGGAGGGCTTCCAGGTTGGTGAACACCACCACACTGGGAGGGTGACACCCTCAACTCCACGGGGACAGAAGCTCCTACACTCAGGACCCTCCCAAACCTCACTCTTCATCTGGCTGTTCATCTGTACCTCTTATCATATCCTCTAATAAACTGGTAAATGTAAGTAATTGTTTCCCTGAGTTCTGTGAGCTGCTCTAGCAAATTAATCAGACCTAAGGAGGGGTCATTAAAACCTCTGATCTACAGTCGGTTGGTCAGAAGCACAGGTGACAATCAGGGCTTGCAACTGGCATCTGGGGGTCGGGGTAGGGGTGCAGTCTTGTGGGACTGAGTCCTTAACCTGTGAGATCTGATACTATCTCTGGGTAGTGTCAGAATTGAATTAAATTGTAGGATGTCCAGCTGGTGTCAGTGAATCACTTGGTGCGGGGAAAAGACTCCACACATCTGACCATAAATGTCAGAAATGACGTGTTTCATGTGAGTAGTAAACGATACTCATGGGGAGAAACACACCGGAGGGAGGAACTGGTTTTCCCTACACAGGAAGGAAGAATCTGAGTACTTCCCTTTACAAGTAGTTTTGTAGAAGAATGTCCTTCTTTTTTGGAGATGCATGCTGAAGAATTGAGGGGTGAACTGTCATGATTCTTACAGATTATGTTCAAATGTTGCATCAAAAAAATTATTCATAAAGGTATATACAAAGAGAAATAAAGAAGGCAACATGCTACCAATTGGCGAATCTAGGTGAAGAGTATATGGATGTTCATTGTATTATTCTTTTAACTTGTCTGTAGCTTAGAAAAATTCTGAAATAAAAAGATGGTGGAGGTGGTGTACAGACAAAAACAGCAAATAAATAGAACATCAGAAGTTAGGGGAAAGACCAGCTTCTGTTTCCTAACCTCGTAACCTCACAATACCTATTTTTAGCTTCTATATTCAAAATGTTAAATCACGATTGTTCAATCTTAACATGTAAAAGGCTAATTTAATCCTTGCTCAAGAAAGGGAGGACTGCAAGATTGGAACCAAGATGGCAGAGTAGAAGGACATGCTCTCACTCCCGCTTGCAAGAACACCAGAATCACAACTAGCTGCTGGACAATCATCAACAGGAAGACACTAGAACTCAACAAAAAAGATACCCCACATCCAAAGACAAAGGAGAAGCCTCAATGAGACGGTAGGAGGGGTGTAATCACAGCAAAATCAAATCCCATAACTGTTGGGTGGGTGACTCACAGACTGGAGAACACTTATACCACAGAAGTCCACCCACTGGAGTGAAGGTTCTGAGCCCCACGTCAGGCTTCCCAACCTGGGGTTCCTGCAAGGGGAGGAGGAATTCCTAGAGAATCAGACTTTAAAGGCTAGTGGGATTTGTTGGAAGACTTCGACAGGACTGCAGGAAACAGAGACTCCACTCTTGGAGGGCACACACAAAGTAGTGTGCACATCGGGACCCAGGGGAAGGAGAAGTGAACCCAGGGGAGACTGAACCAGACCCACCTACTAGTGTTGGAGGGTGTCCTGCAGAGGCGGGGTGGCTGTGGCTCACCATGGGGACAAGAACACTGGCAGCAGAAGTTCTGGGAAGTACTCCTTGGCGTGAGCCCTCCCAGAGTCTGCCATTAGCCCCACCAAAGAGCCCAGGTAGGCTCCACTGTTGGGTTGCCTCAGGCCAAACAACCAACAGGGAGGGAACCCAGCCCCAGCATCAGCAGTCAAGCGGATTAAAGTTTTACTGAGCTCTGCCCACCAGAGCAACAGTCAGCTCTACCCACCACCAGTCCCTCCCATCAGGAAACTTGCACAAGCCTCTTAGGTAGCCTCAGCCACCAGAGGGCAGACGGCAGAAGCAAGAAGAACTACAATCCTGCAGCCTGTGGAACAAAAACCACATTCACAGAAAGATAGACAAGATGAAAAGGCAGAGGGCTATGTACCAGATGAAAGAACAAGGTAAAACCCTAGAAAAACAACTAAATAAAGTGGAGGTAGGCAACCTTCCAGAAAAAGAATTCAGAATAATGATAGTGAAGATGATCCAGGACCTCGGAAAAACAATGGAGGCAAAATCGAGAAGATGCAAGAAATGTTTAACAAAGACCTAGAAGAATTAAAGAACAAACAAACAGAGATGAACAATACAATAACTGAAATGAAAACGACACTAGAAGGAATCAATAGCAGAATAACTGAGGCAGAAGAACAGATAAGTGCACTGGAAGACACAATGGTGGAATTCACTGCTGCAGAACAGAATAAAGAAAAAAGAATGAAAAGGAATGAAGACAGCCTAAGAGACCTCTGGGACAACATGAAACACAACAACATTCGCATTACAGGGGTCCCAGAAGGAGAAGAGAGAGAGAAAGGACCCGAGAAAATATTTGAAGAGATTATAATCGAAAACTTTCCTAACATGGGAAAGGAAACAGCCACCCAAGTCCAGGAAGCACAGCGAGACCCATACAGGATACACCCAAGGAGAAACACGCCAAGATACATAGTAATCAAATTGGCAAAAATTAAAGAGAAAGAAAAATTATTGAAAGCAGCGAGGGAGAAATGACAAAAAACATACAAGGGAACTCCCATAAGGTTAACAGCTGATTTCTCAGCAGAAACTCTACAAGCCAGAAGGGAGTGGCATGATATACTTAAAGTGATGAAAGGGAAGAACCTACAACCAAGATTGCTCTACCGGCAAGGATCTCATTCAGATTTGATGGAGAAATCAAAAGCTTTACAGACAAGCAAAAGCTAAGAGAATTCAGCACCACCAAACCAGCTCTACAACAAATGCTAAAGGAACTTCTCTAAGTGGGAAACACAAGAGAAGAAAAGGACCTACAAAAACAAACCCAAAACAAATCAGAAAATGGTCACAGGAACATAAATATCGATAATTACCTTAAACGTTAATGGATTAAACGCTCCAACCAAAAGACACAGGCTTGCTGAATGGATACAAAAATAAGACCCATATATATGCTGTCTACAAGAGACCCACTTCAGACCTAGGGACACATTCAGACTGAAAGTGAGGGGATGGAAAAAGAGATTCCATGCAAATGGAAACCAAAACAAAGCTGGAGTAGCAATACTCATATCAGATAAAATAGACTTTAAAATAAAGAATGTTATAAGAGACAAGGAAGGACACTACATAATGATCAAGGGATCAATCCAAGAAGAAGATATAACAATTATAAATATATATGCACCCAACATAGGAGCACCTCAAAACATAAAGCAACTGCTAACAGCTATAAAACAGGAAATTGACAGTAACACAATAATAGTGGGGGACTTTAACACCTCACTTATACCAATGGACAGATCATCCAAAATGAAAATAAATAAGGAAACAGAAGCTTTAAATGACACAATAGACCAGATAGATTTCATTGATATTTATGGGACATTCCATCCAAAAACAGCAGATTACACTTTCTTCTCAAGTGTGCACGGAACATTCTCCAGGATAGATCACATATTGGGTCACAAGTCAAGCCTCAGTAAATTTAAGAAAATTGAAATCATATCAAGCATCTTTTCTGACCACAACACTATGAAATTAGAAATGAATTACAGGGAAAAAAACATAAAAAACACAAACACATGGAGGTTAAACAATATGTTACTAAATAACCAAGAGATCACTGAAGAAATCAAAGTGGAAATCAAAAAATACCTAGAGACAAATGACAATGAAAACACCATGATCCAAAACCTATGGGATGCAGCAAAAGCAGTTCTAAGAGGGAAGTTTATAGCTATACAAGCCTAGCTCAAGAAACAAGAAAAATCTCAACTAAAGAATCTAACCTTACACCTAAGGGAACTAGAGAAAGAAGAACAAACAAAACCCAAAGTTAGCAGAAGGAAAGAAATCATAAAGATCAGAGCAGAAATAAATGAAATAGAAACAAAGAAAACAATAGCAAAGATCAATAAAACTAAAAGCTGGTTCTTTGAGAAGATAAACAAAATTCATAAACCATTAGCTGGACTCATCAAGAAAAAGAGGGAGAGGACTCAAATTAATAAAATTAGAAATGAAAAAGGAGAAGTTACAACAGACACCACAGAAATACAAAGCATCCTAAGAGACTACTACAGCCAACTCTATGCCAATAAAATGGACAAGCTGGAAGAAATGGACAAATTCTTAGAAAGGTATAACTTTCCAAGAGTGAACCAGGAAGAAACATAAAATATGAACAGAACAATCACAAGGAATGAAATTGAAATGGTGATTAAAAATCTTCCAACAAACAAAAGTCCAGGACCAGATGGCTTCACAGGGGAATTCTATCAAACATTTAAAGAAGAGCTAACAACCATCCTTCTCAAACTCTTCCAAAAACTTACAGAGGAAAGAAGACTTCCAAACGCATTCTATGAGGCCACCATCACCCTGATACCAAAACCAGACAAAGATACTACAAAAAAAGAAAATTACAGACCAATATCACTGATGAATACAGATGCAAAAATCCTCAACAAAATACTAGAAAACAAAATCCAACAACACATTAAAAGCATCATACACCATGATCAACTGGGATTTATCCCAGGGATGCAAGGATTCTCCAATATATGCAAATCAATCAATGTGATACACCATATTAACAAATTGAAGAATAAAAACCATATGATCATCTCAATAGATGCAGAAAAAGTTTTTGACAAAATTCAACACCCATTTATGATAAAAACTCTCCAGAAAGTGGGCATAGAGGGAACCTACCTCAACATATTAAAGGCCATATACGACAAACCCACAGCAAACATCATTCTCAATGGTGAAAAACTGAAAGCATTTCCTCTAAGATCAGGAACAAGACAAGGATGTCCACTCTTGCCACTATTATTCAACATAGTTTTGGAAGTCCTAGCCATGGCAATCAGAGAAGAAAAAGAAATAAAAGGAATACAAATTGGAAAAGAAGAAGTAAAACTGTCACTGTTTGCATTTGACATGATACTATATATAGAGCATCCTAAAGATGCCACCAGAAAACTACTAGAGCTAATCAATGACTCTGGTAAAGTTTCAGGATACAAAATTAATGCACAGGGGCTTCCCTGGTGGCTCAGTTGCTGAGAGTCCGCCTGCCGATGCAGGGGACACGGGTTCGTGCCCCGGTCCGGGAAGATCCCACATGCCGCAGAGTGGCTAGGCCTGTGAGCCATGGCCGCTAAGCCTGCACGTCCGGAGCCTGTGCTCCGCAACGGGAGAAGCCACAACAGTAAGAGGCCTGCGTACTGCAAAAAAAAAAAAAAATTCATGCACAGAAATCTCTTGCATTCCTTTACACTAATGATGAAAAACCTAAAAGAGAAATTAAGGAAACACTCCCATTTACCATTGCAACAAAAACAATAAAATACCTAGGAATAAACCTACCTAGGGAGACAAAAGACCTGTATGCAGAAAACTGTAAGACACTGATGAAAGAAATTAAAGATGATACCAACAGATGGAGAGATATACCATGTTCTTGGATTGGAAAAATCAATATTGTGAAAATGACTATACTACCCAAAAAAATCTACAGATTCAATGCAATCCCTATCAAATTACCAATGGCATTTTTTACAGAACTAGAACAAAAAATCTTAAAATTTGTATGGAGACATAAAAGACCCCGAATAGCTGAAGCAGTCTTGAGGGAAGAAAACAGAGCTGGAGAAATCAGACGCCCTGACTTCAGACTATACTATAAAGCTACAGTAATCAAGACAATATAGTACTGGCACAAAAACAAAAACATAGATCAATGGAACAAGTTAGAAAGCCCAGAGATAAACCCATGCACCTATGGTCAACTAATCTGTGACAAAGGAGGCAAGGATATACAATGGAGAAGACAGTCTCTTCAATAAGTGGTGCTGGGAAAACTGGACAACTACATGTAAAAGCATGAAATTAGAACACTCCCTAACACCATACACAAAAATAAACTCAAAATGGATTAGAGACCTAAATGTAAGACCGGACACTATAAAACTCTTAAAGGAAAACATAGGAAGAACACTCTTTGACATAAACCATAGCAAGATCTTTTTTGATCCACCTCCTAGAGTAATGGAAATAAAAACAAAAATAAACAAATGGGACCTAATGAAACGTAAAAGCTTTTGCACAGCAAAGGAAACCATAAACAAGATGAAAAGACAACCCTCAGAATGGGAGAAAATATTTGCAAACCAATCAACAGACAAAGGATTAATCTCCAAAATATATAAACAGCTCATGCAGCTCAATATTAAAAGAACAAACAACCTAATCCAAACATGGGCAGAAGACCTAAATAGACATTTCTCCAAAGAAGACATACAGATGGCCAAAAAGCACATGAAAAGCTGCTCAACATCACTAATCATTAGAGAAATGCAAATCAAAACTACTATGAGGTATCACCTCACACCAATTAGAATGGGTATCATCAGAAAATCTACAAACAACAAACGCTGGAGAGGGTGTGGAGAAAAGGGAACCCTCTTGCACTGTTGGTGGGAATGTAAATTGACACAGCCACTATGGAGAACAGTATGGAAGTTCCTTAAAAAACAAAAATAGAACTACCATATGACCCAGTAATCCCACTACTGGGCATATACCCTGAGAAAACCATAATTCAAAAAGACACATGCACCCCAATGTTCACTGCAGCACTATTTACAATAGCCAGGTCATGGAAGCAATCTAAATGCCCATCAACAAATGGATAAAGAAGATGTGATACATATATACAATGGAATATTACTCATCCTTAAAAAGGAACGTTACTGGGTCATTTGTTGAGACGTGGATGGATCTAGAGACTGTCATACAGAGTAAAGTAAGTCAGAAAAAGAAAAACAAATATCGTATATTAACGCATATATGTGGAACCTAGAAAAATGGTACAGATGAACAGGTTTGCAGGGCAGAAATTGAGACACAGATGTAGAGAACAAATGTATGGACACCAAGAGGGGAGAACCGCGGGGGGGTGGGGATGGTGGTGTGTTGAATTGGGCGATTGGGATTGACATGTATACACTGATGTGTATAAAATGGATGACTAATAAGAACCTGCTGTATAAAAAAATAAATAAAATAAAATTCAAACATTAAATAAATAAATAAATTTTTTTAAAAAAGAAGTTAGGGCTAAGAGCCAAAGCAGAGAGTTCCAAAGGAGCCATTTTCCTTCTTTTCTATTTCTCGTATTTAAAAAGAATGACTGTGTCAAATACATGCTTCTTTTACAACCAGTTATGGCAAACCATGTCTTTATGTATGTATGTCTAAAGACAAGTATGGAAAGATGGTCGGAAGAGTTAGTGATGATAATCTCCTGCTAGTAGAATGTCAGGCGATTTTCATTTTCCCCTTACACTTTTCTGTAGTGTTTGAAATTCTTATAAGGACCTTATGTCATCTATATGTAATCAGGAAAAAAACAAAGAAACAGTAAATCCATTTTTAGTTTGAAAAAAAATTAGCCATATCTGCAGGACTCCTTGTACACTTTTCACAACTTCCTATGAATCTATAATTATAACAAAATGAAAAGTTCTAAAAATTGACCCACCAATATTTATATTCTGATTTTAAAAAGATAATAACTGTAACCAACACAACAGGCTTTTTAAGAAAACCCTTGTGAGTTCCCAGTAATGGTCATCAAATACTCATATCCATCTCATTTATGTTAAAAAATAAAAAAGCTTCAAATATAAAGTCGTGCTCTTGAGCTTCCCTGGTGGCGCAGTGGTTGAGAGTCCGCCTGCCGATGCAGGGGACACGGGTTCGTGCCCCGGTCCGGGAGGATCCCACATGCCGCGGAGCGGCTGGGCCCGTGAGCCATGGCCGCTGAGCCTGCGCGTCCGGAGCCTGTGCTCCCCAACGGGAGAGGCCACAACAGGGAGAGGCCCGCGTACCACAAAAACAAAAAACAAAAAAAAACAACGGTACTTAAAGTCGTGCTCTTAGGAAGATGATATTTTAATCTTTTTTTTAAAAGGTACAGGACACAGGAGGGGAAGAGGGTAGAGCTCCCTGGGTCTATGACAGAATACCTCTCTACTGATCCTCCAAGCAATGAGCCCCACCAGCACTTCCCAGGAACCACCTACATGCACACAAACCCTCGCTGACGGCACACGGGTCTCAAGGCATCGTCCCTCCCCCCCCCCCCCCCCCCGCTGCCCTCCCCGGGGACTCAGGGCATCCCTTTCTAAGCCATAGAACCATTTTCCTGTTACCTACCCCGCTGAACACTCCCTTCGTCTATTTTCCATAGAGACCTCACAGAAGAAAAAACACTCCTTTCCTAAAAAATATACTTAACAAGAAATACTAATTTTGGAAGGGGGTAAGCAGTCCCCTTCTCGAAAGCCTCTCCAGGCTTCATAGCAAGGCATGTATCCAGTTGTTCCAGTTATACTAACTAAAAGCAGTATATGCACCGACTGCGTAACCGTTACTGCGTAACCGTTACTGCGTAACCGTTACTGCGTAACCGTTACTGCGTAACCGTTACTGCGTAACCGTTACTGCGTAACCGTTACTGCGTAACCGTGCAGCAACATGCTCTGAAACATGACCAGAGGTGTCAGGCTGCTGGCAGAGACAAGCCTGGGGCAATCAGTGCTTGATGGCTTGAAGGCAAGAAAGGAAAGGGCACCACAGCCTGGCAGCTGCTGCAGCCGCTGCCAACTGCAAGAGGATTTCAGCAAGGGTGGGAGGCACAGGAGATCCAGAAAGCCACCAGAGGCTGCAGAGCACGAAACTCAGGTTTGGGGCCCTAACTGCCCCAAAGCTGTCCTAGCTAAATGCAGCGATCTGGTGGGGAGTGACAACGGCCCAGAGACAGGCAGCCGCAGGAAGCAGTCTCTTCCCTCAACGTGAGTCCCTCAGTGACACACATCTTCAAGTGCTGACAGCCAACACCGAGCTGAACAAGGATCTCTCAAATCCGATCCAATGTATGTAGATGATTCAAGCCTTGTCTGGTCTTTTGCTATTTTCTCCTCCATTGCTGGCTTAGAAAGTCCTGAATAATCTCCCTGCTTCTCTGTCCAGACTGACCCCTTGCATTCCAGTTCCCCGTCATAAAGACCCTTTTTCTGTTCTCCAAACACCTCATGCCTGTCAGATCCCTTAACTGAAGTCCAGATTCAGTGTCATATTCCCAGAGGACAACTTACCAAGCTAAGCATGTCATTTAACTGTCCCAGCACTGCCTTAGGAGCATCACTGCCACACCCATGCCCTCTTCTGTACAGAAACCAGCTCAGAAAGCACAGGCCATGGGGAGGCAGGACTTGGGGGGTAATATCATTAGCAGGGTGCCAAAACCCTGGCTGGGTGAGGAACCTTCCCCCTCCAACCTCCCAGCTTCTCTGCTTCCTGCTAAGAAGACCACCCCTCCCTATGCTGCTTCTTTGTAAGAGCTTAAAGGTGAACCTCTGACCAGTGGGAGCCATTTGGAGGAGTGGCAGCAGACTGGAGGAACCACAGTGGTGTGGGGATGCCTGGGGCTCACCTCCTTACTTTTCTTAAACTCCTTCAGAAGTACACAACCTGTGTCCTAAGCTTTAGCCTTTGCCCAGTGCAAATTCCTGGGCAGGGAAGCTGACATCCCTGGTAAAAGGAGACCTCAAACCAAAATAACTAGACACCTGAGGGGTACAGTTACTGTAAGAGAAGGGCAACAGATAATATATACAACATGAGGCAGAATGATTGGGACAGACCGAAAAATTTAATTAGCATAAGAAATATCCTCCAAGGGATAAAGGAAGAGATTGTAATACAAACCAAGGGAAAATGTTAAGAAGAAAAATGTAGAAGTTAAACACAATGGATGAGATAAATAATAGGATGGATACAAGAAGAGAACAGAGGGATGCAATGGAAGCTCAGAAAGACGAATTCTCCAAGAAGGAAGAAGAAAAGAATAAAGAGATAGGTTCAGAAACACATAAAATAATAGCAGAGATTCCAGGATCCAGATAATCAGGAATAGAAAAGAAGAAGGAGAAACAAACAAACAAAAAAGAAAAGGAGGGCTTCCCTGGTGGCGCAGTGGTTAAGAGTCCACCTGCCAATGCAGGGGACACGGGTTCAAGCCCTGGTCCGGGAAGATCCCACATGCCGCGGAGCAACTAAGCCCATGCGCCACAACTACTGAGCCTGCACTCTAGAGCCCGCGAGCCACAACGACTGAGCCCGCGTGCCACAACTTCTGAAGCCCGCGCACCTAGAGCCCATGCTCTGCGACAAGAGAAGCCACCGCAATGAGAAGCCCCTGCTCACTGCAACTAGAGAAAGCCCGTGAGCAGCAACAAAGGCCCCATGCAGCCAAAAATAAATTAATTAAAAAAATAAAAAATAATTTTTTTAAAAAAATGAAACGTGAAGAACATTGATAATTTCTTAGAATCAAAAAGAGATTAAAGACTTCAGGTGAAAAGAGTTTATAAAGGACCAAACAAGATACATGAAGACCCACACCAAGCCAGTTATGATGACACTTAAGAATGTTGAGATTAAAAAAAAAAGAAAAGAATGTTGAGATTCAATGTGAATTCTAAAAGCTTCCAGAGAGAAAGAAAAAGATCCAGATTAACATCAGACTTTTCAATAGCAACAGCAAACCAAAATGACAATGGAGTAATATTTTCAAAGCACTGAAGGAAACGAACTCTGGACACAGAAGTATCAAATGTGCGCATAATAAAGATGTTCTTGGGCATGCAAAGCCACTGCAAGTTTGCCCCATAAAGGCTCATTCAAAATATTCATCAAGGAAGTACTCGTATAAAAAAGATAAATAAATCCTGTAGGATAAGATATATGGGAAATAAAGCTAGTCAAATAACTTGGTAAGTTTTCTGGCCTAAAAAAAGGACCATAAAAAGAGAAAGGATTTCCAAAATTCCAGAATTAAAATATCAGATAACAGCAACACACCTGGGATAAGCCCTGGGAAGAAAGAGACCCAAGGTTCACGCAAATCTACTAACAGACTTGTAGTATTAGAGGGAAAGCACAGATTTTGACCCATATAAGAAGTGAGTGGGGATAAATAAACACAAATTTGGATCTTAAGAGCAACCGCCATAACAACAAAAATAGAATTTGTTTTTAAATAACAAGAAAACATTTTTACCTATTAGAAAGCAGGAAATGAGATAAAATAAAAAACAAAGTATAGTAAGGAGAAAAATATTAAATAACATGTTAGAAATATGTCCTAATAAAATAATCATTGCAAGTGAAATGGATTAAACTCACCAATTAAGGACTCTCTGATTGGTTATAACTAATACATTGCCTACAAGAGACAAATACAAAAAAAAAGTAATAATAATAGAGAAAGAGGATGAAGAAAGATATCCCAAACAAATATGAACCAAAAGAAAGCTAGAGAATCGATCTGAATATCTGATAATATAGAATTCAAGGTTAAAAAAATCATAAGGGACAGAGATGGGTATATATACCAGAAAAAGAAATAAAGCAGTAAAAGATGTGATCTTTCATAGTATGTGGACCTAACAATATAACCTCGAATAGATACATACTCTTACCTAAAGCAAGAACTGACAGAATGACAGGAAAAGAGAGAAATCAACAAATACACTTGAATATTTCAACCCAATCATTCCAGAAACTGTTAGAAGAGGCAGACAAAAAATAAAGAGAGGAGCTTCCCTGGTGGCGTAGTGGTTAAGAATCCGCCTGCCAATGCAGGGGACACGGGTTCAAGCCCTGGTTCAGGAAGGTCCCACATGCTGTGGAGCAACTAAGCCTGTGCGCCACAACTACTGAGCCTGCACGCCTAGAGCCCGTGCTCCACAACAAGAGAAGCCACCGCAATAAGAAGCCCACACACTGCAACGAAGAGTAGCCCCCGCTCGCCACAACTAGAGAAAGCCCGCGTGCAGCAATGAAGACCCAATGCAGCCAAAAATAAATAAATAAAATAAAATAATTTTTTTAATTTAAAAAACTAAATAAAAAAAAAAACAGAGATATAACAGGTCTAAACAATACACTAAACATGCTCAAACAAGTAGATAAAGCGAGAGCTCTACTCCCAGGGAATATGATTCTATTTCCAACATTTATAAACAAGTAACCATACACTAGGCTAAAATGTCAGTGAATTCCAAGGAATTAATATCACAAAGACTACCTGCTTTGACCACAAAATTCAAAAACAATAACAAAAATCAAAGTTTTTTTTAATGCCTATGACTAGAACTTAGGTGAAAAAGAAAAACATAAGGGAATATTTTTTAAAATATAATTGAATGACAATGAAAACACAACCTGTCAAATTTGTGAGACACAGCTCAAGCATTACTCAGAGAAAAATTTATATTTTAAATGCATTCATTCCTCTGTTCCCTCTCTAAGGCTGAAATGAGCAAGTGCTTCCCTGAAAGTCACCCAAACAGAAGCAGTAGGAAAAACTCTCACAAAATCTACAAGTATCTCTTTGGTGGCCTGCTGGACGTTTGTCCCCAGGATTCATTAGAGATAAATATAATGCTTCCAACAAATAGAAACCTAAAGGAAAGAACCATGTCAGGCTCACCTTTATTTATAGGTTCCCAGCAGGCCAAACTATTAACCAAAGAATACTCTATGTCAGGAAAAAATAACATGGCCTTGAACACTACGAAAGCCCAGACCCTTGTGATCACTCGTTAAATCGGATGTAAAAAATCAACAGACTGGGATCAAGTCTCCTAAGTATCTACTAAGGACTGGGCACCACTGCTTTCATACCCACCCCTCTGGCACCAAGAGCGAGCCCTTCCCACCCTGTGAGATTAAGTACTTCCCCCCCTAGTCAATATTGCTGCCACGAGGATAAAATATATTTGCACAAAAGTACCTGATAGGGTAAGTCAGCCATCCTTAAATAAGTTTCCATTTTCAAACAGAAAGGAGATAAACTGGGGACACCATTGTTAGGTCTTGCAAACTGATGCAAAATAATAGCATCTTTGGAGTCAATCTCTTGCTGTTTCCTGTCAAAACCAAAACAGAAAAAAAAGAACAATCCACGTGTTACACATGCAGTTCCCTTAGTTCCTTAGAGGCCCCTGCTGGGCTGTAGCTCCTCAATGGACAAGCAGGTCTGTTTGTCACAGGGGCTTACCTCTCCAACAAGCACTTAGAGGGGGAAAGCTTGGTCAACACACAAGAGAACCTCACAAACTCTGCTATTACCATAACTGCAAGGGCTCAGGAGAATAACATGTCAACCTCTTTCTGGTACCTGTGGCCTATGGGCAGGATGTGTACTTTCTGGTATAGGTCCACCTCTTCTCCAGCTGGCTATGTCTACCTGCCAGGGACAAGTTGGATGGCTAAAAAGAGATATTCTGTGCTTACTGTGCATCAGGCATTGTTCTGAGGGCTTCACGGGTATTATCTCATTTAATCTTCACAATAACCTTTTGAGGTAGGTACTACCGTTATCCATGTTTTGCAGATAAGGAAACTGAGGCACAGAGAATAAACTTGCCCAAAGTGCCATTACTAGTAAACAGCAGAACTTGGTCTAAACCAGGTAGTCAGAGCCTATGTTCTTGACCACGAGGCTGTACCATGAAACAGTCCATTCATCCACAGGACCTCGGAATAACAGTGCAGATTTGCTCTGCCACGACTCAAGTCTGTAGGGAATCTGAGGCTCTGTATATTCTGGTCCCTCTTCCAAACTCTCCATGCCCTCACCTGACCTTTCACCTGTGGTGCCGAGGAACCTGGCTTCTGATGCTCTCTTCCCCTCTACCTTCACAGGTTCCCCCCTTTCACCACACAGCATATATCCCAGTACCCCTGCCTTTTCCCTTTCTTCTGTCTCAGCCACACATCTATCTTTTCCTTTGGCTACTTTTCTGGGTGGTGAGGACTTCCCTGGTAGAGTTTTTCAATAGCCACCACATAGGAGATCAAACGCTGGATACCACTTATGGATACCTGGGGTCAAGTGCAAGCCCTACTTCCTATTGGCCACGTCACCCAAGACCTCTCCTCCTCTCTCATTTGGAAAGTGAGGACAGTACCAATTCTGCCTCAATTATCGCGAGAACTAAATAAGATAATTTCTGTAAACATTTGGTGAGTTATCAAGCATTAAGTGGTGGACTTTATTCTCATTCAAAGTGACATGGTCTTATCCCCTTAAACTAAAAAATCTCATTCCACACAGTGGCACTCATACACCACATTCGGGAACCTTTTGCAACTTCCATCTTTCACTCTACCCAACCATTTCCCAGTCAGATAAACCTCACTCTTCCCCCTTGGCCTTCCCTAAGTTCCTTAGGGAAGGAACTTCCCTAAGTTCCTTCACACTGTTCCTAGCGTAATCCCACACTTCCTTCTACCCAAGCAAGCAAGGGCAAGCTCTTCATATCATCATCACAACGATGCCCACTTCCTGCAGAAACTCCATTCAGTAAAACACACTCTTTTGGAGAAGTTTACCACCGGAGCGCCCTTTCCACTTACAGAGTTAAGAATGACTAAGTTTGAAAATACTAGTCAAAAGAATAAAAATATTTGCTGCCTTCTGACAATACTTGTTATAAAACAAAGGTTTTCACTTAGATGAAATGTTTGGGAGGTCAGATACTAAAATTAAGATGCCACTTAGACTATGTTTCTAAAAAGTGCAAACTGTAGCTTTGACAATTAACTGACTTTGTCCAGTCAAGTAATTCAACTCAGAGTGGTAATTTCATGTAAATTAGCCAGGCAAAAAATTTAAGAAATGAAAGAGAGGAGATAAATGTAAAATCCCCTGCTCCACTGGCCAGAACAATCTAATTCCGATGGTTAACTTGGGCCATGTCATAATAAGAATGGATGTGACCAGCATATGCCAATGACTTTGTGTACATCATACATATTAAATTATTTCATTCTGATAGTACCACTACAGAGCGGATATTGCTACAGTTTAAATTTAGAATATTATATCATACTTATATTTTACAGTAGACAAGGAAACTGAAGCTCAGAGAGGTTAAATAATTTGCCCAAGGAATACCAATTTAAGATCAAGTTGTTAATAACGCTAGTTCCCAAGCTCTTAAGCACTTCGACTACAACGAAAGTGGGCAATACCTCAGTTAATTTTATTAAAGTAGCTGGCTTGACTCAGACCACGCAAGCCTGGAACTTTCTGATGAAAGTCTGTAATAATTAATGATGGCCATCTTTTATTGAATGCTTACTATAACGTCGAACTCTGGCTAAGCATTTCACATGTGTTAACTCATGCAATCACCTCTGTGAGGAAGGCTACTATTATTATTTCCATTTCACAGATGAGAAAACTGAGTAACCAAGCTTACTCTCAGGTCCAAGGTTACATGGTTGGTTAAAGGCAGAGTGAATTTGAACCCAATCTGGCTCTAGAGCCCTCCCTCCAGGTCAGGAAGCTCTCTCTGTAATTTAAGACCAGAGGAGCAGGTCATCTGGACAGCTACATTTTATAAAGTGCCCTTATAGTGAGGACTGTCTAAGAGAACACCTGTCAAGCAGCAAGACTAACCCCTACGCCCATGGTGAAGGATATCACAGATGACCATGCCTCTGTGTACGGCCGATGGGCTGTTAGTTTATAGAGATCACATGACCCATGGGCTGCTCTGATTCCCTAAGTTTTCTAGGGCAGGCTGAGCCCATGTGCCTAAAGTACACACAAGCTATGGGTAACAAGTCATTCCTGGGTCATTCAATTTACAAACAACAACAGATTTCCAAATGCTGGACTGAATTAAAGAGATCTGCAAGGCTCTCTCCACTAGGGGAGGATAAAGTAAAGGGCTGGGACTCTATTTCTTTAAAAATACTGTGATGGGAAAAATATGAGTAAAATCCAAAATACCTACTTTGGTTATTATACTCATTAATTAAACTTCCTAAATAATTCTTACCTGGCAACTTTACTTTCCACTCTGGAGATGTACCCATAGATTAAGGTTAAGTCTACGCAGCAGGAAATCCAAGTACTGTGGTGAAGAATATGATTGCCAGTGAACTCAGCCATTTCAAGATGGATTTTCCATCCCACGTATTTCAGATTGTTTTGTGTTTTGCCTAAACTACACAAACAATTGAAACTTAGATGTCCCATCAAGTGAAGGTCTCTATCGTGTAGCTGCAAATCCCAGCGCCACATTTTCCTTGGTCTTCTTCCCCTATTCCCTCTGTGCCCCTAGCGGTTGTCAAAAACTCAGGTCTGTGCTACAGACTTGTCTTCCCTGAGCAATGCCCCAGTTCGCTTCCTCTCCGCCATCAAAACTTATTCCACAATTGGTACTTGTTAGGAGAAAGTAGTAGAAGTGTGGGCTCCGCAGACACACATTCTCAGATTTGAATCTGGATCCTACTACTCTTACTAAGGGATCTTGGGTGAATTGCTTAACCTCTCTCAGCCTGAATTTCCTCAACTAAGAAATGGAGATCAAGCATTCAAAGGCAGTTGGCAGTTGCGAAGGTTAAATGCAATCACATAGGTAAAGCACTTCTAAGCAGAGCCACCTATTAAGGGCTCAAAAACAGGCAGCCATTTGTTTATTATTTGCATTACAACAGGGTTTCCCAACTCAGTGTAAACATCTGTCAAGAAACAAAAGTGAATAAACCAAGGATTAAAAACACTTTTTCAAGTAAGTGTCCAAGTGGGCAAGGGGCTCTTCTGGGCGCAGAGACCACACCTACCAGGGCGTGGCCTGCTCCCAAGGTCAACTCTGAGCTCCCCCACCCACCTCCCCATTTCTGCAAGGTCATTTAAGCAAGTTTGAGACTCAGTCCTGTAAAGCTGTGCCTCACTCCCTCCTCAAAGTGGAAGACTGGTGAGAAGCCACATGGTTCGGAATCCTCCAAAGGCTTTGGACTGGAATATGAATTTCAGAACAACTGGGTTACCATTTCAAGCACTGCACAAATGTTTTCGTTTTCCATATGGCTTGAAACCTAGCTTGAAATAGAGTTCTAAAACTGGAAAATATATAAAATAATCTAGAGAAATAATTCCCTTAATTTTTTTAATTTGGTTCAACTAGATTCAAGACACTGTGCTAAGTGAGAGAATTCAATGATAAGCTTAAAATAAAACTTCCCAATTATGAAAGACAATACATTTCCCCAGACCTAAATGATTTCCACTCTCTCGGAGACTAAAAATATTCAAAATACCTGTTAGGCTGCTACAGTGTCCTCTTGGGATCCCTGCAGGCCTGTTAAAGGTCACCTACCACTGTCTTTGTTTATAAACCTATTGTGTAGGATTCCCCCATGGGAAGAAGACATGAAGACACATTTTCTCACTCTTTAGAAAATATTGGCCAAGAGGGACATTCTGAGCTATTGAAAACTGCTCTTTGCTGGTCCTCCCCCCAGTGACAGAGGGCTCAAACACATGAAAATTTTAACCGTAAACTGGCATATCAATTAGCCAAACCACTGGTCCTGGCAGCCTATGGCGTTATTCTACTCAAACAAAGATCTCGTGTCCGGCTGGATGTACCAACAGCAGGGGCCTCCATTTTCTGGTATTTCCAAGTCAATCCTGTAAACATTCTGCGGCAGGCGGCAGAGGCAACTGTTTAGGGCCTGGGGCAACTCCCATGCAGGCCCATGTGCTAGTTCAGTCCTCTGGATCTCCTCCTGTTCGCACAACAATGGTATTTAAACCTGAAGCTGGTGCTTAGCTTTAGATACCAGATTAGCACATAACCGGGTTAAGGCTGCATCAAAATTGCACACTCCGCTGTGCATCCCTAAAAGGGACCCGGAGGTCTCTGAAGCTTTTGCAATTTCAGCCTTTTGATGATGTTGACACTTGGGGACGGACAGTGGAGAACTAACCTTTAAGTAAAAGATAAGGTTAGTGGTTAATATCCCAGCATTATCATCTATAAACAAATAGGGCATTGCATAAAAATGTAACTTAGTATTTCTGCAGGACCTAATTCTATTGTTGCAAACACACTGCAGTTAAGATCAGACTATTATGCTCCATAACAGCCCGGAGAATGTTTGCGTTTAGCACCGAATGATAGGGAGGCAAGTGTTTTTCCCTCCCAGTACCAGTTTAATTCTCCTGTCAACTCCAAACTGCCCCTCACGGCCAGGTGACCACGGACTGCCTCTGGCGAAAGGGAAGGACAGGACTCGGGCGTTTGGGCGTTGTGACCGAGGGGCTGGCACGGGTCCCCTCTCGCGCCAACCCTGCCCTGGCCAGGTGTCCCTCTCTGCGCCCCTGCGCGGGGCCCTCTCTCCGGCTCACCTAATGACCAGGAGTTCGTGGAGCAGATACGCAGCTGCGGCCAGCAAAGCTCCCCCGGTCAAGTAAAGGGTTTTCTTCCACCAGGGATCGGAGCCCAGCCCTGCCATGATCCCACCGTAATCCTGCAAAGGGAAAGCGATGATGTCCCCATAAAAGGAGAAGGGCTCCTCGGACCCGGCCCACCAGCCGAAGAAGGAGACGCTCTGGTTCCAGCTCAGATCCACCACGCACGGCCTGGACGAGGCAAAGCCAACCCCCCAGTGCATGCTGCGCGGCTGGCTGCGGGCGCCCCTCCCAGGGCCCGCGCCGCCCGCATGGGAAGGGGCCGGCGCGGCCGGGCGCTGGCTCAGCGGCGCACTGGCGGTGCGGGCGGCGCGGGCGGCAGCGACCGAGGCGGCGGCGGAGGAAGAGGGAGGGCGCGGGCCGCGGGCGGCGGGCCTGGCCGGCGGGGCCCCGGGGCCCGGGGCGGCAGCGGCGGCCGCCGGCTCCCCCCGCAGCGGCCTCTCCGCGCCGCTCTTTGTGTCGGCGCCGGGAGAAGGCCGCGTGATGTCATTGCTCCCTGGGGCAGGGAAACAGAGGCGGGATAAAGTCACCTACCCCGCGCCCTGCCCCCGCCCCGCATCTCCGCGGTCCGGCGGCCTCCGCCCCGGCCGGAGCTGCAGGGCTGGGCGAGCCGGGCGGGCTCCGCGCCTCCAGGCGGCACGGCCGGGAACGGCTCGGCGCGCGAGGGCAGGGCTGCGGACGTGGCTGGAAATGCGGCTCCCCCCGGAGGAAGCTGCAGTCGGGCCCGGATCTCCGTCCCCCACCGCCACCCCCGGCCAGTCCTCCGCCTCCGCTCCAGCCCCTCCCGCAGGCGCGAGAGCTGGGCGCGCGCAGGACTCACCTGCGGCCGCGCGGAGCTCGGGCAGAGACACCGCCCAGCGCGAGCCGGGAACCGGGGCCCGGACAAGGTCGCGAATTACGTTGCTCCGGCCGTCAGGAAAGCGCTGTGTCTTTGCATAACTCATAAAAACACTTATCACATTACACAGTTACCTAAGTCTCGGCAGCGTGCCCACGGAGGGATGTCTGGTTTGATAAATAACAACAAAAATGTCCTCTAGAGCGATTTCCCCTCCGACAGACGCAGCCCAAGTCCTAGTCTTTCCCCTTGGAAATCATTACCAGGGAACTCAGGGAATGTGGGGTGTTGCTGTTGTTTTTCCTTTCCTTTTCGGTGCAGAAAATCTGTCAAACGTGGATGTGTGTGTTTGTGTGATCAATTTTCTTCCCTTTAACATCATTTTTAATAGTTCCTATGTGCTTCATACAAGTGTATGACGTACACACAAATTTTAGCAAGAGCATGGATAGTTTAAAATCGTTTGAAGGAACGGAAAAAAAATTCAAGTGGCGGGGTGGGGGGGGGCGGCGGTTATTACTCGTAAGGTTAAAGGATGGATATAGGAAGCCTCCACGCGTTTGCGTGAGACAGCCGACATTGGAGTGAAGGGGGACACGCCCTTCTACTTCCCCTGCCGCCCCAGCTCCTTAGAACAGGCAATGAGGGCGGTCATACAGCTAATAACGTGGGGCGCGGTGCCAGCCCCCACCAGATAAGGGCAGCCAGGCTGGCGCCCAAGAACCAGCACATGAGGGGTCTCAAACACCCCTGCAGACCTCTCAGCAAGAAGCAGAGCATGCGGTTGGAAGTGAAACTTCCACGGGCAGGTTGCAAGGAGTGGAACCCAAGGGCCTGCTGGAGAGACAGAGGTGGTCACCAGACTGTCTTCCGGGGAGAGAGAGCAGGAGGCCGCATAGGAAGCAGAGTGGACAGGTTTGGGATCCGAACTAAAGGCTCTGTACAGGGAGGGGGCAAGAAGCACTGGCACCAGGGATCCTCCATTGTTCTTCCCCCATGGCATCCGCCTATGCTCCATTTAAATGTTGAGCCAGTATTTAAAGAATATCCGTTTGTACCTAATTATTGGCCTGAGTGTCTAGGTCCAGCCATGAGGACCTAGTGAGATTGTATGAAGACCTGGGGAGCCAGAGTGAGCGTCTTTACTCCACCCCTACCACCACCACAGCCAATTCTGAAAGCCTTGGCGTCATAACCATGACATTAGCTCCAAGCTAGAGGCATCTTGTTATTTTTATTTTTTCAAGAACCTTGTTTTACTAACTATTGAGGTATTACAAGAGAAAAAAAAAAAAGGAAGGGGCTAATATTTATTGAACACCTGTCTGTCTAGTGATGATACATTTTTCAGTAACTCGCCAAAACAATCTGTGTTAAATAACTATTGGCATCCCTATTTTACAAATGAGAAAACTGAGGCTCAGAGAGGTAAGTTAACAAGCTCAAGTCCCAGAGCTAGGTAATGATAGAGCCAGGATTCAAACCCCATGTGTCCCACACCAGCAGCCCTTTGGGCTTTCCACCACCTACAATGGCTCTCATCCCAGGTACCAGTGCTGGAGTGCTGTCTATGGTATTTCTTCTTTAGGCCATCGGTCTGTGGCTCAGTCTTCTGAACCACGTCTAAATCCAATGACTACAAAGCCTCAAACGCCTGCCTGTTATGCTATCACCTTTTGAGAAAGGTAGATTTAGGCCGTTCCTTTACGCAGATATTGCTATGCCTGTGTCATGTCACTCTGCAGCCTGGCCATAATGATATGACAAGGGACAAATAAATCAGTGCTTCCCAAACTTTGTATACGTATCATCTGAGAATCTGCGACAATGATCAAAAGGGACAATTAGATCAGTGTTTCTCGAACATTACTGTGTATACAAATCACTGGGGATCTTGTTCACATGCAAATTCTGACTCAGGAGTTCTGGGGTGAGGTCTGAGATTCTGCATTTCTAACAAGCTTCCAGGTGAAGCCACACCACACTTTGATTATCAGTGGTCTAGAACACTAGCTTATGAGGGGCATCAAAAACTCTGCCCCAGGGCTTCCCTGGTGGTGCAGTGGTTCAGAGTCCGCCCGCCGATGCAGGAGACACGGGTTCGTGCCCTGGTCCGGGAAGATCCCACATGCCGTGGAGCGGCTGGGCGTGTGAGCCATGGTCACTGAGCCTGTGCATCCGGAGCCTGTGCTCCACACGGGAGAGGCCACAACAGTGAGAGGCCTGCGTACCACAAAACAAAACAAAACAAAACAAAAAAAACTCTGCCCCAGAGTGGCATGTACATATATACACTACCCAGTGTAAAACAGCTCGTTAATGGGAAGCAGCTGCATAGCACAGGGAGTTCAGCTCGGTGCTTTGTGTCCACCCAGAGGGGTGGGATAGGGAGGGTGGGAGGGAGATGCAGGAGGGAGGAGATATGGGGATATATGTATACATATAGCTGATTCACTTTGTTATAAAGCAGAAACTAACACACCATTTTAAAGCAATTATACTCCAATAAAGATGTTTTAAAAAGAAAAAAAAAGAAAAAAATGAAGCACACAAGAAAAAAGAAAACAAAAACTCTGCCCCAAAGAGACAGAACCCCATGTTGGATGGTTCCTAACCAACCCAATTAAGTCACCATTCTTGCTGAGTCTGGACACTAGACACACAGATAAAAGGGTTGGGGCAGCAGTAGAATCAGAAATGGAAAGAAAATGAATCAAGACTCAAGAAAAGCAATTAGAACAGAGAATAATGCATATGCCTTATGAGAAGCTGATCTGATGCTCAAGTTCTAGGAGCTGAGGGCGGAAGCCATGGGGCAGGAGAGGTGGGGTAGGGCCTTAGATGGAGAAGAGGGAGAAGACGGAGTATCCTGGGGGAGTAGTGACATCATGGCACCTTTTTTCAGGAACCAACACAAAGAGCATAAACAAGTGAATAAAATATTTTATAAGTTTCTTTTATCCTGGACAACATTTTCACAAGAATGTTATACTTCATGCTTCAAAATATAGCTTAAGAGATTTAAGATCCTGCTCTTGTAGTAATAAGTGGATGTGGGGTTCACTGGTGGCGCAGTGGATAAGACTCCATGCTCCCCATGCAGAGGGCCCAGGTTCGATCCCTGGTCAGGGAACTAGATCCCACATACATGCCACAACTAAGGAGCCCTGGAGCCACAACTAAGGAGCCTGCCTGCCGCAAATAAGAAGCCTGCCTCCCATAACTAAGACCCAGAGCAACCAAATAAATATTTTTTAAAAAGGTGGATGTGATGTTAGCATTATTGCTGGTTTTATATAATGAAATTTAATGTTATTTTATTAAAATATCTCTGTATTATTCAAAAAATAAAGTTTACTTGAAAATGTTACCCTGAATTTTACTGTAAAGCTTCTGCTTTCTTGGCTTGATTTGTGGAGAAGAGATCTAATACTCCCCTACCCAGATATCCAACATTATAGCTGGAAGCTTGTTGTCACCATAAGGTGACTTTGCCTATCTACTTTCTGATCCACTGGACTTGGGCATTTTATTAATCAGTATGCAACACTCAGAAAACATTTCCTGAAGATTGACTTGATGCTAAGAAAAGATATTCAAATAATAACCAGGCTCAGATAAGTGAGGGGCAATTAAGAAGGTGGGTCATGAAAGGGTTTGGAAGATTTTTAGCTTGGGCAGTGCATTAGTGTGCTAGGGCTGCTCTAACAAAGTACCACAGACTGGATGGCTTAAATAACAGAAATTTATTTCCTCACAGTTCTGGAGGCTAGATGTCTGAGATCAAGCTGTTGTCAGGGTTGATTTCTTCTAAGGCCTCTCTCCTTAGCTTGTTAATGGCCATCTTCTCCCTGTGTCTTTACATGGTCTTTTCTCTGTACGTTTGTGTCCTAATCTCCTCTTTATCTAAGGGCATCAGTCATATTGGATTACAACCACCCTAATGACCTCATTTTACCTTAATTATCCCTTTGAAGGCACTACCTCCAAATACAGTCACATTTTTAGGTACTGGACGATTAGGACTTCAACATATGGATTTTAGGGGGACACAGTTCAACCCCTAACAGCCTATTGAATGCCTAAATGGAGATGCCCGATGGCAACAGAATGTGTGGGTTTAGAAAAGAGCTTTGGGCCTGGGAATGAGACAGGTGGGGGTCATTAAAGGGTAGACATGAGAATGTGAGGGTGAATGCTAAGTGAGAAGAGACAGGGGCCAAGGACAGAGCCCTGAGAATGCCACAGTTAGAGGATGGCCAGAGGAAGATAGGACCAACCAGGAAACTGAGAAGAAAAGAGAGGCCAGGAGGGAAGCCGGACAGGTGTAGGGCCGCAGAAGCCAAGGGAAGAGGGCGTCTCAAGAAAGTGTGAGATGGGATCAATTGCATCATATGCTCCTAACAAGTCAAGTAAAATAATTTAGCCCAGCAGCGTAGACATTACTGACCTTGGCAGGCGAGCACTTTCAAGTGTCAGGGGGTCAGAAGCCAGGCTTGAAAAATGAAGGTGGGATAGTAAGTGCAGAAAACACCCACAATGAATTTGGCTGTGAAAGGAGGAAGCAAAGGTTGATCGTCAGAGAGGGGAATAAATATTTCTCCATTCTTTTTAAAAAGGGATCACATGCATTATTTTTGATATTAATACATAAACACAGTACAAAATTCAAAAGCTACAGAGAAGAATGCAATGAAAAGTCAATTTCTACCCAGATATCCCCACACACACACCAATGTCGCCTCCGGATGCACCCTGCTCCTTGCCCCAGATGCTGACCTTCGTGAAGGACAGCAGCGGTTGTGGGTACCCAAGCTGCCGTCGTGGAGCTTGCCTGTGATGGAGATCAGAGGACCGGAGGGGAGTAAGGAAGGGATGACAAATCCTTAGTATCTTTTCCTGCAGAGTTGCCCCATGCTGTGTCTCTCTTCACGTGGCTCCCTCTGTGGGTTTCAGGAACTAAGTCCACACATTTCTCCTTCAGCCAGAGGGCTGGCAATGGCTTCCTGCTGTTGCTAGAGCTGGGGTTCTGCATTTTTGTAAATAGTCCTTTTATTAAATGGTCCTCAAAATATCCAGTTTGCATGTGCCTTCAGTTTCCTGCTGGGACGCTAAAGGATACAGTCTCCTCCTAACTGTTCCCCAGACCCCTCCCCGGAGACAAATACAACCATCAGCTTCTGTGTTTATTCCCAGAGATATTCTATGCATTATAAAAGCATTTCCTATTTATTTTTACACAAATTGTATCATTTAACTGCCTGTCCTGCACCTTACTTTCTTTTTTATCGTAAACATAGAACTTCCAAGCTTCTTTTTCTTTCTTTCTCTTTCTCTTTCTTTCTTTCTTTCTCATTCTCTTTTTCTTTCTTCGTTTTTCTTTCTTCCTTCCTTCCTTTCTTTCTTTCTTTCTTTCTTCATAGAATACCACAGATACATATATATATGGAATTTCTGGGTCAAAAGAGCCATGCATTGTAATTGTGATAGATGTTGCCATATTGTTCTCCATAAAGAGCAATACACACTCTTAGTTTTGACAGTGTTTTTAAAGTGTCTCTTTTCTCATACATAGCCTAACCACACATATTCTTAAATATTTTGATCCTTCCTAATTGTCAATGAGAAAGCAGTCTCGTAGTTTTAAATTTGTGTTTCTTATTATGTGTGAGGTTGAGTACATTTTTTTTGAAAGATGCATTTGTATTGACTTTTCTATGAACTGTTCATTTTCTTCACTGGGTTATTAGTATTTTTCATTGATTTATATGAGGTCCTAATTGAGAAAGAGAATTCTTTTTCTGTAAATTAGTTTGCAAACATTTTCCCCAGCTTGCTATTTTTCAATTTTTTCTTCTATGGCTTCTTGGTTTTCTATCATAGTTTCAAAGAGGCCTTCTCCTCTGAGTGGGATGTTCCAATCTATGGCTTCAGATGTTCTTAGGTAACCTCAGGTGTTGACCATAAAGGTATGGTAGAAGTCTCTAGAGACAAGGTTCTGTTGCTGATGAGGTAATGCACAAACCATCCACATAGACGTTGGAGTTACTCAGGAAGCTGGGAGGACTTAGGTAAGAACAAAGACACTGTGATTGAGGGTTGTGGCCAGAAGTGGAGTTTGGCAATAAACAGGGAGTAAAGGTTAGGAGAGCCAGACTTGAGGCTTGGAGACATGAGAGCTTTTATTCAAGAGTAATGGCAGTAATGGCAGTGGTCCAGTGGCTAAGACTCCTCGCTCCCAAAGCAGGGGGCCCATGTTTGATCCCTGGTCAAGGAACTACACCCCACATGCACAACTAAGAGTTCGCATGCTGCAACTAAAGATCCCACATGCCGCAACTAAGACCTGGCACAGCCAAATAAATGAATAAATATTAAAAAAAAGAGTAATGGGACTTTCCTGATGGTCCAGCGGTTAAGACTCTGCACTCCCAATGCAGGGTGTGTGGGTTTAATCAATGGTCAGGGAACCAGGTGCCACATGCCACATGGCGGGGCCTAAAATAAATAAATAAATTTGAAACAGTACATTTATAAAACCTCATATGTAGTATGAGCCCACCTCTGTAAAAGAATTTTTAAAAAGCAGAAAAAAAGAAAAAAGAGTAATGGCAGTGAGTGAAAAGAACTCAAATCCCATCTCGCAACTCTGAGGTTCATAGACAATATGAAACTTCCTCTCAGAATGGCTGCAGGTGAAATCAAATCCTCAGAGGAAAGCCAGGTTTCAGTTAAGGTAGAAAGTAAAGGAAACTTCAAGGCAGACTTGAGAAGTAGGGTAGTTGATAAATCATGAACTGGTGCTTATAGAGGTCACAGCAGAAAAGTGTAGAAGGGAGAAGTGGGAGGTTGAGTCAGGGAAGACAAATTCAAGAAACAGTCTTAGGGAGAGATTATAGAAAAGAATCAGTGTGGGTGTCTGAATCTTGGGCAACGACTAGGGATTGCAGGGATCCTTATAAGGCTACAAAAGTGTCAAAAACATTTGGCCCCAGCAGGTCTGTAGAGTGCCAGTCACCTGGGCCTGAACTGATTGATCTCAGAGGAAGATGTCATCTCAAGAGCACGGAGAGATTTGCCTCTGGAAGAGTTAAGGTTCAGCATCCATTGATTGGTTCTCAGGGAAAAACGAGAGCAAAACTGCCAGGTCTGTGGGTGCTCAGGTAAACAACCAGAGGCCTGAGAGCGCAGAGCCCTCGTTACTATGCGGTGAGTCTGGGTGCTACCTGGTGGTGTGTGTGAGGATGGGGGCAGATGAAGATGAGGAGAGCTGCTGGGACATCCCACCGCACAAGGCAGTTCCCTTAGGCTCTTTGATAACATTGGGTTGCGTATTTCTCATCCATCCACCCACCTAGCCTGCTACCTAGGTGGCTAATCCAACTATTTATCTCTATTTAAAATAAATCTTTTGGGAATTCCCTGGCGGTCCAGTGGTTAGGACTCTGTGCTTTCACTGCCAAGGGCGCGACCAAAAAATAAATACATAAATAATAAAATCAATCCTTTTTTTTAATGAGTTGAAATTCTTTAAACGTTGCATAAATCTGATTGTTAATTAATCTAGACTTCTACCATCCCATCCTGACAAAACTAAGTCTAAAAACGGAATCCCAGAATGTCTCTTCAATTTAATATCAAAAGAATGACCAAAAAGAGGCAATTTAAATCATGATCCAGTTTTCACCTTTCACAGCTAGTGACACCCTTCATGTTCACTTTTACAAAATATAAGCAGAAGACAGAGTGACCGTATTTTTCTTTTCCTGACATATTCTGTCAAGTAAAGACTATATTTCCCTACTGCAGTACTTTAACTATAGTCTCCTTTAACCTTTTTTGGGGGTCATGAAACTTTTGAGACTCTGATGAAAGCTATGGGACATTCTCGGCAGAAAAATACACACACACGCAAAACTTTGTTCCCTATTTCAGGGGCCTCCTAGAACCTCAGAAGCCTATATCAGGACCCCAGATACAGAGCCTGTTTTAGAGTCAGAAAGACATGTGCAGATCTTACATGATGTCAGTGACTTTATGTCTGTTGGGTCCCATCTATCAACGGGAAACAAAATCAAATCTATCAGAGTGGAAACATCTCGTGTCCATATTTACTTTGTAACTCTCCACCCCCATTCTCAGTTCTGTTCACATCATCTTGAGAACATATTTTCTTCCTTTCGCTCCAACTGGTGGCTTTTAGTTCCTAGACAGTGGCTCGTTTATATGTGCTGCATCCTTTTCTTGCTGGGATACAAGAGGTTTATTGATCTCACAATAAATTCTTTTGCTTGATTTTCATGCAAACCATCAGTGTCAGGATTTTTGGCTTTTTTTTTTTTTTTTTTTGGATACAGAGAAGACTTGCATGTCATTTGCGTCTCATTAGTAATAGTCAAGTAAGAATCTCCCTTCTAATAGAGTCGCATTGTAAGTTAATAAAAGCAATTATGTGTTGACTGTTCTAACACTTTCATTTGGTTTCGTTTCCGTCTTTATTTCTCCACTGACATTTTCTTAGGATTCGTAGATTTTTGGATCAATGTCTGTAAGCCTGTAATTATACAAATATGTTTTACAGAATTGCAGGGACCTTGCCAATCCAGGTTTAAAAAATATTTCCAGTAAGCATGACTTACTCCTATGCCTCGTTACCGAGCAGTCTCTCTAAATCTTTACTTGATGCCTCTCAATATTGTGTATTCCAGGTCAACGGTAGCACAGAAGCCCTCGTTGAGTGTCCCTAGCACACGTCAAAAAGACATTTCAAATGATGTCAAAATTTTTTACTTTTTTGCTTGACTGAGATATTTTTGTTGTGTAGTACTTGAATTCAATACTTCTCTTCAATTTATAATTAATACAATAGTAAAACCTGTAACTATAATAGAAAGTAAGGCTATAATTTTATTTGGGGTCTTTAAAGCATTTTATTAAGTTGCCATCAGTAGCATGTAATTGTTACAGTCATAGAAAGGCAATGAAGCTCTAAGAGAACTGAGGCAAATAGCCCAGACTCTAGATTTTGTGATGCTGTTTGATTTAAATGCTTTTGAAGGTGCTACCTTGCATACAGACAATTCACATACGTGATAATAATCCAGTTGTGTGTGGTTATTCTACCACGATGACCATATGATGGTACAGATACTAGGTACAAGTATCAAAGTGGTGACGTGCACAAGCTCAGCAATCAGACTGCCTGGGTCTGCATCTTACTACTTGTGAGAGGCTGAATACATTTAACATCTCTGTGAAATGGAGTGGACGGTAGTCCCTACCTAATGGGGCTATTACTGAATCATACTGAATTTCCATCACTTAACAATGTATATTTTTAATAATTGAAAGAGTGTTCTTTCTAAAATAAATGCCCTTTGGGGGCTGCTTTTTAATCAATTTCATTACACAGTCCTTAGATTAATCGTTTTTTTTTTAACTTTTTAATTTATTTTTGGCTGCATTGGGTTTTCGCTGCTGTGCACGGGCTTTCTCTAGTTGTGGTGAGGAAGGGCTACTCTTCGTTTCGGTGCGCGCGCTTCTCATTTCAATGGCTTCTCTTGTTGCAGAGCACGGGCTCCAGGTTTACCAGCTTTTGTAGTTGCGGTGCACGGGCTCTAGAGCGCAGGCTCAGTAGGTGTGGTGCACGGGCTTAACTGTTCCACGGCCTGTGGGATCTTTCTGGACCAGGAATCGAACCCACCTCCCCTGCATTGGCAGGCGGATTCTTAACCACTGTGCCACCAGGAAAGTCCCTGTACAATATATCCTTGTAGTTTATTTTATTCATAGTAGTTTGTATCTCTTGTATCTTGCCCCTTCACCTTATCTTTCTGTCTTATTTCACTTAGCATCTAAGACCCTCCAACAATATCCATGTTGTTGCAAATGGCAAAATTTCATTCTTTTTTGTGGCTGAGTAGTATTCCATTGTGTGTGTGTGTGTGTATGTGTGTGTGTGTGTATTAGGGTGGCAAAAAAAAACTGTTCGGGTGGAAAAACCTGAACGAACTTTTTGCCCAACCCAATACATATATATAAATAACATCTTCTTTATCCATTCATCTGTTGATGGACAGTTAGGTTGCCTCCATATCTTGGCAATTGTAAATAGTGCTGCTATGAACGTTGGGGTGCACATATCTTTTTGAATTAGTATTTTTGTTTTTGTTTTGTTTGGATAAATACTCAGGAGTGGACTTGCTGGGTCATATGGTAGTTCTATTTTTAGTTTTTTGAGGAATCTCCATACTGTTTTCTGTAGGGGCTGCACCAATTCACATGCCCACCAACAGTGTACAAGGGTTCTCTTTTGTCCACATTCTTGCCAACACTTGTTATTTGTAGACTTTTTGATGATAGCAATTCTGACAGATGAGAGTTGATACCTCATTGTGGTTTTGATTTGCATTTCCCTGGTGATTAGCGATGTTGAGCATCTTTTCATGTGCCTGTTGGCCATCTGTATATCTTCTTTGGAAAAATGTCTATTCAGGTCATCTATCTTTTTTTTTTTTTTGCAGTACACGGGCCTCTCACTGTTGTGGCCTCTCCCGTTGCAGAGCACAGGCTCTGGATGCACAGGCTCAGCTGCCATGGCTCACGGGCCCAGCCGCTCTGCGGCATGTGGAATCTTCCCAGACCGGGGCACGAACCCGTTTCCCCTGCATCGGCAGGCGGACTTTCAACCACTGTGCCACCAGGGAAGCCTTGTCTATCTTTTAATCTGGTTGTTTTTTTGATGTTGAGTTGTATGAGCTGTTTATATATTTTGGATATTAACCCCTTATCAATCATATCATTTGCAAATACTTTTTCCCATTCAGTACGTTGTCTTTTTGTTTTGTTGTTGGTTTTCTTTGCTGTGCAAAAGTTTTTAAGTTTAATTGGGTTCCATTCATTTATTTTTGCTTTTGTTTCCTTTGCTTGAGGAGACCAAAAAAAAAAAAAACAAAAATACATTGCTACAATTTATGTCAGAGTATTCCACCTATGTTTTCTTCTAAGAGTTTTACAGTTTCTGGTTTTCCATTTAGATTAATACCAACACTTTTCTTTTTTCCCAACAGATAGAATGAAGAAGCTTTGCTTTAGTAACAAAACTACTAGAATTCAGACTAAGAATCAAACTTTTAAATGAAACCCAGTGGGAACTCCTGATTTTTAGTGTCCTAATTAGACATTAGCAACTGAAGTTAAAATTTCTTTTAACCCTTTAAATTTCAGTTTCCTCCCTGGAATGCAAATGATAAGCTAAGATGGTTGGGAATTGTTTGCGTGGTGAGCCCAATCCAACAGGCATTGACAAAGAAATACTGAAAGCTTATGAGCTTAAAAGTGAGAAAGGCTAGGGAATTCCCGGCGGTCCAGTGGGGTGCAGCCAAAAAAAAAAAAAATGGTGAGAAAGGCTAGAAAGTAAAAGCTGCCTTTCTATATGAGTCACAGGTGTTCAACCTATATTTCTCATATTTGGTCAACACCCTCTATCAAAGTCCTTATACATTCTGGACTTTCAGAAAAAGTCAAAAAAATCACATACTTCAAGAGGCGTGAAAGTATATTTCAAGTCAGTCCCTCTAATTACAAAATGTTAGCCGAAAAAGAAAATTTCCGTAACTAAACTCTTAAATTGAGTTCAAAAATCTTTTCTACTTAAAAAAGGCACCACAAAACATTTATAGAACTGTACAGAGAAAAATGTCCAACATAATCTGAATTTCTTGATTCTAATGTTTGACCAAACCCAGTATATATTTAACAATCAATTTGCTTTCCAAAAACCAAAATTTAAAGGAAAAAAGACATTTTATCTTCCTAAATATAAGTGGTATAAAATAAAACCAGTCAGAAGCATAACTGCCTTTAACTAAAACCAAATAAAGAAGAACCTAGATGATACACATTTACTTAAATTAAAACATTACAGTATATATGTATGTGCATACATGCGGGAAAAATATCATATAATCTGTAAGATGAAGTGAAATATGTATACCCTATTTATATAACAAAGGCTGAGAAACTTAAACTCCTAGATCACATAATACCTCATCAAAACTTTTTTTAATCCATAGACTAATCCCTTGAAGGTAGCTATTAGATGAAACAACAAAAGCTTTTTTCTAAGGTTTTAGCCCTTTCTATTGACTTTCTTTTCTTTATGATCCCGTCTCAAAAGACAGATGGTGGGCTTCCCTGGTGGCGCAGTGGTAGAGAGTCCACCTGCCAAGGCAGGGGACACAGGTTTGTGCCCCGGTCTGGGAGGATCCCACATGCCACGGGGCGGCTGGGCCCGTTAGCCATGGCCGCTGAGCCTGCGCGTCCGGAGCCTGTGCTCCGCAACGGGAGAGGCCACAGCGGTGAGAGGCCCGCGTACCAAAAAAAAAAAAAAAAAAAAAAAGACAAATGGTATATTTTGTGTATTTGTAAACATCAGACTTTCAAGCCATTTTACTACAGTCCTTAGAAACAATTCATTTCTTCAGCTCTTCATGCACACCTGAGTTGGTGGAGGTTTCAATTCGGACCTCTTCTGTTTCCTCCTTTAAAGCAAACTCGGCAGGAGCTGGGTGTTCCTGTATGCTGGATTTCACGGCATGAGCTGCATAATTAAGGCTGGTGTTTTTACTCCAATGCCAGTAACCTGAGAAGGGGTTGTAGAGCATTCCTGCCACAGTTTGAACTGACAGACCGTCTGAGAAAAAAAAATATCAGACAGAGCATATTTAATAAATATTTACCTTCCACATGCCAAGAGTCTCATGCAACTCTCCAAATTAAAAAAGGATTCCTAACTCAATAGGCACAAATACTTTGTAGCCATGTACAGCTCATTCTTTACTGCAGCAGAACATAAACTCTAGCACGGTATTTGGGATTTGGTAAATACTCAATAAATGTTAGCTGTTTTTAGAAAATACCGGCCAACAACTGACTGTTCCAATCATCTTTAAAATATTTTTTCTACTCTATTTTCAAAAAAGTTACTTGCAGAGAAGAAATTACCACATTTCATTGGACAGATAATATTCCAAGTAAAATCAAGTTTATTGATATACTATTACATGAACAAAAAGCATGAGACACACATGAGCCTAAGAGGAATACCAAATGCCAAATAAATGAACTGACAAGTGTTATTACTTGACAGGAATTCAACAGGTAAATCAAGTGCTCACAAGGTGTAAAGCAGAGCTAGGCACTGTGGGGAGCACAAAAAGGAGACAGTCTTGCCTTCAAGCCAGAAAGACGTTAAGAACACTAAAATAACCGTACTATAAGGCATGCTATAACTAGCATAAAACACTACATAAAAAGTGACGGGCTCCCCTGGTGGCGCAGTGGTTGAGAGTCCGCCTGCCGATGCAGGGGACACGGGTTCATGCCCCGGTCCGGGAAGATCCCACATGCTGTGGAGGGGCTAGGCCCGTGAGCCACAACTACTGAGCCTGCACGTCCGGAGCCTGTGCTCCGCAACGGGAGAGGCCGCAACAGTGAGAGACCCGCATACGGCAAAAAAAAAAAAAAAAAAAAAAAAATGACAAGGAAGTTCAAAATATATCTGACTATGAAGGAAGTAATACGTAAAATAAGCTGATTCAAGCACGGCCTCAATAGGACAAACTGAGGATGTGTAACTAAAAGACATTTGTACCTCATCCTTAAACAGGTGAGGACTAAACAGCCAAAAAGTATTCATTGATCATCTATGATTTGCTTGGCCCTGGGTTAGGTGCCATAGGTGAGAGAAAAGTGGATGTAATACTTAATCCTAACTTCAAGGCGTTTATGATCTAGTTGAGGAGAGAAAACCAACATCCAAAGAATAGTGGCCTATTTCATTAAGTGCTAGGTTAATGTGATTAATAATTATAGGCACATTAAAAGTTCAGTTAGGCCTTGGAAATTGGAAAAAATTTTAATACTTACTTGATTCCAGAATGCTCTCTAGCTTTTCAGGTGAAACAAACTTCTCCCATGTATGAGTACCTTTTGGTACAATACCTGCAATCTGCTCTGAAAATACAATTCCCAAGGCATAGGACAGCTGTGTTTTGTTGATTGTAGTAATGAATAAAGAACCACCAGGCTAAAAAAAAATATGTGTAGAAGTAAAATTTTAAATGTTAGGAGTAACAGTTAGATAAAGGCTTGGCTTCCTCCACCCTCCTCCTTCCTTCCAAACAATTTAAGTGCAGTTAAGATACACAAGTATGGGGACTTCCCTGGGGGTCCAGTGGTTAAGACTCTGTGCTCCCAGTGCAGGGGGCACAGGTTCGATCCCTGGTCAGGGAACTGAGATCCCACACCGCGTGGTCAAAAAAAAAACAAAACACAAACCCACAAGTGTGAATAAAATATAATCTACCAAAATAGAGGTTTTTTTTCTCTCGGGAAGTTCATTGTTATGGGCAGTCCACTACAGATGCGTGTACTGAGTTTATGCAACAGTGCTTACAACTAACTCCTAAAATCATACATTACTATGATTTATGTTTATATTTATACATTCTTTTGTACATATCAAATAATTTGTAATAAAAATATAGAAATGAGATCCGGCTGCTCTTCCTTGTTACATGTCCACACTGATGTCTTAATGTGTCAACACTGCTTTCTTTTTGGGTGCCAAGTCTGCCTAACTTGTTTGGTACAGTGCACACTGCCCCATGGTTTGTGCAGGCTGGCAAGGCCAATAAGTGTTCTCTGACAAAAGCCTTAATGATTAAGGTATGAAAGTGTTTTGTTTTGTTTTGATTTCATTAGTATAAAGAATATAAAGAGATCAAGATAAGAACTTCAGTGAATGCAAACCACTTACGGGATTGTTTAGTCTGCCACTTTTTAGTGACTATATTTATAGTGTTTCCTGTATGTACTCCCACAAATGGCAAGAACATTAATGTCTCTTCCACACATTCTCATTAGCACCTGATGGAGATAAAATGCCTAAGACCCCTTCCAAAATAATCATATTAAGATATATATGTATGAAAATATCTCAAATAACACTCTAAACCAAAAATAAAAATGATAAGAGAAGGCCCTGAAATATTGGGATGTGCCCTTAAGACTAAAATATCAGACACTACTTCATTACACATTATAACTTTTCTCTGTAAAACTCTAGTATTCTAAAATATCTCATTAAAAATCACTTATGTGTGGGCTTCCTGGTGGCGCAGTGGTTGAGAGTCCGCCTGCTGATGCAGGGAACACGGGTTCGTGCCCCGGTCCGGGAAGATCCCACATGCCGCGGAGCGGCTGGGCCCATGAGCCATGCCCGCTGAGCCTGCGCGTCCGGAGCCTGTGCTCCGCAACGGGTGAGGCCACAGCAGTGAGAGGTCCGCGTACCGCGAAAAAAAAAAAAAAATCACTTATGTGTCAATTATATCTCAGTAGAGCTAAAGGAAAAATTACTTATAAATATCTAATCTGTGTTTCATAAAATCTTACTCTAAGGAAATAGTGATGAGCATTGGTCATTTTTTTTTAAATAGTCTTTCCATTAAAGCAAAAATTAGTTTTAAATTCCATGATGCCGGTATCCCTAATATATGTGAGAACTTCCATCCATACACACTGACTGAGACACTACTCAAAAAGAAATAATTAGGGAATTTTCCTTGGAAAATAGGAGGTATACCTAATAAAATTTGTTTTTAAGAGGAAACACCACCAAGAAACTATACACATTGAAGAAGACTACGGAGATATGGCAACTAAATGCAATATGGAATACTGGATTGGATCCTACAACAGAAAAATGACATTAGTGGAAACACTAATGAAATTTAACAGGGTCTGTAGTGTAGTTAATAGTATAATGTCAACTAATTTTGTAGTTTTGAGAAATATACCATGGGCTACATACAGGGCTAGGAGTACGGTGAGGCAAGTGAGGTACTGAGGGCACAGAATCCAAGGAGGCACTCACTCTCTGGGGCATGCAAATGCAGGACTGGCACAGAATAGCGAGTGCCGCCTTTGACTTTCTGCCACACCTGCCTCACCCCAGTTCCTACCCTTATTATGTAGAATGTTAACAGTAGGGGATACTGGGTGAAGGGCACCCTTCACCACCCTTCACAGTGGGAACACTGTGTACTATCTTTCCAACTCTTCTATAAATCTAAAATTATTTTAAAAGTATTTTTTAAAAGCTCTATTTAGATAAAGGCTAAGCATTTAATTCTTTTAGCTCTTGACCTTAGGGAGTTACCTCTTGAATACATAAACAACAGAGTTGATATAGTAATAATAATACTTTGGAAATATTTATTAAAAGAAAATTTGGAACCACCTTCAGAGGACTGTGTCAAATTATATAAGCATAATAATGTAGGGACTTCCCTGGTGGCGCAGTGGTTAAGAATCCGCCTGCCAATGCAGGGGACACACGTTCGAGCCCTGGTCCAGAAAGATCCCACATGCCGCTGAGCAGATAAAAAGATGTAGCCTTAAGCCCTACTTAAGTGCCTACTGACCTTTGACTTAAAGACCATGTGACCTCTGACACCTCAGATTCTGATCTTCATTGGGTCAAAGGAGGTCATAATGCCTGCCTTACCTTCCTCACCTGGTTGTAGGTAAGATCTGATGAGATCATTTGTATGAAGTATTCTTTTATAAGCTGATAACTGTCACACATATCACATATACAGAGTGACTTAACAAATGCTGGCTAACCAATTTATGCTAATAATGGTTTTTTATTTTTAAGTATTAATCCAAGTCAATTTCTTAGTAATTGTCATTCAATGCCTATTAGGTAATTAATCCAGACTACACCAAAGAAAAACACCACTATAAATCTATTGTTTGTATTGCAGTGTTCAGCACCAACATTTTTCAAGATCCCTGGACATCAAGATACTAGATCTGGAAAACCCCAGATATCGAGGGCAGGCTGAGAGGCAGAAGTAATCTCCAGCAGAGATGCTGTCCCCTCAACCTGTCTTCCTGGTTTCAAGTATTATAAAACATTTATTGCTATGGATACATACACAAACTCAAAAGAAAAAACAAATAAGTAAACTCTGTAAGTCTTACTTTTAACACTTGACAGCAGCACTGTATAAACATTTCTAGATCAATCACATGTTCTACAACTTCAGAAGCTACGACAGCATCAAATGTTTCTGCAGTTTCTTCCACAATCTTTTCCAGGGAACATGCTCTGTATTCTATCCTCTTATCCAGGACTGGGTCAAATGATTTATGGTGCTGTGCTGTTTTAATGTTCTCATCCACAGGATCAATTCCAATAACTGAAGCCCCAAGCCGCCCTAGAGGCTAATGGCATAAGAAATCATTACCATCAGGAAGAAAATAGAACACACGTTAGCAATAAAAAGCTTCTCAAAAAGGAGACAAGATTAGGCACGAGGTGTTAATTGCTGGAGATCATTTATGGGTACACGAAAGTTCAATATACCATTTTCTCTAGTTTGTACATGTTTGATAATTTCCATAATAAAAAGCTTAAAAGTGAGAACAATAATCACAACAACAACAAAACTTATCAGGAACTGCTTAAGCATAGTGAGGAAATTTTTGTCTACATTCTCTAGATATATTTACAGGCACACAGTACAGTATTAACATATTTAAAGTGCAATAAATGTAACATGTCATTGTAAAAAGAGCAAAATTTTCTAATACTCAAATTCTCTGAAGCACATTTTTTTCTCCATAGTTTCTCTTGTGACTGACTAAAAACGATTCTTCGTAGCTAATTCTTCTTTCAGCCTTTATAGTCAGTCACTTCCCATGACATGCCCAATTTTTAAACATAGCCTTTATTTTGATCAAAACTGCATAGCATTTATTTTATAACTCTTTAGTTAATAAGTTAAAAGTATAAATCAAATTATTTTAACTTTAGAGACATAGATCTGTAATAATACACGGAGAAGATCATAGAACACATAGAGTAAAAGTGTACTAATTTACAATTTGATACACCTTATATTCTTGATTCTAAGGGATGTATTTTCACATATTTTACATTTCCTGAAATTTTATAATTGATGGCAAGAGAAACCAGCGCACTGCCATATGAAGAACACATTTTCTGTGCATATGGAAACTTAGCTATGTATCAAAGGCCTCTGTTAACCTCACTGTCAACTTGGCTGTTATGACCTTGACAGTAACACACACCATTGTATCTTCACTTACATTTGTATCCTGTACTGTTTGCTTAAAATATCTTTCAAGCAAAGATTATGATGCAGCATTTAAACAAAAAGTTATTGTGTTGATAGGATATTACAAAATAGAACTGTAGGGCATAAATACTCTGTCAGCTAAAGCGAGTATTGTTCACAGGGAGAAGTACTCTAGAGCACCTAAGAAGGGGAGAGCCCCCAAAGCAGGCAAAATTCTGTTACGTTTTGATACTGAAGCAAGTGCAAAAGGACAGCTTATCAGTGCATTTAAACCAGTGGAAATTGCCTAATATCTTGGGAGAGAAGAGACAACAAAATTTCCAAAGCTATTCAAATGACCAGTGCTTTTTTTTTAATTGAAGTATAGTTGATTTACAATATTATATTAGTTTCAGGTGTACAACATAGTAATTCAATACTTTTATAGGTTATACTCCATTTAAAGTTATTATAAAATAATGGCTATATTTCCCTGTGCTGTACAATATATCCTTGTTGCTTATTTATTTTATGCATAGTAGTTTGTACTTCTTAATCCTCCTACCCATGTCTTGCACCTGTTCCCTTCCTTCTCCCCACTGGCAACCACTGGTTTGTTCTCTGTATCTGTGAATCTGTTTCTGTTTTGTTATATTCATTTGTTTGATTTTTTTTTTTTTTTCCTACGGTACGCGGGCCTCTCACTGCTGTGGCCTCTCCCGTTGCGGAGCACAGGCTCCGGACGCACAGGCCCAGCGGCCATGGCTCACGGGCCCAGCCGCTCTGCGGCATGTGGGATCCTCCCGGACCAGGGCACGAACCCGTGTCCCCTGCATCGGCAGGCGGACTCTCAACCACTGCGCCACCAGGGAAGCCCTGTTTGCTTTATTTTTAAGATTCCATACATAAGCGGTAACATACAGTATTTGTCTTTGTCTGACTTATTTTACTAAGTGTAATACCCTCTAGGTCCACCCACATTGTTGCAAATGGCAAAATTTTCATTCTTTTTTATGGCTATTATTCCTGTGTGTGTGTGTGTGTGTGTGTGTGTGAGAGAGAGAGAGAGAGAGAGAGAGAGAGAGACAGAGAGAGAGACAGAGAGAGACAGACAGAGAGACAGAGAGACATCTTCTTTATCCATTTATCTGTTGATGGACACTTAGGTTGCTTCCATATCTTGGCTCTTGTAAATAGTGCTGCTATGAACATTGGGGTGCGTGTATCTTTTCGAATTAGTTTTTTTGTTTTCTTCAGATGTATACCCAGGAGTGGAACTGCTCGGTCATATGGTAGTTCTATCTTTAGTTTTTTGAGGAACCTCCATACTGTTTCCTGTAGTGGCTGCACCACTTTACATTCCCACCAACAGTGTACTATGGTTCTGTTTTCTCCACATCGTCATCAGCATTTGTTATTTGTAGAATTTTTAATGATAGCCATTCTGACTGGTGTGAGGTGATATCTAATCGTGGTTTTGACATGCCTTTCTCTGATGATTAGCAATGTTGAGCATCTTTTCATGTGCCTATTGGCCATCCGTATATCTTCTTTGGAAGAATGTCTACTCAGGTCTTCTGCTCGTTTTTTAACCTGGTTGTTTGTTTTTTGACCTGGTTGTTTGTTTTTTGATGTTGAGTTGTATGAGCTGTTTATATATTTTGGATATTAACCCCTTATCAATCATATCATTTGCAAATACTTTCTCCCATTTAGTAGGTTATCTTTTTGTTCTGATTATGGCTTCCTTTGTTGTGAAAAAGCTTTTAAGTTTAATTAGTCCCATTTATTTATTTTTACCAGTGCCCCATTTTTGTGTAAAAAAAAAAATCCTCACTATAATTTTCTGAAATACTTATATATTTTTAAGAAAGTAAAAAGCATGTACTAGTTTATAATCATAAAAATATTAAAAACAACATTATACACTTCCTGCTTTAAAAATGAACAATATTATTTGTTAAAAGGATAAAAGAGGCATAAGCCCACATTTTCTCAATTTTTTTTTTTCCCCAGTTAAAAATGCCAGGAAAGTTGGGCTTTCCTGGTGGCACAGTGGTTAAGAATCCGCCTGCCAATGCAGGGGACACAGGTTTGAGCCCGGGTCCGGGAAGATCCCACATGTCGCGGAGCAACTAAACCCGTGCGCCACAACTACGGAGGCTGGGCTCTAGAGCCCGAGAGCCACAACTACTGAGTCTGCGTGCCACAACTACTGAAGCCTGCACACCTAGAGGCCATGCTCCGCAACAAGAGAATCCACTGCAATGAGAAGCCCGCGCACCGCAATGAAGAGTAGCCCCCGCTCACCGCAACTAGAGAAAGCCCACACAGCAACGAAGACCCAACACAGCCATAAATAAATAAATAAATAAATATAAAGTTCCCTTTAAAAAAAAAAAGAAAAATGCCAGGAAAGTTGTAAATCACTTACCTCCGTTAACAATCCACCACCACAGCCAACATCAAGAATCTTCATCCCAGACAAAGGTTTTCCTGGCTGGTGATCAGCAACTGTTTTTAAAAGATTGTCTCTTTTAAAAAAATTCAAAATATATAAAAACAAATCATTAATTTTATCAATAAAGTCTTAAAAGTGCATAATTTTCAAAGACATATTAAACTCTCTTTTTAAATAGACTATTGATTTTGGGGGTAAAAAAACTTATTTCCAGCATAAAATGCCATTATGCTTAATTTATAAGATATTTTTATTAATCAGAAGCAGGAGGTTTAAAGTTCTTGAAATAACCTAGTAATAATTATGACTTAACTATTACTTTAGTAATAATCTAAAGAAAAACTTTAAAAACAATCTAATTTAGATTAACCTAATTTTATTCACTTGAGATATCATGTCACCTGCGGTATTATTAGCTATGTTGCTAGTACTTGCTAGACCCATTTCACATCAGCAACAAATAGGTTATTTTACAGGGTTTAGTAGAAGCAGACTGGAGATCTATATTTGCAGAATTTGCCTACATTCCCTTCTAAATTGAGTCACTCTTCATCTTCTTAGTGGTGTTTTCATGATCATGTAAACAGGCACCCAAATCAAGTAAACTTAATTCTAAGATAATTATAGCAATATTTTCCCACATACACAAATGTAAGCACACACACATACACACCCATATACACACACAGATATATACAGCTAACAGTATCGTAAACTAAACTTTTAAGTTGGACTACATACAAATTCTAATTATACTTATATTAAAATAAACATCATATATAGTAAGGACATCTTAGGAAATCTTTTATTGCTATTCAAATTAATTGACTTCTAAGAAAAACCTAGACAGTGGTTAAGTAGATAATTTCAGAACGTTATAATATACAGGAAGGACCCATTTCAAATGAAATCCAATCCATTCCTCACACATTGGCCAAAATGACCTCTTTATATCATAGTTTAGATCACATTGCTCCCTTTCAATGGTTTTCATTATGATCAGAATAAAATCTAAGCTTCTAACCATAATTTGTACTGCCCTGGATGGTCTTTTCTAGTGTGATGTCTAACTAGTAGTGTCACATTAGTTGGAACAGAGTAGTTCTCAACCTGAGCGTGCATCAGAATCACCTGGAAGGAAAACACAGACTGCTGACCCCCCAAAGCAGTAGGTCCAGTGTGATACCTGAGAATTTTGTATTTCTATCAAGATCACAGGTGATACTGATGTTGCTAGTCCAGGGCTAACCTTGAGAACCACTGATCTAGCCTAACAGAATGACATTTCTGCTTTTCTCTGCCTTAGTGTTTCAATGATCCACTAATTCAGTGGTAATAAGAATGTGCCAATGTTTTCCTTTTTGCTGCACTGATAAAACCAGCAAAAACCAATCAGGAAGTTCCTTGAGGGCAGTCTGAATCTGATATTCTGTGTCTATCACAGTGCCTTGCCCATGTCGGCTGCTCAAAAATGTTTAATAAATAAATAAACAAATGGACAGAAGAACGAATGAACAATTGATAAGTGGAGTCTTGATAAGTGGAGTCTGATGAACCCTTGCCTTTATCTCCCATGGCAAACTCTAAGTTCCTGAAGCACACAGACTGTGTTTTGAATGCTGAATATCTCAGTAGCTTTTACAGATTCCAGCCCCCAGGCTCTGTACAAGGTAAGTTCTCAAAAAAATATCTGTTGAATTGAACTTTCTCAGTACTATTCCCTTTATCAGAACTGCCTAAAGGCCAAAGATGCTATAAGATGACCTTGATGTCATAGGACCCTAATTCCTTTTCATGTGGATTTAATTCTAATTAACTCGATAATATCCAAAAATACTTCAAGTTAATTTATGAAACAGTGTAGAACTCGAGTGATGCTATTAAAAAATAAATAGTTTCGGGACTTCCCTGGTGGGACAGTGGTTAAGAATCCACCTGCCAGTGCAGGGGACATGGGTTCAAGCCCTGGTCCGGGAAGATCTCACATGCCGCGGAGCAACTAAGCCTGTGTGCCACAACTACTAAGCCTGCGCTCTAGAGCCGGTGAGCCACAACTACTGAGCCCACGCGCCTAGAGCCTGTGCTCCGCAACAAGAGAGGCCACCGCAATGAGAAGCCTGTGCACTGCAATGAAGAGTAGCCCCTGCTCATCACACCTGGAGAAATCCCGTGTGCAGCAACGAAGACCCAACGCAGCCAAAAATAAGTAAATAAAATAAATTTAAAAAAATATTTAGGGCTTCCCTGGTGACACAGTGGTTGAAAGTCCGCCTGCCGATGCAGGGGACACGGATTCGTGCCCCGGTCCGGGAAGATCCCACATGCCGTGGAGCGGCTGGGCCCGTGAGCCACGGCCGCTGAGCCTGTGCGTCCGGAGCCTGTGCTCCACAACGGGAGAGGCCGCGACAGTGAGAGGCCCGCGTACCGCAAAAAAAAAAAAAAAAAAATTAATAGTGTCAAACAATGGATATTGAAGAGAATCTCCCTAATTTCTAAAGCAAAGTTAAAGTGCAGCATTTTGAACCTAGGCATAAACCGAGAGAAAAATGAACTCGAAAGAAAATGAATTATTGAAAAGAGTTGTATTTTAAAAGATCTAGAATTTCTGTAATATTACCTAATGAACGGCACCCTCAGGTCATTCATAGAGTGAAGAGGTGCATATACTCCTTGCTCGTCCCACCACCTGTGCGCCAAGGCCAGGAAGGTCTTCACCTCACTGCTGTCTACAGTGGTCCGGGAAGTACTGTACGGTCTTGTCCAAGGGAGGCTAAGAGATCAGAAGGAAGAGGCAGGCAAAAACTGCCATTTAAAAAAATGTAACATAGGATATATTAAGTAGAAAGATATTCTAATTTGCAATTTACTAGATTCTAAATACATGTATCGCTCATTTTTGATGCTTCAAAACAAGTTTTCTTATAATCACATTGCTTATAAATATATATATATGTGTATATGTGTATGTGTATATATATATATATATGTATATATATATAGTCACAGATGAAACAAATTAATTTGCTTTCGAAGTAAGTTACAACAAAAATGAAACTTTATAAAACTTGGCCTTTTGGGTCACGTAGTAGTAGTAGTAGTAGTAACTATTTACTGAATACTTACTAAATACCAGGTACTGCTTGTTTAAGAAATCCCTATATGTCATATGTCATCTTATTTAATCCTCAGCAACTCCATAAGGTAGGTACTATTATTATCTCTAGTACACAGACAAGAAAAGGAAGGCTCAGAGAGGTTAAGTGGTGGAGCCAGGATTTGAACTCAGATGCCTCAGCCTTCTCTCCATTTCTACTGCTTGAACATACTAATCCAAGCTCCCGTCATCTCTTGCCTGAACTATTGTCCTAGCCTTCTAATTAGTTGGCCTGCTTAGGACTTCATCCCCCTCTAATCTGTTCCCCACAATGCACCCAGAGTGACTGTTCTGAAATATAAATATGATCATGCTATTTTCCCACTTAAAATGCTTCCATGGCTTTCCAGTGACATTGGGGAAAAGACCAAAATCTTTAGCATAGCATACAGTATTCTGAATTAGTTGGTCCCAAGTTTCTTCCCTCTCCAAAGTCACTTCCCACTACTCTCTTCATCCTCCCCACTCCAGCCACATGGGCCTTGTTTAAGTTCTTTGAATTGGCCATGCTTGTTCATTCCCCAGATACTTTGGACATGTCATTCCCTCTGCCTGGAACATTGTTCTCACATTCCCCCCTCCCTCCTCTACACACCTAATTAATTTCTTCTCATCCTTTAGAGCTTAGTTTAAATGGAATGCCATCTAATACTGTCCTATTTTAACTCCTCTACAACTCTGTACTTCTTTGTGAGCCTATGTGATTAGTTGATCATGTCTCTCCATTAGAACATAAGCTGTCTCGCTTACCATTTTATTCCTAGTGACAAGCACAGTTCCTAAAACACAGTTGGTGCTCGGGAAACATTTGTCAAATAAATAATCTGAAGGAGAAGCCCCAGAAAAGCATATAATTCACGTAAATATATTTTTTAATCAAATGGAATCAAACAGGGACTAAATGGGGATCAGACAGACACTACACCAGGTCCCATGTCAAAGTACACGATAGGAAAATCCTTCAGAGGTTCTTGGGTAAAAGAGAATAGGTTGTTACATTAGCATAGGTAATGCCATTTAAATTTTTACTACGTTTTTCTAAGCTACATAGACTACATTCTATATTGATTACTTAATATCCTTTTAAGATTTCAATATCACTCTTCTTTAATATTATTTTATGAATATTACCCTCTTTTTCATGCTTCATGCAAAGCCTCAGTAATCAAGGACTAACTTACAGGGACTTCCCTGGTGGTCCAGTGGTAAAGAATCTGCCTTCCAACACAGGGGACGCGGGTTCAATCCCTGGTTGGGGAACTAAGATCCCACATGCCAGGGGGCAACAAAGCCCCCTCACCACAACTACTGAGCCCACGCGCCTCAACTAGAGAGCCCACGTGCTCTGAAGCCTGCACGCCACAACTAGAGAGAAAAAAAAAAATCTGCACGCCACAACTAGAGAGAAGCCTGTGTGCCACAACAAAAGATCCCACATGCACAACTAAGACCCAACGAAGCCAAAAATAAATTAAATAAATTTTTTTTAAAAAGGACTAACTTGGGCTTCCCTGGTGGCGCAGTGGTTGAGAGTCCGCCTGCCGATGCAGGGGACACGGGTTCGTGCCCCGGTCCAGGAGGATCCCACATGCCGCGGAACGGCTGGGCCCGTGAGCCATGGCCGCTGGGCCTGTATGTCCGCAGCCTGCGCTCCGCAATGGGAGAGGCCACAACAGTGAGAGGCCTGCTTATCGCAAAAAAAAAAAAAAAAAAAAGGACTAACTTACAATAGTTAACAGTAGGTGGTTGCTCAGTTGAGTAAGAATGATATTACAGACATCCAATCTTAAAAGAGCCAGTTCATTTATGAGAAGCAGAGCATGCACTTGGAAAACAGAGCTTATACCTTAACCCAATGCAATATTTTTCACAAAGTTAGAAATTGGTTTCTAATATATGAATACATAAAGATATTACTTTGATTCAATCTTACTATCTAGAATGTATACTTAACCACCTTATATTTATGTTACACCCAAATCATTTATGATCTAAGCACTGTGTTATTTGTGTCCTGTCATAAGGATATTATGAGTAAGTAAAAAGTAGTTCTCTGAGTAATATAGCCTTGCATTAAAAATAAAAGCTATCGGGGGCTTCCCTGGTGGTGCAGTGGTTGAGAGTCCGCCTGCCGATGCAGGGGACACGGGTTCGTGCCCCGGTCCGGGAAGATCCCACGTGCCGCCGCGGAGCAGCTGGGCCCGTGAGCCATGGCCGCTGGGCCTGCGCGTCCGGAGCCTGTGCTCCGCAGCGGGAGAGGCCGTAGCGGTGAGAGGCCCGCGCACTGCAAAAATATATATATATAAAAAATAAAATAAAAGCTATCGCTAAATATGGATGAAAGGCATGCACTTGATGTATACTATATTACAGATTTTCTCTGGGTTTGAAATTTCCCAAATTTAAAAGCTGTTGGGAAAATAAGAATATTTAAATAAATAAAAGCTACCTTAATCAAACCACATGAGCTATACTGACAAAGTTTATTAAACACAATCAATACGAAACTATTCTTGCACATAATTATGTGAAAATTTGCCACAGTAATGAATAAACTTACCTGTAACTTTTCATCCTATTCAGGCAGGCAAAAGTCATGCTATAGGATTTGAAACACATGCTTCTGTATTCACTGAAAACCGATGGTTTAATTTGTAGAGTCCAACTGAGCTGATTTTTTGAATAAGCTGAAAAAAGAAAATTAAATGTCTAGAGAAAGCATTGCACAGTATGAATCCCTGATATGCATGTAATTGAAGAAACTATTTTATACAGCAATCTTATATTACAGTTGATAAACAAAAGGGTTTTTTCCCCTTAATTTTGGATTTTACTTTAAATTATAAAATAAAAATCTTGCATTCTGCCATCTAACTCCAATCACATATTTCTGAAATAATAATCATCAAACATAAGTAATGCCTATGGTAAAGTTTTTCATGCCATTTGTTTTTACATACATATTATGCTGCACAAAATTATTAAAAAATGATATTCAAATTAAAACTACATTACCTTTTAAACTAGAGTAATTTTTTTTTTTTTGCCACACCACACACCTTGTGGGATCTTAGTTCCCCAACCAGGGATCAAACCCGGGCCCTTAGCAGTGACAGCGCAGAGTCCTAACCACTGGACCACCAGGGAATTCCCACAAGCTAGGGTAATATTAATTTTGAGATTATTTATCAAAACCAGCTCAAATTATGTCACTTTCATGTTAGCTACATGAAATGGATTTATATGTATGCTCAACACATTTTACAGAGGAAAAAAAATGTGCACTTATAGACATATATATCTCCTAAAATAAACAGTCATTCAGTTTATATGTTCCAACTTACACAGGGATCTGCTTTATGAACTAGTTACTCTGCTGCAGAACATTCAGTTGTTCAATAAACATTTAAACAAAGTAGACCTTAGAGCAAAGAAAACTACCAGGGACATTACATTATGATAAAACAGCAAGGATTTACTATATAGTACAGGAAACTATATTCAATATCTTGTAATAACCTATAAAGGATATATACGTTATATACAGGATATATAGGTTATATATACATGTAATAACCTACATATACAGATGTAAATCTATAGATTTACATCTATATATAAATGTATATATAAATATGTATATATAAATGTATATATAAATATAAATATATAAATGTCTACATATATAGATGTAAATCAACTATACTTCAATTAAAAAAAAAGAGAGAGAGAGAATCCACCAAGAAGACAAATTACTCTAGCAAAAACCAGACAAAAACCAGACAAAGATGGTACAGCAAAGAAAACCACAGACCAATTTCTCTCATGAAAAGACACAAAAATTCTCAATAATTAGTAAACAGAATCCAGCAACATATAAAAGGAAAAATATAGCATAACCAAGTAGGATTTATTCTAGCTATGCAACACTAGTTCAAGAGTAGAAAATCAATCAATGTAATCTACCATATTAATAGTTGAGAGAAGAACACACATAGCTTACTAATTAATGTGGACAAAACATTTGACAAACTCCACACCCACTTATGACTAAAAACTCTCAGCAAACTAAGAATAAAAGAGAAATTCTTCAATCTGATAGAACACCCATAAAAATTCTATAGCTCACAAAGTACTTAATGGTGATAGACTAAGTACTTTACACCTAAAATCAAGAACAAGGCAAGAATGCCCATTCTCATGATTCCTATTCAATGTACTACTAAAAATCTTAGCCAGTACAATAAGGCAAGAAAAGGAAATAAAAGGCATACAGAATGGAAAGGAAGAAATTAAACGGTCCCTATTTGCAGATATGATTGTCTATGTATAAAATCCCAAGAAATCTTTAAAAAATAAAAATAAAAAGCTCCTGGAATAAGTCGGTTCAGCAAGGTAACAGACTACAAATTCAACACACAAAAAAGTCAATTATTTCTATACATTAACAATGAACAACTGGAAAGCAAAATTCAAAATGCTCTATTATTTAAAATCAGTCCAAGAAAGAATACTTCCATTGTTGTATAAATCCCTCAAAACATGTTCAGATTCTGTATGCTGAAAATTTATATAAAACACTGATGAAAGAAATCAAAGACAACCTAGTAAATGATGAAACATACTGTGTTCATGGATTGGAAGAGTCAACATAAATCCTCCCCAAATTGATCTATATGTTTGAAACAACTTCTATCAGAAGAGACAGAATAAACAATGTTAAAAAGGAGAATAAAACTGCAGAAATCAAATACCGAATTCTAAGACTTATCATAGAGCTACAGTAATCAAGACAGTGTGGTACTGGAGGAGAGACAGACTGAAATAGCAATGCAACAAGAGTGTCAAGAGGGAAAAAAAAAAAAAAATTCACCCAACTGATATTTTGACAATGGTGCAAAAGCAGTTCAAAGGAGGAAGAATGGTCTTTTTAGTAAATGGTGTTAAAACAATTAGACGTCATAGACAAAAAAGAAAATTTTGTCCGAAATCTCACATCTTATACAAAACTGAACTCAAAATGATCTAAATGCAAAACTATAAAACTTTTAGAAGAAAATATAGGAGAAGCTCTTCCTGATTTAGGGTTACACACAGAGTTCTCACATCTGACACCAAAATCACAATTCATAAAAGAAAATATTGATTAAATTGGATTTAATCAAAGTTTAAAACTTTTGCTCGGCAAAACACCTTGTTAAGAAAAAGAAAAGTCAAGTCACAGAATGGGAGGAAATATTTGTAAAACATATATCCCATAAAGAACTTGTATCTGGAATATATAAAGATACTCTTTAAACTCAACAGTAAAACGAAACAGAAAAACAAAATAAGCAATCCAATTTTAAAATGGCTGCGGGTATTATAAAAAGACACAGACATTTCATCAAAGAAGATATACAGATGCAAATAAGCACATGAAGAGATGTTAAATAGCAGTAGCCATTAGAGGAATGCAAATGAAAGCCACTACATACCTATCAAATTGGCTAAAATTTAACCATCCCTGATATTACCAGGTGTGGACCAAGACATGAAAAAACTAGATCTCTTATATATTGCTAGTGGGAATGTAAAATGGTACAGACACCATGAAAAGCAGTTTAGCAGTTTCTAATAAAGTTAAACATATATTTATCATGCAGCTTTGCAAGTGCATTCCCGGGCATTTATCCCAGAGAAGTGAAAACTTACATCCACACAAAAACCTGTACATCAACGTTCACAGCAACTTTATCCATAACAGCCCCAAACTGGAATCAATCAAAATATCCTACAATAGATGAATGGTTAAACAAACTGTGGCATATTCATATCATGAAATACTACTCAGAAATCAAGAGGAATGAACTACTGATACATGCAAAAACTTGGATGGATTTCAAGGGTATTTATGTTGAGTGCAGAAACATTTTTTCAAAAGGTATATACTGTAAGATTCCACTTACATAACACTTGTGAAATGGCAAAATTATAATGGAAATAATAATATAATGTAATGGAAAATAGATCAAGGTTTAAGGTTGGTGGTAAGGTTTGACTATAAAGGAGTATTACCAGGAGTTTCGCTGTGATTGTGGAACAGTTCCATATCCTGATTGTGGTGGTTATTACACAAATCTCTATGTGTGGTAACACACACACACACACACACACACACACAATGAGTGCATGTAAAGGTGGTGAAATCCAAAGGACTGTAGTTTAGTTGATGGTATCATACTAACGTCAATTTCCTGACTCTGACAATGTATTATGGTTATGTAAGATGTTATCACTGAGGAATTGGGTGAAGGGCATATGGAAATTCTCTGTATTATTTTTGCACCTTCTTATGAGTCTATTTCAAAATAAAAAATTTTTAGTTAAAAAGTATAAAAGTGGACACTACAAAGTGCTTCTCCTCCCCCTGACTCTAGGTATCCAACTTCCCTCTCTGCAAGCAACCAATGTTACTAGATTTGCATGTAAGCCTCCAGATATTTTATACATATTTCATTTTTGTGTATCAATTTCTCTCTTATTTTATACAAAATGTAGCACAGTATACTCATTGTTCTGCACCTTGCTCTTTCCACCTATCAATGTATCTTGGAGATTTTTTTCATAATAGAGCATAAAGAACTTCCTTTTTTTTAGGTTTGCAAGGTAATCCATTGTATGGCTGTAACTCATCGTTTATTTAAGCAGTGCCCTATTTTTTTTTGAATTTTATTTATTTTTTACACAGCAGGTTCTTATTAGTCATCCTTTTATATACAACAGTGTATACATGCCAATCCCAATCTCCCAATTCATCACACCACCGCCACCACCCCCCGCCAATTTTCCCCCTTGGTAAATGCCATTTGTTCTCTACATGTGTCTCTATTTCTGCCTTAAGCAGTGCCCTATTAATGTACATTTATTTAAATTATTTCTAATCTTTTGCTATTCTGAAAACATAAGCTTGAATTACATAGGTAATTTCTTTTTGAGAGTACCTGTATGTAAAACCGCAAGAATTGTGTCAATTGGCATGTGCATTTATAAATTTGTAATTACTTTCTTAGACGTTGAACCAATTTGCAATCTCACTAGAAACTATGAGTTTCTAGTGTTGGTTTCCCCACACTGATAATACTTTGATAGTCACCTATGCAGTGTATTATCAAACTTTTTTTATCTTTGCTAATCCAATAGGTGAAAATGGTATCTCACTATAATTTTAATTAATCATGAGTGAGGTTAAGTGTCTTTTTTTAAGTTTAATGGTGCTATGGTCTGAATATTTGTGTCTCCCTCAAATTCACATGTTGAAATCCTGACCCTCAAGGGGATGGTATTAGGAGGCGGGGGTCTTTGAGAGGGTGGAACCCTCATGATTGGGTTTAGTGCCCTTATAAAAAGAGACCCCAGAGAGCAAAAGGCTCCACCTATGAACCAGGGAGTGAGCGCTCACCAGACACCGAATCTTGGACTCTGCAATCTCCAGGACTGTGAGAAATAAATTTTTCTTGTTAATAAGCCACCTAGCCTGTGGTATTTTGCTGTAGCAGTAGGAATGGACTAAGACAAATGGTCATTTATTTTTCATGTCTTGTCTTTTCATAGTCTCTGAACATTTTTCTCCTGAGCTTTTTATGTTTTTAAAATTTTGTTTTGTTTAATAGGACCTCACAGCCTGGCCAAAATTCATTTTAACATCCTCAGAAAAAAAGTTTGTGCTTCTAGGCTTTAGCTCAAGTTATTCTCTCTTCCACCATTTCTATCTGTGTTATTTTTTAAGACCCAGGTCAAATATCACCTCCCTTATGACTTTAGGTAGGTAAATGAGATATCAGAGAATTATGTAGACTGTGATACACAGATAAGGATTTACAGTTGACCCTTGAACAATGTGGCGGTTAGCAGCGCCAAGGCATGCATGCAGTCAAAAATCCAGGTATAACTTTGCAGTCGGCCCTCCACATCTGCTGCTCCACGTCCTTGGATTCAACCAACCTCAGGCAATGTAGTACTGTAGTACATATTTATTGGGAGAAAACTCCCCACATTTAAGAGGACTGGTGCAGTTCAAACTTGTGTTGTTCAAGGGTCAACTGTGTAAGGTATTATCATGAAATTGAGCCACAAAGATTTCAACACAGTCCTTGCTCTCTGGTCAGTGATGACCCCAATCTCCCTCTCACCTCCCCTATTTCTGGAAAATTAGTCCCTCAGTCATCAGTATGGCCAGAATTCTTAAGGGCCTTAAAATCTACCTCACCATAACTGAGAGAGAAACTAATCAAGTTTGTATTAATAGAATGCTACCAATTCCTTCTTTACCTCGAATCTGTGATCATTCTGGTATTTGAAATTTTAAAGGAATGGGGAAATTTTTCATCTAATTTATTCAAAAAGTCATTTATCAGCACCTATCAGATACCACGCTGACAGTGAACAAGCCCTCTACCGTGCCAACGGCGTGGTTCCAGCATTCATCATTTATTGTCTGGATTACTCTAAGGCCTCCCTGAGCCTAGTCTTGTCTGCCTCCGTCCCACTGTCTACACAGCTGCCAAGTGTTATTTCTAAAAAACGAGTCTGAGTATGTTGTTCGTTCCGTAATTTCCCACTGTCTTGAAGAGAAAGTCAATCCCAGGAGGTGTACGTGGTCTTTCGTGTAGTTGTCATGGCCTAAAAACTCTGTCTTATCCCTGGCCATTCTCTGCCCTCTTTTCCAGCCCTCCAGCCACACTGTACTTTTCAAGGAACACCTCGCAGTTTCCTAGAAACCTCCTCATTGATACTCAAGCTGGTCCTTTGGCCACTCCAACTTCTTCTAAAACTGGACAACTTCAAGACAGCTCCCTAAATATCTTGTTTAAGAAGTTTCCCTCATCCCAAATATTTATTCCTTCTATGTTCACTTCCAAAATTTGGAAATATTTATACTGTATTTTTTCTAAATTTCTGATTATAAAAGACATATTTACTGAAAAAAATTATGAAAAGTATATAACGAATGATAAAATGATAGATCACCAACTCCACCTCAGATAATCACTGTTAAAATTTTGATGTATCTCTATTCTCACTATATATCTCCAAGTTCATAATACAAACTGATTTGTAAGGTTTTTTTTTACCTTTTTAAAAATTGAAGTATAGTTAATTTACAATGTTGCATTAGTTTCAGGTGTACCGAAAAGTGATTCAGACAGATTCTTTTCCATTACAGGTTATTACAAGATATTGAATAGAGTTCCCTGTGCTATACAGTAGGTTCTTGTTATTTTATAGATATTAGTGTATATATGTTAATACCAAACTCATAATTTATTCCCCCCCACCACCACTATCCCCTTTGGTAACCGTAAGTTTGTTTTCTATGTCTGTGAGTCTATTTCTGTTTTCGTAAATAAGTTCGTTTATATCATTTTTTTAGATTTCACATATAAACGATATGATATTTGTCTGTCTGACTTACTTAGTATGATAATCTCTAGGTCCATCCATGTTGCTGCAAATGGCATTATTTCACTTTTTTGTGCTGAGTAATATTCCACTGTGTATATATACCACATCTTCTATATCCATTCATCTGTCAAAGGACTCTTAGTTTCCTTCCGTGTCTTGGCTATTGTAAATAGTGCTGCTATGAACACTGAGGTGCATGTATCTTTTGAAATTAGAGCTTTCTCCAGGTATATACCCAGGAATGGGAATGCAAGATCATATGGTAACTCTATTTTTAGTTTTTTAAGGAACCTCCATACCGTTCTTCATAGTGGCTGCACCAATTTACATTCCCACCAAGAGTGTAGGAGCCTTCCTTTTCTCCACACCCTCTCCAGCATTATTTGTAGACTTTTTAATGGTGGCTATTCTGACTGGTGTGAGGTGATAACGCACTGTAGATTTGCATTTCTCTAATAATTAGCAATATTGAGCATCTTTTCTTGTGCCCGTTGGCCATCTGTACGCCTTCCTCAGAGAAATGTCTATTTAGGTCTTCTGTAACTTACCTTCTTAACACTACATCTAATCATTTTCCATGTGGCTACACATTGATTTAAATCATGTTTATTGGCTGCACTATTTTTCACTCTATTGAGAGTAACAGCTTATCAATTCTTTTTTTGTTTTTGTTTTTTTGGCCAGGCCACACAGCTTGCGTAAGCTCAGTTCCTCTACCAGGGACTGAACCCCAGCTACCGCAGTGAAATCCCGGGAGCCTAACCACTAGGCTACCAGGGAACTCCCACAACTTGTCAATTCTATTGGAGGCCTTTAAGTTTCCCAGTTTTTGCTCTTTATAAGATGATCTTAGTTCCATCCTGACGTTTTTTTAAAGGGGCCCTTAGGTATCACTTCTTTAAAAATTCCCAGTGCCTGGCAAGCAGTATTTGTTAAATGAGTTTCATGTAAAAAATGAACTTAACGTTCTGGTTAATATTGGGAGTTAAATAATCAAACTGTCTTCTACAAGGATCAGGTTCGGTGTGCTACTTTCTTGATCTTATTTGCCAATACAATGTGTTGAATTAACCTATTCATCAAAAAATAATATTGCTGCCTTAAATTCTGAAACATGGCAAGATACATGCAAACAAAACACAAACAAAAGGCGATAACTATGAGACAGCTGGTGTCCTTTCCCGCCGGGGCAAAGGAAAAAGGCACATGACCTTGAGAATCCAGCCGGCACAGCGGCGGCCGGCTCCTGCAGGAGCTCAACGAAAATAAGACAAAGGTCACTGGATACATGGCGGCGGCCCGCAGGCTGCGGTCTCCTCGGCCAGGACCTCTAGTCCTCAGCTATTTTTCCCAGCCTCTGGGTAAGGGACGGTAAGAGCCCAGGCTGAGCGTTCTACGGACAGCGAGGCCCAGGACCTGACGTACAGGTCTTTGGCTGACCCCGCGCGGATTCCCGAGACAGCCCGCCGCCCGCGCCTGCGCAGAACAGCCGTCCCGCGCCGTGGGCTGCGTGCGAGTGACCCCCACCCACACACTCACCCGCCGACGTCGTTAATCGAGGACAGTCAGCCTGTGTGCCCCGGAACGCCGACCTATGCGCTCCTAAAAATCGACTCCCGGAGGAGCTCAGCTTGCGGCCTCCCCACATCGTGACATAAAGGATCCACCTCTTCCGGTCCCTCCCGCAAAAGATCCCCAACAGAAAGGTTCCGAGAGCCAAACTAATCATGGTCGCAGTGATGGGTGTTACAGATGTGTGACTGTAGTTACTTTTAACGCTCAACATGTCAAATTGTGCATGCAGTTAAACTATAGAATGTTTCTGTTGTCATAAACTAACTTCAAGATCCTCCATTATGCCTATTCCTGTATGACCACCTCAAAGTAGCCATCAGTAATGATACCACTTCAAGCTATGTGATCTAGCTTTTATTCCTGTATAGCTCTAATTATTTCATATTAAACAGATGTCTCCCAAGGACACTCCTGTAAGACACTGACCGAAACTTATAATTACAAAAGATCCGAAGCACTTCTTCCCTAAGAGAATTGTTTCCCATTTCAAGGCACTCAAATGTCAGAGGGCCAGAAGTCTATATTGAAAGTTTGTTTTCTGTGAGTGACCTGATAATGTTCCCGACAGGGCACACATTACATAGCAGGAAACTGTTAATCACTCAGGCTAGGCAAACTTCACTTAAGGGTTAGAACAGGCAACCTAACATTTTACTCCTAAATGTGTAACAGCCTTTCCTTGGGTACAAACAATGATAAATGTCCAACATCAAAGACAAAATCATACATTTTTAACAGGCAGGATCAGACTGGTAAAGGGTTCTTTGAATTAGTCAAATTTACTGCTCAGTGATGGTCTTTCCCTTATGGTTTCTTAGTAAAATATTGACCTCCTCCTAAGAGTGGTTGCAGATTTTTCAAGTTGTCTTCAGAGCTCCTCAAGATGCATGACCATCTCTCCAACTGAAGGCAGAAAGCTCTGCACAAAAGAACATTTAGCATGTGTTATATCTGCTGGAGTGACAGATCGCAGGAAAAAGCAAAGTGCAAGTATGATTAAAGTTCTAAGAGCTTGATTTACATGTACTTTCTCTGAATGATTCCCCTCACTGGGCTTCAGAGCCTCTCCACTACATTTTCAGTTCAACAAAGGCAATCAGTGATTTGCCTTAATACCAATAGGAAACAAAAGCCTCTTAAATACCCACTAGTTTGGCTCAGAAAAGCAAAACTGGCTTGCAGTACTTTTCTCTACAAATATCAATAAAAGGCTCTTCCAATGACACTTAAACCCAAGTTGTACTGGAGGAACAGCAGCTATAATGCGATGTATGGCTGTTGTGAGATATTTCTCAGATCATCCCCATGGTCTCACCCATAAACGTGTTACAGAGTCTACAGTTTATTTTGCTATAAAACTAAATATCTATTTAATACTTTGAAATTCAATTTTATATAAACTTTTTTCATTAAAGTTAAGGGTTAAGTGCTCCCTTACAGCTAACACAGTTTTACCTCTTTGAAATGATAACACTACTACATCCACTTAGGTTTAACTGGTAAATTTTTGTATTTACAAAATTCCATATATTCAATAAATTGGTAACTTAAGATAATTTTATCTTAACATTACCACAATCAGAATGTGGCAGATTTATGTGTTTTTATAGGAAAACTCTATGGATGACACCTAGTAAACCTTCATGGTATCAATGTAACTCATCACACATGAGTTATTTTAAGGGCTATTAAGTTATTTTAAGCCCATTTTCTCATATAAGGTTTAGACATTACAACCAAATTCTACTTAAAACTGAAGAACTTAAGACCTTAGAGATAATCTAATTCCACCGTTATACAGCTGAAGAAACTGAGTTCCACTGTGATTAAGTGATTTGCCCAAAATATATCAAACAGCAGAGGCAGGACAATCCAATGAATCTAATACTATTTCCACTAAACCATGCTTTGCACATTTTAGAAACTTCAATAAATTAAAAATACTATTTATACTTCATATCTTCCTTTGAAGAAACAAAATAACTCAGACATTAAAAAAAAGATTCACCTATTGTGTTATACCATTAGAAACAGATGCTTTTTTAAAAAGACATTTTACAAGGGCAGGAAACATATACACTGAAATTCCACACCAATCTTTATTTATATTTTGGGGCCTGAAACAAATCTTATAATTACCTCTTTCCAAATTACATTTTATTCTTTTAATGGTGTGGTTTACCCCCATTCCACAAAAACAAGTATGATTAATACACTAGAAATATTTGAAAAGAAAACCTCTTAAGACAGTTTTTATTAACCAATCCAGACCAATGATTGTCTCAAAAAATTAATCTATTAATTTTCTGGTGGTATCATTTTAGAAAAGACTTCATAACCAAATTACACATCTAATTAACTTACGTATAAGTTTTAGCATTCACATCCCAAATCATGGAAGCCCTATTTATAAAATCTTACCATTCAAGGTAAACATACTCCATTAATGTCAGTGAAATGATGAATTCTCTAAACTGAAAACCCAAATATCTAATTATAATACTGATGTATTTACTAATAATCACATACATCATGACTATGTTTTAAAAAATATCTACAGATAAGAAGCTTGCATATTATGGCAGAGTAAATCAAACTGTCAAATGCTACTTTTGGCTCTAGTTCATATCTTGCTTAAAAATGTGCATATCATAGCCAGTAGACTTTTTCTGTAGAATTTTATTCTGAAAATATTATTTCACTTGAGATTGATCTAAAAAACATCTTTAGATATGAAAATGTTATACAACTTATCTATTACAAATTAATCAGATAATTCCGCAATTAGGTACACTGTGGTAGCTCACCTACATAAAAAATATTGCACATTTTCCTTTACTTATCTCAGATGTGACTGATGTCTAAACTATATAGAATTCCAAACTATTTAAAAGTTATTGTGTGAAATGTCAACTTAATAAATATCAGAACTAAATGCACTGTAAAACAATCATTTTGGTAAACATGCATTTATTCACAGTTGACTTCCTCTAGATAAATGCGTAACTGCTAAAGATTATTTAAGAACCTATGTAAAGGTACAAGAGCACACTATTATAAGTCTATTTCTACCTTCATTTTGAGGAAACACTGACCTTGGCAAAAACCTGGCTTACTTTAATATGAACTACTGCTGGTAACAAGGCATACTCTAAAACTCTTGTGACCTGAACCTGCTTTTTCCTTTTTAACTTAAAATTTAAAAGCATTTGTTTTCAAAGATTTATCTATTGTGGCATAAGTGAGTAATCATATAAAGTGGACCCTAAAAGCATTTCAGTTGAGCATTTCAGTGCCTGCAGAGCCTCGTTTTACTCATAAGTTATGACTGCCTTAAACTGCTAGACCACTCACTGATCATAATTTTAAGAAACTGACAAAACCAAATTTTAATGTTATGAAACTGACACAAACCTGAATAATACAGTATTCCTCCACTGAGCTGAGGTCATATTATACTTTAAAAATATAAATAAATATATCAAATTGTGAGTTTTAGTTCTATAGTAACCCCAAAGTGTTTAAAATATGCTTTAAAACAGAAGTGGGAAACTGCAGAATATAGTTCCAGACTTGCACTGCTGCTACTGTCAAACACAGTAATTCCTTATAAATAATTCTAATGGTGCACTGCTCTGATTGAATCCAGCAATTTCATTTTACAGGAGTGAACCATACTTTATACACACAGAGAACATATTACTTGAAAATCCCCAAAACAGGAAGAAAAGTTTAGAAAGCTGTCAAATGCTTCCAAATGAACGTAAAGATCTATTTCTGGCCCTCTTCTACACCCTTATAGTTAAAATTTGACAAAAATCCATGGGTACAATTTACAGATTTTGACAAACTATTAATTTAAAACCATTTTCTTTGGGGGAGATGAGAGGAAGTACCTTTAAAATCTGTTATACAAAACTCCAGCTGCCTTTTTATAAAAGTACGTTCCTTAGATTAAAATCATAAAATTAATGTGCAAGAGGTTAACAAAAATGAACTAAAGAGCTTTATTGACATCACAGTACATTCAAGAATAATTTTAAGAACATTACAGCTGAAAGAGAATGGCATGTTTATAGTCTTATTATGCACTATTTTTTGAAAAAATGTAATACAAAGAAATCCTATTAAGTAACTTGGAGCAGCATTTGGAAAAAGTACACCTATTTACAGATTAAAAAAAAAAAAAAATTCTGGTTTCACCTACACAGCCACAATGTGCCTCTATAATGAGACAAGCCCTTAAAACTCATGGAATTTTTTAAACATCATGGCATTCTTGCCACATCATTCCTCAGCGTTTACGACGGCGAGGGGTTGTAGATCTGAAAAAAAGAAAGGGAAAAGATAAAATTTAAAAATAAAAATGTATTTTATACTAAAGAATCTGCAATTTTCAAATAAATAATATTATATAGGATTTTTAAAATTACTTAAGACTATGATCATTTATCAAGTACCAAACTGAGTTTATTAAAGAGAGAGAGAGAAAGGACACTTTCAACTTTGCATAAATTCAGTCAAATTTTTTTTTTTAAAAATCAGACAAAATACTTTAAAAAGTATACTACCTTGATCGGGACTTAGACTTGTGTTTGCGGCTTGCCTTCTTACCAGACCTTTGAGATTTCTCCATGGATCGCGATCGACTATGTTTAGGCTTCTTAGCCTTCTTTTCTTTGCTACTTCCTGGAGATTCAGAACTGCTCCTTCCACTAGAATCAGAGCCTGAATGTTTTTTACTGTCTTTGGTAGTACTTTTCTTACTATCCTGTCTAGAATCATGTCTTATGATTTTAACAGATATAGAACCACTCCTAGAGAATGTTCTTTCACTTTCTCGTTTCCTTTTTAACCTATCATCCTGACTACTGAACTTAAAATCTTTTTCTTCCCTTTTTTGTTTCTCTTTTCTTTTATCCTGTTCACGCTCCCTTTCTTTGTCTTTCTTTTTCCTATCTTTATCTATACTTCGACTCCTCTCTTTTTTCCTCTCTTGTTCTTTAGCCTCACCTTTATGCTTATGACTGCTCCCACTAAGATTTCCACGTTGATCATCAATTTTACGCCTATCTCGACTCCTACTGCGACTGGACCGATTGGTTCGCCTATCCCTTGAGCGACTTCTACTTCTACGTCTCTCTCGGGAAGGACTTCGATTTCTTCGTCTTTCTCTTTCAATGCTAGTTCTATTAGACCTCCTCCTATCTCTAATCTTTACTCTAGCCCTATTGCTCTCTATTTTAATTCTGCGAGAGTAACTTCTACTCCTACTACGCCTAGCTTTAATTGTTGGCGATCTACTCCTACTATGTCTCTTTTTTCTTTTAGGAGAAGAAGATCGGGAAGAAGTGCGACTACTACCTGAGCTAGAACTGTACGAAGAGCTAGAGACAGTACTACTAGTACTACTACTTCTGCTATTGCTACTGGAACTACCACTACTGGAACTTCCTGATCTACTCCTTCCTTGTTTCTCTTTTTCTTTATGCTCTTTTTTTGGTTCTAAAACTGATGTAGTTTCATTTGGAGTCCTTTTCTTTTCATTAACCACATCACCATCTGCTTCTCTTGCTTCTAGTAGTGATAAACTATTTTGCTCTTTATGGATAAATTCATTCATCTCTTTTGTAACCCTTTCTGTTTGTTGCTTTTCTTCTGAAACAGAAAAAGACAAAAACAGTAAGAAAGGCAAACGTGCAATGAAAAAACTCCCATGCTACCAAATTTCAAGCTATCAGACTACAAAAATACAGCAGCACTGTTCAACAGAAATAGAATGCATAAGCAATTCAGGGATTTTTAACAGCTACATTTAAAAAGTAAAAAGAAACAGGTGAAACTGATTTTCATATTTTATTAACCCAACATATAAAAAATATTATCATTTCAACATGTGATCAGTTAAAAAGAATATTGAGATAATCTGCTTTTTTTTTTTAAGTCTTTGAAATACAGTGTGTATTTTATACCTACAGCACATCTCAATTTGGGCTGGCTTCATTTGAAATGCTCAATAGCTACATGCAGTTAGCTGCCTTCCTGGACAGTACAGCAATAGAGTACCAAATTGTAGAGGTACAGTAAAGCAAGTAAGAAAAGATTTCCCTTTTGTACAGTAAGGCAACTTGAAGGTAAGTAAGTAATTTATAGGAAATTTTTGGCTGTTAACTCTTAATAATTACTTCTCAAATTGTCCAAATAAGATTTTTCAAAAAAGAAATTCTAAATAAATATTCTTTCATTATTCCTAGTATCATTATATAAACTAAGAACTGTATACATGTACAGCATTTTACATAAAAAACCTTCTAAAAAGTCCTCTATTATCCTTAAATATGCTAGCACAAATTACTTTTCAATAGTTTACAATATATTTCCCCTTTCAAAAGTTTTTTCATTTTAAGAACTTTTTTTTTCTTAAAGATTTTTTGATATGGACCATTTTTAAAGTCTTTATTGAATTTGTTACAACATTGCTTCGTTTTTATGTTTTGGGTTTTTGGTCTTGAGGCATGTGGGATCTTAGCTCCCTGACCAGGAATCAAACCTGCACCCCCTGCATTGGAAGATGAAGTCTCAACCACTGGACCACCAGGGTAGTCCTGTTAAGAACTTTAATAAGAAATAAAAATACACTAAATAGCTTAACTTACAGCCAATGGAACTAATGTCTCCCAAAACAAAACAAAAAAACTTTTATAAACTATAACTTTTTACAATCAATTCTGACTTTGATAAAAACTGCAAATGAGCCAAAACACCTTAGTTTCAGTTACATCACATATTATTTATAATCTAGCCTTGATTCTATCATTGGTATTTCTAAGATGGTTATAAAATAAAAAGAAATATGGGGCTTCCCTGGTGGCACAGTGGTTGAGAGTCCGCCTGCCGATGCAGGGGACACGGGTTCGTGCCCTGGTCCGGGAAGATCCCACATGCCGCGGAGCGGCTGGGCCCGTGAGCCATGGCCGCTGAGCCTGCGCATCCGGAGCCTGTGCTCCGCAACGGGACAGGCCACAACAGTGAGAGGCCCGCGTACCGCAAAAAAAAATAATAAATAAAATTTAAAAAAAGAAATACGAACAGAACTGTACAAACATTGAGTCTAAAAGATATACCTTCCATCTGTTTATCATGTAACAGCTGCTGTTCTTTTTCTTTTCTCCAAAAAGCTTCCTGTTTTTGCCGGATTCGGTGCCGTAATTCCTCATCATCAGTGTCAGATGACTCAGAACCTCGGTCGCTCCTCTCATCTTCACTGTCTCCTGATCCATAACCACCCAGTCCACCTGTGTGCATAAAGCCCAGTCTATCATATGTAAAAATTATTCTAGGCACTAAAAACTTTTTAAGGTCCGAGAAGAAAGCTCATTTCTTTTTTCATTGCTTTTTCTTGGAAGAATATGCTTATTCGGGGTGGGGAGGAGTATAAATTACAATGCTTAAGGAGAACACAGAATCCTCAAGAAAACTGATACTTAGTTTCTTATTCTTTCAAGAATATTTCATATATTTCTCACCATAAGGGAATCTTGAAAATTATTGTCTTACTGTCCATGCTAACCAACAAAGCCATTTAATAGGGCAGTAACAAAGCCTTACTAAAGCATAATCAATTCAAACTACCTTACTCAAATTTATGATGATCCTGAAAATATTTCTAAAATTAACTCTTTCTTTATTCAAAGCTTAGAAATCCAAGGGATGCTAAATATTTTTTTCCTAACAAAGTTGGAATACTGTAATTCTCACTGATGCAGAAATGCTTTGGTGCTAAAACTGCTCCCCACCCTGAAGTGATCTAAATAGTAATCATAACAAAATCACATGGGCATTTGGTTTTACCCATTTCTGTTGACCCTCACAAATATTAATTTGAAATGATGATGTGGAAAAGGCAAATTCAAGCTCTTATATACTTGATAATATATCATGCAAATTGCAAATTACGAACACATCACTACTATCATGCTGTAAGATAAACCCTTTCCTCTATGTAAAAACTTGACTTGCTGCAACACAATCTAAATAAAGGTCCTTAAGAGCAATAGCGGATAGGTTTTTCCCTACGGCATGTATGTAATAATTCTGAAAGTGAGCTTAAATGCTATCATGGCTAAATTATGAACTATTATAACTTGTACTAATAAACTATGAATTAGCCACCACATTTATAATAATCCCATTGTGAATGCTTTAGTAAAAAAAAAAAAAAGAAAAAAAACCTTTTAGAGGCTATAACCCTAAAACCTAAATTTTATAAACTGTGTAGGACTAGTACAGTTTCAAAACAGAACACGTAGAGAGACAGGTAAGTGTCATTTTTCCCTTTAAGGCCCTCTCACAAATAAGGAGAATACTTACCGAGTCCAGTGAGGGAAGCCAGTGCACTGGACTGTGCCAGCTGTTTTGCAGGAGCTTTGTATCACATCAACAACAGGAACAACATGTTAACACAAATAGCCACGATTTCATAGTCATGAGAGTCTATGGTATTGTTAAATCTACTACTATTGCTGCTTTTTGGGGAGAGAAGAAACATTAAAAACATAACATTCATTTTAAACCAGTAGCATGTCTGGCCTTGAAATTATAATTCTGATGTGAGCTGTAATTGGTTGATAATGAGGAAAAATGTTGACCAGTACACTGGTATTTTTTTTTTTTTTAGGTATGGCCCATAATTCAAATTTTTCTTTCAATATACTTTTTAAGTGTTACTAAAAATATGGGAGGGGGGGACATTGGCTGCTTCTGTAAAAATTGTAAGTGGTAAACTGTGAAAATTCTGAAGGTTCATAATTCATTAGGCAAACTAGTTGTATTAGAAATCATATACCAATACCATGGTATCTATATATATAAAAAAAAATCAGGTGAAATTGAACATCAAGAATTTTCCACAATACATTTTATAGAACAACAGCAAAACTGCTAATCTGTGCTCAGGTAGGTTGGATAAAACAAAAGTATCTGTATAGTTTTTAATATGGTGTCTACAAATCTAACCTTTCCCAAAGAGTTAAAACATGCAAGAGAATATTCAAAATCTGCTAGTAATTCAACAAGGACAACAAAAAAAGTCCAAAGTAGCCACCAAAACCAAAAGACCCCCAGAAAAAGAGAACCAAGAACACCCACAATATACCTTTCGTTGCCTTCCGGTGTGCATCTTTGGCTACATAATAAATTTCTTCATCTGTGACATCCAGTAGAATTTCAGTCAGAAGCATTTTTGTCAGCAACATCTAAGGAAGGATATTTTATATTTTTTTTCTAATTTATTCTAGCTACTGATAGTTTGACATTTTCAAAAAAATTAAAAGGCAAAGCCATTTTATAAAACATTTTTAGAGAAGAGATCAGACCAGCTATTCCAAGGAAAAGAGTACCTTGAAAATTACTGTATTATCAAAACTTTAAAAATTTTAAAATCATGTGGATTAAAAAATATATATATGAATTTATCTGTATAGTAGAGAAACTGAATTCTAATTCTAGAGACAAAGTATTTTTTTCAAGTCCCTATTAATAAAAGTTTCCACAAGTGTTTTGAGAGGAATATCCCTTCATTTAATAATATTATTAGTAAGCAGCACAATACTAGTTTCTTATGTCACTTAGGAACTTACATTAACCCTCAGCTCAAAGTAAAATCTGAGGGGAAAAAAACAAGGAAAATAACAAAAAGGCAGTCATTCCATTCTGTGAGATGAAGTCCTTTTTTTCTTGATTACTATAGCACAGCGTACAATAGACTTGAAATAAGAGCTGGATTCTAGCACTGGTTTGGCTACCAACAGCTGTTTCAAATGTGGGCCTCTCTGGGATTCAGATTACTCATCTACTAAAATAAGAGTATACTGAATCAGCTTCATCTAAAGACATTTCAAATATCACTGGTCTTTCAATATGAGAAACGCAGCACATTATATTCCCAAACTCAGAAACTGACAATACACATTATAGGCACTGAAGTCTTTGAGAAATCTTGCAATGAAGAAATATGTTTAACTGTGTTCAATCCAGTGCTTCCTAAATTTATACTTCTACGCAGCCTTTTAATCTTTTTCAGTATTCAAAACACACATTTTAGAAAAATAATAAATAATAAATGTTCTCTTGGGTCTCATGTAGTAAAACACTGTTTAATTAAAAATGTGCTTAAATAACTGCTTTATAAGCTGTGATTTTGCATTGTTACTTGGATTTTGCAGACATTATCACCCAGCAAATATACATTTTATAACTGTTTCACAAGTTCTCTCTCAAGTTTGATAGCCAACCAATAATTTTAAAAATTATAAACAAGATAAACCCTATAATATAACGTAGCATGTCAATTACACCTCAATTAAAAAAAATTTTTTTAAGCCTGTACATGGTAAAGGTAAGAAATTTAACATTCTACCATTTGATACTCTTTCTCTTCTTCGGTCATTTCTGGTTCACTTTGATCTTCTTGAGGAACTGGAGATGGACTTCTGGTGACTTTTCCACTGCTTGCGGCCTCCACATTTTCAGTGTCTTCATCTTCCTCATCACTATCCTAAAAAAAGTAATAGCACTTTCGGGTAGCCCAAATTCATGCTTATAATATAAAATAATTATCTTATATATTCTATTTTAAAACCCAAATTAAAGTCTATGAAACATATATAAAAATGAAATTTCTCTAAATTACATTTTTGTGCTATAGATTTCATTTGATAATTTAAAATGTTACCTGAGAGGAAATATTAAGACTACAAGATGACTTATGAGAATCAATTTCAATTATTTTTCAATTTTTTTTCTAAGTTTTACCTTATTTTATAAATAACTAGAAGCACATCAGGCCCAGAGACTGATTTAATTAATATCCATTATATATGATGGTCCTGACATGAGTGGCGTGTAGAATTTTGGATAAATGCACCACAGTCATATTATTCAGTGTAACTTTTTTTTTTTTTTTTTTTTGCGGTACGCGGGCCTCTCACTGTTGTGGCCTCTCCCGTTGCGGAGCACAGGCTCCGGACGCGCAGGCTCAGCGGCCATGGCTCACGGGCCTAGCCGCTCCGCAGCATGTGGGATCTTCCCGGACGGGAGCACGAACCCATGTCCCATGCATCGGCAGGCGGACTCTCAACCATTGCACCACCAGGGAAGCCCTCAGTGTAACTTTTACAGCTGTAAATGTAAGCTATTTACCTAAAATCATGTGACTTAAAAATCTAAAGTCAGTTTCCAGATATCAGCTAGCTAGTGAAATTTGCTTTTTTTAGCTACGTAACAGACAGATAAGCAAGAAATGAGGTCTACTTCAGATAGAGGAAATACCAGCAGTTTGTCTCTCTGAATGGTTTTAGGTTTTCAGTATCCAGAGAGCATACCTTAAAAAGGGGACTTCTTTAGGCAAAGAAGTATTCCATAGTCACTCTAACAATCCTACTAAGTAAAAGACAAGGTGATCACCTAAATACAACTATGGAAAGACTATTTGAACCAGGGGAAGATACATGTGACACAAGTCCAAAAGCACCAGGGAGAAGAGGGAGGATAATCTCCAAACAGTTTTTTTGACACTTAAAAAAAAACATCAAACCTGAAAATCCACTATTTCATGTCTTTTGAAAAAAATTTTTTTTTCTTTGTTAAAGGTAAACTTTAATAGTGGCAGCCTGTTGTTTCTTACCGATATAACACCCAGAATAAAATCACATCTTTGGCACGGTTCTTTTGTTAAAAAATAAAAGTAATTTATGGCATTCATGGAATTTAAGCAAAGCCAATCTGCTTAAGTCTAGTTAATCTGCTGTCTTTGAGACTTATTGCTGAAGCAGAAAATGGCCTTGGGAGGAAGAACCATTTCCTGAATTGCATTACTGGCCAGTGCTGTGGCTGTCATACCATCTAGGAGCATACTGCTGCTAAACAAAAAAATTTCTAAGCCACTCAATGCCATCTAACTGATGGAGTTCTTTAGTTTTTAATATTTATTTATTTTGACTGCACTGGGTCTTCACTGTTGCACGCGGGCTTTCTCTAGTTGCAGCAAGCAGCGGCTACTCTTCGCTGCAGTAGGTGGGCTTCTCATTGCGGTGGCTTCTCTTGTTGCAGAGCATGGGCTCTAGGTGCGCAGGCTTCAGTAGTTGTGGCTCGTGGGCTCAGTAGTTGTGGCTCGCGGGCTCTAGAACGCAGGCTCGGTAGTTGTGGCTCACGGGCTTAGTGGCTCCACGGCATGTGGGACCTTCCCGGACCAGGGCTCGAACCCGTGTTCCCTGCATTGGCAGGCGGATTCTTAACCACTGTGCCACCAGGGAAGCCCACTGATGGAGATTTATTAAAGAGTTAAAACTTTATGTTACTTTCAGTGCCTATGTCAAAAACTATGAAAGCTATTACATCCGTTGGTGTAAGTATAGTTTTGTTTTATAGTCCATCACTAGGGAGTTAGCTGTACTACAACAAAAGAACACAGACTTGTTTGTCAAGGTAAAGCCTATTATCTAGCACCCCAATGAATAATTTCTCTCTGGAATGAAATGTTTTATAAATTTGCTGTCCCCTTTCTCCTTACTACCCTCAACAATACATACATAAAAACAATCTCCAATATACTTACTGAAAGTAATCTCAAGGACATTAATACTTTTGTATAAGCTAAATTAATATCTATTTATTTCAATACTTTTTTAAAATTAAAGTATCGTTGATTTACAATGTTTCAGGAGTACAGCAAGTGATTCAGTATACATATATTTTTTTCAGATTCTTCTCCATTATAGGTTATTACAAGATACTGAACAAAGTTCCCTGTGCTTTACAGTAGGTCCTTGCTGTTTATTTTATAGTAGTGTGTATCTGTTAATCCCAAATTCCCAAATTATCCCTCCCCCCACCTTTCCCCTTTGGTAACCATAAGTTTTTCTATGTCTGTGAGTCTATTCTGTTGTATAAATAAGTTCATTTGTATCTTTTTCTTTAGATTCCACATATAAATGATATCATATGATATTTGTAAATGTAAATTGGTGCAGCCACTATGGAAAACAGTATGCAAGTTCCTTAAAAAACTAAAAATAGAGTTCCCATATGATCCAGCAATCCCACTCCTGGGCATATATCCAGAAAAGATGAAATCTAATTCAGGAAGATATATGCACCCTCATGATCACAGTAGCACTATTTACAGTAGCCAAGACATGGAAGTACCCTAAATGGCCACTGACAGATGAATGAATAAAGACGACGTGGTGTGCATGTGTAATATTCCATATACACACATTGGAATATTACTCAGCCATAAAAAAGAAACAATGCCATTTACAGTAACATGGATGGACCTAGAGATTATCATACCAAGTCAAATAAGACAGAAAAAGTCAACTAACTTTTCACACAGATGTCACAAGGAGTTTTATGTCAGGAGTGTCTACTTACAAATTTACTTCTCTGAGGTAAACGAGGGCCATCTCCTCCTTCAGCATCTTCTGCAGCCTTCTTTTCTTTTTTGGACAACTGTGAACGTTGTTGTTCCATTCTTTCTTTCTCCAACTTCTTCTGCTTTTCACGTTCCATTTTTTCAAGACCTTCTCGAATCCAAGCTGGAAGAGTCCTGCGTTTTACTGCATCTGTTTCACGTGGGACAAAATATTCATAAGTCAGCTAAGTAAAAATTGTAAATGCATGAGTTTCTTATTCTTAAATTTCTACAATCTTTGTAACTTAAAAAAAAATAATTCTGGTGCCACTTGAGTGCTAGTGACAAATACTATCATTCTCCAGCAAGGCAGTGGTAATACAAACAATCCACTAGGGCTTCCCTGGTGGCGCAGTGGTTGAGAGTCCGCCTGCCGATGCAGGGGACACGGGTTCGTGCCCCGGTCCGGGAAGATCCCACATGCCGCGGAGCGGCTGGGCCCGTGAGCCATGGCCGCCGAGCCTGCGCGTCCGGAGCCTGTGCTCCGCAACGGGAGAGGCCACAACAGTGAGAGGCCCGCGTACCGCCAAAAAAAAAAAAAAATCCACTAAACATAAGGATTTTCTTTAAAATCATCAATTTTAATAGCAAGAGTGAACACTGCCTTAATGCTTATAATGTGCCAAGGCACTAGGGAAGTCCATCATCTCTCTTAATCCCCAAAAGCCCTAAAAGAGCACTACTATTACTCCATCTCTTTTTAAGTGAGGAAACCGAGGCTCAAAGAGATTAAGTGATGTGCTCAAGGTTACAAAGACAATAAGTAGTGATGTGGGCTAATTCACAGCCAACTGTTATACTATGCTGCTTCCTAAAATGTGAAAACAGAACAGAATTAAACAAAACCACAAGCCTTCACAGTAAGAATTCATCTGAACTAATATTATTCCTTAAGTTAAAACAGAAGTTAGAATCTTCCTAAAATGTCTACTTTGTGATTAAAAAAAAAAGAGAAAGACTTAAGTGCTAGATTTGGATGTCCAGATAAAAAGGAACATAAATATGTAACTTGTCAGTTGCAATAAACTAGTTCTATTATGTTATTTAAAAATTAAAATTTTCTGCCAAACACTATGGAAAGTGAAATAAAGAAATTAATCTGACAGCAGTATTATCAGATGAACTGAGAGTGCAAAGAGTCCATAGAGAGAGAACAGGAGATTTTAAAGGGGGAACTGATCATATACTGGCATAATGTAGCTATCAACATTGAAGAAATATCAACATGCTATGGTCACAATAAATTTAAATTTCATCACAAAACCTGGAGTTTAAGGTAAAGATTCATTTTAAAGAAACATATTCAAAACTTTAAAGATTTTAGATAGCATGCATCTTTTTTGTAATTTTAAGGTTTATGACTATAAAAAGATAGGATTTTAAAGTATCATTTCCTAACATATCAGAGTATTAGAACAATTTAAGAAAATAAAACATCCTTTTTACATGATCAAAAAATCATGCCAATTGTGGTTCACTAAACTTAAATAGCTACCAATTTGTGGCGGCTCCTGCTTCACAGGAAGTGCAATAGGTGAGCGCTGCCGATCCCTGAATGATGATGGTCTTTCTCTTCGATTCTGGGGAGGTGCTGGAGGTCCTGGAGGTCCTGGTTGCCAATAAGGAGGATGAAATCCACCTTGCGGTGGACCAAAAGCAGCCCCATGCTGAAAGAGTATTGCAGTTTATTTTTCTTCACATTAATACAACATACTCTCTGGGACACACGTGTGTTATGAACTGGGACAGTAGAAATCCATGTGTGCAGCAAATCCAAGAATTCCATGGTTCTAATATCCACCGATATTTCTGTAGCCCCAAGAACCTAGGCTTACTTTTCCTAAGAAAGATAAAGATTTTCTGCCTACGTAAATGCAAAGAGCCATATAAAATCCAGCTGATAATATACTATATTCAAGAAGTATAAAAAAGGATATATAAATGAGCTTTTTCATTCTGAATCCATTTATATCCTTCCACTACCAAGAAATCAAATAAATGCCAGTTTTTCTGTAACTAGAAAACCACAGGAAAAAAAAGTTTTAAATCAATTCCAACTTCCTAGTTATGAACTTATTTCTATCATCTTGCAAGAAATATCTATTTTAAGCTAAGATAAAAGCTACTGAATCATAACATTATATTTTTTTTTTGTAATTTTGCCATTTTCAGATGCTTTTCTAAGCCAGATGCCAGCAGAGCTCTTTGTCTTGTTAGCATGGGGACCTACCAAGCAAATGTTGTCTAAGTAGAAGCTCCCCACTACTACATTTTTTCAAAACAAAGAGAAACTGTCCTATCTGTATACCAAATATTCATATACAAAAAGTATCTGAATGATTAAGAGGATTACTGTCTCAAGGTGAATACTGTTTACGATTATGCCCATTATCCATACAATTAGTGAAATAACATGGGTTTTTCCCAAAATTTTAAATGATAGCTCAGTTTAAAGGTAACGATTGCAATCAATTATTTCAAAATGACACCTAGCACTATAATTTAAGGGTGGACCCTGGCAGAGTGATTAGAGAAAATATAGCCCCTCTTAATGACACTATTCCCCATAGAGTTCTATGTCCCTAGGAATGAATTAGATGCTACAAAGAAAATTATGTACAATTCCATTAACATGTCATGTCAGAATGGAAAAAAAACGACAACACTAGAAAATGTCTTAACTCTACATAGCAGAAGGAACTGCATTTAGGAAGATGATCTATGTTCTTCATGTATTTTATTCATGTCTTAACCATAATTTTTGATAAATAATGTATTCAACTACCGTGCATTTTCTAAACTTTATTTAATGTTTAAAGGTACCATCTTGAAATTAGAAAACAAAACATCATATAGCTATTGCACTTACACATTTTGCATTTTATCCAAATTTTTCCCTAACAATCCTTTATACCATTTTCCTAAGCAAATCAAAAACCAGAAAATAAAAATCTAATGATTTTAATACTCAAAAACTGATAACTTTTTTTGAGACATAATATGTGCTTATCTGTACAAGACTGAAAAGTGAAACACATATCTTAGGTACTCTTGATGAGACACCTCCAAAGAATGGATTACGTGCACATCTACAATATTAAAGCAACAAAATATCTTTCACCTGATAGTCAAACTGGTTCACTGGCCCCACTGCAAAATTATCGGGTGGTCCACCAAAGTTGTGATTGTTCTGGTTAAATATATGCCTGTTGTCAGGGGCAAATTCCCCACTGTCCTGACTGTTGCTGTCTTCGGAAGGAGGAACAATGTCCATTGGGCCTGGTGTTGGTGGCATCCATGGCTGCTCTGGAGGGGGGTGTGGGGGCTGCTGATGCATTCCCCATTCTATTCAGGATTTAGGCATAAAAACATTCAACAGGGGTTATAACAAAATCAGCACACATCTTTAAGATCTCAAGAAAGCTACATTTTTCAGTAAAGAAAGATTAAAAAATTTATGACTTCTTGGTCCAATTTCTTTTGCATACCTTAAAAATAAGCAATGAATTAATCTAATAAATAATTCGAATGAGCTAACTTCCACTCTAATTCATATCCTAAACAAATGGAAACCAAATGCCCAAAATTATTTTTAATGAACATAACAAAATCCAAAGCAATCTTCTGTTGAATTTTTCTATTTCTGTTCAGTAACAATACCATAAAAATAATACCTTGAGATTTTTATATAATTCCTTTCTTCCATGAACACATTTATCCTCACAACATCCCTGTGAGGTAGGGAGAAATCAGGTACTATTTTTGCCAATTTCAGGAAGGGAAATTGAGGCACACAGAGGTAAATCACTTGCCTGGGACACAAAGAACACCAGCAGAGTAAAGTTGGGGAAGTGGGTTGGGGAAGTGGGAATGCCAGGGTGAATCACTGATGAACTTAGGAACCAAAACATTTTCAAATGTGGGGAAATTTGGCACAGACTCCAGAAAACTAGAAATGAACTACTTCTCAGTATTAAAGATTAGAATATTCGTTATTCTTTTAAAAGTGATATTAGAGGATTACTTCCTGAGTTTTCCATTCTTACATTGAGAAACAATAGTAAGTACTAATAAAGAAAAGGAGCTATGACTTCACCATTAGCATAATCAAAATAAGATTCACCTATAAAAACGTGAAGTGACTGTTAAATAATTAATAACACAAGTCATAGAAAACTGAACTAGCATCAAGGAACCTAGTCATACTGCGAAGTAAAAAAGCAAACAAACAAAAAAAATAAACATAAAAACTTATGGAAGATCTTCACTATCTGAAAAAAAGGGAAGAGAGAGATGGGTGGATGGTAGGGGCAGAGTATATTTGACAGACTAATTTGTCACATAGTGACACAATTTTTCTTTAATTAGAGACTAGACATGTTTTGCTCTGCCAGTGCTGCTGCTGAAAAGGCCAGAGGTTGCAACAGAGAGACATAGAATGCTCTCTTCCCTAGATGCCAAGTGAGGTTTCCAGTGTTCCCAGCCCCTGTCAGCCTAGGAATGAAGAACCAAGAAAAGAATCAAACTGAGTGCCACAATGCTAGCAGATGAGTATAGAATAATTTTAACCACAAAATTTCAAGGTCAAATATAATTGAAACTGCCTAGTCTTTAAGAAGCATTAATTTCAAGAAGTCATAAAACTAAGCAAATTAAACAATTTAATTTTAATCCTCATTTTATTTTAAAAATAGTCCTAAAATTTGGAAAACATAAACAACAAACCTGGTTGCCACATTCTGTTAAAGTTCGAATCCCCTTGGAAATTCCCATGATTGTTTGGACCAGACTCCATTGTAGACATATCTTGTCCATTTGGCATCATTCCTGGTGGTTGTTCTACCATGCTTTGCTGTCCTGAAGCTTCTCTTTGGGCAATCCAAGCTTGAGCCAATGCAGCCCAGTCAATCTGGCCTAACATAATTTAACATAGCAGAATTTGGCATTCAGAATGTAGGAGCTAAAAAAACAGTGCCTCTATGTAAAACAAGCTTCTCAGTTATTCCTTACTAGAGATTTTAAATATTACACAATGTTATAGTTGAAAATAATACATAAAACTAACCCATACTCAGGCTATAAAATAATAAAAATTACTTAAGACATTCAGAAAATTACTTAAGACATCCACAAAAACACTTAACCAATTTCTAATATTAACTCATAAGAAAATTTATTCCCTGCACCTTAAGTTTACTGAATTTTTTTAAACTCTTATTCCTTTTTTAAACCACTATAAAAACAAATGATTAACCTCACTCTTTCTCTAACAGGTCCCATCCAGGTCTACTCTGGATCCTATATACCTCACGTGAATATAGATAGCTATTCTTGTTCCTTCTCAGTCACCCTTCTTTAGCATCTTTAACTCCCTTCTCTAGTCAAAATATATCTCCTTAACAACTTCTTAGCCATTCTTTATTCAAAATTCATTGTTTCTGCTATCTTAAAGTTCCTCCTTTCATCAAATATCTAGTTACCATTTTAAGATCTAATTCTATTAATAAAGTAAACAAAGTAGATTAAGATACAGTTTTTTACATCTCAGTTTAGCAAAGATTAAATAAATATATTCTCATACCTTTTGATGAAAATGAAGTTAAACTTGACAATGTACATCTAAAACTTTTAAATGTACAACTGTGATCTATCAAACCTAGCTCTTAGATTTTTTTTTCCTAAGAAAATAATTGGACAAGTAATAATGGTACATATACAAAATTATGGGAATGACTTCAAAAAGCAAAAAGTCACAGACAATCTATCATCTAAAAGTGGATTTATTACAGTACAGTCCTATAACAGAATGCTATGTAGCTATTAAAAAAAAGAAATAGGATAAGATTAACCCAGTAAAGGCAGGACAGTGGGAGGGGTCATATCAGGTTAAAATTGGCTACAAATTAACCACTGCAGGAGCTAAGTAATAAATGGGGGCTCCCTATACTCGTTTCTACATCTGTATATGCTTGAAATATTCCATATTAAAGAGAAATTTAAAAATGATACAGCATACCATCAGTTGACTATGATCTACATGGAATTTTAAGATTCCGAATTAACAAAAGTATGATTAAGCAACACATTTAAGACTTTCCTCTTTCTTTAGAAAACAAGAACTAAATCAGTTTTAAAAATATTAAAATCTACATAAAGCTTTCTACTCTTTGAGGAAATCTTCCAAAGGGAAATCCATTCCCTAATATGTATGCTAGGTAAGATTATTTACAAGAAAAAATTAAAATCTGACCATAAAATGATCCAATAAACCAATCCCAACTCTACCTCCCTTAATTCCAGTGCCTATGTCCCACTCATCTCTAGACAACCCCCTCCCCCGTTCCCCAAATTCAATTTGTTTCCTTACTTGGATCCTGCTGGTGCTGGAATGACTGCATCCATTGTTGTTGATTCAAGGGCCATTGCTGCCAAGGCTGTCCTCCTTGATCCCACATCCTGACTTTTAAAGTGTATCTGATTTTCTGTCTTCAACAAAATAAACATAGCTTAAAAATGAGAATGAGTGTTCTTTAATGTTAAAGCTCACACATCAGAAATTATTATATGATGATACATTTATGTGATCAGAGCTCTAAAATTCTGCTCAAAAGGTTGCCAAAGACAATTGGAATTTTTTAGTTGGCAAGCAAGAGTATAAAATTTCATGTTAATGCTGATGTCAAGAGTTTGGGGGCAAGCACAGCTCTATTCAATTTAGCTCAAAAGGGGGAAAATATAATTTTTCCCAATATAACTCTCTGGAAATGTAATTATTTTGAAGATTATAAAAAAAAAGTGATTTAGCCTCCCTCAAACCAAGGCTCACTGAAGAGGGTAACCAGATAGCTCTAGCTAATGAAGGAAAACTCTTCCTTATAAATTATAGTTAATGAATGCATAAGGTAGAAAAGACTTAGAACATTGCCATATTGTCAAACCTAATAAAAACAGCTGATTCAGGCAGTCTTTGAAGAAAAGCTGATGGGAAATCAAAAATTCAAAGGTTGCCGAAATATCATCCCTACAGATTATTAAGTGTCTCCTCACGAGATACAAAATTACATCCCCAGAAGCACTATGAATATTTTCACCAAAAATGTTTACCTGAATCCAACTGAGCTTTCAGCTCTCACTTTCAGTGTAAAGGAATTATTAGGGGAAAAAGGTACTGGCCAAATAGTATCAAAAGAAACAATCAGACAAATCTAGAAGGTGAGACAGTCCACAAAACCAGGTATCTTTTCTTTCCTTTTTTTTTTGGTGGGGGGCCGCATCGCACAGCTTGTGGGACCTCAGTTCTCCGACCAGGGACTGAACCCGGTCACGGCAGTGAAAGCCCAGAATCCTAACCACTAGGCCACCAGGGAACTACCCAAGACCAGGTTTCTTAACATATAATTAACATGGAAAAGTAGAGGGGAAAAACATACATTAATACCTATTAAATCTAGGTGATGAGTATGGGGGCAGGGGGGTTCATCACACTAGTTTACTTATCTGTAAACTAGTTTGAAAACGTCCATAATAAAAAGTTTTAAATGCTTACAGTCATTTTATCTCTGTACTTCATCCAACACTGATATACAACCCTGATATTCAAGTACCAATGACACACATAGTAAGCAGAGTATGCTTCTTCATTTTTGTACCCCAGGACTTAGCACGTAGCAGGCATTAAATAAATGTTTACTAAATGAATCCTGTCAGACTGACCCTTTCCTCTATTCTAAAAATAATACAAAACTACGCCTTAGTATTTATTGCAGGGTCACAAAAAGTGGGAAAGCCAGATATTAAGGAAGTAACAGACACCAACTTTAATACAATTGGCTACTACAATCCAGGCTCTTAGAGCTTGCAACCACAGTCTTTGCAGCATTCTCAGAATGTTACATAGTTCTGTCAATGGCAGATCCTGACCTCTCAACTGAAGAACACTGTACATTAGGAAAGATGCATTCCTTTGTTATACCTTGTTTACTTATGAGTCAAGTGCACTTATCTTCTAGTTGTATTAATATATTCTATTATAATGGGATTATTAGAATACGGCAAAATAGGCACTAAATAGTACCACACCTGAGGCCAACAACTGTACTGGGTATCAATTCCAAGCTAAAAATACTTACTATACCTTTAAAGCCCTTTAAAGACCAATAACTCATTAGCACTCTTGAAAACTTTAATTAACTTTAATTAAAAAGTAACTAAATAAATAAAGAGGAACACCCAGAAGAAATACCAACTGCTATTTTGACTGACCTCAGAGGGTTCACCTTCTGTTTAAAATTTAGGTTGATTCAGAACTACAGCTTGGAAGCATAGCAGCAAGATTACTTATGCCCTGAAAAAAAAAAAAAAGTGTATGTTTGCACTTAAATTATGAAGAGCTATTTGAACTAATAAAAATAAATTCTAGAGATGCAACACGGAAGTGTGATCATCTCCAAATTAATTTGAACTTTCTCTTCCATTAATTTTATAATGAGAAAAGATTTACCATTATAAAGTTAAGGGAAACAGGTACATCACAAATGAGAAGGCAAAGCTTTAAAAACATTTTTCTTTCAAAAATATCTTTTTTATTTACTTGAACAATTCATTAACAATACAAAATAATGTCAAGCAATTTAGGAATTGTCATATATGCTGAGAAAAAAAGGAACAACAAACATTTTAAAAGATTTCATCCATCTGATATGAACTTAAATGGTACAAATAAGGTAATAAATTCAGATTTTTCTATGGAATTCTAAGTTTAAAAATTACATCAGCAAGGTGAGAACAACTTGTCCCTCAAACGGTTTCATCTTCTTCCCATTAGATTAATTTTTTTTTTTTTAGATTTTTTTTGATGTGGACCATTTTTAAAGTCTTTATTGAATTTGTTACATTATTGCTTCTGTTGTTTTTATGTTTTGGTTTTTTGGCCATGAGGCATGTGGGATCTTACCTCCCCAACAGGGATCAAACCTGCACCCCCCTGCACTGGAAGGCAAAGTCTTAGCCACTGGACCACCAGGGAAGTCCTCAGATTAATACCCAGATTAATACCTTTTTAAAGCTGATAGAAAGACAAATGTATTCATCTTTTTATCTTCCAAAGGTACCAGACAGCTTCTTGCTGCCCTAAAGCAAGTGACCAGCAGTCACTAAGCAACAAATGAAGAAACAAATGGTCTACAGGTTCTTCTTTCCCTGTTTACTTTTAAAGGTTAATGATAAGAAAGCTGTTGACCTATATACAGGAGAACCAAAAAAGCTGGTGTAAGCAGAGCTTGCTATGTTTTCCAAAGCTCTAATGGCACATCAGAGTTCACTGCATAGATTTTTCTGTCGCAGGTTGTAAACTCATACAATGTAGGCATTATAACTAGCGCTACACAGTGCGCACTGGAGTTGCAAATAGATGTGCACACAATAAAACCACTTTAATGATGAAAATGATGTATATTGACTCCCTATCATCATTTCCAATACATAGATTTACTTTTCTAGAAATCACTCTAAACTAAGTTTCTTTTACTTACTCCTGTTTAATGGTTATCATGGCCAACATTTTCAATTCCCCTTTTAAGTTTTCTGATTACCACTTGTCACCTAGACTTAAGAACACAAGCCCTGGTTCATGATGCCTGCCTATACTACTCAATAGCTGTGTGAATATGCGCAAATTAACTACTCTCTAATCCTTGGTTTTCTCATCTGTAAAGTGGTGAATGTAATAAATGTCTACCTCATAGGGTTACTGTGAGGATTAAATGGGAAACATATAAAAACTTGGCACAGAAAGCTTCAATAAGTAGTGGTCAATATCACCACTAAGATTTTCTCAGTATTGTTTTTGATAGCACTCAAGTTTACAACTGGGGGTGGGGACAGGTGATCAAGCCAATCCACTTCTACTCAATTCCATTTTCTTCTCTTAAAGCAATCTAAGACTTATCCAGATTTCATTTTATCTTTGGAATGTCCCTACTTCTCACAACATCATAGGTTGCAGCTTTTATTAAAACAAAACAAAAACTTCCATGTTTTCCTACGCACAAAGAGCTTTTACTTCCATATTTTCAAGAGTGATCTGTATTATTTGTAGCCATTTTTGTTTGTTAAAACCAACCGCTTCTAGTTTTACTATGCTTTCCAAAGCTCTTTTCCCCCTAAAGTTTTTATAGAAGCTATTATTCAAATACAATGATTGATACACTTAGGCTGAGAAAAATATGGAAAGGATGTAAAACTGTGAGAAACAGAGCAGAATAAAACACAGCAAAGAAGGTAACAGTAAAAGTCAAGGAAGTAAGAAGTTAGAAGCTATTTAATAAAATGCTTCAATTAAATCTGCAATTGAGAAACTTTATTTGGCTACAGAGGGTGTGTTGAACAAGGGTGTAGGTAAAACACCAAATGTTCAGTCTTTTTGGAAGACAAGTTAGCATTAAAGTATTTTATCAAAATTGTAAATAATCATCCCTCTGACCCAGCAACTCCACTTCAAGGACTTAAAACCATGGATGAGCATACACACCATGTAACTCAAAAACCTGCAGCATGGCTGTAACAGTGAACATCTGCTTTCAGTGACACTCAAAGGGCAGTAGGTGAGATAAGCGTGAACCATACAGTGGACTCCTATTCAGCCATTAAAATGAATAAAGTAGACTTTTATATGCTGTCATACACTGATGTATGAACTGTATTATGAATTGTATAGTGAAAAAAATCATGTGATACAGGATGAATAATGATGCCACTTGAAGTTCCTTTTTTTTAAAGAAGAACACAATTTAGTATAGAAAATTCCTACATTACCAAAAACCTCTTAAAATTGGTAAGCTCTGGAGAGGGAAAACAGAGATGAGTTAACGTTAATTTTTTATTCACTATCTTTCTATATTCTTTGAATTATTTAACCATGAGTGTGTATTTTTTAAAATAAATCTACTACAGATTTTTAAAGATACGAAGAATCAGGAAGCTGGTCATGAAAATCTTCACGTGTTTTGTCTTGGCTCAAACGAGAATCTTCTTGAGGGCAGTGGAAATGTCTTAATAGTTATTTGAATTCTCCAAAGTGCTTTGCCCATATTAAGTGGTAAAACATTTTACTCATTCACTGAAATTTATTATCAAGTAAATATATTAATATTCAACAATGAAGATGAAACTCTAGTACTGCTACTCTGACTTTATAACATCAAAAATCAATTCCAATTTATTCATTCTTCCTTTAGCTTTAATTTTAAAGATTCTTAAGCTCCATTTCTCAAGTTTAGAGAAATGTGATTATTGATGAGCCAGGCTACAAGACTTTCCCTTTACAGGATTAAATTAATTGCTATTTCCTTGGAAACAACTGGGATTTGGGAAGAACAGAAAGATCAACAACCAGGATTTGCTGCAGATTATGCACATTATCGCACAGAGCTATAAAAATCTAGTTTATGAATTTGACCAGTGTTATGGATTGACTTGTGTCCCCCTAGAAGATATGTTGAAGTCCTACCTCCACTCCCATTAACTGTGAACATGACCTTATTTGGAAATAGGGTCTTGGCAAACGTAGTCCAGTTAAGTTGAGGTCATACTGGATTAAAGCAGGTCCTAATCCAGTAATGATTAGTGCTTTTAGAAGAAGACACAAGACAGGGAGAATGCCACATGACTACAGAAGCAGAGACTGGAATAAAGTGTCTACAGCCAAGGAAAGCCAAAGATTGCTGGGAACCAACAGAAACTAGAAGGAGGCAAGGAAGGATCCTCCCCTAGAGGAGAGACAGAAGAGAGAAGAAGAGAAAAGAAAAGAAAAGAAAAGGAGAGGGAGAGGGAGAGGGAGAGGGAGAGAGAGAGAGAGAGAGAGAGAGAGAGAGGGAGGGAGGGAGGGAGAGAGAAAGAGAGAGGGCTGTGGAGCACACATGCATGAGCCTACCAAAATCTTTATTTCAGTCATATCTGTAGCCTGGAGAACTGTGAAAGAACAAATTTCTGTTGTTTTAAGGCCAGTCTGTGGTAATTTGGTACAGCATCCCTAAGAAACTAACACAGCCAGAAATGACTGTCATTTATCTTATTTCTTACATGACTCTATATTAGAACATTCATTGCTTTGAGGTTCTTAAAATTACTTGCTTAAATGACAAACATTAATATTTGCAAAAGTCATCCCTTAGACTGTGTGACAGATAAATGAGAATGAAACTGTAGTGCTTGTTTTAAAGCCCTTAAGCATCAATTTCAAAATCAAAGAAATACAGTAACACACCCATCCTTTGGTGCATATAATGAAATGTTTCTCACATCAAACACAAAGTTTAGAAACCACAAAACGCAACAATCCTCTTCTCCCCTGCCATTTCAGTCTTACACTCCAGGTAATGGATCTCAAAGTCAAAAAGAAATCATTTGGATCAATTCAGATTAGGTGGAAATGGCACTAACAAAGTTAATCTTGTAATTATTTGAAATGTAGTAACCTTTTTTGATATTTGATGTGACATGCATTTTAGTATATATTGAAATACTTTGTAGTCTGCAGCTCAAGAAAGGTAGTCAAAAAATATTGGAGAATTGAATAGTTTGGTTATAGATACCGAAAAAAAAGTGATAATTGAAAAATAAATTTGGAAGAAAAAAAAAGAAATGTAAAAAGCCTAAAGGAAACAACCCCTCAGTGGCAAAAAGCACACGTCTTGGTTCTAATACCATTCTCTAACAAAGTAAAGGAATCAGGGATCATTAGAGAAATAGCTGATTCTTAGAACTAGGGCAAGAAATATACAAAATGAGCCTGGAGCATCTTGTAGTGCCAGGAAGTAAGAAGATGCTCGGGAAAAGGGGGAGGGGAAAAAAGGGGGGAGGAGGAAGATGGGGGCATGTGAAAGGTGCACAGTAGACAACTGAAGGAGCTACCAATGTCCAAAACTGGAACAATCTGGGCAATAAAATAAAGTATTACTGGATTATAACACAAATTATGACATAAATATCTATTGAATCCTTACTGACATAAATAAATTGGAGGGAAGAGACAAATCTTCCATGCGGAGGGATTCCAAATAAATTATGTAGATACTCCACCCTAAAGGAGGGAGAGCTTAACTCTCCACTCCTTAAGTGTCCTTTGTGCAAAGGTACTTCCTTCCCAAAGAGTACAATATGGAAAGGAGGGAGTGGACAGAGGAGAGTAACTTTACAGTGGAGAAATTAGACAAACACTACCTCAAGCAGGTGATCAAGGACAATATCAACATGATAAGTCATGTTCATAGTATGTAGCCTTGATAGAATGTGATGAAAAAGGCATTTTACCTCTGTGACCTTCTTCCTCAAAACCCCTAATACCAGTCTTACCATGAGAAAAACATCAGACAAATTCCAATAGCAGGTCACCCTACAATATCCCTAGCCAGTACCCCTCAAAACTGTCAAGGTCACTGTATTACTTTGCTAGGGCTGCCATAACAAAGTACCACAGACTGGGTAGCTCATACGACAGAAATTTATTTCCTTATGGTTCTGGAGGCTAGAAGTCCAAGATCAAACTGTCATCAGGGTGGGTTTCACTCTGGGGCCTCTCTTCTTGGCTTGTAGATGGCTGTCTCCTACCTTTGTCTTTATGTGGTCTTCCCTCTGTGTACTGCTCTTTTTATAAGGACACCATTATAGCACACAGGGCCTACCCTAACGACCCCATTTTACTTCTTTAAAGACCCTGTCTCCAAATACAGTCATATTCTGAGGCACTGAAGTTAGGTCTTCACTGTAAGAATTTTCAGCCTGTAACAGTCATAGAAAACAAGCCTGAAAAACTGTCACAACCAAAGACGACTACGGACACATGACAATTAAATGTTATAGGGTGTTCTAAATAGGATCTTGGGCTAGAAAAAGGACATTAGGTTTAAACTTAGGAAATGTGAATAAACTATGGACTTTAAATAACAATAATGTGTCAATATTGGTCCATTCAATGTGACAAATGTACATGTACCACACTAATATATGTTAACAATAGGAAAAACTCTCTGAGGGGGGTTGGGGGGTAGTTCATATGGTAAAGCTGTACTATCTGCTCAATTTTTCTGTAAATCAAAACTGTCCTAAAAAAGCAAAGTCTATTAACAACAACAACAAAATTTTAACATACAGTCTCAATCAACACCATCTTAAAAGAACTGATTTACTGTTACCTTACCTACAGCCACGTAACACCTTACAAAACACCTTCAAGGTTCTGGTTTTTGTTGCGTTTGCCTTGCTGCACTCAAACCAGAAATTCCAAGTTTATTTTGTTCTATGAATTAACCACCAACAACCAAAATGTGTCGAGTACCCATGATGTTCAGATGACAATAATATCCATCACAGGATAATAAAACTGAAACGTTGGAAGCTACCTCCTTCTTTCCCGAAGCTTACTTAACACATAGTGTCTATGACTTTAAAAACACATTAATACAAACTAAGGAACCTAACTGTAGTTAGTTAAAAGGACACAGTTGCCCTTCGCTGCGCCTGCGGAATCGGAGGTGCACAGCAGAGAAGGTCCAGGTCCGGGCCCCTTCCTCCTCTGCTCCCCTGCACCCCCTCCCCATAAGCGGGGTGGGGGTGGGGGTTCCCACTGCGCACGCGCAGTGCTTAACGGCCGGTCGGGAGCCCAACAATCACTCCCTTCTCTTCCTAGAGGGAACTCTCACAGTTAGAGGGAGAGGTCGCGAGCACTCTCCTTAATACGAACATTTCCTTTACACCGGGAGCAGCGCCATGATTCACCAAGTCAGGCGGACGCCACCGCTTTAAGGAAGATGAGGTTCCAGCGGTCGCGCCAAGCAGCGTACGCAGCCTACGTGTTTAAGTTATGCTACCTTCGCCACAGAAACCAAGAAGATTCTAATGACCCGGAAAGTCCCCACGCCTAATCGTTCTCCACCACTTACCCACTCTGATTCCGGAACACCGTGTCGCCACCGTTCCTATAATACCTCTCCAACCCTTTCGATGCTTCTACTTCTTCGCGAACAAGACAAGATGGCGCCCGATTAGTCTCACCCGGAAGTGAATAATAATAACATCCGTTTGTCATTTGAAGCCATACTGTCCCACTGCCAGGTCTTTTACCACGTGACTGTACCCGGTTAACATTGTTTCAACGCCATTTTTGTTATGGGCAAAACCACCTCGACTATGTAGTCAACACCATGCAAATGTCTGGACATTCCTGTACGTTACCTTTTAACGTAGCCAGCGCCATGCCCGACCCACTTTTATCTTTACAGTGGGCAGAAAGCCAAGAGTTTGAGTGTTCTGTACAGAGCGCGCTCAAAATTTTTACTTTAGCAACGTGATCCCCCTTCAAGGGGAGGTATGTTCCCTTCCGAAAAGATGGCTTGAGTTCGCGGCACTCCTTTCAGACTACGGAGGGGCCCCAGGGTCAAATGAACCGACTCCGGCGGGTTGCTCGGTGCGCCCTTAGCCGTATTTCACACCGACCAGAGTCTGGCCCGAACTTCCGGAATGCTCCCGACTTGGGTCTCATGGAGCGCCTCCGAGGGCTCCGCCTCCAGGGAGACGGGACGTTGGTGAAGTGACCGGTGTAGATGGTAGCTATAGCGGAGACCTTAGCTGACCCCCGCAGCGGTCACTCTTTGTTAACCTCGAAAACATAGCGCCCCCTTCCGGGGACACTTGCTCAGCTCTGCCTCACCCTGCTAGTCCTGTTGTTTCGTTCCTTCTCTAGGACCTTTAGGGTAAAGTGGCGGAGACGTCCCGTTTCCATCCTGCTGCCCCTTTCTCTCAACCACAAGATGGCCTCCCGACAGGACTTACGCAATTCAGTTCTTCGAATGGAATACTTTGATTCCATGGTGTTTTAATATGAACGACGTTCAGGTATCAAAAGTATCGATTTCCAGGCTAGAAGCTACAAACAAAACTGTTCCGAAGATACATTGGAAAATAAATATTGGAAATAAATATTGGAAAGTGCCTTTCTAGAGAGTAACATGAAACTTTTGCGCACCAAGTATCTAAATTGTTTCATTGGGAATTGTGCAAAAGAAAGAGCAAATAACAGTAGAAATAAAATATTACGAATACAGCTAGATGGATAAAGAAGATAAAGATAGACGTGAGAATAGATCCGGTTTGCGTGAAATCCAGTCTTCTTGAAGAAACACTTGAAACCAAGATTCTCCTGCATCAGCGTTAGAACAAAGTCCTCAATAGCTAAAGATTCGCTGGTCCTCAAATCCAAGTAGCCCACAAAATACAACTTCATCTTGGGAGAAACGATAACTAATTACACCTCTACCAACACAATAATGTGAGGGCATAGTATTACTGGAGGCAAAAAGAAAATTTGGTTCCTTTGACCCTTTCCATAATTTCACAAAAAAAGCGCGCACACACACACACAAAAGGATGACACAACAATCTAGTGCGATTTTTATTTATTTTGGGGTATTTTTGGCCAGCCCTGCGGTTTGTGGGATCTTAGTTCCCCGAACAGGTATTGAACCTGGACCCAGGGCAGTGAAAGGACGGAGTCCTAACCACTGGACCGCCAGGAAATTCCCTAGTATGATTTTTTAAATCACTTTATGGAACAAAAACTAGGACATTTACCACATATTATCAGTGGTCGTCTCTGATTTTGCTCTGTGATCATTTTCCAAGTTTTTGCCCAGGGCCTGATTTTCAAGTTTCTCTGAGAAACATTCTAATCAGAGAAACATTCTATCTTCCTTGTGAAACCTGATTGCCCTAGAGAAACTTTCATATGTTCCTACTTTCTATAATCATCTTGTATTTGTTTGCTTGTTTCCCTAGTAAAGTTGAAGCAGTTTTCTGGTAGTTTTTTGTTTTTTGTTTTTCCCATCTCTGTGCTCCAGCTGGCCAGCATACTGCTTAGCATACAGAAAGTTCTCCATTTGTCGAATGAGAGAATTATTAAATAACTCACGTTTGTTCCTTCTGCCAGTTTAATGAGGCACTCTCAGCAATCACTGTTTGCCAGACCAGGAAATGAGTTTTACAGTCCCATAGTTCCCTTTCCCTTATTACTTTCACCTAGAATTTCCCTATAACTTTAGGATTCGAAGGAGACATCATCAGGCACTTGTATTTCAACACCAGACTTTCTCACAGTGTATTTTTGTATTCAAGTGTCTATTTGAGCAGCTATTGTGTACACGAGCTGCTGCAGTCCAGTCATTCTGCACCTTGATTAGAAAGTGCAGTTAACAGTTGCCATCTTGCCAGTCTTAGCAATCTGCTGTCTATGACTAACAATCAGGGCGCTTCGTAAGTTAAATTTTTTATTAACTTGCCCTCGTTGCAGAGTGTTTGAAGGGGAGGATATATTCAAGTTAGTACTTTGCATTATTATGAAAACAAGTTATCCTTAAGGTAAAGTGGAAAAAGGTTAAATGAGATGTGGAAAAGAAACAATTAAATATTCCTACTTCTTGAGATCTGAACCTTTAAGGTGTTATTATGTTCCATATCACATCCATCTTAAAATTTAAGAATAAAAATTATTTAATGGTAACTAGACTTGTGGTAGTGATCACTTTGTAGTGTATACAGATGTTGAATTATAATGCTGTATATATGAAACTTATATAATAAAAAGTTATTTAAAGCTGTGGTATATACATACAATCAAATATTATTCAGCCTTGAAAAGGAATGAAATTCTGATACATGCTACAACATGGATGAACCTTGAAAAGATTACGCTAAGTGAAACAAGACAGACACAAAAGGACAAGTGTTGTATAATTTCACTTATATGAGGTCCCTAGAATAGGCAAATTCATAGAGACAGAGAGCAGTTGCTGGGGGTTGGAGGAAGAGAGGAATAGGGAGTTATTATTTAATGGGCACAGAATTTCTGTTGGGGATGAGGACAGGGTTCTAGAAATGGTGATATTTGAACAACATTGTGAACGTACTTAGTGCCACTGAATTGTACACCTAAAAGTGGTTAAAACAGTAAATTTTATGTTACATCTACTTTACCACAGTAGAACTACAATGGAGGATTAAAAAGTATATAAAGCTAATATGCTACAAGCAAATTATTAAAAATTACAACTGTTTTAATTCTTAAATAATAATTCTTAAAACAACTGTTTAAATTCTTAATAAATTACAACTCTTTTAATTCTTACTTAAGCATCTCCTAGAAAGTAGTGAGAATATGTGTCATAATGAAATATGAGAACATACAATAATAATTCAGTTATTTAACAATGGACCATGTAAACTATTATACATAGAATGGATAAACAAGATCCTACTGTATAGCACAGGGAACCTATATTCAATATCCTGTAATAAACCATAATGAAAAAGAATTTACACAAATATATAACTGAATCACTTTGCTGTACAGCAGAAAATAAGACAACACTGTAAATCAACTATACTTCAGTAAAATAAATTAAGAAAAAAACCCGAAAAAACAATGGACCAAACTGGGCTTTATGCATGTAATGACCATTTAGACCAGATTGGAGAAAGTAAGGTACCCCTATGTTCACTGACTGGCATATTCTTACTTAAAAATCTTTTGTGATTCAAACTACTGTTTCTATACTTAAGTCACTTGTATGATGTAGTAGACATTATTAGTATTCACCAATATCTGATTCTCCACTGACTTACAGCACACAGAAGGTTTAAGCCTCCTTAAAGTTTAGGTAGTACTCAGTGAATTACTTCTGGCCAATGGACTGTGGGTTAAGTGATGACAGTTATTTCTGGACCTAAGCTTACAAGAACTGTAAGCATTGTCACATCAACCAAGAAGTCTACAGGCAGATAAAGGGGCAGCTACAGGTTGGTATATTCTCTGTCAGCCACGATCACTGAGTTGCCTTATGGGAAACAGTGGCCAGAAAGAGCCCCAAATCAGCGAAAGACTTTGCAATGACCACAAAATAAGTTGCTGAGATTCTGGAGACATTTGTTAATAAAGCACAAGCCTAACTTAGCCTGACACATATAGATATTGGTAACAGGAGTTGGGTGCTGCTCAAAGAACTGAAAATATGTGGCATTAGCTTAGAGGTTGGTTGGTATACATAGGAAACTAATATTGGAGGCTAGATACAGGGACATCACATTATGCAATGGTAAAAAATTTAATATAATTGTCATCCCCAATAACCTGAGAGGCAGAAAATGTACCTACTGACTTTTGAGCTAGGGGAAGAAGTTGAAAAATAAGTGTGTGTTGGGTACTATTGGATGTATTTGGCACGGTATTTTGGGAAAGAGTGGAGCTCAGAGAGGAATGGTTGATTTGTAGAAGCTGACGCGAGGGAAGAGGCAACCAGAATTTGACCCTCACGTTTGTGTTTTTCAACTCCAAGCAGTAGGAGATAAGCAGTAGGAGATAAACTTGAGAAAGCCTTTAAATGACAAAGGATCATTAAAACTCAGCCTTGCAGCAAAGATCGTAACGAAGGGTGTAAACATCATAGTTATTTTGGAAATTTTCAGTGGGTTAATTAAGGATGTAATTAAGGTAACCTTAATTTTTTTCTCACTTGGAAAAAAAAATAAACCTAAGGACGGAAATGTGGTTAAGAGGATGGCTCTCCCATCAAAGCTTATAGACAGAAGGTACCTGCCATAAGGTCAGGAGAGAGGTAGGGAGGTAGGAAATCAAAGAAATACAATCAACCCAAGAACTAGTTGTCTCAAAAAAAATGGTATGGTTACTGGCATATAAATCTGACCGTCAACGAAGAGGGCTACTAAGCTTTTAAGAGTGGTACTGGAAAAGAAACCATAAGCCTTGGCTAACAGAAATTGTGACTATTCCAAACTTTAAACAAACAAACAACTTCAGCCCCCAATTATCGAGGAAACAGATTGAAACAAAGCTGTGCAACTTTCAAGGATGGCATATTCCTCAACAGCCATTCAGATGTAGCCAAGGAGGATAATAAAAAAAAAAAAGATTCTTCCAAGGGGTGAAGTCTGGAGTCACAGAGAACAGTGGAGAAGGGAATTCTTAGGGAATAGAGGAAAGGTCTAACAATGAACATTCCCCATGCCCAGGGTAAGAGATTGACAATATCTCCATTCGTCTTCCCCTTTCTGAATTAGAATGTTGATTGTGGTTATAGTTCCACTGGTTTCACCACTGTACAGTAAGTGTGTGGAAAACAGAACATATTCTTTTGGCTCCTGGGTCTCCAGACCAGTGGGAGCAACACCCAGACCTGACATAGCACTTCCAAAGAGCCTGGTTCTGGAATGGTGGATGGTCCTTTGAGGCTGTTTCTCTTGAAAAGGGAGTCACTGTGTTCCACGTGTAGAAAGAAGAGCTGAGTATTTGGTGACCAGAGGGTAGACTGTGAGAGACTTCTAGTCCATTCTCCTTTTCTTCTGAGCCCTGGGAGACTTACTCTTTCCTACCCATCCTTCCTTGCAATTAGGCAGGGCCAATGTGACTACTTCTGGCCACTGGGTTGTGCGCAACGCATCCAAGATGAAGGATTTCATTGCTGATGCAAGACCTTTGGTGTTCTCCTCCCCTGCCAGTGAAGAGGCCTGGCATTAAAATGATAGAGCCAGAAGACAATCAGCCAGAGGATTACAGAGTCACCAGTCGGAAAACAGTTGCTTTTGCAGATTGACCAGACTCACAGTGATTTTGGGTGAGGAAGAAATAAACTTTTGTTGTGCTAAGCCACTGGGATGTGAAGTTATTTGTTACTGCAGCATAACCCAGCCTATTCTAATACATATGGGAATGCAAACATTTTAGATATTTCTGCCTGAGTGCAACTTAAAAAAAATGTATGAAAATGGCTTCAGGGGGTCTGTGAGCCTCTGAAATTACATACAAAAATCTGGGGCATATATTTTTCTAAGAAGATGTAAGTGCCAAGATTTCCCTTCCCAGCCTCTCTATTGCCATCAGCAGGAGTGAGGAGAGGGCCCCAGAATTAAAACCCTCCACTTCCTCCAACACTCATAGCTTCTCTTTGGGACTATCAGGACTAATATCATACACCTTTTATCCCTAGAACACCCTTCATCCCATGGACCTTAATTCCCATATGGCTCTGTGGGTAATGTTGCTTGATTTTTCTCCATATCATTTACCATTTGAAATATCTTTTCTTTAATCTTCACATCTTAGAATGTCTATTTCCTCACTTCTTGGAGAGATTTCTATCTCCCATGGTCAATGCTGTATCCCCAATGCCTACCACACAGCAGATATTCAATAAATATGAAAGATGGTCTATAACATTCATTATAATCTCAAAGAGCTTCATGACTTAAAAAAGGTTAAATACAAAAAGGTAGACCAAATGTTTCCTAATGAATTATCCTGCCTAAAAAACTCAAAGAAACATCTGAAAGGATGAAGACTCACCCTTGGCAGACACTGAAATCTGAATGAAAGAGGCCCATGAGATATTTTATTTGGAAATCATAAACTTCTGAAATAGGAAGGATATTTTGAAAGCAAATACAGTGTTTGTACACAAAATATTCTGTCAATAATGTGCATTGAAAAAAACTCCAGGACCAATCTTGAAACATAAAGTAAATATGAATTTAATATTTTATGCATGTTTATACAGTAACATCAAAATAATACTCCATAAGTTACATAGCTATTTTCCAAAAACACTGCAAAAAAAAGATAAAATGGTAGGAATGATATATAATCAATTATTACTCAAAATTTAAAAATATAGTCATCTATCTTTTAAATAGATTTGAATTGATGGATTTCTACATGAACCAGAACATTTTAAATATCTAAAAATAGTCTTTCTTAATGCAGCAGATAATATATAAAGAATCACTTTTATTGCACATAACATATCTGGTTTAGGCTTATTTTTTCAGGTAGCACGCAGACAAATTATGAGTATGAATTTAATAAAAGTAGGCAAGATACTATTTTATACCTCAAAAATTAGATGAAGGTGATATATTTCACAGCTTAATCCTCAGGAAATTTTATTCAGATATCATATAAGATCATTGACTAAAGTCAAACATGCGAACTAAGAGCTCTTAAATACGTATCATAGTAAAATAGTTTTGTTGGCACATTTACAATAAGAAAACAGGTATCAACTGCTCTTAGAACTGAAACCACTCTCCCTGGCCACTCAAAAAGGTGGCCTTCACATCAGTTTTAAAAACATTAAATGACAAAATCTTAAATATAAACATACATTTGGTTATGTCAAAAATATTCACATAATTGGCATATAGTCAAAAATGTATCATTTTAAACATGGAAAAACTAGGGGAACCCGAGGTTAGATATAAACCAGTTTCTAAATAAAGCTAGTTAAACTCCTGTTTTACTTCTTAAATTCATTTCGCCAAACACTAGAGTAGTTTTTTTGAGGATCTGTAAACATTCTCACTGATTTGTACTGTTTCCTGAGGTCATCTGGAAGCCACTGTTACTAAAGTAGCTCACAATTTAGTACCCCTGCAAATGTGCTTTGGAAATATTCAAAATAAAAACAAAAATTTAAATGTAGATCCATGTGTAACTTAACATACTCTCTCTATTACAAAAGCTATCTTTAGGAAAGTCTTAGATCTCAAAATCAAATTCATTCCATTACCAGCAGACCTGGACAAGCAAAGCATTCATAAACTTTAGGCCATAAAAAAACAGATTTCAGAATTAACTCATTTAACACTGTGGAAATGAAAATAAAAGTATCTTATTACTTCTAGAATAATGTCTAAAACTTACATAGGCCTTTTCATTTTAAAACATGTTAAAACAGTGTCAGCCCAGGGCCTGACCCTTAGTAGATGTTCAATAAATATATACTTAATGAATAAATGTGAAGTTAAGCATAAAAACTACTGTGGTATTTGAGTACTGAGGTAATGTTCTGAAGCTACAATGTATCACTCACTTAATGAAAAATCAGTCTTAACTGGTATTCAGAATAAAGCTTAAAAGAACTCCTAATTTGATAAATTTAGCACTAGTTCATTTCCTGGCATCCAATGAAAAGAGGAACTAGGCACTTTCCTTGATTCTTGCCCTCACTTATCACTTACCATCTCTACTTAACTCTGTAAGGGATAAGCCAAGAGGCAACAGAAAAGAATGGTCTTGTTTGTTTCCCTCCTTTCTTGCTTCCTTTCCCTCTTTCTTCCTTTCCCTCTTTCTTTCTTTCTTTCTTTCTCTCTCTCTCTCTCTCTTTCATCTATCCATCTATCAATGAAATAAGAAGCAGGTGACCATCCAATGAAAAGTGCATGCCTCTTAATGGTATCTTTTCTAGGAGAAAAATGAGACAATTTAATATTTACATTTGGGGGAGGGGATGGTAATTGTCATTACCAAGACGGTTGACTTGAATAAAGAGGATTAACTAATAGTTTTCAAAAAATTTCACGGCTCTGGTACTGAAGTCTTCAATGTTAACGCATTACAATTAAACAGAAAACATTTAAACACTGTTTACCTTTTACATGACACAACCTGAGTTTACAGCTTAACTTATAAAGATACATTTCTCCATCATTTCACTGTTAAAAATCAAGAAAACCACTATTATTGAAATTTCAACAGCTTGAAAATACAATTTATGCAATGACATTTTTAAGCTCTGAATTTCGTATATTATTACCATCTTTAACACTAATCACAATTCCATTCATCCATATATCAAAAGGCGGCACTGGTAACCTTGATAATATTACATATACTTAAATATTAAGAAGGGTGAGAGTCTTCATGAAATATTTCCACACATTAACTACAGCCATTATTCTTATCCTTCCTTAACAAGAGGACAATGAACTAGGACCAGGCACTTACCCAGCATCTGCCTGTACTATCATTCGTTAGCCCTAATGATTAGGATGCTTGAAGCATGCAGTTATGTGTTTTGATTTAATAATGTAACACCAAAGTAGTCATTTTTTAAAAATTTAAGCCTAAGTAATGGTAACATTTTCATGCCAAGTTTTGACAGCTTAATAATTTGTTTTCTAGGGGGGAAAAACTACCATATGTTTGCTATTAATTATTTTAAAAGAAAATCCAAAATGCCAACTTTATGCTCCATTAAAATAAAAACTAAACCTATTTGAACTTACTGATGATGCTTGCTGAAGATAAAAGGTGATCTCAAAACCCCAAAACTATGATTAATATTTACTGATCTACAGAACTAGAAAATGTATTACATTTTCCTATTAAGCATAATAAGAATATAATTCTCTATCATTTACAAATATGATTTGGTAATTTACATTTCAAAGGTATCCTATGGTCCCATATGGATTAACAACTTCTATTTACCAATTCTGCATGTAACAATTATCTATAAATATATTTTGACTGGCTAATCTCTTGCAAATTATTCTCAACTCCATCATGAATAGGCTGCAAATAATATGTTGATAAAATATTTCAGTATTTTTCCAGTTCTCAAAACCTCAAAGCAATAAGCTAACCAGTATATTATTTGTAAATCCATATTACTGAAGCTACAGTGGTACCTTTTTATATGGTTGAATCATACAAAATATGACAAGGTCACTATGCCAATTGTGTAAGTATATGTTATAGCAATGTGTCCCACACAGCAGTGTAATATACCACTGGATAGCCCTGAGATGATTTTTAGTGAAGTGCTACATGAATGAGCAATTTTTCTTTAGTTATATATTTATTTTAATGTTTATTAGAAAAAAATGTAACTAGCACATAAAATGTAGAATATGCTCAAAATAAGACTATGGCTTTAAAAAGGCTAAAAATAGGCTTAAGAAGCCTTAAAAAGCTTAAAAAATAATAAGTAAACAATGGCATACGAGATATATATACATATATATATGAAAACAGAAAGGTGGTATTGACTCACATTTGGGAAACACTGTTTTAAAGGAATGATTTGACTTAGCCAGCATCATTTCTGAATGCTTGTAGTAATAAGCCACATTATAAAGGAGTTTCCTCTACTACTGTAAATTCTGTGTTTTTTTTTTGCCAGGACAAATATGTTTTTAAAAACATGTGCTTACATTTATTTTAAGAATATAATTTTGAAAGCTTTAGTAAATTTAATTTACTTTAAAAGGATTCACCAAAATGGTAAACATGTCCAGGAGCATTTGAGGGACATGCCATTCCTACAGAAAAGACTACAAAGACACATTGCATATAATGGTTGTCGCTGCAGCATTTAAATAAAAGTGATCTAAATAATCATTACCATTAACAATTAACAAATAATTATAATATTCTTTCATAAAAAAGAAGGTACGCTTGTGCGCTAAGTGCTCTCGATTCTGGAACCACCTGCACGTAAGTGTCACTAACATGGACCCACTGGCCTGCTGATTCACTATCAGGTTCTTTCAAACCTAACAAAACAAAAAGAAATATAATTTTACAGTAAGTATGTTCTGACTTTACATTAAAGACAACACATTTATCACAAACTCTAATGCTAGACTTTATTGCATAAGGCTGTTTCTTCTTGGGCTAAACATCTTCCAAAATGAACTCTTTCAAAGCGTTAATATTAGTATCATTTACTTTAAATATCTAGTGAAATATTAGATAGTCTTATGAATATTTATTTATTCAAGGAAAAGGGCATCTGCACTAAAAGAGAAGGAAGAAAATACACAGTTAGTTTGCTGAAGTAAATTTTCAACTCCAACTCTAGTCTGAGGACCTGGTATGTCTTTAAAAACTATTGGTATTGTTAAATAAAATGCTATTCCACTGCAATACACAATGACTTAACACCTTGAAAAACTGGGTGTCACTTCACATGACCTGAAGGGTACAGTTTTATGATATTTAAGATTATCTAGGTACTCTTAAAGGTTTTCCTCACTTAAAGTGAATCCACTTGAAGTATCCATGAAAGAAATTACCTCTCCCAGAAAAGGAAGAATGAATTCATTTGTTTTTAAGAATAAAATAAACTTAGGATGGCATACCAGGTACATTTTTCTTTCCAGTGATATGTTCCAGTAATTTCCTGGAGGGTGTTCTCACTTTCACGTAAGCGGTGTAGTGGCCTCCTCTCATTGAGCCACTATGTTCCACCACGCCATAGAGACCATAGAGAACTTTATCTCCCACACTTACATTCTTTTAGACAAAGAAAAAAACCTCAAATTAATTAGTAATATTTAGTGAACTCTTATTATAAGGAAAATTAAGCCAAATGCCAAGTCCTACTTAAAATAAGAGCAATGCATATTAAAACTACACTGGCATACGTTCCCACCTGTATTAGACCAGCAAAATGAAAAAGCTTGACAACATTCTCTATTGGCTGGGCTGTAGGGAAAAGAATGCTGTCATATGGGAACGCATACCACCCCTATTCAGGGATATTTCACGTTATCTAGCTAAGTTACACAGGTATTACTCTTGGATTTATCGATCCTTTTTCTAGGATTCTATCTCACAGGAACATGAGCAATATGTAAAAAGACATGTACCATACTAGTGATTGCAGGATTATCTGTAATATCAAAAAACTGGAGTAGACTCAAATGTCCATAAATTGGGGACTGGTTGAATAAACTATAATGCATCCATACAATAGAGTACTATGCTATTTGAAAAATGGAGGGCAGACTATCTCTAAATATTGCTATGAAATAATCTCCAGGATACAATGTTAAGAATAAGGTAGAAAAAAGGATACATACTGTAAGCTATTATTATTAAAGAGGCGAGATGCAGATATATATACCTATTTGTTTACATTTAAAAAAAATAATAGATGAATAAACAATAATTTGAAAAAATGGTTATCTATAAAGGGAGGAAAGAAACAAGTAGAACAGACATGGAGAAAAACTACACTTGTCTGAATTTACCTTGTTTTATACATTTGACTTTGGAACTACGTAAATATTTTATGTAATTATTAAACAAAATTTTTAAATTTAAGTAACAATCCCTAAAAATGAAAATTTAAAAATTAAGCAAATGAATATCCAGTTGGTGGCATAATCACTCAGAGAGCAACCACAAGGGTCATGTCAAAAGAACCCAGAAGCCAACTTGAAGTGGCTCTCAGTAGCCAACAACAGACCCATTAGATTAACGTATTAGACCACGAATTAAAAGAAAAGTGCAGTAAATTGAAATATTATTAATGTGTTTAAATCCATGAATTCATAATGATAAATTAACTGATCACAGTTTGAGGATGACAGTGAATTAATTCATTATTCTGAAAACTGGTTTAAAAGGGGGACGGGGAGAGAACTGAGCATTTACCCTGTCTTTTCTATAAGAACTATACCATAAGATAACTAAATAGATGAAAGGAATTTCTCTTTATATAGAAGTATTCTAGCAAATAAACGAAGAAAGAATAACAGGATTACCATTCTGTAATTCTTAATGAACTCATTGAGCAACGCTGGTTGCTAATATCACAGAAAGGTAACTGGCGTTTATGTGCCACCTGATGAAAGAACAGAACACTCCCTATGAAATAGCCTTACCGGGAGTGGGAGGAATATCAAACCTGAATCTGTTCAAGCCTCTCTTGATCCAACTACCTATCTGTAGGAAATAAAGAGGATAGAGGAATAATCATCAAAATCTAAACTATAGGAAACTACCAGAAAAATGATCCAGTTTCTTCAACAAATAAATTGCAAGGGGCAGAGATGGGAAAGGGACACTGTATATTAAAAGGGACTAAAAGATATTTTTCAATCATGATGTGTAGTCCTTACTTTGATACTAATTCATTTTGAAAATTTCATTTATTAGACAACTGGAAATATATACACTAGATGATATGAAAAAAATTGTTAATTTTTTTAGTGTGAAAGTGGTATTGTGGTTACATTTAAAAAGGTGGGGGTGATTCTTATCGTTTAGAGACACGTATAGGAAAAGATTTATGAATGAAATGATGTCTGATACCTGCTTCAAAATAACATAAGAGAAAAAAAAATAATATAAGAGGAGGAAGTAGATGAGCATGTGCATGGGGCAGGACTGGCCATATATCTAAGGTTTGTGTGATGTGTGCTTGAGGTTCATTGTACTGTTCTGTCTACTTTGATGTACGCTGGAAATTCTCCATAATAGGTACTTCTAAAAAATATGCTTTTGTAAGTTTAATACAGAGCTTGCTAGATATTTTGTTTACCATACTATCAAATTCTGTGAATACTGAATGTGAATAATTGACAGATAGTGCTAGTATTCCATAGCAGATGAACTGGATTCACTGAAAAATTGCATTTAAGATATTTCGCTTTGATTGATCAATGTATTGAAAGTATTAAGTTCAGTAAGTTTATGTACCACAAATCCTAGACTGCTAACCAGTAATTGTGAGCCGGACAACATGTTAGTTACCCTAGAACTGTGTAGTTCCCTCACGGAAAGCAAAGTCATCAATTTCACCTACAGAGTTCTTACATACAAGTACGAGCAATTATAAACCAATTTGCCTTCTATATCTAAGTATTAAAGTATTAGTAATTGTAAAGTATCATACTCAGTTCACAAGTACACTATTCTCAGTAGTGTACATGAAATGGCATGAAAAACAATGCACTAGTATATCGATTTACAAAAGATAAAGAACTCTTCAACTGCTAAAACTACTGTCAATTAAGCACAACATTCACAAGGAACAGGAGAGGGCACAAAATCTGCTTACTTCTCTCAGCAGCTATCTGATTCTAGTAGCATTTACAAGCAGCTCTGATCTTCATGAACATCGTGCCTCACTTGTGCTTTATGCATCTTTTCAACTTATTCTATCTCCCAAAAGACAAAAGTGATAGTGTGTTAAATGTTGGATGGAAGGAAGAAAGGGAGGGAAGGAGGGGGAGAGAGAGAGAAGGTGGGAGGGAGAGAGGAAGACATGGCCTAATAAACAATACATAGGATATTTTGAAGCATATTATTTGCATGACAATTAAATATCTTAATAATATACTATACCTTACAAGTAGCAGAACAGAATGGTGCTAAGTCAAGCGTCAGTGGGAAATCTACATGTCTGTTTACTTTGCGAAGACTCAGGCCAGCCTCAAAAAAAAACAACAACAAATTTTCTTAATGTAACAAACTTAATCTAGATCATTGCGTTTGTTAATTAAAACCAAAAGAGGAATCCTAGGGCTTCCCTGGTGGCGCAGTGGTTGAGAGTCCGCCTGCCGATGTAGGGGACGCGGGTTTGTGCCCCGGTCCGGGCGAATCCCACATGCCGCGGAGCGGCTGGGCCCGTGAGCCATGGCCGCTGGGCCTGCGCGTCCGGAGCCTGTGCTCCGCAGAGGGAGAGGTCACAACAGTGAGAGGCCCGCGTACCGCAAAGAAAAAAAAAAAAGAGGAATCCTTGACCTTTTTTCATAGATATAAAAATATGACTAATGAACAGTCCAAAACTGATATATGACTAAGTTCTCAATTAGGTTTCATAAACTGTTATTGCAAAGATCATTCACTTACATGGGTATTTTTACCACAAACAATATGAAAATAATCGCTTTCACTGTGCCTTTCAACACTTACGGGAAAATAAATTCAATGTGATAAAAGCTCAGCTACTGATACATATGCTATCATAAAAATGTACTCAACTGAAGAGTCAGGAGTCTGGTGTTCTAGGCCTAACTCAACGACTGGTTAACCGTTGTCTTGACTCTAGACAACCTCATCTAGATCAAGGCAGAAAACGGGTATAAATGGATTATATTAGGTCCCTTCAGTTCTAAAATTCAGTGACATTCATTCATTAAAAAGAGAAAAATCTGAACACTCAAATCATTTTAACAGTAAAAGTAAACATTACATATATAAATATGTAACATTACATATATAAATATGTAACATTACATATATAAATCAAAATGAATATTCATGTTGTTAAGCAAGCTCTATTTCTTTCCTACTTTTAGTTTCCAAAGGCAGGCCTTGAAAAATGTACACTTTGCATTTAAGTAATGATAAAAATTTGCTGATAGACCACCGAAGATATTGGATAAGAAACCCACAAATAGAAACAGACTCTCTTGGAATAAAAAGATACTTAAATCTGAGTTGTTTGGGTAGACAAAATTAACAGATGCAACCTCTTATGCAAAGCTTTCATGACTTACTTCAACGACTAGTCATTTTATTTGCATACTAATCACATAACTTTTACTGCAGTTCTGTTGCCTATTTCTTACCTTTAAAGAAAAAAAACAAAACAAAACTTATTTTTTGACCAAAATATAGCCACATAGTGATTTGTATTTTCAAGTAATCTTTAGAAGTCTTAACATGATATCAGACATGAAATTATGAAGTCATATGTCTGGAATAATTATTTAATATGTATTTAATTTGTTTGCCTCCTTTCTTCTCATCAGGTGACCTCTATAAGCAGCTGGTACCAGCATTGTCTGAGATGATTTCAGGCTAATGTGTCCTCCCCAGACGGTACTTTGCTATTGAGAAATTACCCCTTATTAGAAGAGACTTCTATCAACACTATTATAATCTTCGCCAATTTGGACAGGCTAAAAAAGGAATCTCACTGCCATTTTATTTTGCATTTGTTTTGCTGGAAAGAGTGGACCTTTCATACTTTCTTGGAATTTTTACTTCTTCTATGAACTGTCAATTCATGTTCTTTACCATTTTACATATTAGAGTCTTGATATTTTTCTTATTGATCTTTAAGAGCTCTTTACATACTTACAATATTAATCATTTGCCATATTTATGACAAAGAGCTCTATCTTGTTGAGATTTGCCTTTCAGTGTTGTGGATGTTTCTGATATACAACTCTAAAGTTCCTACGGGGAAACAGGTTTTCAGGGACACTGAAAAACTAGAAGCAAAGACATTGCTTAGAGAATCTGATCCGTAAAATTCACAGTCCCAGAGAATGAGAACGTGGCTTTGCAGACATTACATTTAGCCTGAGAACAAGAAGGGACCGAGATATCTATAAAAATCTCCATTTAAGGGCATGAATTCTTTCTGTAAGTTGTTCTTAAAAGGGATGCAAGTACCAAATATAAAATAACTGCTACATCATTCTCAGATCTGGCATGACCCTATCTCATTCACACAGAGTCACTGCAGATATACACCTTCTATTTCACATTCTGATGTAATGAGACTCAATGCATCTGCTTCTGCTCTCCATGGCCATTTCATTTCCACTGGGTTTCTGTAATGTTGGCTATAGAAAATCAAGAACTTAATCAAATTTCCATGGATAGGGATGGGGGTATAGAGAAAAATCTCTTCCTGCCCATCTGTGGCCCACCTGAAATGTTGCAAATATATACTCAAAGCTTTCAATCTCTTCCCTTGAGATTTCTTTCAAGGGTTTTATACTTAGAAAATCTTTCACACAGAGGTCAGGTTAATAATTTTCATCAAGTTTTCTTCTAGTCTTTTGATAATTTGTTTCATACAATTAAAAAACATTTATCTGAAAATAGTATTGATATATATGGTCTGGAAGGAAGCTCTAAATTTTTATTTCTTCAAACACCCATCTTTCCTAAGCCCTTTACTGAGTAATCTAGCCTCTTCCCCAACTGATTGGAGATTCATCCTGTATCATAACAAAAGAGCTTTAAATTATACTCAAATTTTATTTATTGACAATTCTGACCATACTGTTTTAATTATTAAAATTTCTTCCCGAGAAACTTTAAAATCGTTTTATCAAATGCAAAAAAAAAAAAAAAAAAAAACAGAGAGAGAGACAAGGCATTGAATTAAAACTATAAACAAAACTTGATACATTATATTTAGCTTCTCTCCCATTAGTCCTACAAGAGTGGGGCCTGCCTTGCAGCCCTTTTTGCAATTGGTCCCAGCCAACCACACCCAGCCCACGTACAACTCTCATTGGAATGAAAGCTCAGAAAGTTATGTGCACCTTGTTATTTCTCTGCTTCTAAGGGTTCTTAATATATCTTATTTTCCATTCACACACACATGTGCGTGCACACGCACGCATGCCACTGAGGTTCCGACCACCTAAATCTTCAAATATTGTGAATTAAACAATCTTATTTAGAAAAGTCTTGTAAGCTATTATGGATGAAAAAGCAATAAATCTTATATGACAAATTTTTTTTTTAATATTTATTTATTTGGCTGCACCAAGTCTCTGTTGCGGCGGCATGTGCAATCTTTAGTTGCGGTATGTGGGCTCTTAGTTCCCTGACCAGGGATGGAACCCAGGCCCCCTGCCTTGGGAGCACGGAGTCTTAACCACTGGACCACCAGGGAAGTCCCTCATATGACAAATTTTTAAATTCAATAAATTACTGTCTAATCCTTGACAGTAATTAACAAGACTTAGGGCTCTGCAAAACATATGATGAAAATTTGTAGAGTGTTACTAAAGGGAATTTACCTGATGAAATCTTTTAAGATGGAGAATTAGGATAGCTGGAACAGCAGAAATGAGCAATTGCTTCCTGGCATTAGTATAAACCCCTCCTGCTTTCTTTTCTGCATAAAATACAAGATAACAAAGTTACTTGTAAATTTCCATCTTATACATTATCTACCCTATAATACAGTAAACATTTAAATAGAAGCATCATACTACATTTTCAAAAATGTTAAAAAAGAAATTAGACTTCTGATTACAGGGAGCCTCTACTCGTTCCCAAAACTCCACTAATATGAAAGGGAGTATTTTTTAAGGCACACACTTATAAGGAGAAAGAATAGGGGAGGTGACACTTGCAATATAACTTTGGAAACTGGAAGGCAAATAGACCAGTAGTGACTTATGTCAATGCCCGCCAGTCAAAGAACAACAGAAACACACCTGTAGTTGAAAAAACTGGGTCATTACTCATTGCAGTGAAAAGAGATCATGTATCATGGGAATGATGGGTCATTTCAATAAGAGGTTGTTAGAAAAGACTTGTGATAGGATTTGAATATGGCTAATTGCATATTTAACTTGGATTAATGTAAGCTGGCATTTCTTCCTCTCCCATATAGACATTTCTTTAATTACTAATGTATTAATCATGTCTTTTTTCTGATGCTTTGACATCTGGAGCCTTGCTGACACTGGAAAGGGCCTTTCCCAGATCTAGCTAATTCCTAGATACTAAACAACTTAAGTGTGCCTTTCATATGCAAAACAACCAATCCAAAACCCATATCCCAACCACCTCCTTTATTGAGCTCTAATAACTCTAGGCCACTATTCACCTGCCCTAATCACACCAGAGCCAGGTACCAGACAGCTAGGGACAGCCCCTATACTGCAGAGTCCACTGAAATTTTCAAAACTAGTCAATCCTAAGCCTGTCTATCCTGCCACATCCATTCCTTCCCTTAGAAACCACAATAAAGGCTCCTGCCTGCATTTTCCCCCTTGCTCCGTCTCCTGACCAACCCTGGTGCTTCCCCTTGTGGCCCTGTGTGGCGTGGCTTAGCATGCCCCCTCGTCTTGGGAACTATAAGTAATAAACGATCTTTTCAGTAGCAATCGTCTCCTTATCTGTTAGACTCATCATACCTGAATAATAAAACCTGCATTTTGAAACAACTAGTCACTAAGTAATCAGAGTGTTCTCTCCATTTAATCAAGGCTAGAGGTACACCAGAAATTTCTTACTTGACAAATCCCCCTTTTCTACTTTTCTCTGGTCAACAAAACACAGTTATTATATTGCTAGCTTTATAACATACAGTTACTTAAAATCTTCAAATTTCTATCTTATGATATGACTTTATACTAGATTGATGGGATTTATGAAGAACATTAATCTCACTAGTGTTGTAATTTTAAGTTTTACAGAATTTTTTTCTGGAAAGATTTCAGATAGCTAGTTCCCTGAAATAAGATTATGTGGGTGTGCATTTTCGAGGCAGAGATGGATACTTCCTGTCTTTCAATTTATTTCAACAAAAATCTACTGAAAAGTTACTCTGCCCAGTCAGTGTCTTCAGTGTTGAGGTACAAATACGATAAGACAACCCCTGCCTCCAAGCAGCTAAAGTATGCAGACCAGGTTCTTAGGCTCCTCTTTGTGGGATCTATAACCCACTATCACTGTTTATCAGATAATCCATGAATACTTTTAAAAAATTAAGCTAAATATTTACCTGCAGAACTGGTTTCCTTTGGGTACTTCTGTTTCTTTTCAGTACAGTTCTCACACAGAAGCTTGTTGTTCCCCATTAGTAATTCCATAGATGTAAACTGATAGAGACAGGACTGAATTGAACATTCTTTAGAAGTGGTTATATAGCTCTGAGAAAGGGTCTGAAAAGCATTTTGGGGGCTGTAAGACACCATATGCTTGCCCTCTGAAAAACACAAATTATTTGAAACGTTTAGTGGCTGATTTTCTCTGTCAAAATCCCTATCTCCAGTTACAGTGCTGCTCAGATGAAGTTCAGAAATAGCTCCAGCCACTCCCTCATCACCACCGTCACCCTCCTTGGTGAGTGGTTCACTCTCTGACGGATGGCGAAGGTGTCCATTTGTGTGCACAAAGTATCCACTGCTGGATCTCAACAACAAAGGCTGCTCAGGAGCACTTTCAGACTCTGAAGCCTCACTGTCAGCACCAACACTACTTTCAGAAAGGCTGGCTTCTTTTTCACTGCCGTCGGTAGGGCTTTCAGTCAGAGTCGACTCAGTGTTCACGATGCTTGCAAACGATGAGGAGTCTCTATTCATTTCAAGGTTTTCATTTTTCTGGTATATGACAACAGCTTTATCTTCTCCAGGTGACAATTTTCTTGTACATTTTCTGCCATGAATTAGTTGATTCTGTAAGTTGATAGTGTTTTCAGAGAAAAGAATCTTGTGACCTTACTGAAAATAAATGCCAGTAAGTCTTATTTAAACATTCGACAATTTCTAAAATACTATTTCTAGTACCTCTGAAATCCATTTCCTAAATCTACCCAAAGTACAATCAATAGAAGATATGCTAACAAAGAGTTCTAATTTGAAAATAAACTTTTACACAAGAAACCGACAATAATGGTTACCTATTCATGGAGAGGGAACAGGACTTTTGTAGAACAGTGCTATGAAGGAGGCTTTTCAAGTGTAAACCTTTGCATAATCTCTGTTGTCTTGCCCCTTAAAGGACCTTCTAACAGAGTAAGTTAAATCTGGTAATACATCAATTTGCCAAGTTAGTACAAATCATATCATGTAAAAAAGTTTTTTTTTAATGAGGTGCAAATTCAGATTGATGTCTTTAAATGTATACGGCATAATTCATCAACCAGGTATGTCCCTAGAGAAATAATGGGTCTAGACAATGGTCATCAATGACTGATAACATTACAGAAAGAGAAACATCAAACATGATGTGCACCTCATGATGGAAATATACACCACCACTTAAAAGTTTTCTTGCCAAAAATTAAATAAATAATCAAACTTAAACCTAATAAGTCCCTAACTGCCTTAGAGAGGAAACAAAAGGAACAGAGGCACCTCTTAACAACATGCAGATGAATTACTGCATGCAAAATGACTTACCACAACATACAAACTGAATTACTATAACATGCAAAATGAAACACTATTGATGTGGGAATGTGAGAGACTGCTGAAAAAAATGATATGATCACTTCAACAAATAAATTGCAAAGAAAAAAACAAGGTGGAATCTGTGGATTAAAAGACATTTAAAAGACATGGCAATCTATAGATCTTTTTTAGATCCTAAATTCAAATATGCTTTCAAAAGCAAAAACAAGTATTTTATGAGACAACTGCAGAAATTTTAATTATGACTAGATATTTATGCTATTAAGAAGTTTTAAATATTTTAGGTACAGTAATGATACAATAGTTATGTCTTTAAAAAGCATCTTTTAGAGATATACATTTAAGTATATGATATGGGATTTATTTCAAAATAATCCAGGATGGTGAGGAGGAAAATGTGGGATAGATACAGATAAAACATGGTTAGCTGTGAGATGATAACTATGACGCTGAGAAATGGGTACATGGGAGTTTATCATACTTCCTTACTTTTGTGTACTTTTGAAATTTTTTTTAATAAAAAGTTTTAAAAAACAGATGTCTCACGAATGCATATAATCTTACCTTATCTTTAGATGAAGAATGCTTCTTGGTGGCTCTAGGTTGATGAGTATTTTCTATAGTGATAGTGCCACTGTATTCACCATTATCTGTGTCCTGTAAACTTCTATATTTACTCATTCTTCCCAAAAGTACAGGTTTTGAAACCTATTAGATACCGTATATATAACACAAAACTTCTTTAGGAAATAAATTCTGGATATCATCTACTTTTTAAAATTTCTAATTCATCTGAAATGTAATTTCCTAAACATTAATTCTCAAAATATGAAGCATAAAGGTTTAACTTCCTTGAGAATAAGAACTATATCATAGGGGCTTCCCTGGTGGCACAGTGGTTGAGAATCCGCCTACCAATGCAGGGGACACGGGTTCGAGCTCCGATCCAGGAAGATCCCACATGCCGCGGAGCAACTAAGCCTGTGCGCCACAACTACTGAGCCTGTGCTCTAGAGCCCGCGAGCCACAACTACTGAGCCCATGTGCCACAACTACTGAAGCCCGCACACCTAGAGCCCGTGCTCTGCCACAAGAGAAGCCACCGCAATGAGAAGCCTGCGCACTGCAATGAAAAGTAGCCCCCGCTTGCCGCAACTAGAGAAAGCCTGCACACAGCAACGAAGACCCAACACAGCCAAAAATAAATAAATAAATTTATATATATATAAAAGAAGAACTATATCATACTTTACGCATACATATACAAACTCCAATATCACATACACTGTACAAACTCAATTACTGTATATAAAAAGTAATGATGCTCAGATGTCTAATAATATACTCAACAAATGCCTAAATATATGAATTTATAAATGCCCTTCACAAAAAGACTTAAGTTTTTTTCTCCTTACCCTTTCTTCTATTATAGGAAGTGAAATATCAATAAAAGGATCTTTTACTGTGGAGATCTTAAAAAGAAAACATATTGAGAACTTCAGTTAGAATTCTAACATAGACAATGTAGCTTTGTAAAGTCTTAAAGAAATCAAACTTCCCAGGCAACTAAAATCTTAAGTTAAAAAACGTTCCTGGAACCAACAGTAATTTAATTGGGTATAGCAACACATATTGTTAATCAAAACAAGATATCCCAAAACGTCAATAAATGCAACCCAACTGAATTTTATAATACTGTTAATATGACTAACCTGTAATACATAAAGTAACTAAAATAAACTGTGTTTAATAAAAGTGATTAACTGAAGATATAAACATATTTTTGGTGAAATTATGGCCATAACATAAATAAAATATGAAATGTTAAGAAAAAGCCATGAAAAAAGCCAGAGAGCTTGACTGTGTTTTGTAGATTCTTCAGGATAATTCTACTTTAAAAGATACTTGGGCTTCCCTGGTGGCGCAGTGGTTGAGAGTCCGCCTGCCGATGCTGGGAACACGGGTTCGTGCCCCGGTCCGGGGAGCCATGGCCGCGGAGCCTGCGCGTCCGGAGCCTGTGCTCCGCAACGGGAGAGGCCACAACAGTGAGAGACCCGTGTACAGCAAAAAAAAAAAAAAAAAAAAAAAGATACTCTCTAGCTTGTGAAAAAGAAATTAACTTCTACATTGAATATACTAAAAATTTAAGTGGGGTTTGACCATTGAACAAGGCGGGGCTTAGGGATGCTGATCCCCATCCCACCCAACTGTCAAAAATCACAGTATAACTTTACAGTTGGTGCTCAGTATCCAGGGTTCCGCATCTGCAGATTCAACCAAATGCACATTATGTGGTACTGCAGTACTGATAGCATTTATTGAAAAAAATTTGCGTATAAGTGGGCCCTTGCAGTTTAAACCCATGTTGTTCAAGGGTCAACCGTAATATCATGATGATACATTCTGTGCTTCAGTATGACAGGCTAGAAGGAGATATTATATATAATCCTGACTTTATAAAACTAGAGGGGAAATGTACTCCATAATCTGGGACAGGAAGATGGACATAAAGACTCTTTTATGATTAAAATCTGACAGAAGTTGAAACCTATCATACGTCACACGCTTTCAGAAATATTCCTACCAAGCAACTGGAAACCTCTAAAAATTTATACATTCTTTAAGAAGTTATTAAAGTACAGATGGCATTCAAAATGAAAATTATCACTAAATTCAAAGATGAGTCAAGTCTGCTTAAAAACAACTCCAACAAGTCAAATAAATGTAAACTTTAAAAGTAGATCAGCCAGGGGCTTCCCTGGTGGCGCAGTGGTTGAGAGTCCGCCTGCCGATGCAGGGGACACGGGTTCATGCCCGGGTCCGGGAGGATCCCACATGCCGCGGAGCGGCTGCCCCCGTGAGCCATGGCCCCTGAGCCTGCGCGTCCGGAGCCTGTGCTCCGCAACGGGACAGGCCACAGCGGTGAGAGGCCCGCGTACCGCAAAAAAAAAAAAAAAAAGTAGATCAGCCTAAATTGTGTTATGACATTAAATTATTTCTATTGGGATTACAATTTAGGGCAATACATAATTATATTAACATAGTTACTCTCTTCGCAGAAGTTTCTCTTTCATTTTCAATCCAAATGAGTAGCTAACACGTTGGAGCACATTAAAATAGGCTAATGAACTTCACAGGTGTGCCAAGAGGAAAAGTTAGATAACACGTTTACTTAAAAAAACTATACATTATGTTTATTTTCTAGGAGTGAAGGATATATTTTTAAAATACTTTTAAAAACTACTATGTAGTCATGTGTGACAAATAAAAATAAATGACTGCTGATGATAACATGTGAAAGAAAACAATAAAAACAATGTGACCATAATCTATTCCATGTTGAAGTGAATTCCAAAGTACCTACATTTGCACATTCTTCACACATGACTGTGCTAGTTAATTCACCAATAAAGATACGATCTATGAAGTTCATTTTCACACCTTCTCTTCCATATGCTGTAAAAATAATACTTTTAATGCAAAAAACATGTCAACCGTTAACCTAACAATGTAATAGGCTTTTTTTCCATTGAATCAAAAGAAATCTGAATAAGGCAGATATCCAGGACCATATTTAATAATATATTTCACTATATGATGTTATAGTGTCTTTCTCCTTTACAATTCCACAGAGAAAATGTGACTATCAACTACTGTAGTCTCAAAGAAATAGCAAACTGTTCTTAAACTTAAGAAGTAAAATAATTAGAGTATTAACCATATTCATACCACACTCAACTGCTCCAACTAAACCCTTTAAAGCCTCTGTGCCTACCCTAGAGGTAGATAGAGGGATGGGAAAAGAGATTATGATTTAGGACTACAGATGCCAGGACCATAACTATGGAAACAACAGAGTAGTAAAAGACAAGTAAACACTGCATAGGATAAAGAACTAACATGGCAATTAATAACTCAGTTATATATGTAACTCCTGTTACATAAAAATGTTAAAATTATTCTCTTTGGGAAATATTTATAAATAAAAGAAAATTGTACTTATGATTTGCTTCAAAATAATATGTAGTTGGGGGAGAACAGATGAAACATAATACACCATGAATTGAATGTAATTTAAGCGGGGTGATGGGCACACAGGTACATGGTCATCATTATACTAGTCTCTCTAATGGAAGTTTGAAATTTTCCATAGTAAACCATGGGGAAAAACATATTAAAAAAACGTATTCACTCCTCTTTCAAACTTTTCTTCTATCGTTTTTTGATCTCTACCTTCAAATTTCATGCAAACATTTTAAATCATTTTAGAACATTACTTGAAGCACTGAATGACAGAGCAGACTTTTATCTGGATATATCAATAAATATTTATTAATTATGATGATAACTATTTAGAAGTTATGTTAAACTAAGATGTTTCATTAACAAAAATTGTACAAGGGATTGAAAATAGGTTAAGATTACAAAACTGGAAAGAAGTGAAGGAATAAATGAGCAGTTATTCTAAACATGCACTAGATGGCACTATCTGAAAACAAGAGAACAAGTATACTTGAGAGTATTTTTCAAAATCTTGAACCTTTAACTGCACATAAAGTTTGTCATATACAATCATAATGTATGTATATTTGTTTATAAATTACAGACGTGTAGTATGTACACATAATGCTACCAAAAAAACCCAGATGTTAAAAAAGAGAGTAAAATACAAATAATATTTTTAAACATTTTCTATAAATGATGACTACACATTACCACTAGTTACTATCTCAAGGCAGAATATACTTTCCAGACAAGGTAAATCGTTAATAACATGGGATATAAATCCACACTTAAATAATGATCACTGTAAATGATCATCTTTGATTAGTTAATCACTGTTTCTGCCTCATATTTCGGCTGATGAAGACTCAACATTAGGAGTAGACATGTATGCTTGATTTAATAGTACTCTCATAAATAATGGTTTCCTTGCATTTGGAGCAATTTTTGGAGAATTTTTGGAGCATTTTTGGAGCACTGAAGCATTTTGTCTAGTTAAGACTAGACAATATCCAAAAATCCACCTATCTAAGTACACTTCAACTGCAAAATGATACAATGTGATAAAAGTGAACTTCTAAGTGAGGTTGCTACTTTCAACAACCTTTCAAGTCTCCCATAAGATACTTCACTTAAGGGCATCAGTGTCAATCTGTATATTTGATATTATTTTTATTTTTTAAAATTCACATGGATTCTAACATTTTCTTTCGATGACTCATTAGACTATCTTGCAGCCACAGGAGTAAGTACACCCTCCTTTTAAGGCCATTAGTTCACATAATGCTCAGTTCCTTTCCCTGCCCCAAAAAGAAACTTACAATATTTTCTTCTAGAAAAAAGTTTTAATAGTGAAAGAGTCAACATACCTTTGACTTTTTTTCTAGTTTCATCATCAGCAGTTTTAGTAGTTGGGTTGTTAAATGCTTTGAGAATGCCAGCTTGTATTCGCTATAAAACAAAGTAATAAGAATTTATTAAGAATCTATACTAGAATATATTCTTTCAAAGCATTATTTTGTGTTCCTGTAAATAGAATCTGGTTTTAGTGCCAATCAACTCGAGCCTCATCCTCTTAATAAGAGGAGGACTTTCAAACAGCAAGGTACAGTGGATCTCAGTTCCCTAGTAAAATAAAATGACTGAATTTTTAAAAAAATCAAATATGTCCTTTCTTCTAGTTCTAAAATTCCATTAATGAATAATGCTCTAATGCCAAATCCTCCCACAAACAGAAGTCAAGATTCCCAAGTTTAGGTTCTCTCTTGGGTTTAAAGCATTCTCAGTCGACAAAAAGCAAGCAGCCTAGTTTCATTTTGCTTATAGGTTTAGAGTAAGTTCTCCTTTTCCCTTCTCTCCCCTATCTCTCCCCGTCTCCTGTCCCCTCTCTTCCTCTCCCCCACTCTGTCCCTAAAATAATTTACTCCTTAATTAGGACAAAAAGTAACAAATAGACCATAGGAAATTTCTTACCTATGAAGAAAATCTTAATATAAATATATAAGAAGCTATTAAACTGGTCACTATGACCTCCATGTAGATTATTTTACTTATATACATAGATGACTAAAGTCCAGAATATTCTCCACAGCAAGAGCCCAAATCTTAACTGTTGTTTTATTTGAATTTAGTTGTCAATAACAATCATGTGTTAAAGTCATTAGCAACTCTTAGTAAATGATAAGGTTTATGGTTCCACATCTCTTGCATGTGTTTTAGGAAAGATCCAACCTCACAAAAAACTCTCAGAATAAAACTATATATATTCCAAAAATAAAGACATTTAAGCTAATAAATTATCATCTTTTACACTAATTATGGTCCTACTTAGTGGATGAATTTAATCTTCTTTAATTCACATTTTAACAGTGGGGTGAGGGGAAAGCTTATTAATTATTCTTCAAAATATATTTTTTAAGTAAAGTCTTAATCACAGGTTTTCATATATGTGAAAACACTGTTAGACCTGGACTTCTTGGTGTGAAAATGATACATAAATCTGCTGTTAAAAAATTATTATGTCAGAGAAATTAAACCCAACTGCAGACTTCCCAGAGAATAATAAAACTTTGCATATCAGAATCCAAGATACCTCCCACCGTTCAGAAGAAAATTCACAGCTTTATATATTTAAATCAGTTGAAAAGAATAAAAACAAATGAATTAAGCAGCCAACTTATAAATTTAGAAAAGGACATCAAACCAAACCAAAGTATAAGGAAAGAGTTAATGAAGATAAAAGTAGAAATTGAAGAGAATAAATGAATCGAAAGCTGACTCTTTTTTTTTATTTTGCGGTACGCGGGCCTCTCACTGTTGTGGCCTCTCCCGTTGCAAAGCACAGGCTCTGGACGCGCCAGCTCAGCGACCATGGCTCATGGGCCCAGCCGCTCCACGGCACGTGGGATCTTCCCAGACCGGGGCACGAACCCATGTCCCCTGCATTGGCAGGCAGACTCTCAACCACTGCGCCACCAGGGAAGCCCCCCCAGTTTTATAAAACTAAACAATATATTATTTAAGCATACAGAGGTAGCTCTCAAAAACTATAAGAAAAAGCAATGGAATTATTTCTGTAAAAGTCAAAAGAGCGGTTGCCTCTGATAAGGAAGAAGTATTTGAAAAAAAGAGGTAGTTTTTATGGTACTAATAACATTCTTTTTCTTTTTTAACTCTGGGGGTGGTGGTAGGGAGAAGTGCTAATAACATTTATAATAATATTATACTTTAAAGTATATGTATATTGGTACACATTCTTCTGTATGTGTGATGTTTTACAATAAGTTTTTAACACCCTCCCCCAATAATTATGAAAGTGAGTTTTGTTTATTAACTAGCCTATGATCAGCACATTTTATTTCCTAGAACTGCTCACTATTCTCTTCAAGTGTTGTTTTGAAAGTTAATGCAATGTATACCTTACATATATACAAAGTAGGGTATAAAAGTGAACGTACAGCAATCCATACCATGTCACGCTCTCCTGAAATATATGTGAAAGCAACTGAAATAATGTGGCCCAGAAGCTATTAAGTATTGAAATAATCTCCAATTCAGACTCAATAAACTTGAAAGTTTATATAATTTGGATATTGTCCAAGCTAAACTTGACTTTTATACCTTGAACAGAGAACTTATTAAACTAAAATATGAAAATTAGAATGGTGTGAATTCCATGTAAGAGAAACTTTTAATGGACTTAAATGAAAGATGTCAATAAATACCCATGTTCACCTATAAATATTTAATATAACTGTAAAAGGCCTCTCCAGCCACTAAAGATAAAGCCTCTAATTCAACTTAGAAGTCTGTAAATTTATTCTACAATTTTGAACATTCAGACGACTTTCAGTAGAATTGAATGAGCCTTCACCATACTCTAAAATGTAAGCTATGATATCACACCTTTAAAAAAGAGTAAAAACAATTAAGCTGTTTAAATTATTGACTTTTAAACTATTAGACTTCTGCTTTTTTATTTTATCCTAGCCACAAATTTATATTCTCTGCCCTAAACTGTTGAAGAGTTAATAGGTAGTTCATCAAGCTGAATAAAATAAATAGGCTTAGGTCCATCTCCAACCTTTCATTGTTGTGCTTTGAACCATTTAGGTTTAAAAAAAAAAAAGACTTTGGTTAGGGAGTGACTAACAACCACGGCACGTAAATCATTTAGCAGTACCCATGTTCGACTAGTTCAAATTTCCATGTTAAACTTCTTTCAAAAATAATGCAAACACTCGTAATTTAAGTTAGCTGAGATATTCTACCTTTAAAATAATCTTACCCAGTAATGTATTAAAGCGATATATCTTTGATAATGCAAATGCAATTATCATTCATTTAGAGATAGCTCAAATTAAAAGGAAAAAAGTAAAGAAGCATATATTTCTAAGGTAAAAAGGCTGCCTATAAAAGAAGTTCTTATTGTGAATTTTATTTTGTTTATTTCACACATAAAAAATTTAGAATTTTTGCACAAATGATCCCTTTCTTTACCTCTCTACTCAGCGAGTTATATTCCTCGACTTCAGAGTCATAAGAAAAAGACCCTAGTGAAACAATATGAAAAGAGGTCAGTAGTTTTTAATCATCACTAGAAGAGTCTGGTGGCAGACATACCGCTGTAACCTTCCTTCAAGCAAAAAACACATGGCAGAGACAAACTACAACAGCAGCCCGATTAACAGCTGCGGAGTTCCCAGGCCAGACAATACAGCTCCTGCTTGGGTACTCACTGTAACTGACTGGCACGACTGTCCTTGCTTACGAGACTGAATAGATCCACAGACTTGACATTTTAATTCTGCCACACCATCTAAAACCCTCAAATAAAGGAAGAAAGATAAGAGCTTTCAAAAACCAATGTTTCCTGCTGTACTGCCTGAGTTTTCAAGATACTGTGAATCATCATAATGTATCATTATGACAAAAGAATAATTTAATTGTAACAAAGAATGCCATCAAGTAATACAAGTAAAACAGAAAAAAATTATAGGGATAGATTTTATTGTTTTATTTGTAATATCAGCAGAGAAAAACATTGCAAAGAGTGACTTTTAATTCCATTTACAATGATACGTGACCACCATGTAGCAAATGTATCCTGCAAATCATAGGGGAAAAAATATTATTCTAGCAACTGATGGTTTGAATTAATCCTAAAGTAACTACTATGTCATCTGTAGGCTCAGAAGGCCAAAATGCATTTACTACTCATAACACAAAGACAGAGCATCTCTTTCCACCTTACTACCTTGCATCGACCCCTTCAATAAGAGTATCAATATATCATAATTATTAAATCAGAGTTAATACTTTTTTCAAATAGTGAAATAATTATGGTTAAATTTTAAATAGCAAGCTTAAAAAATGGGTTATTTATACTAGTCACTGATGACCAAGAATTAAAATTAAACTTTAATAAGCAGTATTGGATAAAATTAGATAATTAGTTTCGAGGTCAGAAAGACTTAAGTTTGAATCTCCATTCTTGATATCAGTTTCTAGATCTAAGAAAATGTGATCAAATATTAGCTCAGGGAGATTGTGTTAATGTCCCAAAACTTAACTAATTACAAATCTCTTTACTGATATTTTTCAAAACAAATTACAGGTAAAACATAACGCAGAATTACCCTGTCAATTTAACAGTTTATTCAAATTATAACATATTCAAAATAACTGCAAATCCCCAAGTAACTAGCTAGTATAAATCATTTAAGAGACTGTTTTCTTCCCAATTCAAATTCTCAAGAAATACTGTCCATTTAAAGGGTAAGCACAGGGAATTCCCTGGTGGTCCAGTGGTTAGGACTTGGTGCTTTCACTGCCAGGGGCACAGGTTTGATCCCTGGTCTGGGAACGAAGATCCAACAAGCCATGAGGCGTGGCCAACAACAAAAAAAGGGCGTGGGGCGGGGGGTAAGCACAGACAACATATTCAACATTCACTGAGTACTACTGTGTGCAAGGCACATGGGATACCATTCCTTGAGGAGACCACAATCTAAGAGAGATGATAGACGTAAATCTAAATAGAAGGTAGTAGGGTTCATAATCAAAATATATAAAATAGATGGCAGAAAAGGAATGACACCTTCAGAAGCTGAATTCAACTAATTTAATATGAAAGTCTAACAACAGCCAATTAAGGATAGGATTGTAATATACACTGTTTGGTAGCAGGAGGGTGTAATTAACTCATTCTTTTTTTTTTTTTTTTTTTTTTTTTGCTGTACGCAGGCCTCTCACTGTTGTGGCCTCTCCCGTTGCGGAGCACAGGCTCCGGATGCGCAGGCTCAGTGGCCATGGCTCACGGGCCTAGCCGTCCGCGGCATGTGGGATCTTCCCAGACCAGGGCACGAACCCGTGTCCCCTGCATCGGCAGGCGGACTCTCAACCACTGCGCCACCAGGGAAGCCCTTAACTCATTCTTTAAGATAATTTACGAAAAAATATTAGAACCATAACTCTCTCTTCACTGAAAACTGGCCATTAGGAGTAAAGAAACACTACAATGTTATGTACAATTCAAACAAAGTAGAATTTAAAAAAAAAAAAGGAGGGTCCACCCTGCCTAGTAACATAGTAAACACCTACCACAAACATATCAGCACTTCATTTTCACCTGGTTGCTCTACTACCATATTAATATTTAGATTAAGAAGGGTATTCACCTTGAACAGAAAACAGGATTTCACCTGTTATTAACAATTATGATTGGCAGGGGCTGCCCAGAGTGCTGTGTTGAGAATGATTCTCAGACTGAACACTGACTCAGTGGAACTGTTATGAATGATGAGCAGGGTCTGCTATGAGAGAGAAAGGGAGGAAGTGGAGGATATGTGCTGTGTATTTGATATCTTGCATCTTTAATATCTTGTATTTTCTCTGAAAAATTGTATACTATTTGCATACGACCCCACCAAAAAAGGCGAATATAATTTAATATTAAAGTCAACCAACAGCCAATCAATTAAGGGACAGGATTACAATAAACCCTGTTTGGGAAATCTAACCAGTCCTTTTTTACTCAGAAACAGTCCCTGATCCAGGAGGCTGGGACCCCAATTTCCTGGTTCCTGAGTGGACTGCAATCCAACATGGGATAATGGGACGTCTCTCTTTTGGGAATTTAGAATTGGGATCACAAGCAGCAAGCCATGGTGGTCAGGTGCTACCATTCAGACAGGGAAACAAAGAAACTACTCTGTCCACAGAGAGATGGGTAAAGAAAATCTATAGAGCCATAGAAACTGGGGGGAAAAGGAGAATACTTTCCGGATTCCTGAGAAGCTTCCTGTCCTATATCCCCCTTTATTTGGATTACTAGATTCCCTTTTCTTTATTTAAGCTAGTATTAATTAATTTCTGTAATTTATAGCCAAAGGGCATTAACTAATAAAGGGTAACAGAGCTGTGAAAGAGTGAAAAAATAATCTTCTGGTAGAAGGGGCAAAAAAGTGGGGGGAAGAGAAGAGTAAATAGAAGTTTAAAAAAAATCAAATTACTCTCAAACGTACATTAAAATTTTGGTAAAAATTCCTTCAGTTTTGTACCCTCTTCTTAAAGAGAATATGTGATAAACACAAAGAAACCTGACCTTTGTTTCTTCTGTCCTCACTGCATCGAGCAGATAATGAAGAAGTTCCTGACTGTCCTGTTGTTGAAAACTTTTAAATCCAGGGGCCCTATGATTTAAAAACAAAACAGGAAAGAAAAAAAGAACATTTTATCAATGATATATTATTATTATTTAAAATCACCTTGAAATAACATATATTCAAAGATTCAATTTACTCCTTTTTCTATAAATAGAAAGACAAAATGTGATTACTGTTCCAATTAGGATGAGATCTTCAGTACACTGAGAATAATATGGCTAAACACTTATTAAGCAACTACTACATGCCAAGTATAGTACATATGTTAAGCTTCACATAATCCTGAAACAAGCTTGGAATGTACTATTTTCTTTAGCTTATATATAAGGGTTCAGAGGGACTATTTAATTTGCAAGGTCACACAGCAGGTAAAAAAGCAGTATTCAAACCCAAGCTACTGTGATCTATTATCTTCCTACCTTATATAACCAAAAGAAAAGCAAGAGATTATTTATATTAATATAAAGAACTATAAACTGTTATCTCTATGAAGGTTTTCATTTTATGAATTTGACAATCAGATTTCCTGTGTATTAATTAAATAAAAGGATAAGGGGTTATTCATGGAGAAATCAGCACAGCAAATGTTTAGCTGATTTCAGTAACTTTAAAAAGTAATATTTACTGCAATTAACTCAATGCTAAAATGAATATTTTTCTCTTAAATGCAAACAATTACTAAATTTAAAAAGTGCTCTGAGCTAAGATGAAGAAAGAATTTTGTCAAAATAATACAAAATAGTAAGACTATCTCATGGTAGTACAAGTTTACAATGGTCTTATTATGATATATACCACATATTTCATTTGATGTACACAACAGTGCTGTTACGGAATTCATAAATACATACTCCGCCATTTTATATAAGTGACTTGAGCACCCATGGATTTTGGTATCCTCGGGGGTCCTGGGACCAATCCCCTGTGGATACCAAGGGACAACTGTAATACGAACTCCGCTTTACGCTTGAGAAAACTGAAGAACAAGTTGAGTGCCACTGACATAAATCCAGGTCTTCTGATTCTTGAGTCCAGTACTTTAAGCATTACTCCTCATCATCTCATAATGAATATTCATCCTAGTATTGTACTAGTATGAGTCCCTGGTGCTAAAACACTCTCTGAACTATGGGCGAATCTAGCCTGCAACAGGAACCATCATTTCAGTTACTCACTCTTGCTAAGAAGTAGCAAATAGCAGCATGATGTAGAGAACACTTCCACTTACTCCCTTGGTGGGCTTCCCTTTCTGCGTGTGGTGGATAGTGCCCACCTCCTAGATCAGAGATGAGGACAGAAACCAAGATGGATACAAATTCGAACCCCCTTAGGGCCTCCCCAGTTGGAATTCATAAAGGCAGAAATTGCATGACACTACACTTAGGCTGTAGGTATCAGGAAAGGTCTGGGAAGTAGAAGAAGACTGGGAGGGGAAATGGGGATCCTTCAGAGAGCCTCACAGCCAGGCGGCAGGTAGGAGGAGATAGTTTATGGCTTTCGAAGCAGACACACAGGAAGAAATGGTTCCCAAACAAAGGAGAAACTGTCTTCACCAGGTCTCTACCTATAGCTCCATCTCAACCATGCACAAAGCACTTACTGCCTTCTAAACCGCTGAAGAACATTTAATAAACCTAGATTTTTTTCTTTCTTCTTTTACTTAGGGCTGGGGAACAAATCATATGATGACTTATAGAATCTCTACCAATAAATACCAAAAGAGACCTTCAAACTTAAAGGATAAACATAGAAAAATCACTAAATATATGAAAAAATTCACCCTATTCAAAACAAGGGAAACTCTAAACATTGACAGGAACTGTGCCTTAGTGAAAGCGTTACTGTGGGAAAGAGTTGAGAACTTTCAGAAATCTCAAATTCTAAGAGGAAAATGTATACACACTCATAAAACAGGAACAGACTGCCAAGACAAAGAAATTTAAAACAAGAGAGACTTCATGGAGATGTCTTCTGGGTGCAGAATAATCCAAAAACTCTCTCTGCTCCAAACATAACAAAATATAAAAAGAGAAAACAAACAAACGAAAAAGGCTTAAGTGGGATTCAATACAAAAAAATCTCACAGAACAAAAATATTAGAACATGAAATTGTAGGCAGACTAAAAAACAGACTTGACAGTCTCTAAGCCTGAAAGAGCTCAGCCCTGAAGGGTAAAGAAAACTAAAAGTACTTCAGACAGAGACCAGAGCCAGGATCATTGTTTAAGGATGGTTGATCTTACCAAGAGCCTGAAAGGAAGCCCTTAGGCAAGTGTTACCTAAGGCTACAACAGAACACAGGCACAGCCTAGGGACCTGAACCTGAGCCAAACCTTCTACAGACTCTTCTCCCATCTGCTAACCAGGGTAGCATGGTAATTGAATCATTAAGAGAGCTGGATCTCCAAGGCCAGCCTGGAGGGAAGGGGTGAGGCTATCATAAAATTCAAAATTTTTAGGCAGAAAGAGGAGGTGGATATGAGGAAGGGAGAGGATGGGAGAAAGCAAAGGAGTTGAAGACAGGAGCAGAAGAACAAAAAATTCACTCCAAAGAAGACTACAATCCAGTATTATAAAACACATAAAGAAATCTAATGTTAAAAACAACTGAAATGAATTTACTTCACTCCAAATAAATTGTATAGAACCGTCCCAAAGGTGTTGCCATAAATATGTTGAGAATGTCCAAAAGCATAAAATAAAGGCATAACTGCCAATAAAAGCCCAGATACTACAAAAAATAGAAAAAAATTTAAATAAGAACATGTAGATATAAGATAGCAAATTAAAATATTAGAAGAAAATAAAACTACAGATATAAAAATACAAAAAATAGGATAAACTCTAAACTATACACAGTTGAAGGGTAAATTAGTAAATTAGAAGATAGTACTGAAGAACATACCCAGAATACTAGATAGCATACTGAACTTTCATCTTTTTTTTCGGCTGGGCCGCCATGCAATCAGGATCTTAGTTTCCCGACCAGGCCAACCAGGGACTGAACCCATGCCCCCTGCAGTGGAAGCGAGGAGTCTTAACCACTGGACTGCCAGGCAAGTCCCTGAACTTTCAACTTATTTTGAGACTTTGATGGCATCCTTAAGGTACGTGACACACCACAGAATATCACAAAACTAGGAATATATATGTGTGTGTGTGTGTGTGTAATTTCTTCATGGACAAAACCCAAAGAAAGCTCAGCACATCAATACTAGTTAGCAACATGAAGGAATAAAGGAAGCAAAAAGGTGGGCATGAATGAGGGACTTCCCTGGTGGCACAGTGGTTAAGACTCCGAGTTCCCAATGCAGTGGGCCTGGGTTCGACCCCTGGTCCAGGAACTAGATCCCACATGCATGCCACAACTAAGAGTTTGCATGCCACAACTAAGGAGCCCTCGAGCCTCAACTAAGGAGCCTACCTGCAGCCACTAAGACCCGATGCAACGAAATAAATAAATATTTTTAAAAAATGGGCATGAATGAGAATGGAGACATAGAATCACTCTAGCATCTCTGAACCTTTCAGGGAAGAGTTCATGTAAAAACTAGTGACACCCAAATAAGATCTATACTGGAGTTGATAGTACTATGTTAATGTCAATTCCCTGGTTTTGACAATGCACTACTATCATATAAGATATTATCACTGATGGAAGCTGGATGCAGGGTACACAGAACTCTGTACTCTTCTTGTAACTTTTTGTGAGTCTCAAAACTATTGCAAAATAAGATACTGAAGGGGAAAAAGAAGCCAGAGGAAAGCTGAAGAATTTGCTCCCAACAGTTCATCACAAGTGGTCAAAGTGTCTGACAATCACCATTATAACAATCTTCAAGAGATTGGCTCAACTTTCAAAAATCAATCAATGTATGCATACAACATGGAAGAATCTCAAAATAATTATGCCAAGTGAAAGAAGCCAAACCAAAAAAAGAGTACATGTTGTATGATTCTATTTATAGTTGACCCTTGAACAACACAAGTTTGAACAGTACGGGTCCACTCACATGCAGATTTTTTTCAGTAAATACGTGCTAGAGTACTACACAATCCTCAGTTGGCTGAATCAACAAATGTGGAACCTGGGATCTGGAGGGCCGACTGACTGTAAAGTTATATGCAGATTTTTGACTTCAGGGAGGGTTGGTGCCCCAAAACCCTGTGTTGTTCAAGGGTCAACTGTATACAGAATTCTAAAAAAATGCAAACTAATCTATAGTGGCAAAAAATAGGTAAGGGGTAGCCCTGGGGTGGGGCTTGGGGAAGGAGTCCAGAGAGGGATTACAAAGGGGCCCAAGAAAACTTTTAGGGGTGACAGATACATTCATCATATTGACTGTGGCAATGGTGTTACAAGTGTATACGTATGTTAAAACTTAACTGATATTACACTTTACATACATACAGTTTATTGTAAACCAAATATGTTCACTAAAGCTATTCATTAATACAATTCACTATTTCAACAGGTTAAAAAATATATGATTATTTTAATAGATGCAGAAAAAGCACTCCGTAAAATTTAATACCCATTCTTTTTTCTTATAAAACAACAAACATTTATTATCTCATTTTCTCTGGGCCAGGAATCAAGGTATACCAATACCCATTCTTGATAAGATCTCTCAGAAAAAACTAGGGATGAGAATTTCCTCATCCTGATAAAAGGCATCTATGAAAAACCTACAGCTCTTGTCATTCTTATGTGTGAAAGCCTGAATGCTCTGCCCCTTATATCAGGAACAAAGCAAGGATGTCTATTATATCACTCCATCACCACACTAGAGATCCTTGCCAGCAATATAAGAAAAATATATAAAAGGATACAGCTTGGAAAAGAAGAAATAAAATGGTCTGTGTTTACCAATGACATTATTGTCTACATAAGAAATCCCAAAGAATCTACATAAAGCTACTCTAACCAGTAAGTGAACTGAGCAAGGAAGCAAGAAAAAAGGTCAATACACAAAAATCAATTGTATTTCTCTATATTAGCAATGAGCAACTAGAAATTGAAAAAAAATTTAAGTACCAAATTACAATAACTACCATTAAAAAAAACCATGAAATTCTTAAGGTAAATCTAACAAAATGGGTGCAGGATTCATAGGATGAAAGACATAAAATTTTGATGAGGAAAAATTAAGGACCTAAATAAATGAAAAGGTATCTGATAATCATGCATTGGAAGACTCAACATTGTTAAGATGTCATTTCTCCCCAAACTGATCTACACATTCAATGTAATCCCAACTGACAAACTAATTTAAAAGTCACATAAAAAAGTGAAGGACCTAGAGCAGTAACCCACCCCCCCCCCAAAAAAAGAAAATTTGAGGACTCACACCATCCAATTCCAAGACTTAGTATGAAGCTATGGTAATCAAGACAGTACAGTATTGGGGTAAGAACAGACATATAGATCAATGGAACAGAACAAAGTCCAAAAATAGACCCAACATATATGGCTTAAATCTTCACCTGACTTTTTCTTTTTAATCACTTTTGTTAATATATACATATCTCTTTTTAAAATAAATACAATAAAGCAAAAGAAAATGCAATTTAAAAATATTTTGAAATAACGTTTGATCCAGTAATTCTATTTATCCCACAGACATACTCTCGTAAGTGCAATGATATACACACACACACACACACACACACACATATACACACATATCTATATGTAAAATCAAATAAGTTATAGCCACATGTACTAATATAGAGAGATGTATAAAACACATTAAGCAAAACAAGCAAGTTGCAAACAATTTATTTTTATGTCTATGTATACATAATCACTTTTGGATAGAATAAAGAAAACAGATAACAGTAGTCTGAATTTTTATCTATGAGCACCTATCATTTTAATAATAATTAGAAAATGTTTACAAATCTCTATAAAACCAGAAAATAAAAAAGACACAAAACAAAGTTATTTTGGGGAGAGTCGAAAACAGATTTCTAAAGTACATAATGTCCTAAAAACTTTTTAACTCTATGAGGCACCGAGGTCTCTGAGACTTTTAAAGGCCTTTTTTGTTCTTTAGGCTTTGAAAAAACAGCACCTGGCAACCAAATGAAACATATAATAAACCCTCCATATTTTGGACTACATTTAAAATACCATGGCACATTATGCTAAGTGAAATAAGTCAGTTACAATAAGACAAATAGTGCATGATTCCAATTATATGAGGTACCTAGAAAGGGGGGAGGGGAAAAGTGGAGTTACTAATTAATGAACAAGTTTTAGTCAAGCAAGATGAATAAGCTCTAGAGATCTGCTGTGCAACACTGTACCTACAGTCAACAATAACACATTGTACACTTGAAATTTTTTTAAGAGGGTAGATCTCATGTTGTGCTCTTTCCACAATAAACTTTTTTTTTTTTTTTTTTTTTTGCGGTACACGGGCCTCTCACTGTTGTGGCCTCTCCCGCCGCGGAACACAGGCTCCAGACGCGCAGGCCCAGCGGCCATGGCTCACGGGCCCAGCCACTCCGCGGCATGTGGGATCCTCCCAGACCGGGGCACGAACCCGTGTCCCCCGCATCGGCAGGCAGACTCTCAACCACTGCGCCACCAGGAAAGCCCCACAATAAACTTTTTTTAAAAAGAAAGTTAACATTGGTACAATACTATGAGATAAAATAAAATGCAATAAAATATAATACAATACCATGGCTTAGGTAACTAGCTTAAATTAAAATGAAATTTTAAAACCTGGAGATATACAAAAACGCAAGTTCACATTTAAAGAATTTTGTTTCTACATATTTTACTAATTGTGGACTGGACTAGTTTATGAGCTCCTGAAAGGGTCTGTTTTTAATAAATCATAAGCTGTGTACCCCTGGATTCTAGCAACTACTTGTAGTTGATCTCAAATTTCTATAAAGGAATAAATGAATGTCAGGTCCCTTATGACATGTGTTTATTTCTAGGCACACAAGTATTTTGTTTTTAAATATACTGTGATATCTTGGGAAATTTACTTAAATTCTGCATGCCTCAAAGCTCATCTTTAAAAATAAGAAAACTAGGTTAGATGATCTATTATAGCACTCTTAGATTTTATAATTCTATAATTTTCTCACTTTATGGTATTACATCATGGGCTTCTGAGTCAGGACAGATATCTACTTAAACCCTATTTTTGTCACCATGAAACAAGGTAAGCTACTCAACTTCTGGGGAGTCTCAGTTTCCTTATATATAAAATGGGGATAAACAATCACTTCTTCAGAGTATTATGAGATATAATTTAGATAAGGCACACAGCTGCAACTAAACGAATGTTAGTTCTTTCTCTTGGTAGTCTAGGCAATAACAGCCATGTCACAGTCAGAGTCAAACTACTCATATTAAGTGATAAACACGTTAGTGTTTTGTAACTCATGATTACTTATATTAAGAATGTAGATGTACCCACTTCTGACAAAGCTGATTAAAAAGAACTCTGGGAGAAAGCGGTCCTCTTTCAGTCTCCTTCATGCTGTGAAGAAACAGGAACAAGGCTGAGGTCAATGGTCCAGGGCTTGAAAGTTCCACCACTAATGGGTCCTTTAAAAACATGATCAACTCTATATCAGAAATACACAATTTTTAAATAAAATATTTTTTAAAATCTAAGTTACACTCTGTTTAAATGATGACTAAATCACCTCAAGTGTATATAAGATGAATATATAAAAAATGAAATTAAATGCCTTACCTTGAAAAATACAGGTATTTTCATATCCTCTGCCCTTTACTTAATAAAACTATTAGCTTAAGAGTGAAAAACCAGCTTGTAACTGTCCCTTAATGTGCTCTCCTAAAATAAAATTACTCATCGACTTGATATTTGTACAAATTCACAAATTTGTACAAATTCACAAATAATCACAAATTACATTTATGAGCAAAACCCCATACTCTTCTTTTCCCCAAATATTTTACTAACAAAATAAGGAATGAGAAATTATGTCACAAATTGGTACACTATCTCCCTCTTTTAAAGGAGAGAGACATACAGTTTGACAAAAGCAGCTACAACTGTGTGAAGGAGCAACACTCTTTATTCTAGAATTTTTTCCCCGTCAAGTTTTATCTTCTAAAATGTTATCCTTGCTAGTAACCCCTCTCCTTACAGACAATGAATAAAAAGCAGATCCCAAATATAATCCTCAGACTCTATAGAATGTTATCTTCTAAGACAACTATCACATATGTTGTCTCATTCATAAACTCATGAAATACAAATTACATATATATTTCATACCAACTATCCTTAAAAATCAGCCATCTGGCTAAAACCACAGAAAAGACAGGCTATAATTTTCTATAGCTTTTGAATATCATAAGTGATTTCTGCAATGTTCAGTAAATTGAAAGCTACCTCAAGGGTCAAAAGTAAAAGCTAAGGCAGTTTCAAAGCTCAAGCACTAAGGGGCAGTATCCCCTGCTCCCAACTTAAGTATTTTGAGACAGTTTAAAAACTTCAGAACTGAGCGAGTAAATAACCTGTTTTTAAAAGTATATTTAAATTTTGAAAACAAAAGCAAGTTTATTGATGAGAATGAAATATGGGTGAATCTCACTAACATGTTGACAGAAGCCAAATGTAAAAGAGTCCATATTGTATAACTTCATTTATATATAATATTAAAACAGGCAAAACTAATCTGCCCTTTAGAAACCAGGTTAGTGGCTATCCTTGTGAGGCAGGAAGGCAGGGAATGGAAGGCAACCTGAAGGGGGCTTCTAGCTGCTAGTAAAGCTCTGTTTCTTGAGAAAAATGTTGGTTAGTTTCAGTTCAGTGTATTCAGTTTGTGAAAATTCATCAACTCTACATTTATGATGTACACTCCTCTGTGTGAATACTTTAATAAAAAGTTTTTTAAAAGTAAGCACACTACTGCGCAGAGATAAACCCACGCACACATTGTCACCTTATTTTTGGTAAAGGAGACAAGAATATACAGTGGAGAGAAGACAGCCTCTTCAATAAGTGGTGCTGGGAAAACTGGACAGCGACATGTAAAAGTATGAGATTAGATCACTCGCTAACTCCATACACAAAAATAAACTCAAAATGGATTAAAGACCTAAATGTAAGGCCAGACACTATCAAACTCTTAGAGTAAAACATAGAACACTCTATGATATAAATCACAGCAAGATCCTTTCTGACCCACCTCCTAGAGAAATGGAAATAAAAACAAAAATAAAATGGGACCTAATGAAACTTAAAAGCTTTTGCACAGCAAAGGAAACCATAAACAAGATGAAAAGACAATCCTTAGAATGGGAGAAAATATTTGCAAATGAAGCAACTGACAGAGGATTAATCTCCAAAATTTACAAGCAGCTCATGCAGCTCAATAACAAAAAAATAACCAACCCAATCCAAAAATGGGCAGAAGACCTAAACAGACATTTCTCCAAAGAAGATATACAGATTGCCAACAAACACATGAAAGGACACTCAACATCACTAATCATCAGAGAAATGCAAATCAAAACTGCAAGGAGGTATCACCTCACACTGGTCAGAATGGCCATCACCAAAAAATCTACAAACAATAAATGCTGGAGAGGGTGTGGAGAAAAGGGAACCCTCTTGTACTGTGGGTAGGAATGTAAATTGATACAGCCACTATGGAGAACAGGATGGAAGTTTCTTAAAAAACTAAAATTAGAACTACCATATGACCCAGCAATCCCACTACCGGGCATATACCCTGAGAAAACCATAATTCAAAAAGAGACATGTATCACAATGTTCATTGCAGCACTATTTACCATAGCCAGGACATGGAAGCAACCTAAGTGTCCATAGACAGATGAGTGGATAAAGAAGATGTGGCACATATATACAATGGAATATTACTCAGCCATAAAAAGAAACGAAATTGAGCTATTTGTAGTAAGCTGGATGGACCTAGAGTCTGTCATACAGAGTGAAGTAAGTCAGAAAGAGAAAAACAAATACCGTATGCTAACACATATATATGGAATGTAAAAAAAAAAAAAAAAAGGTTCTGAGGAACCTAGGGACAGGACAGGAATAAAGATGCAGACGTAGAGAATGGACTTGAGGACACAGGGAGGGGGAAGGGGAAGCTCACCAAGTGAGAGAGTAGCATTGGCATATATACACTACCAAATGTAAAATAGATAGCTAGTGGGAAGCAGCCGCATAGCACAGGGAGATCAGCTCGGTGCTTTGTGTCCACCTAGAGGGGTGGGATAAGGAGGATGGGAGGGAGGCGCAAGAGGGAGGGGATATGGGGACATATGTATACGTATAGCTGATTCACTTTGTTATACAGCAGAAACTAACACAACATTGTACAGCAATTATACCAATAAAGATGTTAAAAAAAAAAGTAAGCACACTGCTGATATTCATATAAATATTAACAAATTGAATCCAGCAACATAGAAGAAGAAGAATACATCATAACTAACAGGGGTTTGTCCCAGGAATACAAGATAGGTTTAACATTTGAAAATCAATCAATGTAACTTACCACATTAACAGAGAATAAAGAAGAAAAACTATGATAATCTCAGTAGATGCTGGAAAAGCACTTGACAAAATTCAACATCCATTCATGATGAAATGCTCAGAAAACTAGGAATAGAAGGGAATGTCCTCAACCTTATAAAGAACGCCTGTGAAAAATCTACAGTTAAGTTCATTCTTTTTGGGCTTCCCTGGTGGCGCAGTGGTTGAGAATCTGCCTGCTAATGCAGGGGACACGGGTTCAAGCCCTGGTCTGGGAGGATCCCGCATGCCGCGGAGCAACTAGGCCCATGAGCCGCAACTACTGAGCCTGCGCGTCTGGAGCCTGTGCTCCGCAACAAGAGAGGCCGCGATAGTGAGAGGCCTGCACACCGTGATGAAGAGTGGCCCCCACTCGCCACAACCAGAGAAAGCCCTCGCACAGAAACGAAGACGCAACACAGCAAAAATAAATTAATTAATTAATAAAAACTCCTACCCCCAACATCAAAAATAAATAAATCAATTAATTAAAAAGTTCATTCTTTTTTTTTCGGTGCAGTGTCTAGTCTGTTTTTTTTTTTTAAGAAGATGTTGGGGGTAGGAGTTTATTAATTATTTTATTTATTTTTGCTGTGTTGGGTCTTAGTTTCTGTGCGAGGGCTTTCTCTAGTTGTGGCGAGCGGGGGCCACTCTTCATCGCTGTGCGCGGGCCTCTCGCTGTCGCGGCCTCTCTTGTTGCAGAGCACAGGCTCCAGACGCTCAGGCTCAGTAGTTGTGGCTCACGGGCCTTAGTTGCTCCGCGGCATGTGGGATCCTCCCAGACCAGGGCTCAAACCTGTGTGCCCTGCATTAGCAGGCAGACTCTCAACCACTGCACCACCAGGGAAGCCCCTGCAGTGTCTAGCCTTAAATCCTCTTTTTTTTTTTAAATTGAAGTATATTGGTGTACAATATTACATAAGTTACAGGTGTACAATATTATTGTTCATAATTTTTAAAAGTTATACACCATTTATAGTTATTATAAAATATTGGCTATTCCCCGTGTTGTACAATATAACTTGTAGCTTATTTTGTACCTACTCTTTTCTTTTTTTTATGGCCTCACCATGCAGGATCTTAGTTCCCCAACCAAGGATAGAACCCATGCCCCCTGCATTGGGAGTGCAGAGTTTTAACCATTGGACTGCCAGGGAAGTCCCTGTACCTACTCTTTATAATGAAGGACTGAGTGTTTTTCCCTTAATTTTGGGATTAAAGCAAGGATGTCTGCTCTCATCACTTCTATTCAACATGTTACTGGTGGCTCGAGCCAGCACAATAAAGTAAGGAAAAGAAAGAAAAGGCATACAGGTTACGAAGGACCAAATAAAACTGGTGACTGAAAAAGTAGTGATCTACACTGATAGTCCCACAGCCCAGGTCTGCTGTATGTCCTAAAAAACTAAGACCTAAGATTGAAAATTCCCCTCTTAGAATGACACAAACCTACAGTGATCAGCTATAATATGATTGCCATATATAGTAATTTCACAGCTCCACATGTGAAATACTTAAACCTAACATCCAATCACAGTTAATAAGAAATCTTTTCAAATGACTAGCATTAACTTCCATTTAGTAAAGTAGTCTTCACTATCTCACTACAATCTAGAAGAGGGCACTGGGCTCTAACATAAAAATTTTAAGAGGCTGAACAGGCAATGAGTTTACAGACTGCCCTTTCAACAAAAAAAATACAACAATATTGTCTTTAAAAATTGCCTCCTTGGAAGAAAAATCTAAGATTACTACACTGGGCTAAGAACTTTTAGAACTCCTCTTTCTTAAGTATTTCAAAAGCCAGATCATGAGCTATACATTCACTCTCTGTTCTTCTAAAACACACACACACAAATCAATTTCTAACTGAAATCATAACTATTAGTGTAAATGCCCTCCAGCCCAAGACCACCAGGAACACATCTGTAGTTGAACAAGGTGGGTTTATACTTGTTCTACTGAGGGAGAACACACACAATGGGGAACCATGGAGTGTCTCTCAGAGGGTATTCAAGAGAACTGATGTAGAATTTGGGCTTTAGTTGCGTTATTCAGGGAAGAAGTTAATCTAAGGAAAATAATCTAAGGAAGCAGAGGTCTGCTCTCAATTGGATGCTGTCCGAAAGTGAGGGTATTTCTACAATTGGATATCTCAATAAAAGGAGGCTAAAATGAGCATAAAGCTGTAACTAGTTTAAAAAAAAGTCGCAGTGACTCATTTAGGCCAAAAGAGGGTGTTTGGGATTTTCTAAGTGGTAGAGTTTGTGTTTAGAGAAAATTATGAAGTGGCCTTGCTCTGTCTCATTGTAACAGTCTTGGGGTAACCTAGCTCGAGTCTGGTATTCTGTGAGATTGTTTGAATAACATGGCCTAACTGTGGGTGTCAGGCTAGCTTCTGAATGTCAAAGGCTGCCTTTTTTCCCCTTTCTCATTAGTTTAAAAACCCAATGTCAAATTAGGCTCCAAAAAACCTTTAGATGATCACTATTAAAATTAAATCTACCTTTAAAGAGCAAAAATGCTGTATTTAAGTAGTTGTCACCAGTAACTACAAAACAGGAATCCTAGACATTTCATTCAACAAAAGGCAAAACCGTTTGTCTTTTCTAGTATGTCTGTTTGAAAGCTGCCTCAACATTTTTTGTGCTGTCTGACCCATGATATGTTTGAACTATAACATACCTTAAAGCTATGACTTTAGAAGTTTTAAATCTTATCGTTTATTTTCACAAAATGCTTCTGAATTATTTTTTCAAATTCTCTGACTACCATCTCAATTGATAGTTGTGACAAATAAGAAAGATAGGTTTTGGCAACATCACTGGCTTATCTAAACAGAGCTATTATCCAGCTAATTATATTTCTCACCAGTGGAGAGTCTGAGGAAGGAACAATCTTGAGTTTTGTACCGTGTTCTTTGATCTCATTCATCAGTTCAGTAAGAATGTAAGACTGTGCCAAATTCTGAAAGAAAACAAAAGCAACATCTTCTGATTCAGTTATAATATGCCTCTGATTTTACAGAATAAATACTCTCCCAAAGCTTCAAATGTCATCTGGCCTAGCAAAAATATTTTTAAGTTTTAGAAAATTTAATTGAATGCATTTTACATTTAATAAGTGTCACTACTACTGACAGAGCCATGGTAAAATACAGAGATCTTTCAGAAGCACTGTGGAAAAAGAAGGAGTATGTATGTGTATGACAATGGCTAAAGATAGCCTAACCAATCAAAAAGAAAACAGACAGACTTCTAGACGAACATTTAGCAGTCATGTGACAGTCCACAGGTGTGCCAATAAACACAAATTAATTAATATAATTTTAACATATTATATTATTTTAATTTTAATATAATTACATTTTACAAAGTTTTCTCATGGCTCTTACCTGCATGACTGCATTAAAAAAGCAAGTATTTCCTAAATTTGTAATTCCTTTTACAGATGTTACATTGCTGTCTTTTCTTCCCTTTTTATCACCTGTTTCACATTTTTCTTCATAAAGTTTTATGATTCTAGAAAATGCATCTAAGTTAGAGAAAACATAATGGACATGAGATTTAAAATTAAATACATATCATTTGACATAATTTAAATGTATTATTTAAAATTAAATAAGATTTTCCTCTGAATCAATGTTCCTGAAGGGCAAGAATACAAACGCAAAGAAGTATCTCCTGTTTTGTATCCTACTGCTAAAGCAGTTAATTTTAATTCATCTTAATATACACATCCGTACCTCAGACCACACTGTAGAATAAATTCCAGATGAATTTAAAAATAAAATATTTTAGGGGCTTCCCTGGTGGCGCAGTGGTTGGGAGTCCGCCTGTCGATGCGGGGGACACGGGTTCGTGCCCCGGTCCGGGAGGATCCCACATGCAGCGGAGTGGCTGGGCCCGTGAGCCATGGCCGCTGAGCCTGTGCGTCCGGAGCCTGTGCTCCACAGCGGGAGAGGCCACAACGGTGAGAGGCCCGTGTACCGCAAAAAAAATATAAATAAAATAAAATAAAATATTTTAAAATGAAGTTAAAAAAAAGTAGGAAGGACCAGATCTTGGTTTCTAAACACCATTCCCACTAAAAGGAATGAAGACCCCTTGAAGGAAAGGCTGATTCTAAACCTGGGGCAGCAAAAGAGGCAAATGAGCCTATAACATTTTTGTTATGCCAGAAAATAAGGAAGTGCTCCAAAAAAAAAAAAAAACGGTACATCAAAACACACAGGCGTCATTTTAAACAGGTTCCCAGTGGTCCAATCTGGAACAATTTGAATATCAAAATAAAGAAGGGTACTGATAAATTATTATTCACTGAACAAAATGAGAATGAGTCTGCCCTGATAATAGATTTTTAAAATGAGGATAAAAGAAAAAACTTTTCCTTACAAGAGAATGCCAACTAATAAAAAGAAGATCTTCCCAGACCGGGGCTCGAACCCATGTCCCCTGCATTGGCAGGTGGATTCTTAACCACTGCGCCACCAGGGAAGCCCTCACACGGTTTTCATAAGGATTAAATGAGCTAAATGTTTTTAAAATAAATTTATTTATTTATTTTTAAATTTTTGGCTGCATTGGGTCTTCGTTGCTGCATGCAGGCTTTCTCTAGTTGCGGCGAGCGGGGGCTACTCTTCGCTGCAGTGCGTGGGCTTCTCATTGCAGTGGCTTCTCTTCTTGCGGAGCATGGGCTCTAGGCGCACAGGCTTCAGTAGTTTTGGCACGTGGGCTCAGTAGTTGTGGCTCACAGGCTCTAGAGCACAGGCTCAGTAGTTGTGGTGCACGGGCTTAACTGCTCTGAGGCATGTGGGATCTTCCCAGACCAGGGCTCAAACCTGTGTCCCCTGCATTGGCAGGTGGATTCTTAACCACTGTGCCACCAGGGAAGGCCCAAATGAGTTAAATTTGCTTTGCAAAGCACCTGGCATGCTAAGCACTATTTAAGAGCGTGAAAAACAGCCCAGAGAGGCCCCCGAAATTATTTGTGCCAAAATCCGTATCTTCAAGAACTATCCTTCATGTCCCCTGTTTATCTGCTCTCACTTTTCTCTCTTTTATCATTTCCTATATTTTCTGGAGGTGTTCCCCTCAAGTTTATCTCATTTCTAACTGGATTTTCTGAATTGCTAATATGAGTTTTGCCTTTTACATTGACTTTGTGGTTTTCATGATCCTGGCTTTTCTTTCTGACACGTGGAAACCTCTCATTGAGAGAAATAAATTGGTGGTTTCTCAGATGTTTCTTTCATTAAGCAAATCTATTACAAGGAAAAAAATTTTCTTTCAACTCTTAACTTTTATCCTGTGATGCAATATTTTATCATAAACTCTATTACCTGTTTTTCTCCTTTATTCCTGTTTGTTTATTCTTTAAACATTATTGGTTGTTACTGGATATCTGTTGTCTAGATAATGAAGAGCTGTTTTTAACGCCCAACCCTAGAATTCTGAGTTAACAGAGAAAAGCACTAGCAAAATAGATCTCTTCTCCTGTCCTCCAGATAATAAAATAAGTGATAAAAATTAAACCCCATTACAGAGCTTGGGGACAAAGGCTGGTACAATCAATGGAGAAGGTCACTGAGGTGCAGAGTCCAGGCACAGAAAAAAGGAAAAGCAGGAAAAGGCCAGACAGTCTTCAAACCTACAAGGGAATGTAAAAGCAAATGAAAAAAGCCAGCCAGTGCGTGAGAAGCACTACACAAACAAGAGGAAGCTCCATACAGATCCTGGCTGGGTTTGCAAACGAGAGCAATCCACCTCTTAATTATATCTGAGATTCTAACTAAAGCCCAGAATTAGCCGGTTTCGGGCTCACATTATAGCTGTTGCCACTAGATGGTTTCACAGTGATTTTTAAGAGATTTAAGATGAAAGAGTAATTAAATCCAAGCAGTGCTCCATCTTTTGGGGCAAGGCTGTTACTCTGATATTACGCTAACAAAACTCAGTTTCCAACAGGTTAAGTGATTTGCCCAAGGTTATAATGATAATCTTTTGATTATAAATCCGTTGTCATTTTGCCAGGTAATTTCTCTTCAGTGATTTATGCACAATGAGAAGAATTACAAAAACTAGCAGGAAAGATTCTTACAGATTTGAGTATATGCAACCACAAACAAACATGCCTTCTCAAAAGTATTTCCTTTCGTTAACATCCTTAATAAATGTTGCCATAATATTTTTTAGCTTATTAATATGAAAACAGAGTCGTTGGGGAAAATAAATTATATAGATTATATTAACTATATATAAATATATATCATAAATATATATTTATTATTCACTTGGAAAAATACTTCCAGAAATAAATTATATTTTAGTCTTATAAGACCAAATAGCATTTTTTAAACCATAATATGCAAATGATTTATGTATCTGTGTACCACATTTACCCATCAGTTTTCAAAACATCTGGGATAGCATCCTAAAGTAAACAATGTTCATAAGACCATCTGGTCAAAACTGCAGGCAAAAAAAGTGTAAGCATATGGAAAAACAGATTTTACCCTTCCCTGCAGCAGTAAGGGATGACAAATGTCAAACCTAGATATATCCACGCTTCACTGTGCGATGCTTTTCAGCACCACCTGGCTCTCCATGCATATAGCCACCAAATATGGACAGCACTGCCAGAAAGAACATATCCACGGGGCAATGGCAATAAAAATAGTTTATTTCATGGTTAAATAGCCACTTCACACAAGTGGCAAGGGTCTGTTTGTTGACTTTTACATTTATTAAGTCTGTGAGAATATGCTCAAAATTAATTATGCTATTAGACTTGAACATTAAATAAATCAGATAATATAACTAGAAAATAGAATGACATTTTCTAAGAACTATTTATATGTATCTTAAAGTGCAATTTTTTCATTTTCTTAATACTAAGTAGCATGTTTATAAAATGTAACAACTCAAATAAAATTGATTTATCAAATGTCCACTGTGTACCAGGTACTATATGAACCACTATCTGTAATTATTTATAACTAATTGCCTATGATTTATGACTAGAGTATAAGGACATATAGAACAGCATAGAGATATTAAGCCTTACATTCATGATAACACCTTGGTAAAACTTTTAGAAACTAAGTATTTATGTACATTTGCTCACTAAGAAACTGTCAGCTGAGAGTTTAAGATTCTAGTTTAAAACAAGCATGTTTGAATCAGTCTCTCAATTATCTGACCTACAAACAGGTATGTGTTTTAATAAAATGCAATTTATTACTTCCAATGAAGAATAATTATTGATCATTTTGTCTTTAGAGACAGCAAAGCTTTCTTAATATGGCAGTGATTTTAGATCATATTCACTTTAAGAACTCTTCCTTTACAAACACAGAATGAATGCACTAAGGACTGAACTTCAAGATGTTTTGAAGTATGATATAATTAAAAGGACAAAGCTGCTACAGCAATAACAAAAAAGATAAACTATACAAAATTTTGATCATTTGTTTTGTTTTCCTCAAGTTTTACCTGAACCCATGAAATGCCTGTAATTAAAAAGAATCTTCACAGAATTTCGGGGTTAGAAGGTTATTAATAATATATATCACATATATAAATATAATATATGTAAGATATATTTATAATAAAATATATAAATATATATATCATTATCTCACCTTACTTATCTCCTTTATATTACCAACACTGTCATCAAGTATTGCACTTATGTAATAAAATAACATAGACCCCAGAATGCAAAGAAGATTAAGAGGAAACTTCAGGCATTCTAGATAAATTTTTTATAGGTCTTTTATATCCCTATCTTTTTATAGGTCTTTTATAGGTCTTATATATATCTTTAAGCCTATAATCTGAGTACTCAAAGAGTAGCTGGTTAATTGAGCAGACCTGATGGGCTTTGTACATAACTCAAGTATTATAAGACAGAAAACTGGCTGAAGCACCAGCAAAGCCAAAATAAAGAGAAGAAAAACACTGTTTCCACACTTGGCTAAGACTAAGTCTATCTAATATCTAAAAAGTAACCTTAAGTACCTCAAATTTTTCTACCATAAAAACGACTCCAACACAAAGATCCTCTAATTATTTTTTTAAACCAAGTTTAAAGATATTAAGTTATAAATTTAAAAACCCCTGAATGTACCAGAAAACTATGGGTGAATATCTTTATAAACGTGGAGTACAAAAGACTTTCAAAGCATGACCCCAACGGCTAAAAAACCATTACAGAAAAGACTGATGGACTTGGCAACAATGACACTAAAAACTTCATTACTGCCCCCCCAAAACCAAACCAAAAAACCTAAAAACTATAAACAAAGTTAAACATGGAAAAACAAGTATTCTTGTCAACTATACCCTTTGTATAATCTTTCTGGAGGGCAGCTAAACAACAGTAATCAAAATTTAAGATGTTTATAAATTGGCCAGAAATTCCAAAAAATTTAACCTACAGAAACAGAAGAATAAGTACACAGAGATGCAGCTTTGCTCATCTTGGAGAAAACTGAAAACAACCAATAGTGGATTTGTTGCCAAGTAATATTAAATGTCTCTCTTTTCTCAAAGGTATAAGTATTTGTGAATTGCCTTGGTTAAACCGGAAACGGAACACTGGTACATCCCAAGTTTCTCATAGGCACGGGGAAAGCAAACCTATTTTGCAGTTTGCTTATTTAAAGAAAAAGTCTGAGAGCATCATCTCCTCCGATAACTTTCCCCACTGTAAAGATGATGATCAAACGAAGGCACACAGCTATGTGTAGGGAGTAGATTTAAACCCAGGTAGTCTGGGTTCGGAATCCACACACTTAACCCTTATAATCTGCTATCTGTCTGTATAACAATGGATGATAAGGTTAATACGTGTGACAAGTTAAGACACTAATGAAATGCTAGTAGTGATATGAAAGAAAAGACCACTTCTTTTAAGCAAAAGCTGGATGTAATCAATTGCTGGATGCTTTTGGTGTGTGAATTTACAGTTTGTTTTTGTTTTCTTTGCGGTACGCGGGCCTCTCACTGTTGTGGCCTCTCCCGTTGCGGAGCAACAGGCTCCGGACGCGCAGGCTCAGCGGCCATGGCTCACAGGCCCAGCCGCTCCGCTGCATGTGGGATCTTCCCGGACCGGGTCACGGACACGCGTCCCCTGCATCGGCAGGCAGACTCTCAACCACTGCGCCACCAGGGAAGCCCGAATTTACAGTTTTATTAAAGTTTATAGTAGCCCTTCTCAAAGGGTTCGTCAAAAAAAATTAAGCCCTAATGCCATAGGTACCCACTGTACCCAATTAACTTCTCCCTATATATATCCACAAGTTAGTGCCATTTTGGGGGGGAACTGAGAAAACAGTCATTCAAGTAACTCTGTGTTCTGTAGTTCGGATGAGGAACCATAGATTTACATCCCTACAGGTAAAACAAATTGTTTTTGAAGTGTTCAACATTTTTTGTCCCTAACCCCTTTTATATATGGAAATAACAAAATGTATTACTTTATAAAGAAAAGTCAAAGTATTACATTACAAACTGTTACTGTAAAAGGGTACAATATTATTTATTCTCAGATACATTATTTCAGATCCCAAATGTACCATACTTTCTTATTTCAAAAAGATACAGCAGGGCTTCCCTGGTGGTGCAGTGGTTGAGAGTCCGCCTGCCGATGCAGGGGACATGGGTTCGTGCCCCGGTCCGGGAAGATCCCACGTGCCGCGGAGCGCCTAGGCCCGTGAGCCATGGCCGCTGAGCCTGCGCGTCCGGAGCCTGTGTTCCGCAACGGGAGAGGCCACAACAGTGAGAGGCCCGCGTACCGGAAAAAAAAAAAAAAAAAAAAAAAGATACAGCAAACTTATACTTAATAAAACCAAAAGAACCAACATAACATGGCTTTTTATACCAAGAGCATAAGCTTGATGAATTTAACAGAATATAATATTTTATGCTCTCTTTAAGTTCTTTGAAAATGGCATCCCACCAGTATTAAAATTATGGGCCAAATTTCTTGGTTTAGAAAAGAATGTGGGATTATCTATCATCTGTCTAGTTCACACATAGCAAACCAATATTCAATGATATAATTTCAACAGGAATTCCCGTATTCTATAAGTGTTTGTAGAACACTTGCATGACATTTACTAGACTACCAAAGTGAGAAATAAGCCCTTCAGAGAATATTGGCCCACTTTTAACAACACATATTTCTGGGTGGGTCTCACAAGAAAGTTTTCTTGCTCTTTTTCAATCTTGTGTTATATGACCTTTTCGTTATACGGGGATTTTATTTGTTGTTTTTAGTTTTCTTGTATATGTTTGAGGGGGAGAGTGTGGCGAGATTATTTTTTTTAAAGCAAATCCTAGCATCAGATGTGGCATCTACACAGCTGTAAGCATTCTTCTGGGAACCAGCACTGGGATTCCCTCAACTGCTTAATGCAATTACCTAAACCAGTCATGTAGTATTAATGTAATTTGCCCATTTCTACAGCTGAAAAGAAGTTTAATCTTTAAAGAGTAAAAAGGAAAAACTTGCTATTCCACTACTTGTCTACTTTGGAACCAACTAAGAATTACCTCAAATGTTTGTTCTCAAAATTCCACTAACTCTTAGTTAACCATTAGCCTTAGAAATCTTTATTTGGTCATATAATAAATTGATATTGACATATGAATGGGCAGGTATACATATTAAGGCATTCCTGTGTACCTCCATAGTACAGTAAGTGATCTTTCTGAAATACAAAACTGATCATCCACTTCTCCTCTTAGAACCTATAAGTGGCTCTTCATTGCCTCCAGGATAAACTCTAAACTTACAAGGCCCTTCAATAGCTGCTTCTACTTACCTCCAGAGTCTCACCTCTCACCACCCCGCCATCATCACAAAACTCAACCCTGCAGCTCTATACAGTCCCCTGAACGTATCAGGCTCCCTCATCTATGGGCCATCTCCTCTGCCTGGAGCACACACCCCTTCCCTCTCTGCCTACCTAACATCTAGCTATCCTTCAGATTCCAGCTTAGAAATCTCTTCCTCTCAGTAAAACCTTCCTGGATCCTCTAGTCCAGATCAGATACTACTCCAAAGTGCTCTCACAGGCCCCTGTTCTTGCTCCTCACAGCACTATTTAAACAGCAATTATAATTGTGATTTGTCAATATCCCTCACTAACCAAAAGATCAATAATGGCAGGAACTGAGAAATAGATCTGTCTCATTCACCACCGTATCTCCAATATCTAGCACAGTGTCTGGCACAAGGTAGAAACTCAAGTATATTCATAGACTGAATGAATAAATAAAATAATTTGATAATATTCAGGGGTGTTTTGGTGAAAATGCAAAGCGTATCTACTTCCTCAGTAAAAACTGCTCACATGCTAGTTCAGTTCAATTCAGCAGTATTTACTACCTAGTCATATGAGAATCAAAAAGAATATAGGCCAGGGTACAATCCTCAAGGCATGTACAGTTTTATAAACAAGATACAGATACATATGAAAGCTGAACGCCACAAAATCAAGTGTTAAGATTCTAAAGTATGCTACATAGAAGAAGAGATAAAACAAAGGATTGGGAAAGTGTCACTGAAGTAGGATCTGAGCTGAGCCTTAGGGCAAGAAAGACTGAAGACAGAAACTATAAAGACAGAAATGTGCTAGTTTAGCAGTTCTCAAAGTGTATCTGAAGACAAGCCCCCCCTTTTGGGTGTCCTTAAGCTCCAAGATATTTTCATAATAAGCCCAAGATGTTATTTGGTTTTCTTACTTTTGTTCATTCTCAATTATACAAAGCAGTTTTACAGAGGCTACAGGCCATGTGATATCAGAACAGACTGAATGCAGAAGTAGATATGAGAATCCAGCTGTTTCTATTAAGCCAGACGTTCAAGAGATTTGGAAAAATGTAAAACAAT